>NC_053039.3:312221851-312872208 GCF_002575655.3 Aegilops tauschii subsp. strangulata
TGTCTAAACAGAACAACCTGTAAAAAATGCAAGAGGAATCATACTTCCCTAACTCCAAAAATTCTGAAAAACTACCACACTGTAGATAATTTGTATTTTCTAATTGTGTAAAAAATTCAAGATTTTATCACATTCTGACTTTCCAGAAGAATTCAGACAATGATAGAAAACTTTCTGTTTTGAAAACAACAACATATAGACTTGCAAAATAAGCATGGTAAAGGCTACACTTGACTTTTTATTGAACTAAAAGATGCAAAAAATTACTCTAAATAACAGAAAGCAAATCCTAACAAAAGCAAATGACGCTCCAAGCAAAACTCATATCAAGTGACGAATAAAAATATAGCTCTGAGTAAGGTTACCGATAATGTTGGAGACGAAAGAGGAGATGCCATCCGGGGCATCCCCAAGCTTAGGCTTTTGGGTATTCCTTGAATATTACCTTGGGGTGCCTTGCGCATCCCCAAGATTAGTGTATTTAAGCTCATTATTCTCCTCATCTCGATATCTCACCCCAAACTTGAAAACTTCAATCACACAAAACTTAACGGAACTTCATGAGATGGGTTAGTATGATAAAGACAAATCAATCACTTTGGTACTGTCAAGATAAGATTCATAATTGTTCCCACACAATGCCTACTGTACCTTATCATTTCCACAATTTGTATCACTCAATATAAGCTATGGAAACACTAAAACAAGCAAACTATGCTTTGAAAACAGAATCTGTTAAAAACAGAACAGTCTGTAATGATCTGAACAACAACCATACTTCTGTTATTCCAAAAATTCTGAAACATTAGGAAACTTAGAAAAATTGTATATAAATATACTGTAAAAAATTCAGAATTTTTCGACGCTCCAGTGATTTTTAACAATTCTGTGACTGGGCGCAAAAGTTTCTGTTTTTGGACAGAATTGAATCAAGTATCATCCACATTATCCCAAAGGCTTTACTTGGCACTTTATTGAAAAAAAGCTATAAAACATGATTACTACAGTAGCTTAATCATGTGAACACACAAAAACAGTAGGTAATGGTGTTGGGTTGTCTCCCAACAAGCGCTTTTCTTTAATGCCTTTTTAGCTAGGCATGATAATTTCAATGATGCTCACATAAAAGATAAGAATTGAAACGCAAAAGGAGCATCATGAAGCATATGACAAGCACATTTAAGTCTAACCCACTTCCTATGCATAGGGATTTTGTGAGCAAACATCTTATGGGAACAAGAATTAACTAGCATAGGAAGGCAAAACAAGCATGACTTCAAAACTTTCAACACATAGAGAGGAAACTTGATATTATTGCAATATGTAGAAGCATAAGTTCCTCCCTCATAATAATTTTCAGTAGCATCATGAGTGAATTCAACAATATAACCATCACATAAAGCATTACTTTCATGATCCATAAGCATAGAAATTTTACTACTCTCCACATGAGCAAAACTCTTCTCATTCGTAGTAGTGGGAGCAAACTCAACAAAATAACTATCATGTGAGGCATAATCCAATTGAAAATTAAAATCATAATGACAAGTTTCATGGTTATAATTATTCCTTCTGGCAGACATGTCATCACAATAATCATCATAGATAGCAACTTTGTTCTCATAATCAATTGAAACCTCTTCCGAAATAGTGGAATCATCATTAAATAAAGTCATGACCTCTCCAAATCCACTTTCATCAATATAATCATCATAAATAGGAGGCATGTTATCATCATAATTAATTTGCTCATCAAAACTTGGGGGACAAAAAATATCATCTTCATCAAACATACATCCCCAAGCTTGTAGCTTTGCATATCATTAGCATCATGGGTATTCAAAGATTTCATACTAACAACATTGCAATCATGCTCATCATTCAAAGATTTAGTGCCAAACATTTTATAGACTTCTTCTTCTAACACTTGAGCACAATTTTCCTTTCCATCATTTTTACGAAAAATATTCAAAAGATGAAGCATATGAAGCAACCTCAATTCCATTTTTAGTTTTATTTTATAGACTAAACTAGTGATAAAACAAGAAACTAAAAGATTCGATATACCTTCAAGCACTAACCTCCCTGGCAACGGCGCCAGAAAAGAGCTTGATGTCTACTACGCAACCATCTTCTTGTAGACTCGTGTTGGGCCTCCAAGCACGGAGTTTTGTAGGACAGTAGCAAATTTCCCTCAAGTGGATGACCTAAGGTTTATCAATCCGTGGAAGGCGTAGGATGAAGATGGTCCCTCTCAAGCAACCCCGCAGCCAAATAACGAAGAGTCTCTTGTGTCCCCAACACACCCAATACAATGGTAAATTTTATAGAGATGGTGATACAAGTGCAATATGGATAGTAGATATAGGTTCTTGTAATATGAAAATATAAAAACAGCAAGGTAACAAGTGGTAAAAGTGAGCGAAAACGGTATTGCAATGCTTGGAAACAAGGCCTAGGGTTCATACTTTCACTAGTGCAAGTTCTCTCAACAATGATAACATAATTAAATCATATAACAATCCCTCAACGTGCAACAAAGAGTCACTCTAAAGTAACTAATAGCGGAGAATAAACGAAGAGATTATTGTAGGGTACGAAACCACCTCAAAGTTATTCTTTCTGATCGATCTATTGGGCTATTCCTATAAGTGTCACAAACAACCCTAGAGTTCGTACTAAAATAACACCTTAAGACACACATCAACCAAAACCCTAATGTCACCTAGATACTCCAATGTCACCACAAGTATTCGTGGGTTTGACCATATGATATGCATCACACAATCACAGATTCATCTATTCAAACCAACACAAAGAACTTCAAAGAGTGCCCCAAAGTTTCTACGGGAGAGTCAAGACGAAAACGTGTGCCAACCCCTATGCATAAGTTCACAAGGTCACAGAACCCACAAGTTGATCACCAAAACATACATCAAGTGGATCACGTGAATACCCCATTGTCACCACAAATAAGTACATGCAAGACATACATCAAGTGTTCTCAAATCCTTAAAGACTCAATCCGCTAAGATAACTTCAAAGGGAAAACTCAATCCATTACAAGAAGGTAGAGGGGGAGAAACATCATAAGATCCAACTATAGTAGCAAAGCTCGCGGTACATCAAGATCGTGCCAAATCAAGAACACGAGAGAGAGAGATCAAACACATAGCTATTGGTACATACCCTCAGCCCCGAGGGTGAAATACTCCCTCCTTGTCATGGAGACCGCCGGGATGATGAAGATGGCCACCGGTGATGCCCGATTGGTTTTTGTGGCTACAGAGGCTTGCGTATTTCTGGGGGTTTCTGTATTTATAGGAATTTGTGGCGTTGAGAACAAGTCAGGGGGGGTCCACGAGGAGCCCACAAGAACGGAGGGCGCGCCCAGGGGGGTAGGGCATGCCTTCCACCCTTGTGGCTCTTCTGGCCCAACTCTTTTGCTTCAGGGGCTTCTTCTGGTCCATAAAAGATCACCGTAAATTTTTAGCTCAATTGGACTCCGTTTGATATTCCTTTTCTGGAAAACTCAAAAACAAGGAAAAAACAGAAACCGGCACTGGGCTCTAGGTTAATAGGTTAGTCCCAAAAATAATATAAACTAGCATATAAATGCATATAAAACATCCAAGATGGGTAATATAATAGCATGGAACAATAGAAAATTATAGATACGTTGGAGACGTATCAGCAGCCACGTAAAACTTGCAACAACAAAGTAGAGGATGTCTAACTTGTTTTTGCAGGGCATGTTGTGATGTGATATGGTCAAGACATGATGTGATATACGTTTTTTGTATGAGATGATCATGTTTTGTAAAAGTTATCGGCAATTGGCAGGAGCCTTATGGTTGTCTCTTTATTGTATGAAATGCAAACGCCAAGTAATTGCTTTACTTTATCACTATGCGTTAGCGATAGTTGTAGAAGCAATAGTTGGCGAGACGACCACGATGCTACGATGGAGATCAAGGTGTCGAGCCGGTGACAATGGAGATCATGACGATGCTTTGGAGATGGAGATCAAAAGCACAAGATGATGATGGCCATATCATGTCACATATTTTGATTGCATGTGATGTTTATCTTTTATGCATCTTATTTTGCTTAGTACGGCGGTAGCATTATAAGATGACCCCTTAACTAAAATTTCAAGGTATAAGTGTTCTCCTTGAGTATGCACCGTTGCGACAGTTCGTCGCATTGAGACACCACGTGATGATCGGGTGTGATAGACTCTACGTTCACATACAACGGGTGCAAGACAGTTTTGCACATGTGGAATACTCGGGTTAAACTTGACGAGCCTGACATGTACAGACATGGCCTCGGAACACTGGAGACCGAAATGTCGAATGTGTATCATATAGTAGATATGATCAACATAAGATGTTCACCATTGGTGACTACTCCATCTCACGTGATGATCGGACATGGTTTAGTTGATTTGGATCATGTATCATTTAGATGACTTGAGAGATGTCTATCTAGGTGGGAGTTTGATAATCCCCAAGTCCAGGGAATCATCGTAGCAATTCCCAAAGGTGGAAGTGATAAGTATGGAGTGTCGAACCCACAAGGAGCTAAAGGTAAGATCAATATTCTCTCAAGTCCTATCTGCCACTGATACGACTCTACGTACACCGAACATTTGCTTCCAACTAGAAACGGGAAATAAAACTACGTTGTGGGTATGAAGAGGATAACTTTGCATGGTATCGGAGAGCTAAAATATAAAAGTAGGTGCTGTTATCATAAAGTTAGAATATATTACTAAATACTATAAATAGAGAGTGTGGAATAATGATGGATCGGTGTGCGGAATTGTCCTAGGCAATTGTTAACAAGACCGGTAGTCGTCATTGCAATTTCATATGAGGGAGAGCAATAAGCTAACATACTTTATCTTCTTGGATCATATGCACTTATGATTCGGACTCTAGCAAGCATCCGCAACTACTAAAGATCATTAAGGTAAAACCCAACCATAGCATTAAAGCATCAAATCCCCTTTATCCCATACGCAACAACCCCCTTACTCGGGTTTATGCTTCTGTCACTCAAGCAACCCACTATAAGGGAATCATAAACGTATTGCAACACCCTACAGCGGGAATCCCTCACGCTTGCGCGACACGGAGGGCACAATAGGACAGCACCAAAATAAAACCTACAACTCGTACCAATCTAGATCATCAATCAACCCAAAGACAAAGGATATGTACTCAAAACATCATAAGATGGCAACACATCATTGGATCATAATATGTGGCATAAAGCACCCTGTTCAAGTAGGGATTACAACGGGGTGCGGGAGAGTGGACCGCGTAAAATTGATGATGATGGTGATGTTGATGAAGACGATCACCGCGGCGATGATTCCCTCCCGATGGCACTCGGGCGCCACCGAGAGAGAGGAGGAGAGGTTCTACCCCTTGTGCTTCCTCCTCCATGGCCTCCCCCTAGATGGGGAGAGGTTCTCCCTCTAGTCCTTGGCCTTCATGGCGATGATGGCCCCTCCGGGATCCTCCTCCATGGCCTCCGGTGATGATGGCCCCCTCCGGCAGGGTGCCGGAGAGGGCCTAGATTGATTTCTCATGGCTACAGAGGCTTGCGGCGGCGGAACTTCTGATCTAGGTTAATTTCTGGAGGTTTCTGTATTTATAGGAGAAGATGGCATCGAGAACAAGTCAGGGGGCCCCATAGGGAGTCCACGAGGCAGGGGGTGCGCCCCAGGGGGGTGGGCGCGCCCTCCACCCTCATGGGGCCCACGGGACTCCCCTCTGGTAACTCTTCGTTCCAGTATTTTTTATATTTTCCAGAAAAAATCTCCATTGATTTTCAGCGCATTCCGAGAACTTTTATTTCTGCACAAAAACAACACCACGGTAGTTCTGCTGAAAACAGTGTCAGTCGGGGTTAGTTCTAATCAAATCATACCAAAATCATATAAAACTATTGTAAACATGGCATAAATACTTCATAAATTATAGATACATTGGAGACGTATCAGCATCCCCAAGCTTAATTCCTGCTGGTCCTCGAGTAGGTAAATGATAAAAGAAATAATTTATGAAGTGTGAATGCTAGCAAGTGCATAAGTTTGATCAATGATAATTCTAATCACTTTTTCTAGCATCATTATATATCATAACAGTAGCTCAACACATAAAACTTCTCATGATCAAGTAACAAGCTATTCACATGTTAAAGTATAGATCATAAACTTTCTTGAAAACCAACAAACCGTGCTCTTAGTCATCAAACAATTGCAATTCATCTTATTTTTAGGAAGGGTCTATGTAAGAGCTTTGATTCAGCAAACTCCACATACTCAACTGTCATTTTATCTTTCACAATTGCTAACACTCATGTGATATTTGTGGGTTCAAAGCTTTAATCGGACACAGAGAAAGATAGGGGCTTATAGTTTTGCCTCCCAACCTTTTACCTCAAGGGTAATGTCAACAATAATAGTTCATGATAACTTACATCTAATTGGATATATATATATATATATATATATATATATATATATATATCAGGATCTTTCCAACACAATGTGCTTGCCAAAGGATAAAATGTAAAAAGGAAAGGTGAAGATCACCATGACTCTTGTATAAGGTATAAGACAAGAATAAAAGATAGGCCCTTCACAGAGGGAAGCAGAGGTTGTCATGTGCTTTTATAGTTGGATGCACAAAATCTTAATGCGAAAGAATGTCACTTTATATTGCCACTTGTGATAGGGACCTTTATTATGCAGTCCGTCGCTTTTATTGCTTCCATATCACAAGATCGTATAAAGCTTATTTTCTCCACACTAATAGATCATACATATTTAGAGAGCAATTTTTTATTGCATGCAACAATGACAACTTACTTGAAGGATCTTACTCAATCCATAGGTAGATATGGTGGACTCTCATGGCAAAACCGGGTTTAAGGATATTCGGAAGCACAAGTAGTATCTCTACTTCGTGCAAAGAATTTGGCTAGCATGAGGGGGAAAGGCAAGCTCAGCATGTTGGATGATCCATGACAATATACTTTATTTCGGATATAAGAAAACATAACCCATTACGTTGTCTTCCTTGTCCAACATCAACCTTTTAGCGGTCATATTTTAATGAGTGCTCACAATTACAAAAGATGTCCAAGATAGTATATTTATATGTGAAATCTCTCTTCCTTCAATATTCTTTCATGAATTGTTCAAGTGACCAATTCTGCATTTGCTAACTTTCAAATAAGTTTACTACCTATACTTATTCTCTGTGAAGTCATTACTCCCCATGGTATAAGCATATGAAACATATATAAATTCAGATTTATGATATTCAATTCATTCAACCATTTACTCATAGGATATACGTGAAGCACATGAGTAAATGACAAACTACTCCAAAAGATATAAGTGAAGAACACTGAGTAGTCAAATAATTAACTAGCCATGGGAGGATTCTTTTTCATTCAATGTTTCAGATCCAATGATTTTATTCAAACAGCAAGTAAAATTGAAAATATTCTCCAAGCAAAACACATATCATGTGACGAATAAAAATATAGCTCCGAGTAAGGTATACCGATAGTTTTGAAGACGAAAGAGGGGATGCCTTTCGGGGCATCCCCAAGCTTAGGCGCTTGAGTCTTCCTTGAATATTACCTTGGGGTGGCTTGGGCATAACCAAGCTTAGGGTCTTTCCACTCCTTATTCTCCTCATATCGATATCTCACCCAAAGCTTGAAAACTTCAATCACACAAAACTTGACGGAACTTCGTGAGATAGGTTCGTCTGATAAAGAGTAAATCATTCACTTTGGTACTGTCAAATACAAGGTTCATAATTTTTCCCACACAATTCCTACTGTACCATGTATTTCTACAATTTATATTGAGAAATATAATCCATAGAAACTAGAAAACAAGCAAACTATGCAATGAAAACAGAATCTGTCAGAAACAGAACAGTCTGTAATGATCTGAACAGAAACCATACTTCTGCTACTCCAAAAATTATGAAATAAATTGGTGGACGTGAGGAATTTTTCTATTAATCTTCTTCAAAAAGAATAAACTCAAAATCACTCTTCTGTAAAAAATGGCAGCTAATCTCGTGAGCGCAAAGTTTCTGTTTTTTACAGCAAGATCACATTAACTTTCACCCAAGTCTTCCCAAAGGTCTTACTTGGAAGTTTATTGAAACAAAAGCTATAAAACATGATTAATACAGTAGCTTAATCATGTAAACACACAAAACAATAAGGGTAAATATTGGGTTGTCTCCCAACAAGCGCTTTTCTTTAGTGCCTTTTAGCTAGGCATGATGATTTCAATGATGCTCACATAAAAGAAAAGAATTGAAACATAAAGAGAGAATCATGAAAAATATGACTAGAACATTTAAATATAACCCACTTCCTATGCCTAGGGATTTTGTGAGCACATAATTTATAGGAACAAGAATCAACTAGCATAGGAAGGCAAAACAAGTATAACTTCAAAACTTTAAGAACATAGAGAGGAAACTTGATATTATTGCAACTCCTACAAGCATATATTCCTCCCTCATAATATTTTTCAGTAGCATCATGAATGAATTCATCAATATAACCATCACATAAAGCATTCTTTTCATGATCTACAAGCATAGAGAATTTTCTACTCTCCACATAAGCAAAATTCTTCTCATTCGGAATAGTGGGGTCACTAATGCCTAAAGTTGACACTCTTCCAAACACGCTTTAGATGATAGTATCATTCATACTCCAAAATATATAAGTGAAGTTCATGGAGCATTCTACAATTAATATAGTCTAACCAATATCCAAGCTCAAAATATATAAGTGAAGCACACGAAGCATTCTATAAAACCATACTCAAAAGATTTAAGTGAAGCGCAAAGAGCATTCTATAAGGTCATACTCAAAAGATATAAGTGAAGCACATGGATCATTCTATAAATCGATGAAGGGATATCTCATACTAGAATGGTTCTTAAAGAACAAATAAAAACACAAGGGACACAAATCATGTGAACAAAACAAAAACCGAGGTATACCGATAATTGTTGAAGAAGAAAGATGGGATGCCAACCGGGGCATCCCAAGCTCAGATGCTTGAGTATCCTTGGAATATTTACTTGGGGTGCCTTGGGCATCCCCAATCTTGAACTCTTGCCTCTCTTTATCCTTCTCCTATTGATAGCTCCTCGATCTTCGAACACTTCATCCACACAAAACTTTAACAAAAACTTTGTGAGATCCGTTAGTATAATAAAGCAAATCACTACCTTTAGATACTGATGCAAACTTATTCCAATTTCATATTATAACTATATCTACTGTATTCCAACTTCACCATGGATCATACCCCCCGATACTACCCATAGATTCATCAAAATAAGCGATCAACACATAGAAAACAGAATCTGTCAACAACAGGACAGTTGTAGTAAACTGGAAGTTTAGTAAACTTATGTAACTCCAAAAACTTCTAAAAATATATGAAAATTTAAAAATTTTGTATAGAAGTAATGTGCAAAAAGTTTCAGACCCATTTGACTTTCCAGTAAAAAATGTAAATTCACGCACTACAGCCAAAGTTTCTGTTTTTGTACTGCACATAGTAAACAAGCAATCTAATCATCCTAAAACCAAAGCTTGCACATTATTTTTATAATACAATGGATATATACAAGGGGATAATTATTTTCATAGAAGCTTCCATGAATTTTTTTACATTTTTTCCATGAGCATGAACACAAGTGCTCAAGGTCGACCCTCACGTCTTCAATGCATAATCTTCCAATCACTTCTCTTATTGAAAAAACTTTTTAGGCATGAGAGGCAAGTATTTTTTTTGGTATTTTCATTCTTTAATGTTTTTTGTATGTTTCACCCACAACTAAGCAGAAACAAAAAGGAAAAACAAAATCTACTTAGTGAAGAAAGCAAACAAGCACACACGAGAATATCAACCCCACACTATTGCTCCCCGGCAACGGCGCCAGAAAAGAGCTTGATAATCCCCAAGTGCAGGGAATCATCGTAGCAATTCCCAAAGGTGGAAGTGATAAGTATGGAGTGTCGAACCCACAAGGAGATAAAGGTAATATGTAGGATCGAAAGTATGTCTAGAGGGGGGGGGGTGATTAGACTACTTGACCAAATAAAAATCTAGCCTTTTCCCAATTTTAATTCTTGGCAGATTTTACCAACTTAGCACAAGTCAAGCAATCAACCTACACATGAAATTCTAAGAGTATAGCAGCGGAATATAAAACAATTGCACATGAAGGTAAAGGGAGGAGTTTGAGGGAGCAAACACAAAGTTGACACGGAGATTTTTTATCCGTGGTTCCGATAGGTGGTGCTATCGTACATCCACGTTGATGGAGACTTCAACCCACGAAGGGTAACGGTTGCGCGAGTCCACGGAGGGCTCCACCCATGAAGGGTCCACGAAGAAGCAACCTTGTCTATCCCACCATGGCCGTCGCCCACGAAGGACTTGCCTCACTCGGGTAGATCTTCACGAAGTAGGCGATCTCCTTGCCCTTACAAACTCCTTGGTTCAACTCCACAATCTTAATGGAGGCTCCCAAGTGACACCTAACCAATCTATGAGACACCACTCTCCAAGAGGTAATAGATGGTGTGTTGATGATGAACTCCTTGCTCTTGTGCTTCAAATGATAGTCTCCCCAACACTCAACTCTCTCTCATAGGATAGGATTTGGTGGAAAGATGATTTGAGTGGAAAGCAACTTGGGGAAGGCTAGAGATCAAGATTTATGTGGTTGGAATGGAATATCTTGACCTCAACACAAGTCTAGGTGGTTCTCTCTCAGAAAATGTATGTTGGAAGTGTAGGCATGTTCTGATAGCTCTCTCCACGAATGAAGAGTGGGTGGAGGGGTATATATAGCCTCCACACAAAATCTAACCGTTACACACAATTTACCAAACTCGGTGGGACCGATTCAGAGAACTCGGTCGGACCGATTTGGTTCATAATGTGACCGTTAGGGTTTTCGGTGGGACCGACTTGTCAACTCGGTGGGACCGATGTCATTAGGGTTAGGGCATAACGTAATCTCGGTGAGACCGATTACACAAACTCGGTGGGACCGATTTTGGTAATAGACAAACAGAGAGTTGGTCAGGCCAACTCGGTAGGACCGATTCGCTCATCTCGGTTGGACCGAAACGTTACGAAAGGGAAACAGAGAGTTTGCATTGCAATCTCGATGGGACTGATCGCACATCTCGGTTTGACCGAAACGTTATGAAGGGAAACAGAGAGATTACAATCCCATCTCGGTGAGACCGAGATCCCTATCGGTGAGACCGAAAAGACTAGGGTTTGTGGCAGTGGCTATGTCAAGTGAACTCGGTGGCGCCGGATAGATCAAATCGGTGGGGCCGAGTTTGACTTTTGGTTTGGGACATATTTGGATATGAGAAAGTAGTTGAGGCTTTTGGAGCATATCACTAAGCATTTTGAGCAAGAACCTCATTAAGCAACACCTCACCTACTCTTAATAGTATTGGCTTTTCCTATGGACTCAATGTGATCTTGGATCACTAAAAATGAAATGTAGAGTCTTGTGCTTTGAGCTTGAGCCAATCCTTTTGTCCTTAGCATTTTGAGGGGTCCACTTTCTTAATTCATGCCATGCCAATCATTGAGCTTTCCTGAAATATTTATCTTGAAATAGCATTAGCTCAATGAGCTATATGTTGTTAGGAATTACCAAAACCACCCAGGGATAGTTGCACTTTCAATCTCCCCCTTTTTGGTAATTGATGACAACATATAGATCAAAGCTTCGACAAATGATCATAAGATTGAAAAACATCGTCGCTTTGAGAAGTATGTGATAAGCAAGAGCTCCCCCTAAATTTGTGCATTATTCAAAATCTTCTTTTGAATGCAAATGCACAATCGATTAGGATCATGGGTTACTCTTCCATGTCACATACATCTTGGTGGAGCGCTCAAAATGATAGAAATTGAAAGCATGCACTCATCACCAAGCAAGTGAATGATCATATAAGGATATAAGAGATAATATCATCCAACAAGCATTAAGGGTAGCATATGATCAAACACATGATCAAACAAGTATCTCACAAGGACAAAAAGTATCTCACACAAGCACACAATAAAGAAGTTCAACCAAAAAAGCAAGAGAGATAAAAAGCAACACTCTCTCTCGAAGCCTATGATCTATACATTTTTCTCCCCTTTGACAACAAGTTACCAAAAAGTTCAAAAATGCATAGTGCTAAACGTCTCTCAAGCTTGGCCTTCATGAGGTGGTGTAGAGATGACTCCAAGGACGAAAGCTTCTGTTGATGTAGCTGGAGCTGGTGGAGTGGCTGCTGGAGGTGGCACTGGAGCTGTGGCTGCTGGTGCTGATGCTGTAGCTCTAGTATCTGTGACTGGCACTGCAGCAGACCTCTGACTTCAGGGCACTCTAGCAAAAGCATTTGTAGTTGACTTGCCCTTCTTCTCCTCCACTTCCTCCTGAAGTTGCTCAACTGCTGACTGAATCTCAGTTACTTTGACATCAAGATCATAGAATTTCTGCTCAATGATCCTCTCCAAGCTCTCCTGGTTTTGAGTCAGGGTGGCCAAGCCCTTCTCAATCCTCAAAGTGGATTGGATCAGATATCCAAGCTGATCTTGCTTGGTCTTCAAGAACACTTGAGATGCCTCTTCAACAGTTGGCATCCTTGCAGCTTTCTCTGCCCTTGCCTTCTCTCTCTTCTCATGTGCTTGCACAGATGTGGGGTCTTCCTCATTCATCACAACAGTGTTATCTCCAAATTCAGGATGCAGAGGAAGGTGCTCCTTGTCCAACAGATATGTACCTGTGCCCATCTTGGAGTTGATGAGCTCCTGAATGTGTGGAGCATCCCCACAGCTTCTCTTCTGATCAGCAGCTGTCCTCTTGATTGTTTCTACAATCAAACTCGTCACTTTGAACTTCTGAGGCACATCAAACAAATGTAGCAAATTGATAGCATGTCCTCTGATCATCTTGTGATCTCCTGACTTGGGTAGCAATGTGTGCCTAAGGATCCAATCGATGGTAGGCAGACCAGACAACAGGTAATGTACTGATCCAAGCTTGTGAGTCTCCAATGCTTTATCAGGGATCTCCTTGTACATGTTGGCCATAGTGTTGTGGTCTTTCTTCTTGGTGGCATACACATCCAAGTCATCTTCATGTTCTTCAGGGGCATTGATCAGTTTGGCCCATTCTTCAACTGTGGATTGGTACCTAGTACCCTCAGACATCCATACTATCCTCCCATCTGGATAGAAATGGGCAGTGGAGTAAAACTACATGATCAGCTCATCATTCCATTTTGTGAGCTTCTGAGCCACAAATACATCAACTCCACTAGCCTTGAAGCTGTCATAGACTCCTGGATAGTGATCTTCATTTTCTTTGATGTATTCCAAATCAACCCATCTCATGTCACAGACATTGGGCTTCTTGTCAAGCAGGATAGTCTCATAGAAATCTTGTTGTTCCTTTGTATGGAACCTGTAATCAACATCAGTTCTCCTCCTGACAGCATATGGATCAGACTGTCTCCACAGTCTCAGTCATGCATCCTTCCTGATCCTCATATCTTCTGCAACGGGATGTGCATCATTATGGTCAGGGATCTTTGGCTTCAACTTTCTCAAAACAAGAGAATCATCATCTTCTTCAGCTTCAGGCACTAGGGCCTTGTTCTTCTCCTCAGCTGGAATACTCCTGGTGTTCCTCTTGGGTTTTGGGGGCTTCTGAGTTTGAGCTTTGGGAGCAGACTTGGGCTTAGATGGAGCAGCCCCTGATCTGATTGCATCTCCCATAAGCTTATGAGCTTTGGGTGCTGGTGCAGCATTCTCTTCCTCTTCCTCTTCTCCTTCAGAATCTCTCTTCATTGAGGGCTTGCCAAGAACTCTGGCAGTAGTGGTTCTTGCCCTCTTCTTCTTGTCCTCACCAGCTGCCTCTTCTTCAGATTCAATGGTGAACTTCATAGTTTCACCTGTGGCAACTTTCCTTGGCTTTGACATTGGTACTCTTCTTGCTGGAGCCTTTGTTTTCAGTCCTGGCTTACTTGCAGCAGTTGTGCCATATTCCTTTTTCAACACCTTTTTCCTTGAAGTGGCCTCATCCTCAACAGCCACATAATCCTCATCCTCAGAATCTGAGGTTCTCTTCTTTCTGGATCTGGTTGCTGCCTTTGGCAAGTTGCTTGGAGTGCTCCTGCTACCATCATCATAGCTGCTTGAGGGACTAGTGCCCTCACTCATCTGAACCTGCTCTTCAGACTTGTTCTGACTGTCACTTTGATCAGACATCTTCAGGCAAACTGTCAGCAGACCCTGTGAATAGGTTGTAGATGAGGTAGAGTAGATGAGCATCACAAAGTACAGAGGTTTTGCAAAACAATTGAGTCAAAAATCTTAGTTTTAGTTCTCTATAGAAGTGATCTTGGAGCTACCGAATTGACAGACTCGGTGATACTGAAGCAACACTTGGAACCTAAACTAGTGAACTCGGTTGGGCCGAGTCACAGTTCGGTGGCACCGAGATTGCTATGGTTTCACAGAATCTTGAACTCGGTCACACCGATTTGCACGTTTCGGTCAGACCGAAAGGCACATGTGCAATGGCCTAAGCCGAATCGGTAAGACCGATTTCTACAGTTCGGTTGGTCCGAGATGAGTTCTGCGGAGAGCTAACCCTAAAATTTTCGAATCAATCTAGAACTAAGGAAGTTTTAGCTGGACAGGATGATTTCATACGTGGCAAGAATCATGGCAAAGTAATGTGCTAAGAATTGGAGTTAAGGAATAGCACAAAGATCAAGTTCATACCCTAATTCGGTGGTGAACTTGCTACAGCGGCAACGGCGGGGTAGATTGCCGTTGACGGCGGCGGAGACCAGCGGCAGGAGGTCGCTGGCGGCGAGAGGACGATCCGGAGACCCGAGGAGGCAGAGCAGGTCACGCGCGGGTGAAGGGTTTTGGAAAAATTTCGAAAATTTGACCCATCAGTATATATAACCTGACCCTGTCGGTGTGACCAAGTGGAAAAACTCGATGGCACAGAGATGCAAAACTATGAGCAGTTACCGCAGCTCTGTGTGATTGAAAAGTTCTAATCGGTTGCACCGAGATTGAAAACCTATATCAACTTAGTGATCTCGGTATGACCGAAAAGGGTGAATCGGTCAGACCGAAATGCACAAAGAGGTTTTGGAAGTTTAAGTCTATGACGAATCGGGGACTCCGAGTGCTCCTCACACAGAGTGGTTCGAATCTGACTTGATCAAACTTTGTGATGTAGCATGAATAGAGTTTGAGACGAGGAAAGCATAGATATCTAGAGGGAGTTCTTAGGCATTCTTGTCCATCCATTTGGCAAAAGAGAAAAAGCCAAACAATCAAAGCAACAAATCGATGTCCTCGAATGAGTAAAATATGCATCCAACATGCTCACACAATAAAATGACAAATGAAATAGGTGACAAAGCATGCACAAACACTCTAGCATCTATCAAGCAATTTGGCGATGACTAGGTCATCTATATATGAGTATATTGACTTAGGAGTCAAATGAGAACATTTGATCATAGGTCATACTCATCGTTTAGGCACAAGTGGGGTTACCACTTTTACATAAAGCATTGTTGTGCTCACACCATTAGAGTTGCTTTAGCTCAATTGATTAGAGTAAAGCTCCCCTAGATATGATATCCCCCCTAAGAGGGATGAACTAACCTTGGGTTTGTCGATGATGACTTCATGTAGGTGTTGAAGATGTTGGTGCTCAATGTTGATGTAGATCATTCGGAGCAATCCTTTGGAGTGAGTTGCACTTTTAATACCTACACGGGTTAGTCCCACAAGGAACAAGCAAGGATATCCATAGACATAGAGTGATGTTCACACAAGATGATGTCCATGAATGCATTAGGTTACCTTGTCCCTTGTCTTACGAACAAGAGGGTTTGTGACTCCTTGAACTAGTGCAAGATATGGAAGTTGTTTGCACTTGTCATTGCCAAAATGATGAGAGTGAAGTAAGTTGGCGAAGTCATCCTCAAGAACTCTCTAGTTCTTCTTCTTCGGGATCCACACGATCTTGATGGGAATCCTTGGAGTTGTAGTCGTACTTGATGAAGTAGAACTTGATGTAGTCTTGGGAACCCACTTGACCAAGGCCTTAGGAGCTTCTTCAAATGCATCAATCTCCTCTTGAAGCTTGTCCTTTCCTTTTTGCTTGTGGTCTTGTGGTGGAAGATCATCTTGAGCTTGTGTTTCTTGGAAAGAAGTAGGATCATACTTCTCTTGTTGAGGAAAAAACGTTGTCTTCGGGTATTGATTTTCTTCCCACTCAACTCCATTGGCATTGAACTTTCGTTCAAAACCAACACCTTGATTCTTCCGATGTCTTCCTTGCTTGCGTACAATTTCCTCAAATTGCTTACTTCCGGCAAGACTCTTGTAAACACCTTTCTCTATAATTCCCTTCAATAAGCTATTTTCTTGCTCAAGTGTAACTTGGCTAAGAGAATCATTAGTGGAATCAAGAGAACTACTAGAAGCAACAACATTGGATTTAGCATGATTGTTGTTACTACTAGAGGAAGAATCTTTCTTGTTCTTAGATTTGACTTGTGGCATGTAAGTAGACAAGAGTAAACGCTTGGCAATGTAAGAAGAACTTTTCTTGCGAAGATCATCATTGATTGCTTTTAAGAACTCATGCTCTTGCTCAAGGTTGAGCTTTTCAAAGCGTAGCTTCTCATGAGTCTTTAAAAGTTCTCGATGATCTTCCAAGGTAGTTTCATGAGCTAACTTAAGAGTGTTTAGTTCTTTAGTTAGACGCTCAATCTTTTTCTTATCATCATCATTCGTTTTATCTTGATTAGCATGATCATTAGCAAGTACATCAAAGTTATCATAACTAGAGTTGTCAACAAGTAAATCATCATATCCTAGCAAATCACCTTCACCACTATTGAAATGAACATACTCGGGGTGTGTTACCTTTGGACCTTTGGCCATGAAACATCTCCCGATTCCTTCATTTGGTGAGTCAAATATCTCGTAGGAGTTGGTTGAGACAAGTGCTAGACCGGCAACACCTTCATCTTGAGTATATTCGGAGTCGGAGTGATAACTTCTTTCAGAGTGATGGTCGGAGTCGGAGCCGGATACCCATTCACCAACATGAGCTTGATGTCTTCTTTTTGTGTGGCTCCTAGATGACTTGTCCTTTCTCTCCGAATCCTTGCTTCTCCAAGAGGGTCCTCGTTCATAACGATCATCTCTACTCCTCCTCTCTCTTGGTGGTGATTCTTCTCCCCTATTTCTTCTCTTGGGAGAATCTTCTCTTCTTTTGTAGGGAGCCGTACACTCATTGGAATAGTGTCCGGGTCTTCCACAATTGTAGCAATTACGCTCACGACTAGAAGATCTTTTGTCATTGTAGGACCTTGACTTGGAACTTCTTTCCTTGCTTCTACTCTTGTAGAACTTGTTGAAGTTCTTCACCATTAGGCTCAATTCTTCATTGAAGGTTTGTTTCTCACTTGATGATGTGGGAGCTTCACATGAGGCTTTGTAAGCACCACTTGACCTGTTGTGGAGCTCTTCCTTATCCTTGAGTGACATCTCATGAGCAACAATTCTTCCAATGACTTCTGTTGGCTTGAGATCTTTGTAGTTGGCCATCATTTGGATCAATGTGCACACGGTATCATATTTTCCATCCAAGGCTCTTAGGATCTTCTTGATGATGAATCGATCGGTCATCTCTTCACTTCCTAAGCCGGCAATCTCATTTGTGATGAGAGCAAGCCTAGAGTACATTTCAGCGAGACCTTCACCATCCTTCATTTTGAACTTGTCAAGTTGACTTTGAAGCACATCCAATTTGGATTCCTTGACGGAGTCGGTAACTTCGTGCATATCAATCAAAGTATCCCAAATTTCCTTTGGATTCTCAAGACGGCTGGTTTTGTTGAATTCTTCGGGGCACAATCCGTTGAAGAGAATATCACAAGCTTGAGCATTGTATTGCAGCATCTTCAACTCTTCCGCGGTAGCTTCACGGTTTGGTTCTCTCCCATCGAAGAATTCACCTTGCAAGCCAATACACACAATAGCCCAAACGGCGGGGTTATGTCCAAGAATATGAATTTTCATCTTATGCTTCCAACTAGCAAAATTAGTACCATCAAAGTAAGGACCTCTACGGTGGTAATTTCCCTCGCTAGACGCCATACTCTCCTAGGTTGTGAAACCAAGGCTATGACCACCAAAAGCTATGGAAATCAAAGCCAATGGAGACCAAAGCTCTGATACCACTTGTAGGATCGAAAGTATGTCTAGGGGGGGGGGGTGATTAGACTAGTTGACCAAATAAAAATCTAGCCTTTTCCCAATTTTAATTCTTGGCAGATTTTACCAACTTAGCACAAGTCAAGCAATCAACCTACACATGCAATTCTAAGAGTATAGCAGCGGAATATAAAACAATTGGACATGAAGGTAAAGGGAGGAGTTTGAGGGAGCAAACGCAAAGTTGACACGGAGGTTTTTTATCCGTGGTTTCGATAGGTGGTGCTATCGTACATCCACGTTGATGGAGACTTCAACCCATGAAGGGTAATAGTTGCGCGAGTCCACGGAGGGCTCCACCCACGAAGGGGTCCACGAAGAAGCAACCTTGTCTATCCCACCATGGCCGTCGCCCACGAAGGACTTGCCTCACTCGGGTAGATCTTCATGAAGTAGGCGATCTCGTTGCCCTTACAAACTCCTTGGTTCAACTCCACAATCTTGACGGAGGCTCCCAAGTGACACCTAACCAATCTAGGAGACACCACTCTCCAAGAGGTAATAGATGGTGTGTTGATGATGAACTCCTTGCTCTTGTGCTTCAAATGATAGTCTCCCCAACACTCAACTCTCTCTCACAGGATAGGATTTGGTGGAAAGATGATTTGAGTGGAAAGCAACTTGGGGAAGGCTAGAGATCAAGATTTATGTGGTTGGGATGGAATATCTTGACGAATGAAGAGTGGGTGGAGGGGTATATATAGCCTCCACACAAAATCTAACCGTTACACACAATTTACCAAACTCGGTGGGACCGATTCAGAGAACTCGGTCGGACCGATTTGGTTCATAATGTGACCGTTAGGGTTTTCGGTGGGACCGACTTGTCAACTCGGTGGGACCGATGTCATTAGGGTTAGGGCATAACGTAATCTCGGTGAGACCGATTACACAAACTCGGTGGGACCAATTTTGGTAATAGACAAACAGAGAGTTGGTTAGGCCAACTCGGTAGGACCGATTCGCTCATCTCGGTTGGACCGAAACGTTACGAAAGGGAAACAGAGAGTTTGCATTGCAATCTCGATGGGACTGATCGCACATCTCGGTTTGACCGAAACGTTACGAAGGGAAACAGAGAGATTACAATCCCATCTCGGTGAGACCGAGATCCCTATCGGAGAGACCGAAAAGACTAGGGTTTGTGGCAGTGGCTATGTCAAGTGAACTCGGTGGCGCCGGATAGATCAAATCGGTGGGGCCGAGTTTGACTTTTGGTTTGGGACATATTTGGATATGAGAAAGTAGTTGAGGCTTTTGGAGCATATCACTAAGCATTTTGAGCAAGAACCTCATTAAGCAACACCTCACCCCCTCTTAATAGTATTGGCTTTTCCTATGGACTCAATGTGATCTTGGATCACTAAAAACGAAATGTAGAGTCTTGTGCTTTGAGCTTGAGCCAATCCTTTTGTCCTTAGCATTTTGAGGGGTCCACTTTCTTAATTCATGCCATGCCAATCATTGAGCTTTCCTGAAATATTTATCTTGAAATAGCATTAGCTCAATGAGCTATATGTTGTTAGGAATTACCAAAACCACCCAGGGATAGTTGCACTTTCATAAGATCAATATTCTCTCAAGTCCTATCCACCACTGATACGACTCTACGTACACCGAACGTTTGCTTCCAACTAGAAACGAGAAATAAAACTACATTGTGGGTATGAAGAGGATAACTTTGCATGGTATCAGGGAGCTAAAATATAAAAGTAGGTGCTGTTATCATAAAGTTAGAATATATTACTAAATATTATAAATAGCAAGTGTGGAATAATGATGGATCGGTGTGCGGAATTGTCCTAGGCAATTGTTAACAAGACCGGTAGTCGTCATTGCAATTTCATATGAGGGAGAGGCATAAGCTAACATACTTTCTCTTCTTGGATCATATTCACTTATGATTGGAACTCTAGCAAGCATCCCCAACTACTAAAGATCATTAAGGTAAAACCCAACCATAGCATTAAAGCATCAAATCCCCTTTATCCCATATGCAACAACCCCCTTACTCGGGTTTATGCTTCTGTCACTCAAGCAACCCACTATAAGCGAATCATAAACGTATTGCAACACCCTACAGTGGGAATCCCTCACGCTTGCGCGACACGGAGGGCACAATAGGACAGAACCAAAATAAAACCTACAACTCGTACCAATCTAGATCATCAATCAACCCAAAGACAAAGGATATCTACTCAAAACATCATAAGATGGCAACACATCATTGGATCATAATCTGTGGCATAAAGCACCATGTTCAAGTAGGGATTACAGCGGGGTGCGGGAGAGTGGACCGCGTAAAATAGATGAGGATGGTGATGTTGATGAAGACGATCACCGCGGCGACGATTCCCCTCCCGATGGCACTCCGGCGCCACCGAGAGAGAGGATGAGAGGTTCTCCCCCTTGTGCTTCCTCCTCCATGGCCTCCCCCTAGATGGGGAGAGGTTCTCCCTCTGGTCCGTGGCCTTCATGGCGATGATGGCCCCTCCGGATCCTCCTCCATGGCCTCCGGTGATGATGGCCCCCTCCGGCAGGGTGCCGGAGAGGGCCTAGATTGATTTCTCGTGGCTACAGAAGCTTGCGGCAGTGGAACTTCCGATCTAGGTTAATTTCAGGGCCGGCCCTAGGGGGGGGGGGGGCGAACGGGGCGGCCGCCCCGGGCCCCCCAAATGTCAGGGGCCCCTCCCAGGTATCTATACGTAGTAACGTAGGTATACTTCGAGGGAAAAAAAGAGAAGGAAAACTCAGCGACGACGCCTCAGGCCCTCAGCGTACATGAAAGAAAATGAGAGATGTGGGCTTGGCCCATGTTTCCACTTCGTACAGGCACATGACGTGCATTGGAAAGCAATCGCTAGATTCACGGTTTCCTTTTCCTTCGGATCGTTCGGTCGTTCTTCCGCTGGCCGCTGTTCGTCTAATCGTCGTCTTCAACTCCGCGTCTCTGCGGCCTCTCACGAACGAGACGACGACTGCCGCTGACAGCAGCAGACAGCAGGTACGTCTCTCCTTGCGCCCTATGCGGCTCTGTCATCTGCCCTCGTCCTTGCGCCCTACGCTGAATTGCTGATTCCCAAAATTTGCTAGGGCATAATATAGTACCTTATCTCTGTAATCTAATCTGGCTATGTCTGCTAAATCCTCAGTGAAGTGATCGCCCAGCCAACAATTCCCTATTGACCAGTTGATTCGGGAATCAGCTTTGTCATGATAATATTAGATGAAAATCTTCTATAATTAATCTAATGTTTTAATTAGCTTTGTGCTAATTGTAAAAGCTAATTGTTTCTTTCAATTTCAGCAAGGTAATTATTCCTTTCAGTTTCAGAAAGTTGAAATTATTGAAGAACTACCTGAGATCTACAATGTCGCACGAGATGTTAAATGGCTTGGCAACTTGATGCATTGAGAAAAAATTGCTTGAGGAAATTGATATTGATACAATCATTACCGATTTTGCGTCTCAGAATGTTGGAAGAAATTTTTGAAGGTAATATGTAATACATTATGTGATATGCAAACTGATTTTGAATTTACTTAACTGTTTTCTTTGATACAATTATATCTACGTATAATGATTACTAGTTAGACAATTATACTAAGGGCCCCGAAGGGCCCCGGACTGTAGTTTCGCCCCGGGCCCCTAAAATCTCAGGACCGGCCCTGGTTAATTTATGGAGGTTTCTGCATTTATAGGAGAAGATGGCGTCGAGAACAAGTCAGGGCGCCCCACGAGGAGTGGAGGGCGCGCCCACCCCCCTGGGGCGCGCCCCTTGCCTCGTGGACTCCCTGTGGGGCGCCCTGACTTGTTCTCGACGCCATCTTCTCCTATAAATGCAGAAACCTCCATAAATTAGGGGCGCGCCCCAGGGGGGTGGGCGCGCCCTCCACCCTCGTGGGGCCCACGGGACTCCCCTCCGGTAACTCTTCGTTCCAGTATTTTTTATATTTTCCAGAAAAAATCTCCGTTGATTTTCAGCGCATTCCGAGAACTTTTATTTCTACACAAAAACAACACCACGGCAGTTCTGCTGAAAACAGCGCCGGGTTAGTTCTAATCAAATCATACCAAAATCATATAAAACTATTGTAAACATGGCATGAATACTTCATAAATTATAGATACGTTGGAGACGTATCATAGTTCTTAAGTAATTTGATTAATTGAACTTAATTTATCATGAACTTAGTCCTGATAGTATTTGCATATCTATGTTGTACATCAATAGCTCGCGATTTAGCTCCCTTATTTTTTGATATGTTCCTAGAGAAAACTAAGTTGAAAGGTGATAGTAGCAATGATACGGACTGGGTCCGTGATCTGAGGATTATCTTCATTGCTGCATAGAATAATTATGTCCTTGATGCACCGCTAGGTGACAAACCATGTTGCAGGAGCAGATACATGCATTATGAACGTTTTGCAAGCTCGATATGATGACTACTTGATAGTTTAGTGTGCCATGCTTTACGGCTTAGAATCGGGACTTCAAAGATGTTTTGAACACCATGGAGCATATGAGATGTTCCAAGAGCCAAAACTAGTATTTCGGACTCATGCCCGTGTCTAGAGGGATGAGACCTCTGACAAGTACTTTGCCTACAAGATGGAGGAGAATAGCTCAACCAGTGAGCATGTGCTCAGAATGTCTGGGGTACTAAAATCACTTGAATCAAGTGGGAGTTCTCTAGTCACTATCACCAAGCTACTAGAACTTCGTGATGAACTATAATGTGCAAGGGATAACGGAAAAGATTCCCGAGCTCTTCGCGATGCTGAAATCGGCGAAGGTAGAAATAAAGAAAGAGAATCAAGTGTTGATGGTTAACAAGACCACTAGTTTCAAGAAAAAGGGCAAAGGATAAGAAAGGGAACTTCAAGAAGAATTACAAGCAAGTTGCCACTCCCGTGAAGAAGCCCAAAGCTAGACCAAAGCCTGAAACTGAGTGCTTCTACTGCAAAGGGAGTGGTCACTGGAAGCGGAACTACCCCAAATACTTGGCGGATAAGAAGGATGGCAAAGTGAACAAAGGTATATTTGATATCATGATTGATGTGTATTTTACTAGTGTTCATAGTAACCCCAGGGTATTTGATACCGGCTTAGTTGCTAAGATTAGTAACTCAAAACAGGAGTTGCAAAATGAACAGAGACTAGTTAAGGGCGAGGTGACGATGTGTGTTGGAAGTGATTCCAAGGTTGATAAGATCTCCATCGCACACTCCCTCTACCTTCAAGATTAGTGTTGGACCTAAATAAATGTTATTTGGTGTTTTCATTGAGCATGAATATGATTGGATCATGTTTATTGCGATACGGTTATTCATTTAAGTGAGAGAATAATTGTTGTCCTATTTACATGAATAAAACCTTCTATGGTCATACACCCAATGTAAATGGTTTATTGAATCTCGATCATAGTGATACACATATTCATAATATTGATGCCAAAAGATGCAAAGTTGATAATGATAGTGCAACATATTTGTGGCACTGCCGTTTAGGTCATATTGGTGTAAAGCGCATGAAGAAACTCCATACGGATGGATTTTTGGAATCACTTGATTATGAATCATTTGATACTTGCGAACCATGCCTCATGGGCAAGATGAATAAAACTCCGTTCTCCGGAACAATGGAGCAAGCCAATGACTTATTGGAAATAATACATACCGATGTATGCGGTCCGGTGAGTGTTGAGGTAGGCGGCAGGTATCGTTATTTTTTGACCTTCACAGATGATTTGAGCAGATATGGGTATATCTACTTAATGAAACACAAGTCTGAAACATTTGAAAAGTTCAAGGAATTTCATAGTGAAGTGGAGAATCATCGTAACAAGAAAATAAAGTTTCTACGATCTGATCGAGGAGGTGAATATTTGAGTTACGAGTTTCGCCTTCAATTAAAAAAATGTGGAATAGTTTCACAACTCACACCACCTGGAACACCACAGCATAATGGTGTGTCTGAACGTCGTAACCGTACTCTATTAGACATGGTGCGATCTATGATGTCTCTTACCAATTTACCACTATTGTTTTGGGGTTATGCATTAGAGACAGCTGCATTCACGTTAAATAGGGCACCTTCTAAATCCGTTGAGATGACACCGTACGAACTGTGCTTTGGCAAGAAACCTAAGCTGTCGTTTCTTAAAGTTTGGGGTTGCGACACTTATGTCAAAAGGCTTAAGCATAATAAGCTCGAACCCAAATCGGAGAAGTGCATCTTCATAGGATACCCTAAGGAAACAATTGGGTACACCTTCTACCACAGATCCGAAGGCAAGATCTTTGTTGCCGAGAATGGAACCTTTCTAGAGAAGGAGTTTCTCTCGAAAGAAGTGTGTGGGAGGAAAGTAGAACTTGATGAGGTAATTGTACCTTCTCTCGAATTGGAAAGTAGCACATCAGTGAAATCCGTTCGTGTGATGCCTACACCAACTAGAGAGGAAGCTAATGATATGATGATCATGACACTTCAGATCAAGTTACTACTGGACCTCATAGGTCGAACAGAGCATGTTCCGCACCAGAGTGGTACGGTAATCCTGTCCTGGAAGTCATGTTATTAGACCATGGCGAACCTACGAACTATGAAGAAGCTATGATGAGCCCAGATTACGACAGATGGCCATGAAATCTGAGATAGGATCCATGTATAAGAACAAAGTGTGGACTTTGGTGGACTTGCCCAATGATCGGCAAGCCATTGAGAATAAATGGATCTTCAAGAGGAAGACAGGCACTGATGGTAGTGTTACTATCTACAAAGCTTGACTTGTCGCAAAAGGTTTTCGACAAGTTCAAGGTGTTGACTATGATGAGATTTTCTCACTCGTAGTGATGCTTAAGTCTATCCGAATCATGTTAGCAATTGCCGCATTTTATGAAATCCAGCAAATGGATGTCAAAACTGCATTCCTTAATGTATTTCTTAAATAAGAGTTGTATATGATGCAACCAAAAGGTTTTGTCGATCCTAAAGGTGCTAACAAAGTGTGCAAAACTCCAGCGATCCATCTATGGACTGGTGCAAGCATCTCGGAGTTGGAATATACGCTTTGATTAGGTGATCAAAGCATATGGTTTTATACAGATTATGGTGAACCTATATTTACAAGAAAGTGAGTGGGAGCTCTGTAGCATTTCTGTTATTATATGTGGATGACATATTGTTGATTGGAAATGATATAGAATTTCTGGATAGCATAAAAGGATATTTGAATAAGAATTTTTGAATGAAAGACCTCGGTGAAGCTGCTTACACATTGGGCATCAAGATCTATAGAGATAGATCAAGATGCTTGATAAGACTTTCAATGGGTACATACATTGAAAGATTTTGAAGGAGTTCAAAATGGACCAGTCAAAGAAGGAGTTCTTGCCTGTATTGTAAGGTGTGAAGTTGAGTAAAGACTCAAAACCCGACCATGGCAGAAGATAAAGAGAGAATGAAAGTCATTCCCTATGCCTCGGCCATAGGTTCTATAAAGTATGCCATAATGTGTACCAAACCTGTTGTGTACCTTCCCATGAGTTTGGCAAGGGGGTACAATAGTGATCCAGGACTAGATCACTGGACAACGGTCAAAATTATCCTTAATTACCTTAAAGAGGACTAAGGAAATGTTTCTCGGTTATGGAGGTGATAAAGAGTTCGTCGTAAAGAGTTTCGTCGATGCAAGCTTTGACACTGATCTAGATGACTCTAAGTCTCAATCTAGATATGTATTGAACGTGGGAGCAATTAGCTAGAGTAGCTCCATGCAGAGCATTGTAGACATATAAATTTGCGAAATACATACGGATCTGAATGTGGCAGACCCATTGACTAAGCCTCTTCCACGAGCAAAACATGATCAGCACCAAGACTCCATGGGTGTTAGAATCATTATAATGTAATCTAGATTATTGACTCTAGTGCAAGTGGGAGGCTGAAGTAAATATGCCCTAGAGGCAATAATAAAGTTGTTATTTTATATTTCCTTATATCATGATAAATGTTTATTATTCATGCTAGAATTGTATTAACCAGAAACTTGATAGATGTGTGGATACATAGACAAAACACCATGTCCCTAGTAAGCCTCTACTAGACTAGCTCGTTAATCAAAGATGGTTAAGTTTCCTAACCATAGACATGTGTTGTCATTTGATGAACATGATCACATCATTAGGAGAATGATGTGATGGACAAGACCCATCCTTTAGCTTAGCATATTGATCGTTCAGTTTTATTGCTATTGCTTTCTTCATGTCAAATACATATTCCTTTGATTATGAGATTATGCAACTCCCGGATACCGGAGGAATACCTTTTGTGCTATCAAATGTCATAACGTAACTGGGTGATTATAAAGATGCTCTACAGGTATCTCCGAAGGTGTTTGTTGGGTTGGCATAGATCGAGATTAGGATTTGTCACTCCGAGTATTGGAGAGGTATCTCTGGGCCCTCTCGGTAATGCACATCATAAGAAGCCTTGCAAGCAAAGTGACTTGCCGGTAATGATATTGAACTAGGTATGTGGATACCGACGATCGAATCTCGGGCAAGTAACATACCGATGGACAAAGGGAACAACGTATGTTGTCATAACGGTTCGACCGATAAAGATCTTCATAGAATATGTAGGAGCCAATATGAGAATCTAGGTTCCGCTATTGGTTATTGACCGGAGAGGTGTCTTGGTCATGTCTACATAGTTCTCAAACTCGTAGGGTCCGCACGCTTGATGTTCGATGACGATTTAGTATTATATGATTTATGTGATTTGGTGACCGAATGTTGTTCGGAGTCCCAGATAAGATCGCGGACATGACGAGGAGTCTCGAAATGGTCGAGAGGTATTGATTGATATATAGGATGATAGTATTCGGACACTGGAAGTGTTCCGGAGTGTATCGGGTAATTATCGGAGTACCGGGGGGGGGGGGTTACCAGAACCCCAGGAGGAAGATATGGGCCATATGGTCCATAAGAGGGGAACACACCAGCCCACAAGGAGTGGCGTGTCCCCCCTTAGGCAGGAGGTCGAATCGGAGAAGGAAAAAGGGGGGTTCGGCCCACTTTCCACTACAAAAAAAGACACATCCGTGACATTTTGGGTCGAACAAATATTTTTTCTATCATACTTATGACACTTCTATGACGATAATTGTGAAAAACCCCGGTATCATCATAGACGTGGTGGGCTCCTACTTCTATGACAAAAAATCATGACAGAAAATGGGCTTTTCGTCCTGGGCAGGCCGGAGACGCAGCTGCATGACATTCTTTGGGCCGTCCATGACGGAAAAAACCATGGTAGAAGCGAGGGCGAGGAAAATACCGGGGTGTTCCCGGTTACAGTGGGTGGTCGGGGCCGAGCGATGCACGTTTCTCTCGTACATGCACGCGCGTGGGTGTGAGGCGTTGGGCTCTAACTGAACCCGACCGAGGCGTTGGGCTCTAACTGAACCCGAGCGATTGCACTGCAGGCTACGCGTTACTGAACCCGAGCGATCGATCGATGGTTGTTAACTGAACCCGATCGAGCGACTCCTTCGCTACTGCTACTAACTGAAGCCGATCGATGCCGCCTCTGGATGAACAGTGAGCGTTGCTGGGGGGGTTGGATGAACAGTTCCCTGTGGGGGTGGATGAACAGGACCCCGTGGTGTTGCCTCTAGATGAACAGGACCCCGATCGATCGAGCCGGTTGGGGCTGGATGAACAGGACCCCGTGGAGGGCTGGATGAACAGGACCACCCCGTGGAGGGCTGGATGAACAGTAGACGGTGGAGGGCTGGATGGACAGTAGCCCGTGGAGGGTGAACAGGAGCCCGTGGAGAGGGCTGGTTGAGCAGTAGCTGGTGGAGTAGCGCGCGGTGGAGGCTGGATGAACAGGAGCCCGTGGATGAACAGTCGCAGGTGGAGGCTGGAGGAGGTCGACGGTGGATGAACAGTAGCCCGTGGAGGCTGGAGGGGGTCGATGGTGGAGATGAACAGTATCCCGTGGAGTCCCGTATTGCGGTATGCCACACCCCTCCCGATGAACAGGACCCCAGTTTCGACTGTAGTGCTCCAACATAAGTCCGTTTCCTCCGTTTTGCGGTACGCCACACCCCTCCCGATCAACAGGACCCCCGTTTCGACTGTAGGAGGTCCGTTTCCTCCGTTTTGCAGTATGCCAGACCCCTCCCGATGAACAGGATCCCGTTTCGAACATGGCCGGTCGAACACAAGGCCATTTCCTCCGTTCTGCGGTACGCCAGGCCTCGTTTCCATCGGCTGTTCCGTCCAAGCCGGTTGGCTCCCACGCGTTCCGTTGCCTCCCGATGAACACGACGCATTTTGTTGCCTCCCCATGAACACGACGACAACGCAGTTTCTCCGTTCCGACCCAGCCATGTACATGAGCCCTGGCCGTACGTATGCGCGAGTAGGCGTTCGAGACCCCGCCCGTATGTACGTACGTGGCCGTATTTTTTTGCTTGCACACTGGCCGCTGTACGTATGTGTACATGCTACGTGCGCGCCTCTAGATCAACCAGTATGTATGTACACGTTCACGACCAGAATGACAACACTACGTACGCTTCGACCAGGTGGGTCCCGACTGTCCGGCACTTCCAATCATTTTTTTGCCCGGACGCACTTCCCCAGCAGTCAGGGGGAAACATTTTTTCACGAAATAGGGTTGCCCGTCCGGTGGGTCCCTGCTGTCAGGTGGAGGAATCATTATTTTCCACGTAATAAGGAGGCACTTCCTTGCTGTGGCCGTGGACCCAGCTGCCAGCCTCTCCACGTACAGTCCACGTTCGATGGAAGCCGTTCCTTGACCACGTTGACCACGCCGCACCAAGAGCACCAGGGCGGTGGACAACGGCGAGGCCTAGGAAGGGGACGACGTGGAGCCGGGGAAGACGCGTCAGTGGATGCCCACGTGTAGAGTATGAGGGTTCACTGGTTCGCTGCGGTGTGAGGCTACCGTCGCCGCAGAATAACAAGGGGTGTGGGTGAGTAGAGGGATGGCCTTGGCAGCGGTAGGAGTAGTAGGGGGCGGTGAGGCCTCCACGGCATCGCAGCCGGCCACGGGAGGCAGGAGCACGAGGCACGACCGGCATTGGTTTGGGCGGCTGGAGCAAGAAGACCAGAGGTTGAGGAAGCACTACGGCCGTTGGATGGACATCGTACGATCACTGGAGCTAGAATCGTGCGTATTGACTAAGTTGACAAAGCCCTCCATCCCCGTCAACTTAGTAGGCCCACAAGTCAGCCTGCCACTATACTGGGTTCCAGCTAGCAGGGGGAGTATTCATTTTTTTGTGCGTAATAAGGAGACACTTCCTTGCGTGCGAAGATATAGCTGGTGGGTCCGAGCTGGCAGCGGCGGTAATGTTTTTTTCACGAAATACAGAGTCCCTTTCGGTGGGTCCCATATGTCAGGTGGAGGAATCATTATTTTGCGCGTAATAAGGAGGCATTTCCTTGCGTGCGGCCGTGGACCTAGCTGTCAGCCTCTCCACGTACAGTCCACTTCAGATGCATGTCGGTCGTTGACCACGTTGACCAGGCCGCGCCGAGAGCACCAGGGCATGGACAACAACGAGGCCTAGGAAGGGAACGACACGGAGCCAGGGAAGACTTGGCAGTTGTTTCCCACGCGGAGGAGTACGAGGGTTTACTGGTTCGTCTGCCATCCCCGGAGAATAACAGCAGGTGTGGGTGAGTAGAGGGATGGCTAGGCCAGCGATGGGAGTATGGTGGGGCGGTGAGGCCTGCGCGGCAGCATAGCCGGCCGCGGGAGGAGGGAGCAGGCAGTCCCACCGGCGCTTGTTTGAGCGGCTGGAGCAGGAAGAGCAGAGATTGAAGAAGCACGACAACCGTTGGATGGACATACAACAGTCACTGCTCTCGTGTGCATTATTTTAATAATATACAGCCCATTTGCTAATTCTTAAGAATTTTTTTGGAGCCCATCTTCTTTTTGTTAGCATTACACCCCATATTGTGGCCACGGTTAAAAAGTATACGAAATTTTGCATATTTCGGTGCAGTCAACTGTTTTTAATCCCAAAATATCGATTCACATTCAAACTATTTTGAAAGATAATTTATATAAATATAAAATCCAAATAATTGTCCACACATAAAAATCAATGGAATTTACAATCTTGTAATGAAAAAAATTGAAACTAATTCCCGGTTTGATGTGTTTTAAAAATGTACAGCCAATTTCTGGGCAAACCGAATGAAACTCTCCTCGTCTTGAAAGATTTGCAGCCCAGCAGGACTGATAAAGCAAGTAGGCCTCGTTTGGGTATTTCTTTTAAAAAATAGAACTGTGCTAGCCATTTTCAGCAAGAAAAAAAACACAACTGGGCTCATGATGTGGTAAACATAAATAAAACCCTGGCTAGACGGGCCACAGCCCCCGCACAGCCCCGTTGTTACCTTGATCCGTCGCTAAAACTAGTATAAATAACAACTGCTTGTTCCTAAAAAAAATAAACTGCATGACCTGTTGGGTCCCTGGTGTTAGCCGCTCATAGTGTAATTCTCTCGTTTATTGACTACGTTGACAATGGCGTGAGCCCCAGATGTCCAACCATTAGGAGGAACCATATTTTTGGGCTTGTAATATAGAGGCACTTGCTTGTGTACTACCATGACGCTGGTGGGTCCCTACTGTCATCCTCTCCACGTACAGTCATCTCCTTGTTCCTCTCGGTTGTTGATGACGTTGACAACGCAAGAGGGGCGCACCGCGCACGGCGTGCGAACCAAGGCCGCAAGGCGGAGGACGACGGCGAGACCTCGGACGGAATGAACAGGAGTCGTGGAAGATGCGTCGGTCCAGTCGCAGGCGGAGGGGAGTACGAGGGTTGACTGGTTCGGGTGCGGGTGCGTGTTGGGGCTGATGTCGCCGGAGAATAACAGGACGTGTGGAGGAATAGAGGGAGGGACCGGCCAACGTTGGAGGGTACGTACGGTAGGGCGGCAGAGGCGCAGCCAGCCATGGGAGGCGGGAGCAGGCGGAGCCGACAGGGTGGTTTGGTTTGATTGGCTGGAGGAAGAAGAATACAAGAGATAGAAGATACACGACAGATGTTGGATGTCAATCCAACGGCTGGTAGGCAGAATCGTTTGTTGACTGGCTAGTAAGTCGACACCACCTTGGATAGGCTATTTCCTCGCAGGTCCCAAATGTCAGAATCCAAATCTGTCATGGTCATGCAGCCTTTCCTATGGAAATTTCTAGCCCATTTGATGTGCTAGTTTGAAATAAGTTTGTGGGTGCTGGTGGGGGCTAATCACTTGGCTTCTGTAATGCACAGTGAGCTCAAGCAGCCAGCGAGAGTGATGTTATTTCCCTTGGTTGGGATTTGTTAGTTGTTACAATATTTCACTCTAAATTAAACAACTGGCTAGCCATTTGCCTTGCTTCAAAGAAGATATGACAGTCACAGCCGAGTTGAAAAGGGGAAGAACATCTAACTCCAGCTTACAAACTGTACAAAAGCACGAGGGTTAATTGTTCATCAGGCTTACAAAAAAACCCAGGTTGAAAAGGGCAACAACATCTAACTCCAGCACTGTTTTCGGCAGTCACAGTCAAATGGATCGGTCAGGTCCATAGAATGAACATCCTGGGTCGTAAAATTTACTGGATCATGACCACAATATGTTGTAAATAGAAGCCCGGCACGCTCAGAAGCTCTTTTGCCCACCTAAAACTCATTTTTTGCTCTTGCACATACCCATCCGTCAAAACCATGCTGCTGATAAACTTAAGCCTGATGGACAATAGTAACCTCGCATTCAGCAGGAAGAATGTGACAAATCTAGTGTTTGCACGGTTGGCTACATATCGTTCTAGCGTTATTGTCTTCAGTCGAATCTCATGAGAAGTGAGAAAATCCTGATGCTTACGAATCCACCGATTGGTTATAACTTTCTTACCCCGTCCTGTTGCCTAAATAGACATGAAGATTGAAAACATTTAAGGTCTAAAAAAAGAATGTCAAAAGAGCAACAGCTGAACGGTTAATTCTACTACACTATATGCGGGCTTCCAATGTGCGTGAAATTATCACCTTTATATACAACTTCTCCAGACATGGAAAGCATTGCAGCAAGCCAATAATCTTGTTCAGATCAAAACTATTCATTTGGATATATAAGATCTTGATAGAATCCAGCACCATGGATAGGCCATCCATGGAGAAACTCTTCATTGAGCATAGAACATAATATTAGTACAAAATGTGTACTCCAAGATGACATATAACTTATGCGTAGAAATTTAAAATGCAGCTTATGGTTACAAGTGTAGATGATAATATAAAGTACCTGAAGAACTGTGGAGCCAAACACCATATTGAAATGAGCACATAGATCATGTATTACACCCTAGGTCTCCAGTTTAGGCGCAGAGAGGACGGTTATTTGCAACAGTGAATAACTAGAATCAAGGATCAACCTTTGAAGTGAAGGGGCATCTTGGATGATGAGCTGCCTTTCGTCAAAAGAAATTCCAATTCTTACAAGGTTAGGCGACTTTTGTCGGATCACGGGTTCCGGCAAAACCCTCAAGGTTCGAACACTAGGGTGCGCGTGACGATTTCCTCCCCACCGATCCACGTCCTAACTAGCTAAGATCTCAAGAACGAACTAGACGAATTCACAACACAGGCGACACAATATTTATACTGGTTCGGGCCACCGTTATGGTGTAATACCCTACTCCAGTGTGGTGGTGGTGGATTGCCTCTTGGGCTGATGATGAACAGTACAGGGGGAAGAATAGCCTCCTGAGGTTGAGGTGTTCTTGTGCTCGGTGTGTGGCTAAGGATTAGGCGAGGTGCCACTGAATCAGTTTGAGACCCGTCCTACTGTGGTGGCTAGTCCTATTTATAGAGGCCCTGGTCCTCTTCCCAAATATTGAGCGGGAAGGGAGCCAACAACGGCCAATTTGAAAGGGGACAGCTAGTACAGCTTATCCTGACAAAAGTAGTCTTCGCCTGCAAAAGGCTCTGGTGGTGACACCGCCTTGGGCTCCATGGTGACCTCTGTCTTGCCGTCCTGCTGGTCTTGGTCTCCTTGCACCGATATGGAAACCTTTGCTTGATGCCTCGGTACTCCGCGCCTGCGCTTGCGTCCTTAGCACCAAAGGGGAAACAAGGACACTGCGTGCGCTGGCGCCTGCCTGGTCTCGATCGTCATGGCTCACGTCACGAGAACCTCGCGAGGCTCACCTTGCCTTGATCTCTCAACCCCTCATGAGCCTGCCCGGCGAGGCCGCTCCTGAGGAGGTCTTGCATCGTCCGGCTCGCGAGGCTTGGCCCCTCGCGAGGGTCTTGAATGCCTTGTTGATGAAGATGGGCCGTACAGGCCTGCTAGCACAGCCACGCCGTGGGCCGCAGGCAGGCAAGTCTGGGGACCCCTATTCCCAGAACGCCGACAGTAGCCCCCGGGCCCAAGGCACGCTCGGCCTTGGCTTCGAGGCGAAGCCAAAGGTCAAGTGCGGAGCGCCGCGGGCCCCAAAAGCCTGTGGCCTCGGTCGACGTGTGGCGGTTGATTGGACGTGGGCGTCTCCGCTTCCCCACGCTGCCTCGGCAACTACCCAACTTGACAAGTCCATGCGACATGCAAGGAAAACCATCATTACCTGTGATCATGGGGGGCGCTGGTTGGCCTTCTCCTGCTATGAATGTGGGAGGGGGCAGAGCCCCCATCGCCCATTTCTTCCCATTCCACTTGCTTCTTCTTCCTCTGCTCCACTGCTAGTAGCAATGGCGCCCATCCAAAGGTTCTCAGCAGAGGAGAAGGGAAAGACTCCCCTCGACGTGCCGGCACTGCTCCCGCCGAACAAGAGGTCGGTTCACCACCGCGATGCAGCGGCGATGCAGGTGGTGACGAGGCCTTGGTGCGAGCGGCCTCCTCCTGGGTATCCGCTGCCCCTGTAAACCCAAGCCAGGGGCTCAGGAGGAAGGAGCGACGAGCGCCGGCGCATGCGCCGCGGCCAAGGTCGATGCGCCTCGGCGTCGAGCGCCGTCGCTCCTGGAGTCCATGCCGCGGACTCCTCACGCGAGCTTGTGCTGTGGGCGACGATGCCCCCAAGCTCCTGGATCCGCTTCTCGTGGTTCTTCTCTGATGTAATGCCGCCGAGGGGACCCCTCGAGCTCTGGTTGCAGCATGCCGACTGCGACGCTCCGGCGATCGGAGCAGATGTTGAAGCGGTCTCCACCGGTAAGATCTTCATGACCCACGGCTGAGGCGAGGTCGCGTGGGTTTGCCGTGCGGAGGGCGCCCTCGCGATCCACTTCGAGTACGACGGCGCCTCCACGATGTTCTTCAAGGTCTTCGACGCAGAGGGACGCCGCTTGGAGTGTTGCCCTGGAGGGGAACGCCAGGATGAGGCGCGCCCTGCTCGCGGCTACTCCAGCAGCAGCGACTCCTGGGAGTCCAGTGGTTCTCCCGAGCTCTACGAGACTCCGGAGACGAGCGACGACAGCTATGTGCCCCCGAGCTCTCGCCGTGCCCGGAGCAGGGCCGCAACGTCTGGCCGCCGCCGTCGCTGATCTGGATGGGGTTGCCGCTGGCCCCCCGTGGCCCACTGTTGATGATGGCGTCGACCGCGAGGGTGTGTAGATAGAGTTCTCCTAAGTTCTTGTCTTCTGTTCCCTGCGAGGAATCAAGAAGTACCCCGTGGGGGTGTGTAAAGGGTCTGTAATGTCTTTTGTTGATATCATCTTGATTATGGAAACCTGTGAACGCGCATCCTGTTTAGGCTCGGTCTCCCCTTTCCAACCTCGCGACGGCTTGTTGCTGTACGCTGACAGGTCCCGGTCCCCAGGCAAGCTGCAGCCATCGCTGGTATGCCAGGTCGTGTGCCGTGGTCAAGGCCAGGAGGTGAGCGGCCCGAGGTCCAGTAAGAGCTCCTGAGGCGCGATGCTCAGGGGGTCCCCTTTAGCGCTCAAGCAGCCGTGGTAAGGTAAGAAAGGGAGGCGACGTTGCCGCAATAGGGCTGCGGCGAGCATGACCCCTAGGTTCCAACGATTAGTCGATCTGAGCTCGAGGCTTATCTTGGCGGTCCGGGGTCGGTTCCTCGTGATGTGCCAGGATTGTGCGCAGGCGTCCGTAGCTAAGCTAGATCGAGCCCATGTGAGCCTTCCCCTCTTCTCCACGCTCTCCTTTGTGCTCTACATCCTCAGGTCCCGGCCCTCGAGCGAGCTCAGCCGCCGCTGGTATGACAGGTCGCGTGCCGTGGTCAAGGCAAGGGGGTGAGGGCTGGAGAGCCAGTAAGAGCTCCTGAGTCGCAATACTCAGGAGCCCCCTTTTAACGCACAAGCGGATTACATGGAAGAAGTGGGGGCTTGCGGTGCCGCTTGATGTTTACCCTCATGAGATTCTTGCAAGCCAGCACAAGGAGGGACACGATGTGCCGTTATGGTTGCCAGCCTGCCGCCGGTTGCTCCGCGAGGGAATGAGGGCACTGAGGGCCTGGTGAGGTGACGTGTGCGGGGCATGCCGTGAGCCAGAGCTCGACCGCTCAGGTTGGTCGACATGGCAGGGACGGACCCGTGCACCAGCGTCGTGCCGGCGCGCGTAGCCCCCGTGGTGGGTGACGATCGAGAAGGTAATAATCATAGGTAGGTTAAGCATGAAAGCAGTAGGCTTAAGTAAACGCAAGGGAGATACAATCCACTGGGTCAGACCCGAGCGGCTTGGGGATGATGCGGCCCGAGGGGCGCCCCCAACAAGGTAAGCTAAAGACATAAAAGGGACACATGCCACAGGGACGGACCCACGCAGCCTGGGAATGATGCAGCCCGAGGGGCGCTCCCAGCTAAATGAACTTGGAAAATGTCACCTGGTTCTATTGATGAAGGGGTGTTGGGGCAGCTGAAGGTGCGTGACGAAGGAGTTGCTCCTCATGAGCCACCGGGGCCCTGAACCTCGAGAGACTCTGGGGCCTAGGCGGTTCCTTGAGGACCGTCTCCATCTCTGCCGACACTGCATGGTGCCTGGCCTCCTGATCCGCCAGGATGCTCCGCAAGTTGCGCTGATAGGCGGTCGCCACGCTCGGCAGGCCAAAAGGCATGCGAACGTAGCTATGAGGTGGGCCCTCGCAGCGTCCCACGCGTGAAGGCTAGAAAAGCTCCTAAGAAGCAGCCCTGTTGAGCCCTGGGACATCGATGCAGACGCGCAGCCCGACATCCTCGCCTGGATGGGGAGCTGCGCCTGGCGAGCGGCGGCCGCCGTGCATGGCCCTTGCGTCTTGCAGTTCCTGAGTGGTCTTGGTGATGAACTCCTGAACAGTGGGCGCTCCTTGCCCTGTGTCCTCCTGAGGGAAACGTGCCGTGAAGCACGCCTCCAAGTGGTGCCCAAGCGCCTCCCTCGTGATGTTGGCGAGGTCTGAGGCCCTCCAGAAGAGAGCCCCCGAGCCCTGCCCGAGAAGGGCGCCGGGCGCACCTTCCTATGCGATGGAGGGAGGCGCCCCTGGAGCGGGCGCCGATCCTAACGAGGCACCGCTCGCCTGAGACCCCGCGTGGTGCAGCTGCTTCTTCTTCTTGGAGTTGGCCTCAGGAGGGTGCTCGCCCTTGCTGTCGGGGTCGTCGATTGCTGCAGCTTGGAAGGCATGCTCGAGGGAGCACACCGCCTCTTTCTTTGCACGGGATTGTGATGATTCCCCCGCTTCCCGGCATCTTGAGGACATTGTAGCAGTGATGGGTCACCGCCATGAACTTGGCCTGGGCTGGGTACCCGAGGATGGCATTGTACGGCAGACGGATGTGCGCGACATCGAAGTCGATGAGCTCGGTGCGGTAGTTTTTGCGTTCTCCAAAGGTGTCAGGGAGGCGGATCTGGCCTATCGGTGTGGTGGAACCGCCGGTCACTCCTGAGAAAGGCTTGGTAGGCTGAAGCTGCTCACAGGGCACTTGGAGGTTGTCGAACGTGTTGACAGACAGGACGTTGAGCCCTGCGCCGCCGTCGATGAGGGTCTTGGTAACTTGCACGTTGCTGATGACTGGTGAACAAAGCATCGGGAGGGCACCAGCGGTAGCTGCGCACTTGTGCTGATCCGCCAAATTGAACATGATGGGGCACTGGGACCATCTGAGCGGGCGTGTGGCCTCGAGCTTGGGGAGGACTGCATTCACTTCACGAGCAAATTGTTTGAAGATGCGCTGCGAGGCTGGGGCCTGAGCTCCGCCTAAGATGTAGGCGATAGCATGTGGCTCCTGGAAGCCCCCAGCCCCCTCGTCTTGATGGTGGTCGTCATTCCTTCTTGGCGGTGGCGGCGGCGGAGGGAGACCGGCGTTGCCCTGAGGACAATCCTCACGAGGCTGATCCCTCCAGGCGCCCTCGCGAGGCTGATCCTGCCAGCGGTCCTCACGAGGCCGGTCGCGCCACTCCTGGCGAGGGCCACGGTCGTCCCAGCATCCGCCACCTCCTCGGTCGTAGCCCCGGTCGCCGCGCTCAGGGCGTCGACCGAAGCGCCCTTCTCGAATGGCTCTGAGCTCTTGACAGTCGCTGGTGTTGTGGGTATTCAGGTTGTGGAAGGCGCAGAACGGTCGGCTGCTCTTGGATGACTCGGGCTGGTCTCTGCCGCTCTTGGTGTCTGGTTCCGCCGCGAGCACGACGGCTCCCTTGCGCTTCACGTCCTTGGCCTTGGCTTTCTTCTCCTCCGGGTCTGCTGCCGGGAGCTCGAGGAGGGAGAGGCGCCCCTCCTCAGCTCTTGCGCACTTGGTCGCCAGGTTGAACAACTCCAGAGACGTGCACAACTCCTCGTGGATAGCAAGCTCTTCCTTCATCTTGACGTTGCGGACGCCGTCAGAGAATGCGGAGATTATGGCCTCGTCCGTCACCTTGGGGATCTTGAGGTGGACGTTGTTGAAGCGCTGGATGTACTTCTGGAGGGTCTCTCCTGGTTGTTGCTTGACGCAGTGCAGGTCACCCGTGGCCGGCGGGCGGTCGCGAGTGCCCTAGAAGTTGGCAACGAAACGGTTGCGCATCTCATCCCGGAGGAGATCGAGCCTGGGGGCAGGTTCAGGAGCCAGGAGCGGGCGCCATCCTTGAGAGCCATGGGAATCCAGTTCGCCATGACATTCTCGTCGCCGTTGGCCGCCTCGGTGCTCAGCTCGTAGAGCTGCAAGAACTCCGCGGGGTCGGGGGTGCCGTCGTAGCAAGGAGGCAGATATGGCTTGAACTTACCCGGCCAGGCGACGCTACGCAGCTCAGGGTGAAGGCGCGGCAGCCGGCCGTGGTCACCGGGGCCCGCCTTGGAGGTGGAGCTTGGTCTTGGTGGGGTCCGCGCATAGCCGCTATAGGCGGCGCGCGGTCTTGCCGCAGCAAACGGTCCTGGCGCGGCGGAGCAAGGAGTGGCGGAGCATTTTCTTGCGGCGGAGCAACTTCTTGACAGCTTCTCTCTTCACGCGCGGGCGCTGGACGCGGTGGGTCGCGTCATGGAGCCGCGCGTCATGGCGCCAGGGCGCCGTCTTGATGCAGAGGTGGTGGAGGTGCTCCGTGAGCCACGTCGCCCGTGGCTGGTGGAGGGCGAGGTAGAGAGAGGGATGGCGCAAGGGAGCCCCCCGCGTCGCGGATGAGCTCGGCGATGCGGTCGAGCCAGTCGTCGTAGAGGTCGTCAACTGGGCGGTAGCGCAGGAGCTCATGCGCCATGAGGAGCGCGGCTCGCACATCCATGGGAGCATGACATGCACGGGATGAAGAACCGGCCGGGGTCAGCGATGGAGTGACGGTGCGGTCGTTCCGCCGCACCGAGGGGTGCAACGAGGACGCTTGCTGCTCGTTCCCCGCCGGGCCGGTGGCGGCGTTGGCGACAGGCGACGGGGAACGACGAGGTGGCCCGCCGACGGGAGCCGTCTGGGCGACGCGGGTGGCGAGGGCAGCCCGACGCTCAGCACGAGCGCGGTGAGCGTCTGCCATGAAGACGACGGAGCAATGGGGCGCAAAGCGACGGAAGGAAGCTTCGGCGCACCTCTACCTGGCGCGCCAAATGTCGGATCACGGGTTCCGGGAAAACCCTCAAGGTTCAAACACTGGGGTGCGTGCGAGTATTTCCTCCCCACCGATCCACGTCCTAACTAGCTAAGATCTCAAGAACGAACTAGACGAATTCACAACACAGGGGACACAAGATTTATACTGGTTCGGGCCACCTTTGTGGTGTAATACCCTACTCCAGTGTGGTGGTGGTGGATTGCCTCTTGGGCTGATGATGAACAGTACAGGGGGAAGAACAGCCTCCTGAGGTTGAGGTGTTCTTGTGCTCGGTGTGTGGCTAAGGATTAGGCGAGGTGCCTCTGAATTAGTTCGAGACCCGTCCTACTGTGGTGGCTAGTCCTATTTATAGAGGCCCTGTTCCTCTTCCCAAATATTGAGCGGGAAGGGAGCCAACAACGACCAATTTGAAAGGGGACAGCTAGTACAGCTTATCCTGACAAAAGTAGTCTTCGCCTGCAAAAGGCTCTGGTGGTGACGCCGCCTTTGCTCCATGGTGACCTCCGTCTTGCCATCCTGCTGGTCTTGGTCTCGTTGCACCAATATGGAAACCTTTGCTTGATGCCTCAGTACTCCGCGCCTGCGCTTGCCTCCTTAGCACCAAAGGGGAAACAAGGACACTGCGCACGCTGGCGCCCGCCTGGTCTCGATCGTCATGGCTCACGTCACGAGAACCTCGCGAGGCTCTCCTTGCCTTGATCTCTCCGCCCCTCATGAGCCTGCCCGGCGAGGCCGCTCCTAAGGAGGTCTTGCATGGCCCGCCTCGCGAGGCTTGGCCCCTCGCGAGGGTCTTGAATGCCTTGTTGATGAAGATGGGCCGTACAGGCCTGCTAGCACAGCCATGCCGTGGGCCGCAGGCAGGCAAGTCTAGGGACCCCCGTTCCCAGAACGCCGACAATTTTATTTGGAGACAACCAATTCTAACTGTGAAAACAAGCACCAAGCACTCCAGGGTAGGGCAATTGGAGTGGATGATGCTGTGCAATGAGGCCTCCGATATACGAACCCGCACAAGTGAAAGTTTCTTGAGAAATGGGAGTCAAAGGTTTAGTACCAGATTGTCTGGTAGGTCGCACAGCGCAAAGGTGGCGTTGTGGAGAGAGGAGGAAAACCGCGAGATGGACATCAGTGCTGAGGGCACAGGTAGATGGCGTTCGGTATCTAGTAGGTGATTTCCAGGGGAATAGTAGAACTCAAGCAGCTGTAGTTCTGTGAATTCAGGGGATTTCAGCCAGGCGTCCACCGTGCAGGGCATGGTATCCTTGCTCAGGTAGCATGACGGGATGTAGAGGCTTTGAACGGAGCCCTGGTGGGAGGAGATGATGGCTCTGGGGATTTCAAAATCATTGAAGAGAGATAGGTGACGACAGTCGAGATTAAGGGGCACGGCGCGCCATAGAGGGCGCCACCAAATTGAGAGGACTTGGGTGCGGCAGCAATCCTTGATGGGGAGAAGCGAGATGATCTCCCCAAGGATGGCGTCCGAGAGATTGCTGATGCGGTCCACCCGAGATTCCACGGGTTCCTGGGATCCGGTGGGGGCGGGGTCGCTGCTTCTCCACGCGCTGCCGGGTGCGGGATCTACAACAGGTGTCGCCGTTGGCGGGAGCCTCATCTTCTTGGCGCTGGGGTCAGCCGACTCCATTTTCCTCGAGGGCGTCACGTCGCGCTCACGGATTTGAGCAGAGTAACGAATGAAGAGCCTAGTTGTAGTGCGGGTGAAGAAGAAGGGGAGCTGGGGTTTTTCTGTAGTAGTGAGGAAGAAGGGGAGCTAGGGTTTTCTGTAGGAGTGAGGTGAGGAATTTGGGGGTACGAGTGGAGCGAGCTGACGTGAGGTGGGTGGGAGTGAGGAGGAATAAGAACACCCAGGTTTTTTTTGGGGGGCGGTGTGCTCGGTGTGGGTAGTGCCTCTCATTCTGTAAATATATGGACTTTTGAATTGATTTTACTATTTACTAGGGTGGATGGGCTGTTTTGTGTTGGGCCCAAAGAAACAATTACTACTAGTACAGTGGAGACACTCTACAGCTACCCAGAAAACAATTACTACTAGTACAGTGGATACAATACCGCTTCTGGCTCCTCCTAGGTCATCGAAACGTCTCCCTCTACTGAATGCCGTTATACTTTTGCTCACCGACATGCGGGCCATGCAGCGCGCGGGCCCAAATGCCATCCACCAAATTAGAAGGCAGTATGCAGGCGGAGAGTCACCCCGGTCGTAGCGCGGCAATAACGAGCCGTCGTATCACAAAACCCCACCTCCCCGCAGTCTCAGTTTGACGGATGAAGCAACCATCATTTCACTCTTCGCTGAATCCCCTTCTCCCTCACCGTCTTCAAGAAAGGCAACACTCGCATCTGCCACTGTTCTTCTCTCCCAACGAACGGAAGGTAAGCAGATCCGTGATGTTGGTATATTTTCGTTCAGAGAAAAAAAAGAACTTTTGCAAAGTAGTAACCGATCCTCACTCTATTTTTTGTTTCATTGTCATTGCGATTGTGTTTTCCTTTTAGTGGTCTCATAGTATTTGTCAGTTTCATGATGGATCAAGGAGAACTAGGCAAAGATCTACCGATATTGGAGCAGACGCGGGAGGCTGATCCCCACGAGACAGAGAGCTCCAAGAAGATGGAGGCAGCCACCGAGCCGACCCCAGATATGCTCACGGCCAATACTGGATGGTCAATGCCCCGTTTGAGGTTACACCCCCGTTGAACTGCAGGAGCAGTTTTCCCCCTTCGAGGATGTGCCCCCCCCCCCCGCTGAGCTGCCCAAGGTGATTTTCTTCTTTGCCGATCTCGATTGTGGTTTTTCATCTAAGTATGTGGTGATGAATAATGCAAAATTTTATTAGCTTTGATGCCATGCTATACATAGTGGTTTAAATAACTTGTGTTTCTTATACTGGAAAGTAATTCAAATTTTGTTTCTGTTTCAATTAGAGCCCTGATGCAGACAAGGATTGTGTGGTTGTACATGTCACTCGCTATGAGGCAGATGACCTGAATATATGCACTGGGAAAACAGAGTTTTTAGGTTGTTGGATCCTGGAAGCCATTTGCGCTTATACCAATGAAGAGTTGTATTCCAGCCTCATTGTTGTCAGGCGTGTTGTCCAGGGTGTACTGAAGCACAAGCAGTTCAAAGCTACTCCTTCATTTGTGAGGCATACTGTTCTTGTCAAGCTTACGTGGGAAGATGACGTGGCATGCCTCCACAAACAAGTTTATGAGTGGCAAGGCCACAAGGTTGCCTTCATGAAGGTTCATAGGATTGAGCTGCTGCCGGACGTCGTCGATGATGTTCATGGCAAGGTCCGTCTTGTGTCCATCCCAAATTAGACCGAGGCATGATAGTTGCCCCAGCTAGTGTTTAATAGTAGTTTGGATTGTGTCTAATTATCCGAACCTTGCCTGTTATCGAGCCCTTTGGGGCTAGTACTCTGTTTGAATCCATCTATGGGAACTGCTGCTACTTTTGTGTGGCCGTGAATCATGTGAGAACCATCGTAATTGTTGCTGAAACAGATGCGTCCTCACTAGTTTTTTCATGAATATGGCATGGTAAGACATAAGTTGTCACGGTTTATCATACAAGCAGTGTGTGTTTTGATGAAATAGAGTACTCGTTCGAGAACTGTGTGCTGACGTATACATAAGTACTTGTAAACACTGTTGGTGCTACCCCACTTGTAAGAAGTTGTGCAAAACACGACACATTGGCTCAGCTCGCTTCAACACTAGGCTATCGACCAGTTAACAATCAACAATCTGCTATCTGACATATAAGCAACTATGTATCTTGTTACATGCAGTTAACTGAGGCCACAATGTAAATTCCAAACGTTCACACGCTAGTCCAGCGTTCATGTGGAACACTCACATTAAACTCGGCTTCATAAAAAACTTGAAAAGCATAAGTTAAGCAATTTTATACATCTCAATGATTCATAGAACATAACAAACATATACTAGTTCACAGCAAAAGACAAAGTTGTGAGAAGGTTTACAAATCAGGAAAAAACAAGCAAGGCTTCTCTGAGCAAAGGGCCTCCCGGCAGGCTTAAATTTCCTGGAGTTCACTCTGGTTTTTTCTTGTTGCCACCATCCAGGGTTTGGTTCTCTCATTCCATAATAACCAATTATAATTGTGTTCTCAGCTGGAATGCTGAACTGAACCATGTAATGTACTGACCAGCTAAAATTCTTGTGCATTCCACTAAATTTAAGCACCGCTATTTGCAGAAATAAGCAGACCACAATGCCTCTTGTCCGCGCACCTATCCAAAAAACAGCCGTGCAGCCGTGCCAGCTAGTCCTCGGTCCATGGATGAACTGGTAGAGAGTGCATTCCGGACTAGGATGCAGTTGTTTTCGCTCGTCCCTACACTGCAATCAGGAAGTAAAACGTACGAATCAACTTCTTTTATATTGCGTTGGTCATTCTACCTAGTAACTACCAATGTAGGAATACCTGGAAGACGGGTGGTTAGACGACGTCAACGAGGGATAGCCATCTCATTTTGCGCAGTTCTACTAAAACTGAGGTGTGTGCTTTTGATTGCGCGGATAGAAACGATACGAAGACAGACATCCCGAAATGATATGGAGACAGACATCCCTGTTTGCGCAAATACGAAATACGGTTATTTAAATAGTGACAGATATTTGCAGTGGCGTATGATTAATAGCAGCATCTATTGTGTTATAATTGGCACTAGATTGACAGTATGAAAGTGTCCTTAAGTAAGTAGCATCACATCACATCAACACTGCCACTAGATTAACATGCAAAACAATAGCATTAGTATTACTGTCATGAGAGTAGCACATGGTCAGTAAATGTGCAATCAAATTTGTGCGGTTCCACTGGGATGAAGCAATGTTAGCGGTGTGAGATTTAAGTGTAACTGCAAAAAAAACAATTCATGGGAAATAAAGCAAGACAGAAGCACTTCATAAAATGGTGGTGGCATTGCTTCAATTTATCGACGACACTAGACCATTACTTATAGTGACATTAGGTGGCATTGCTTAATGCTTCATGTGATTTTACGTTAACGGTAGCGATATGGGCATAGGGACAGCAGGGGCATAAAGTGGTGAGGCAGATGTGGTTGCCGAGAGCGGCAAACACTCAGGCAGCATGTCTGCATTTGTCCCATTTTTTATCTCCTCAGCGGCATTTTCCTATGTGAGCACAAGAAATCTAGACCTGCTCATTCTCATTTGCGTTGTCCCCCAACACCCGTCACTTTCTTTCCTTTTTCAACCAAGAGATAGGTCCACTTCCCCCCACCCTTCACCATCCACCATGCTTTCTTTGTCTTTTCAACCAAGAGACCGGTTGGGTAGCCAGTATCTACTACTTTCCCCCGTTTCCTCTTAGAACCAAGTCCTAGATTCATGCTACAGCTTTCCCACTTTCTTCCCTATTTGAACCAACTCTTAGAGTCAACCGTATGAACTAGATTTACCTCTAATAATAGTAAAAGTCTAGGTGGCTTTGGAACAGCGGACGGAAGTAGAAAAATATCCACACGAAGCCACGTGGGGAGCTGGGGCAGTAGAGCAAGGCAGGTTTCGAAGGAATATATACCTGAGGGTCGTCGGCATGTGGCAAAGACGGCGTCGGGAGGCCGCATCTTGGCCACAATACCGCAAGGAGGAAGAAGGGGTTGGAGGCCCTCCGGAGCCGGCACTCTCTCGGAGAGAACGGCACGGCCGCTGATCGGGACGCGTGGGCAGCCGTTGGTCTCCTCCCTCGCCACCGACGATAGTGTGAACGATGCACCTACACCCCTGCCCCGGTCGAGGTTGTCTGGCCGGATTTGTGACCAGCCGTGAGCTGAGAGAGAGTGTGGCCACCTATGTCTTGCTTAGATTTGGAGAGCATGAGAGAGTGAACGAGAGGAACCCTAGTAAAGCAAGCGCTAAGGCTCCTGCTTATATATATATATATATATATATAGTGGAGTGATTTTGTTGTACCAGCTTCAAAAAAATGCACTCCTACATGTACCCGCGAGTGGGTGTGAGAGAACTAGTGCGTGCGTGCACCGCTTCTCTTCGTGAGAGTACAATATACTATGCCCAAAGAACATTCGCCACAAGAGTAATAGTATAAGTGTGTGACGTGTGAGCTAAAATAAAATGTGCGCGACGTCTTTTGTTTTTTAGAAGTTCTGAGGGTAGGGTGTGAAGAGCACATATGTGTGTGACGTCTACCTGCAGATAGACGGTGGGTGCGAGAGGACTCGGGAGGTGCGTGTGCGTGAGAGAGAGGGGGGCACGTATCAATGCAATGCATGTGTCCGTAAATCATTATCCGACAAACGTTCGCCACAAGCCTTTTCCTGACGAACGCCGTAAGAACCGTTAGATCGGCATTCGACAGTGTCAGTTTTGCCATGTCATTTAACAGAACAACCACTCCTCCTACACACAAATCTTCCACGTGAGTGTTAGCAACTGCCGTATGCTCCCTCCATTCCAAAATGCAGTTCATATAGCTTTATTGAAAATTCGAACCTCGCAAACTTTTACCGAGTTTTCGTGTACTAAATTGCACATGTAGAATACTCTGTATATATCATTTCATTCATCTTCGAGAGGTAACTATAAAGATGGGAGAGGAGTCTACAAAGAAAGACCATCGTATCACTTGCAGGAATTTGAACAATCCTTTGGTGTGGAGGAATATCATATGAACTCTATATGATATGATTTTTATAGGATTTTTTCCTTTAGAGCCAATTGGTTCATAGGAATAGATTCATATACTCCACATTTCAAAGGAAATAAACATGATATCATTTCTATAGCTTTAGAGCCACTTGGTTCGTATGAATGGATTCCTATACTCCCATATTTCAAAGGAAAATAAACATTAGCGTATATTCAATAGAAAAGTTCCTATGATATGAACCAAATTACATCTCTTTTCTAATCCCTCCTCATAGGAATTGAGATACATATCATCTCTAGATTCAATAGAAAAGTTCCTATGATGTGAACCAAATGACATCTCTTTTCCAATCCCTACTCATAGGAATTGAGATACTCCATGTCATCTCTTTCCCTACAACTTCCATGTATACATATTCTATTCCTAAATAGCTAGTACAACCCACTAGTAGCTTTTTTTCCAAGACATGCAACAATGGCACAAGAACTATATAGTGTGCGAATAACTTGAAAGATGGTCGCTGGATGAAGGTAATCCGACAGTGCAGAGATGGCAAATCTGAGCACTACTGGCCGTTGGATATCATCAACATTCCACCAGATCTGCCACATGTACAATTTAGAAGACTCCATGGTTGAACTTGAGCATAATGCACAAACCTCAAAACACAAGCACTTCTCCTTTGTTCTAGAATCTTCCGTATCATAATTGATTTTTTTTCTAAATGAATTGCCATTATTTGCTTTTTACTTTATGCTTTACAATGCACAACCCCATGAATCTTAACATTTTTATAAAACTAATTGATTTTGAATGAGATGAACTATAAGAACTAAACAAACATCTACATCATGCATATATGACTCAAAGCTTTACATGCTATAGTGTGTATTTATTCATAATTTGTTTCAAAATGTCATGCGTTCAATGCATGTGTACCTTACTAGTTTTGAGTAGAGTAGCAAATTTCACGCGGCCCCGGGTATATCAAAATGCAGGGCCCATGCATCATTGCCTTTTGGTCGAACCTACGTCCACAATTTTTTGTACGTACTCCCTCCGGTCCGTTTTAGTTTGCGTCTAAGTTTTTTCCATTTTTTCCGTATTGCTCTGCGCGATCCTTTTTACTCCCCGTGCTTTCCTATTCTGCCTCGCATCGTTCGCCTCGCATGCAACCAATCCTATGCGTGCAGTAACTGCTCTCCTTCCTTTTCGGCTTCATTTTGCGCTGGTGGAGGCACAAACTAAGAGACTGGATACGCAGTCGAGGAGGACTAGCCAATCAGGCATGCACAATCATTATGGCCCAGCCCTCCGGATGCTTGCAGCTTACTCCAACGAAGGGCAGATTAGTCAAAAAAAAAAATTAAAACGCTGCCCTCCTTGGTATCCGGGTCTGGAGTCATACGCTCACTAAAAAGGACCGGAGGGAGTACTATATCTCCACTAGTCCCCGAACCCAAAATGCTGCCTCGTTCCCCTAAAACCAAGCGGCCCACACATATTTAAGGCGTCGACTCGAACTCAATCCCTCTCCCGTTTACTATGACATGGCCCCGCACGCCGTAGTAGTACTCCTACAAACCCTATCGCCGCACGCATCATCGGTTTTCTTCAAGAGGACGAGGGAGAAGCCGATTTGTAGTGGAGGCGCTTTAAAAAAATGATCTGTAGTGCAGACCCCTACCCTAGGGTGCCCTAGCTAGCTGTCGCACGCATCATTGGTTTTCTATTTTCTTTATGCTCTTGCACCCTAGAGTGAAATGATGGTTGCTTCGTCCGTCCAGCTTAATGCGGGAAAGGTGGGGCTTTGTGATTTGACCCCTCATCGCTCATTTTCTACTACTGCGGCGCTACGACCGGGGTGCCCCCAATTCCAACCGCTGGTTCGAACTGTAATTTGGTGCATCGCACATGGAAAAAGACGGTGGATGAGCCACATGTTGGCCAAAGGGGTCCTGTTAAGTGTGTCGCCATTTCGTGTGCGGACTGGCCCTGCTTGAGTTGCTACGCCAACACGACAGGTGCAGCCTACCACTTGGTTTTTCTCCTTGGTGAATCCCGACTATATTGATCTAAAAAGTTACTCCCTCCGTCCCACAATATAAGAACGTTTTGACACTATTTTAGAGTTAAAAACATTCTTATATTTTGGGACAGAGGGAGTACGTACTGAACTACCCTCTCTGTCTCGTTTTTTAGGCGTCTCGGTTTATAGGGCATGCACGTGGTTCTAGGTCATCCATTTGACTAACTAAATATGAGTTACTATGTCACAAAAAGTATATCATTGGATTATTAAGCGGATGTAGTTTCTAAACATATACTGTTCATCACATATATATCCAGTTAAATTCTCAACCTAGAACGACGTGCATGCCATGTAAACCGATACGGAGGAAGTATAGTAGTAAAAATGAGGTGATTTTACCGAGCGATCGGCGGGGGAGCATGGCCTGTCATGCGGTCCCACGTGTCATGATGTACCAAGGCGATGCGCGTGTCCCTCTTGAGGCAGAAGCAATACTACGTGGTTTGAGATGATGGCGAACCGAAGTGTGAAATAATGGTTGCTTCGTCCGTCTGGGAAGGTGCGGTGTTGTGATTTGACGTCTCATTGCTCATTACTACTACTACTGGGGCGGTACGACTGGGGTGCGTCCCCCCTGCTGTTCTGCACTGTTATTTGGTGCTTGACACGTTGACCCGGTTGCTATATGTCCCACATGTCGGCGACAGGAAGTACATTATTCATGAAAGCGAGCGTCGACGGAGGAGTACAAGACACGGCTTGGGTTTTTGCTGCTTCGCGCGATCCATCGATACAAACCCGGACTAAAAAAAGGCGAGGGCGGGTCTTTTCCCGCATGGCAGGCAGGGGAGTTTGGCATAGTCTGTTCGAGGCAAGGAGGCAGGAAGGGAAACAAGCAAATAAAGGTTGAGCGACTTAGTTTTGGGAAAATCTGATTTTACGGAGTACGTACCCACTAGGGTTTATAGGGCTCATCTAAAAAACATTCGTTTGTCCATTTTATAAGTCTCAATTCTACTACTAGTAGTAGTACCATCACATGTTGGATTTCGAGGTGCGTTAGATCACCCGATGCAAGCAGTGTCAAGAGAAAACTCAGCAATGCATGTAGAAGTTCATGGAAATTTAGTGGTCATTCATGCATTCGTCCTAATTAATGCCTCGGTAAACATAACTTCTTGAGAAAAACAAGCGTACTAATTACTTGTGCAAACTAGGAGTACGAAATTAATTTGACCACTCACCGTCTACCCTGGTTGGAGAGATTTTGAAATTGAGCCATAAACTGGAAAGAAGGGAGTAGTAACTTTTGTTTCGATTACTATTTGTGGCCTTGTATAGATGCAAAATGTATTTTTTTATAGTAGCCTTGTATAAGTAAATGGAGGGAGTACTAAAGGACATATATATTCCAAACAATATGATAATCTCTCTAACCAAGGTAGTAGGGAGAGGAGTAAACGGAGGGAGTAGTAAAATTTTCTCCTTGTCCTGCGAGCCACCGCGCGCGTGGGCGATGGAGCAGGCGTAAGGCGTATAGTACTACTACTAGTAAGCAAGCTTCACCTCATCCTGTGAGCCATCGCGCCCGTGGGCGGGGGAGATGGCGTACTAAGCAAGCTTCTCCTCATTCTGCGAGTTGACAGGACATATCAAAAGTACTCCAGTGTATAGAGCCTTGCCTCTAAGGTAGGCCCCACATGGTTTGCCTCTTTTTTAACATAACGCGTCAAGTCGCAATTTGTTTGTTCACCCGTGGTAGACGATCCTCCCTCCACCAAGTGGACAACCAGTACACGGTCAAATTACCACGTGGGCTGCCTTTTCGTACAGAAATGAGCTCCACCATGTACCCGCGCGGGTGTGGTTGGGAAAGAGACGGGAGTACGTGCGCCGTGCGTGCACCTCTTCTCTTCGTGCACGTCCCCCACCTACGTGGGTGTGTGTGAGAGATACAAACCTAGACAAATGGCTTGTGCGGAATAACTACTCTTCGTAAGCCATTGTAAGAGTGGACAAAATGGTGAAGGAGGAGATACGGGAGCGGCGGAGGTGTGCGATTCTTGGCCGACGTTTGGCCTCGTTTAAATAGGAGATTAAATAGATGGCGGACGGGAGGAGCTCGGCCGGCGTTGCGTTTAATGCCGGCCCGGTCATAACGGACGTGTGTCCAGAGTGGGTTTCTCGGCTTCCACACGGGCGGGTTTCATGGAGGCGTTTGAATGCGGCAAGGAGGCGTGTTCAGCCGGGCGTGCAGCGAGTGGCGCCCTCGACTCTGACGTAGGACACCGCGCCGTTCTTCCACTGACGTGTGGGCTCTTTGGGTACAAGGCCTGCATGTCAGTGGCCCAACGCAGGCAGCGCACAACAGAGGAACATTTGGTGGGCCAGGGCGGTCAGAAACGGGCATTTCATAAACCGATGATTGTTCATTGAGTGTGATGTCATCCTTTTCATGTAGATAAGCCTACTATGTTGATAGCCCGTTCGATACTTGTGATTCATAAAGACCGCTGCAAACATCAATGTTCTGCTTATCACAGATAAGATTGATTAATACCCGTAACAATCCATGTCCTTAACAAAGGGTACATGCACGTATAGGTTGAGCGTGTGTCTTGCGTCGTGTGTTGTGTGCATGCAGGCATGTTGCCTGCGTGCAAGGGTACGTTTCAGTGTTGCATGCATGTGTGCGTATGTGCGTGTGTTCGTGAGTGCATGTGTACGTGTCAGTGTTGCACGCCTACATGCGTGCGTGTGTTCATTATGTGTACGTGTCAGTGTTGCACGCTTGCATGCGTGCGTGTCTTGCGTGCGTGCATGTGTACGTGCGGGGTGAGGCTACACGTCAATCGACTGACTTTTTCATCTCTGGTCATTAGATTTTCCAGCCGTTGGATACAAAATCAAGGGCCTATAGTTTATCAACAAACTCCACCCCCCTGAGCTGCCAACCACCACCGACCGAACCGCCGGCCCCCGCTGCCCGCGGCCGGCCCGCGCCGCCCCGCCCGCTCCGAAACCACTCCCCACTGCCGGTCCGCCGCCGCACCGGCCATCCCTCTAGGCCCCCCCCCGTGCTGAGCTTTTTCTCCGACGATCCCCACCCCACCGCCCAATCAACGCGCCCCCACCGCCGGCGACTGCCAACCAGAGGTCTCACGACTTCGAGTACCCACCGACCACTAATTTATTACCATTTTAGTCCTTCATATATGCGCTGACAGGTGGGCCCTATGGTAATGTGCGCTGCTGAATGTGGACCGTTTGACTGGTCAATTGATCGTGTCATCAACAAATTACGGAGCTGTATGGTGATCCAGTGACTGTATGATCACCCTAAAATGTATTTTATTAACACAGTACAGACTCAAACTACCATTTCTTTCTTTCATATACGGGCTGACAGGTGGGCCCCACGGTTACGCGCCCCGATGGTGCAACACTAGTTGCGCCACGTGGAACGTTTGACTGGTCAATTGATTGTGTCATCAACAAAATACGGAGTTGTACGGGTGAGCCAGTGACCTTATAATCATGACATGTATTTTTTAACACGGTACAGACGCAAGGGCTCATATATACGCGCAAGCACTCACCGCTATAAGCGCACACATGTAGACCCTACCCCTATGAGCACCTTCGAGAGAGTGAGCCAGCATATGATCTTGAGATTTTACGAAGTCACCATTGGTGCCTCGTAGTCGAGTGGAACGTCTCCTCCCACTGAACGCACATCGCCGAAAAATACTGAAATTAACCCAGGATAAATGCGAGCACCGGGACTTTAACCCTGGTGGGCTCGAGAAACCACTGTCCTCCTAACCATCCAACCACATGTTGGTTAGCACGACAAAATGTATGTGGTGACCGTGATGAGCTTATTCTGAAGTCCAGTGACCATATCGTGCTTTCACTTGAAATACAATGACCGTAAGTGTCGTCAACAAAATACGGAGCACGCATCAAATGCAAAGTCCGACAGTGTCATCAAGAAAATACGGAGACGTATCGTGAGCTAGATACCGTATGATCACCACGAGAATGTATACGGTGACCGTAATGAGCATATTCTAAAGTCCAGTGACCGTATAGTGCTTTAGCTTGAAATACAGTGACCGTCACGCGTGAATGTGTCATGGGCATGCATACTTTTAGAGGGCTGAGAGATAGTTTGTGTGCGTACGTGAAAGTGGTGTAGAAAGAGGGGATGTCCGGTGGAGACAAGGAGAGATATGCCCTTCGTTTCTCTTTCCCGTGACTAATATTTTAGGAGAATATATAAACATTCACAATGCAGAACAAATATTTTTGGATGCACCATGCAATTAACTTTCATGTATAACATTGTACTATTGTATATGCTTATTTTCTTAGTGACCGATTGCGTGTGTGGTGTGGTGGGCGCATCATTTCTAGTTGTGGTGGGTCAACATGAGGACTCATGGGTCGGTTCCATCCTGCGCCACATAGGTTGGATCGAGACGCGTTATACGAAGACCCATGTGGAGGACTCGGCATACAACACGAAGCTAGGTACCAGAGTCGCGGAGGACTCTATCCCCACTGGTGATAGGCTGACTATATATGATTTGTAATCCTAGGCCCCCAGTATGTTATAGAAGCTTGGGGCTAGTTCGTCGATAGTATACACACACACACAATGCCTGGTATTCATGTGTACTTTGTACACACCCCTATCACTAATATACAGTACCAGGAGTAGGCTTTTTCCTCAACTGCAAGGGTCCGAACTAGGGTAAAACTTTGCCTCGTATTACCATCCAGCCTAATAGTCAGGGTTATCCTACCGAATGATATGATGGAATCATATCTGCCAACTACTAAGAGAGAGGTGTGTCTGGGGGGCAATGTGTGCGAGAGAGGCCTAAAGATAATGTGCGTGCGGGAGACACGTAGGCACATATATGTGCGTATAGAGGGCTAGTAGTGACCGTGCGTGTGTATATATGCATGTGAGAGAAATAGTGTTTTCCAACTGAGATTAGTGAAAAGAGTGGTACATAGTAGTCAGAAAGAGAGAGAGAGATACAGAGAGAGCATGTGCGTGAGACTCCCCGACACCCCGAGAGAGATTGTGAGCATGTGTGAAGGAGAAATGCCGATGCATATAAAGTGTGTGCACTTATGCGGTAGATAGAGAGATATATAGCGCGTTTGTGAGAACGGGCCGAGGCATAGTGCCTCTACGTGTAAAAGGCGGTTCTACGCATTAAATTAAAATATAAATTGCATTATTATTTTTGGATGAGATCATGAATTTTGCAAATTGCGTATGGACGAAAATCGGTCTATCAGACACCCATACTCTATTGAATTCTAGCATGTGCATGTGTTTATTTCATATTATCGATCCACAGAGTGAGAGCGGTTTGAAATACAGGCAATGGATGCTTTTGCAATTCATATATAAACATTAATTAGTGCACTCCATGTTGTTAGTGTGAAGCACTTTATACATTTGTCACTTGCATGGATACATTCCAAATTGCTAGCTACGAAATAGAATACATGTCGAATTCAACATAAAGGGGGTTTCGAAGATTCGAATTCATAGGAAGTGCATTCATCTATTTGAACCTGAGATAATGGCATTTGTAAATCAGATGTAAAAGGGGGCATCAATCTTTGTTGTGCGTTTGAACATGCTATATATATATTCATAGGCATGTCTAACTTTTTTTTGCAACCAAGGAGATTATATCTGGAACCATGCATGAACTGAGGTAAGTTGCATATTTTTTAATATATACTCGTGTACAATGTATATTCAAATGTACCCCCTCCATTCCAAAATAATCGTAGCTTTAGGATTTTCAAGAGTAAAGATTTGTGAAGTTTGACAAATCCTGAAAGTTCAATTCAAGAGAACCGAAAACGTTAATGCTTTTGCTCCCAAATATTGAACGAAGTGCCAAATAGGCCTCTGGTCACCCGAAACCGGGGGAGACTAATGTTTGGTGGTAGGAAATTACTGTCCTGACTCTGGCCCGTGTAGCCTATCGGCCCGATGTCCAAAGGTCTAAACCGGGGTAGGTTTGTAACTTCACCAAGACGCCAGTCTCAACCGCCTCTGAGAAGTATTCATACGCTGTGGGCGCCTAAACACCCATGCGCTCGGCCGAAATCTATCCCGCCCACATTTGGGACACCTGAGATTACTGTCCTACCCCCAACCCGCAATATGTCCAAAATTTTAGATGGGGGCAAAGTTTGTAACTTTCCCCAAATTTCAGACAAGCGCGTCCCAAACCGAAAAATTGTCCCCCCTTAGTTCCCCGCCTCCCTCCGTTTCCCCATTCATACTCCGTGGGCGCCAAAACGCCCTCTCCACCAGCCACGAAACCCGAGCCTCCTCCGTCCTCCACCCCATAGCGCCCAATCCACCACCGCCCTCCTCCATCACGTCGGAGCCGGTACCCCGACGTCGTCGTCCAATGCAACCGCAACCGCAACACCCTCAAGGACTTAGCAGCTGAAGCCGAGGTAGAGCTGCCTCCACGACGCCGACGCCGATGTGCGCCATACCAAAACCACTCCGACCACGTCGTCCTGCGCCTCACTTCTGCCGCTCCACTGTCGCAACCGTCCACCGCACCGGAGCTGTTCCCGTTACGCCGTCGTTCGCCGCCTCGGATCTGGTTCCCTGCCGCCGACAGACGACCACCGCACCACACTCAACAACTTGGCCATGGGTTCGTCCAAGGCTCCACCGTCCTCCACAACTTCTCGTTTCCAGCGAACCACAAGAAGATTGTTGGAAAAACAAAAGGAGGACACATCACTGACAGTAGAAAGAGGTACTCCTCTTCCCTTATTCGTGCAAACCTTACGTCTCTGCTCACACCGTATTCATCCCACGAAAGAAACTAGTTGAGCGCTTCTTACTGCATCTTCTTCGTGATACTAAATGCACAAGGTTTCCTCCCTTTACTATTTCACCTTTGCTAGAGGTCAGCAGCCCGCTTGGATTTCAATTCAGGGTCAGTCGAACCGCAATTAAAAGAAGCAGCACCCGCGTAGGCGCGCAGAGCACCTAGTCCGCCTCTTCACGGGGAAGCGGCGCATCATGTCTATCATAGGGGTGTGGAGCGCAGGAGCTGCTTGCGCCCGATCTGGAGGTCGGCGGGGCTTGAATGGATGACCGGGGGGCGATGCCAAGCACGGCGGTGCGGTGAGGTCGAGGGGAGGGCGCAGGCAGGGGACTGGGCCGGTGGCCGCTACCGTTTCGAGGAAGATTGTCAACACTGACTGGCTGGAGGTAGATGAAGGCGATCTGCCCAATCTTTGTACATCGGACGGTGCAGAAAAAATGGACTGTCCTATTTGTTTTCAGTCGAATGTTATTTTCATAGAATCATGTAGTAATTTAGTGTGCCATGCATGTTGTAGAGCTATCATATGTCTCCCGTCATTTATTTCTCACCGACCTGCTATCTGCTACCTTTACACTATACTAATTGTGCACACACTTCACCCATACTCACACTATTGTTTTTTTATGCATGGGTATTTCAGACTCTGACACAGTGTTGATGAATGCTGAAAAGAAAAGACAGAAGTCGCTCCAGTGTAATTCGAAGATAAGCACTAAGCGTTTCAGCGCTCTAAAGGGTGCAGTGTCAGCAGTTGGAGACAGTAAACGTGCTTGCTTTAACTTCGCGCTGTCAAATGTGGTTGCATGTTGCATAGGGTGTCTAGCTTGTATTGCTTCCAATTTGGTTAAATTGCATCTGCTTACTTTACACATTATACCTTTGATAATGACATGCCTTCCTGTTTTTGATACATACTACATATGTCTATTAACCATGTTCGTACATCAAACTAATGCTCTTTTGTATCCCTCGTCAATCACTTATGATGAGACAGTCACCCGAGTGGGTTACTGTGAGACGCCATACTCGTTTAAAGAGTGCAGTGTCATCCTCCCCACATGATTCTCAAGAAACAGCAAGGCTAAATGAAGATAGTCAACGTAGCTCTCTAGTTGATGACCGCAATTCCCCCACACCACCATCATAGGTGCTTTCTCTAACTTCGTAGTGTGATATGTGGTTGCATGTTGCATACAGTGTCTAGCTTGTAATGCTTCTAATTAGGGTAAATTGCATCTGCTTAGTTTACACATTATACCTGTGAATATGACATGCCTTCCTATTTTTGGTACACACTACATCTATGTGTTAACCTTGTTCTTACATGAAACTACCTCTCTTCTGTATCTTTCATCAATCACTTACGATGAGTCACCTTTATTCGTTGCATATTGCATATTATTTCTAGCCTGTTGCCATGTATTGCTTCTAATTTGGTCAAATACATTTGTTAGGGCACCCTTTTAATTTGGCAGAGTGATATTGGTTTCATCTTTCATATGGTTTCTAGCTTGCATTGATTCTAACAAGTTCAAGCACCTTGTGCTTAGTTTACACTTTATACATCATACATGTTAATATGTCACACCGTCCTGTTTTTCATACATATTCCATCCTCCTATCATGCGGCTGCCTTACATGAAAGTAGTGTTCGTCAGTATCATGCATCAATGAGTTCTGAAGAGCAAATTTTATTCCTTTTTCTTGTGGGTTTGACTTGACAAGGCAAAATCAAGAAAGAGGAAGGAAAAGAGTAAGGAAGGCGATGATGGTGGTCCTCTACAGCAACGTAAACGAAGCATCTGTACCGATTCTCCTTGTACTGATAGTGCATTACAAGGTCCAAGTCTCCGCTCCCCTACTCCACCATCCAATGTGCTTGCTCTAACTTGGCAGTGTGATATCTGGTTGCATGTTGCATATGGTGTCTAGCTTGTATTGCTCCTAATTAGTGTAAACTGCATCTTCTTAGCTTACACATGATACGTGTGAATATGACATGCTTTCCTGTTTTTAGTACATACTATATCTGTCTATCACACCATGTTCTTACATGAAACTACTCTTCTTGTGTATCCTGCATCAGTCACTTATGACGGGACACCTTTAAGTTGGCAGTGTGATATTGGTTTGCGTCTTGAATATGATTTCTAGCATGTATTGCTTCTAGTTTGATGAACGCCACCTATGACGAGACAATTTTAACTTGGCAGAGTGATATTGATTGCACCTTTCATATGGTGTCTAGTTTGCAGTGCTTCTAATTTGTTGAAGTGCCTTCTGCTTAGTTACCACATCATAGGTGTGAATATGTCAAGCCGTCCATTTTTTCGTACATATTCCATCCTCGTATCATGACTTTGCCTGTCATCAGAGTAGTGTTCGTCAGTATAATGCATGAATGAGTTCTGAAGAGCGAATTATATTCCTTTTTCTCGTTGGTTTGACCTCACAATGCAAAATCAATAAAGCTGAAGGAAATTGGCAAGGCATTGGATGATGGTGGTCCTTCCGAGCAACTGAAACGGAGGTTCTCTACATATTCTACTCTGCCATCCTCCCAACAGGATTCGCAAGACAACGCAAGGCTAGACAGTCAACGTAGTTGTGTAGATGATGAGCACATCTCCCCTACTCCACCATCACAGGTGCTTGCTCTAACTTGGCACTATTATATGTGGTTGCATGTTGCGTATGATGCCTAGCTTGTATTGCTTCTAACTTTGTTGAATTGCATCTGCTTACTTTACACATAATGCCTGTGAATATGACACGTGTTCCTATTTTTAGAACATACGTGTACATGATGAGCACATCTCCCCTACTCCACCATCATAGGTGCTTGCTCTAAGTTGGCACTATTATATGTGGTTGCATGTTGCGTATGATGTCTAGCTTGTATTGCTTCTAACTTTGTTGAATTGCATCTGCTTACTTTACACATAATGCCTGTGAATATGACACGTGTTCCTGTTTCTAGAACATACGTGTACATGATGAGCACATCTCCCCTACTCCACCATCACAGGTGCTTGCTCTAACTTGGAGCTATTATATGTGGTTGCGTTTTCCATATGATGTCTAGTTTGTATTGCTTCTGATTATGTTGAATTGCATCTGCGTAGCTTACAACTTATACATGCAACGATCACTTACCCATAAGACACATTTAACTTGGGACTGTGATGTAGGTTACATCTTGCATTGTCTTCTAGCTTGTACTGCTTCTAATTTCTTGAAATGGCACTTACGACGAGACACATTTTACCTGATAGAGTGATATTGGTTGCATGTTCATATGGTGCCTAGCTTTCATTTCTTCTAATATTGTTGAAATGCCTTCCGCTTACTGTTTTTTCATACATATTCCATCCTCCTATCGTACGTGTGAATATGAAACGCTGTCTTTTTTTGTATATATTCCATCCTCCTATCCTGCGCTTGCCTTACATCAAAGTAGTGTTCGTCTGTATCATGCATCAACCAGTTATGCAGAGCTAATTTTATTCATCTTCTTGTGGTTTTGACTTCATAAGGCAATATCAGAAAATAGGAAGGAAAAGAGTAAGTTAGGGGATGTTGGTGGTCTTCCGCACCGACGCAAACAGAGACTCTCTAGATTTGCCACTGCTACTGCTAATGAAGTTGAAGTCCCAAGTCTACATGATGAGTTCATCTCCAGTACTCCACCATCACAGGTGCTTGCTCTAAGTTGACAGTGTGATAATTGGTGTCATGTTGCATATGTTGTCTAGCCTGTATTTCTTCTATTTTGATTAAATTGCACCTGCTGAGTTTATACGTTATACATGTGCATATGACATGGCGTTCTGTGTCTAGAATACACTGCATCTAACTATCATACCATGTTCTTACATCAAAGTACCGTTGTTGTGTATCCCGCATTAGTCACTCATGATCGGACACTTTTAGCATGGCAGTTTGATATGTGGTTGCATCTTGCATTGATTTCTACGTTGTACTGCTTCTAATTTTTCGAATTGCCACTTATGACAAGACACTTTTAACTTGGTAGAGTAATATTGGTTGCATCTTTCATATGGTGTCTAGCTTGCATTACTTCTATTTTCTTGAAAATCCTTCTGCTTAGTTTACACATCGTAGCTGTGAATATGTCATGCCGTCCTATTTTTCTTACATATTCCATCCTCATACGATTGTCTTACATCAAAGTATTGCTTGTCTGTATCATGCATCAATGAGTTCTGAAGAGCGATGTTATTCTTTTGTGTTGTGGGTATGGCTTGACATGGAAAAGTAAAAAAAAGAGCAAGGAAAATAATATAGTAGGGAGTGGTGTTACTCGTCGGGTGAAACGGAAAAGGATCTGCCATCCAGATTCTGCTGGTACTCATAGTGTAGTAGAAGGTCCAAGTCCACTGGCTAAATCTACAAACACAATATCACCTGCTCCACCAGCTGCAGCATCCGCTTCAACTGTACCAGCATCTCAACGAGTTACTCGTTCGTTTGCTCCGGAACTGGCCAGTTCCCAAGCTGCCTTCACACCTAACACTACTTCTGAAGCACTGCTGACACAACAGGACTTGGCAAGATCAGATGAACCTCATGAGCATCAACACCAAGACGGTACCTGACCGAGTCAAGTTGCAGTTGCATGCTCCTTTATATGTATTCTCATAGTTTGATGTACACTAACACTTTCCATATTTGTTGTTGAACTAGCACCATGGCGCAAGCGGAAACAGACATCAGGGATAATGCTTGACAGATTAACAAAATCTAAAGGAGGAAGAATGGAGATCCATTTTGAGGCAGGTTTAAAAAGGCCACGTGATGCTACAGAGTCAGCCAAGTTAGTGTCAGAGGAAGCCGTTTCCGTTAGGTGTCATGCACGTATCCTCCCAACGTGGATCCAGTACAGGAATGAGAAAGACAATACCCAGTTTAACACCTTCCTTGACCATTTATCCATAAGTAATGTTATTCATCGCAATTAGTAATATTGTCTTGCTCTGTCCCATACTTTCTAGCTTCCTCCTAATAAGACTCACATTCTTTTTTCAACAGATGAGGTTCAAGTTGGATCCGAAAGATGATGCAACTACACAAGCATGCACTCATGTTTTTCAGTCTGCTCTGCGACATTATCAGTACCACCTTAGAAAATCTCACTTTGAAGGCAAGGCTAACAATGAAATCACCCAAACATCTCTAGTGGAATATATTACAGATGAAGACTGGACAGCCCTTGTTAAACACTGGTCTGATCCAAAGTATCAGGTAGGCTATATGTATTTGATCAGACCACATATTGAACTTGTATTTATGTATGTGCCTTACAAGTGTATCTTCTTCTAGGCTAACTGTTTGAAGAACAAGACCAACCGTTCTAAAGTGAAATTCCAACAGACAACAGGATCTCATAGCTATATTGCACACTACGAGGCTCTTGTAAATAGCTGCTACTTCCTTCTTTTTTCTGTGCCATATTATCGTATCTATATTGACTTGTTCCAAATACAGAGGAAAGCCTGTGCGGACCAAAAAGAACCTGAACCGAAGGCAGTGCAAATCTTCAAGGATTGCCACACCAGCAAGATGAAGGGCATGATCACACCAGTTCAAGCCGAAATTGTAAGTCCTTACTCCTCCTGCCTTTGAACTGATTGGTACTGTGATGTGTTCATTTAACTACTTGGTTTGCAGCCAATGTCAGTTACTCTGTTCACTTTTATACACAGTTGTCTTAACGTATAATTTCACCTTACATGGTTTAAAAGAGATGAATGATATTCTTTTGGTCTTGATCTGTAATCTAGTTGTTATGTTCATGTGCGCACACAATGATAAAATAGCCTGTTTGTTTTATATCTGTTTGCCCATGATATGAATGATGTCATACTATGTTCATCCTACGTTAAACCATGTCTCTTTATCCTTAGATGTCAATGAATGTGAGGAAATAGAGAATACAGTAGGCATGCTACATGGACATATGTTCCGAAAGTGATTTTATTATGTAGTTGGCACTACAATACATGCTAATGTATTACAGTAGTTCACCAAAATAAGTTATGTATAAACGTGTAACCTACTTTGTTTGTTTTTGTCTCATTAGTAACTTATCTGGTACACTAATCTACAAGTTCAAACTTTCAGGAAGCTATGGAACAAATGATTGAACAGCCACAACCACCTGAAGGTGGCGAGGCTACCACAGGCACAATGTCACCTCTTGCTGCAGTGCGTCAGTATCTCTCCACTAATAGTGCAAAAAGCACCTTCCTGCGTAATTCTGGGTTGGTTGTCAAGGTAACATCTCCCAAATCGCCTACTGAACAAAATCTTCCTGCTAGACAGAGTGATATATCTGTGCTCCAGACACAAGTCCAATCCCTAATGGACGTCGTTTTGGAAACAAGAATAGTGGTTGAGAAATGTCGTCAAGATATGAATGGTTTTGAAACTAGACTATCAGACATTCGCTTTGTGGTTCAAGAGCAATGGCGGAAAAAAGGTGAAGATCGTGCTGCTCCATCAGATTCTACAGCCTGAAACATTAGCACTCAGGTCAAATGATCTGTGGTTCTATACATCTGATGGTGCTTTTATCTGCAAGGACTTTAAACTTTATGCCAACAGGCCTTTGTTGTATGGTTGGAATTTATTTTGTTGTGATACAACATTTATGATGCTGCCAAAGGCTGCAATAACTATGATGCTATTTTTGTATAGTGTAGGTTTATCTTAGTAATGTATTTGCCCGAAAGCTTCGTAGGAGCCCAACATGCTAGCATTCGTCGGGCCCATTCCAATTGGGCTAAAAACGATTATGGGCCGAAATTTGCATGTAGCCCACTAAAAATATCTGGTCCTAAATCAGCATAAGCTTTCATATTTTCTGGTAGGCCTATGCCCATAGTGGGCCTTTAACAGGCCTAAACATAATTTGGGCCCTCAGTAACAATAGGCCGTTTACAGGTGTAAATATCTCGAGCCCATAAAAAACATGGGCCTTTAAAAGACCGAAAGTGAAATTGGATCCTGATTGTGCCAAATAACCCACTGGTCTTAGCAGGCCGAAATGGTGGCCCATTTACGATGCAGATCTTTCACAGGCCGAAATTCGGACGGGCCGTAAATGCGCCAACCTAATACACGGGCCTTTAACAGGCCGGAAGTTCGGTCGGGCTAGATTATCGTCATTTTTATATGGGCCGTTAATGGGCCCGATGTGACGTTGGGCCACATATGGCCCACGGATTTCGTCCGACGTTAACAGGCCGAAAATCACAACAGACCGAAAGTGGCCCAAATCTATAGTGGGCCTCTAACAGGCCGAATGTGAGACATGGTCGAATATGACCCAAATCCTTCACGGTCGTTTATGGGCCGAAAGATTCAATGGCCTATAAATGGGCCCAAATGAAGCAGGACCTTTAACAGGCCGGAAATACACCGGGCCGTAATTCGGCCCATATACTTAGCGGACCGTTAACGGGCCAGAAGTGACCATGGGCCGTGATGATGACAAGTTTAGGACAGGCCGTTGACGGGCCGATTTGAAACTAGCCGTACGGGCCTTAACTGAGAATGTTGGGCCTTTAGCTGGGCCGGCCCACTATGGTCTGCAAAATCTTGTGGGCCTTTAGCTGGGCTGGCCCATTGTGGTCCGCTAAATCTTGTGGGCCTTTAGCTGGGCCGGCCCATTATGGTCTGCAAAATCTTGTGGGCCTTTAGCTGGGCCGGCCCATTATGGTCCGCTAAATCTTGTGGGCCTTATTTGGGCCGGCCCATTTAAACTTTATGGGCCACTTTTGGGCCCGTCCACGTGTCAACATATCATAGGCCCATCTCGACCGTTGGATGAGTGACACATGTGCCAACGCAGAGCTGACGCGTGGTTCCGTCGGCTAGTGAGAATTTTACATGTGGAAAATCGACATTGGTCGTGGCTGTTAGCGGGTTATTGGTTCCAAAACCGGACCCGGTAGCTTAACGGCGTCCCGTTACAGTGGATGCCACGTGTCGGTCACCCTTGACGAAAGCACTTCTATGACGTGCAATTTATCGTCATGGAAGTGGACACTTCCGTGATGATAATTTTGGTAATGTCATGGAACACTTCTACGACAGCACAGTTATGAGTATCTTCATTCTATCATACATTTGTCATGTATGTACATGCATGACAGAAAATGTGACCTACTGTGACAAACACGTATCATCACGGAAGTGTATTTTTTGTAGTGTTCCTTTCTCTCTTCCCCCTTCCCTTTTCTCTCGGATGATATTTGGAAGGGGGCACTTGGGAAACCCCAAGTAGGATTCAGATCCTACTTGGGGCGCCCCTTGGCTACCTCTACTCCCCTCCCACCTATATATATGTGGGGAGGGGGGCGCATAGAATACACACCATCAATTGTTAGCCGTGTGCAGCGCCCGCTCCACAGTTTACACCCCCGGTCATATTCTCGCGATGCTTAGGCGAAGCCCTGCGCGGATCACTGATACATCCATTTTGCATCATGTTTTCTTATTGTTATTTATAATGTTTTTATCCATAATAATGCTTTTTGGAGTAATTCTAATGCCTTTTCTCTCATAATTTACAAGGTACACACAAAGAGGGAGAATTCCGGCAGCTGGAAATCTGGACCTGAAAAAGCTACATCACGCCACCTATTCTGCACAACTCCTAACAAGCTGAAACTTTAGGAGGAATTTTTATGGAATATATAAGAATTATTGGAGCAAATAACTACCAGAGGGGGGGGGCACCAGGTGGGCAATACCCACCTGGGCACGCCAGGGAGCCCAGGCGCGCCCTGGTGGGTTGTGCCCTCCTTGGCCCACCTCCAGTGCCCATCTTCTGGTATATAGGTCATTTTGACCTAGAAAAAATAAGGAGAGGACTTTCGGGAAGGAGCGTCGCCGTCTCGAGGCGGAACTTGGGCAGGAGCACTTTTGCCCTCTAGCGGAGTGATTCTGCTGGGGGAACTTCCCTCCCGGAGGGGGAAATCATCGTCCTCATCATCACCAACAACTCTCCCATCTTGGGGAGGGCAATCTCCATCAACATCTTCAACAACACCATCTCATCTCAAACCCTAGTTCATCTCTTGTGTTCAATCTTGTTACCGGAACTATAGATTGGTGCTTGTGGGTGACTGGTAGTGTTGATTACATCTTGTAGTTGATTACTATATGGTTTAATTGGTGGAAGATTATATGTTCAGATCCATTATGCTATTTAATACTCCTCTGATCATGAGCATGTTTATCATTTGTGAGTAGTTACTTTTGTTCTTGAGGTCACGGGAGAAATCATGTTGCAAGTAATCATGTGAATTTGATATGTGTTCGATATTTTGATAGTATGTATGTTGAGATTCCCTTAGTGGTGTCATGTGAATGTCGGATACATGACACTTCACCATATTTGGGCCTAAGGGAATGCATTGTGGAGTAGCAATTAGATGATGGGTTGCGAGAGTGACATAAGCTTAAACCCCAGTTTATGCGCTATTCCATAAGGGACCGATTGGATCCAAAAGTTTAATGTTATGGTTAGAATTTATTCTTAATACTTCTCTCATAGTTGCGGATGCTTGTGGGAGGGTTAATCATAAGTAGGAGGTTTGTTCAAGTAAGAACATCACCTAAGCACCGGTGCACCCACATATCAAATTATCAAAGTAGCGAACACAAATCGAACCAACATGATGAAAGTGACTAGATGAAATTCCCGTGTACCCTCAAGAACGCTTTGCTTATCATAAGAGACCGTTTTGGCCTATCCTTTGCCTCAAAAGGATTGGGCTACCTTGCTGAATATTTGCTACTACTATCGTTACTTGCTTGTTACAAATTATCTTGCTATCAAACTACTCCGCTACTTACAATTTCAGCACTTGCAGACATTACCCTACTGAAAACTACATGTCATTTCCTTCTGCTCCTCGTTGGGTTTGACACTCTTATTTATCAAAAAGATCTACAATTGATCCCCTATACTTGTGGGTCATCAATCACTTCACCATCACCACCCCGTCGTGCTGACGGAACTCATCTACTTCCTTGACACCTTGCTAGATCAAGAGGACGAGGGACGTCATCGAGCTGAACGTGTTCAGAACTCGGAGGTACCGTATGTTCGGTGCTTGATCGGTCGGATCTAGAAGAAGTTCGACTACATCAACCACGTTGTCAGAACGCTTCCGTTTTCAGTCTACAAGGGTACGTAGACACACTCTCCCCCTCGTTGCTATGCATCTCCTAGATAGATCTTGCGTGAGCATAGGAATATTTTTGAAATTGCATGCTACGTTTCCCAACAATATTGGCTCCTACATATTCTACGAAGATCTTTACCAGTCAAACCGTTATGACAACATACGTTATTCCCTTGTCTATCGGCATGTTACTTGCCCGAGATTCGATCGTCGGTATATTTATACCTAGTTCAATCTCGTTACCGGCAAGTCTCTTTACTCGTTTCGTAATACATCACCTCGTGACTAACTCCTTAGTTGTTTGCTTGCAAGCTTATGATGTGTATTACCGAGAGGGCCCAGAGATATCTCTCTGATACTCGGAGTGACAAATCCTAATCTCGATCTATGCCAACTCAACAAACACCTTCGGAGATACCTGTAGAGTTTCTTTGTAATCACCCAATTACGTTGTGACATTTGATAGCACACAAGGTATGCCTTTGGTATCCGGGAGTTGCATAATCTCATAGTCGAAGGAATATGTATTTGACATGAAGAAAGCAATAGAAATAAACTGAACAATCATTATGCTGAGCTAACGGATGGGTATTGTTAATCACATCATTCTCCTAATGATGTGATCCTGTTATCAAATGACAACTCATGTCCATGGTTAGGAAACCTTAACCATCTTTGATCAACGAGCTAGTCAAGTAGAGGCTTACTAGGGACACGGTGCTTGTTTATGTATTCACACATGTATTTAGGTTTCCAATCAATACAATTCTAGCATGAATAATAAACCTTTATCTTGATTTAGGAAATATAATAATAACCATTTTATTATTGCCTCTAGGTCATATTTGCATCACTCAAACTTTTTGAACTTTCATGCAATACATGAGCGTGAGCCATGGATATAGCACTATAGGTGGAATAGAATATGGTGGTTGTGGTGAAGACAAAAAGAAGGAGATAGTCTCACATCAACTAGGCGTATTAACGGGCAATGGAGATGCCCATCAATAGATATCCATGCGAGTGAGTAGGGATTGCCATGCAACAGATGCACTAGAGCTATAAGTTTATGAAAGCTTCAAAATAAACTAAGTGGATGTGCATCCAACTCGCTTGCTCACGAAGACCTAGGGAAATTTGAGGAAGCCCATCATTGTAATATACAAGCCAAGTTCTATAATGAAACATTTCCACTACTATATGAAAGTGACAACATAGGAGACACTCTATCATCAAGATCATGGTGCTACTTTGAAGCACAAGTGTGGAAAAAGGATTGTAACATTGTCCCTTCTCTCTTTTCTCTCAGTTTTTTGGTGGGCTTCTTTTGCCTCTTTTATTTTTTGTCAAGTCCAGAGACTCATCCCAACTTGTGAGGGAATCATAGCTTCCATCATCCTTTCCTCACATAGGAAAATAATCTAATAATGATGATCATCGCACTTTTATTTACTTACAACTCAAGAATTACAACTCGATACTTAGAACAAAACATGACTCAATATGAGTGCCTCCGGTGGTGTATCGGGATGTGCAATGATCAAGAGTGACATGTATAAAACACAAATACTATATCAACTACATGATCATGCAAAGCAATATGACAATGATGGTGCATGTCATAATAAAACGGAACGGTGGAAGTTGCATGGCAATATATCTCGGAATGGCTATGGAAATTCCATAATAGGTAGGTATGGTGGCTGTTTTGAGGAAGGGTATATGGTAGGTTTAATGGACCGGCGAAAGTTGCGCGGTACTAGAGAGGCTAGAAATGGTGGAAGGGTGAGAGTGCGTATAATCCATGGACTCAACATTAGTCATAAAGAACTCACATACTTATTGCAAAACTCTATTAGCTAGCCATCGAAGCAAAGTACTACACGCATGCTCCTAGGGGGATAGATTGGTAGGAAAATACCATCGCTCATCCCCGACCGCCACTCATAAGGAAGACAATCAATAAATAAATCATGCTCCAACTTCATCACATAACGATTCACCATACGTGCATGCTACGGGAATCACAAACTTTAACACAAGTATTTCTACAATCCAAAATTACTCACTAGCATGACTCTAATATCACCATCTTTATAACTCAAAACAATCATAAGGAATCAAACTTCTCATAGTATTCAATGCTCTTTATATGAAAGTTTTTATTATATCCCTCTTAGATGCCTATCATAGTAGGACTAAATTCATAACCTAAGAAAATTACCATGCTGTTTAGAGACTCTCAAAATAATATAAGTGAAGCATGAGAGTTCAACAATTTCTATAAATTAATGCCACCGCCGTGCTCTAAAAAGATATAAGTGAAGCACTAGAGGAAAATTGCCTATCTCAAAAGATATAAGTGAAGCACATAGAGTATTCTAATAAATCACGATTCATGTGTGTCCCTCTCAAAAGGTGTGTATATCAAGGATGATTGTGGCAAAATAAAAAGCATAGACTCATATCATACAAGATGCTCCACGCAAAACACATATCATGTGGTGAATAAAAATATAGCCTCAAGTAAATTTACCGATAGACGAAGATGAAAGAGGGGATGCCATCCGGGGCATCCCCAAGCTTAGATGCTTAGTTGTCCTTGAATATTACCTTGGGGTGCCTTGGGCATCCCCAAGCTTAGGCTCTTGCCACTCCTTATTCCATAGTCCATCAAAACTTTACCCAAAACTTGAAAACTTCACAACACAAAACTGAACAGAAAACTCATGAGATCCATTAGTATAAGAAAATAAATCACCACTTTTTTACAATGGAAACTGCAGGGCCTGGCCCCGCATCATTTTATTAATAAATAAAAGAGAGCAGAGGCATATATATAGATCCATAAGCGGTGGAAAAAAAAAGAAAAAGCTAGGCTAAACTAGGCTACAATGCAAAGATAAAGATAAAGAAGAGGATCCTCAAGGTGGTAGGAAAGCAATCCAGTGAAGAAGCTCCTCTTTGTGTCTTGATTTTATCCTGTGTTCCATGAGGGAGATATCATGGATGAAGCCAGCCTTCCATCTACCAAAAGTTGGTTTTATCTTTCTCAAGATCTTATCATTTCTGACCATCCAGATATTCCATCAAGTTAAAAAGACCACTTCAGCGAAGAAGGGTTTGGCAAACTCCTCTCTGGCCTGGGCTGCAATTTCCACCATATCATAGCTGGAAAACCAGTAGTACTGTTGTGAACTCATTCTTTATTTATATTGGTGTAATATTTACTGTATTCCAACTTCTCCATGATTCGTACCCTCGATACTACCCATAGATTCATCAAAGTAAGCAAACAACACATAGAAAACATAATCTGTCAAAAACAGAACAGTCTGTAGTAATTTGTAAACTTCGAATACTTATGTAACTGAAAATTTTCTGAAAACTTAGTACAATAGAGGAAATTCATGTATCAATCTTGTGCAAAAAATTCAGGATTTTATCACGCTTCGTGATTTTTAATAATTCTGGCAATGAGCGCAAAAGTTTCTGTTTTTCAGCAAGATCAAATCAATGATACACCAAAGTATCCCAAAGGCTTTACTAGGCTCAAACACTAATTAAAACACCAAAACACAATTACTACAGAGGTAATAATGTGTATTTATAAAAACAGAAAATAAAAATATTCGGTTGTCTCCCAACAAGCGCTTTTCTTTAAAGCCTTTTAGCTAGGCATTGATAATTTTAATGATGCTCACATGAAAGACAAGAATTGAAGCACAAAGAGAGCATCATAAAACATGTGACAAACAAATTTAAGTCTAACATGCTTCCTATGCATATGCATTTTATAGGGAAAAGGTTTATCAAGACAAGCAAAAACTAGCATATGCAAGGAAGAAGAAAGAAGCAATAACAATTTCAACATGACGAGAGGTAATTTAGTAACATGAAGATTTCCACAACCATATTTTCCTCTCTCATAATAATTACATGTAGGATCATAATCAAATTCAACCATATAGTTATCATATAAAATTTTCTCTTCATGATCCACATGCATAAAAGTTTTATAATCTTCCAAGATAGTGGGATTAACATCAACTAAAGGCATGACCTCTTCAAACCCACTTTTATTATTGTCAAAAACATATTCATCATGATGCTTAAATAAATTTCCAAGATCATAAGAAGAATTATCACCCCAATCATGATCATTGCAACAAGTGGTGGACATAGAAAAATTAGCATCCCCAAGCTTAGGGTTTTGCATATTATTAGCACAATTGACATCAATAGAATTTATATTAACATCATCGCAATCATGCTTTTCATTCAAGGGTGAAAGTGCAACTAATCCCCGGGTGGTTTTGGTAATTCATAACAACATATAGCTCATTGAACTAATATCCATTCAAGTTAAATATTTCAGAAAGTTCAATAATTGGCATGGCATGGACTAGAGATGTGGACCCCTCAAAATGCTAAGGACAAAGATTGGCAAAAGCTCAAGACTCTTCATTTTCATTTTAGTGATCCAAGATCACATTGAGTCCATAGGAAAAGCCAATACTATTAAAAAGGGACGAGGTGTTGCTTAATGGTCTGCTTGCTCAAAGTGCGTAGTGATATGTTCCAAAACCCTCAGCCACTTTCTCATTTCCAAATATGCCCAAAACCCAAAGTCAAACTCGGCCCTACCGATTTGATCTATCCGGCGCCATCGATTTCTTTTGACATAGCCACAGCAAGAAACCTAGACAATTCGGTCTCACCGATACGGATCTCGGTCTCACCGAGATGGCAATGCAAACTCTCTGTTTCCCTTTCTAGCGTTTCAGTCTCACCAAAATGAGCGATCGGTCCCACCGAGTTTGCCTGACCAATTCTCTGTTTACTCATTGCTGAAATCGGTCTCACCGAGTTCACGCAATCTATCACACCGAGATGAGGTTTTGCCCTAGCCCTAGCACATCGGTCCCACCGAGTTGATCATGTCGGTCCCACCGAGATTCCTAACGTTTACATTTTGAACTGAATCGGTCTCACCGAGTTCTTCTATTCGGTCTGACTGAGTTGGGTCAGTTCTGTGTAACGGCTAGATTTTTTGTGGAGGCTATATATACCCCCTCCACCCCCTTCTCTATTCAAGAGAGAGCCATCAGAACGTGCCTACACTTCCACTACTCATTTTCTGAGAGATAACCACCTACTCATGTGTTGAGACCAAGACATTCCAATCCAACCACAAGAATCTTGATCTCTAGCCTTCCCCAAGTTGTTTTCCACTCAAATCATCTTTCCACCATAGCCAAATCTGTGAGAGAGAGTTGAGTGTTGGGGAGACTATCATTTGAACACAAGAGCAAGGAGTTCATCATTAACACACCATCTATTACCTTTTGGAGAGTGGTGTCTCCCAGATTGGTTAGGTGTCACTTGGGAGCCTCCGACAAGATTGTGGAGCTGAACCAAGGAGTTTGTAAGGGCAAGGAGTCGCCTACTTCGTGAAGATCTATCCGAGTGAGGCAAGTCCTTTGTGGGCGATGGCCATGGCGGGATAGATAAGGTTGCTTCTTCGTGGTCCCTTCGTGGGTAGAGCCCTCCATGAACTTACGCAACCCTTACCCTTCGTGGGTTGAAGTCTCCATCAACGTGGACGTACGATAGCACCACCTATCGGAACCACGCCAAAAATCTCTGTGTCTACATTGTGTTTGCCTTCTCCAAACCCTTCCCTTTACCTTCATATGCAATGTTTTACTTTCCGCTGCTACACTCTTAGAATTGCATGTGTAGGTTGATTTCTTGACTTGTGCTAAGTTGCTAAAATCTGCCAAGACTTAAAATTGGGAAAAGGCTAGATTTTTATTTGGTCAAGTAGTGTAATCACCCCCCTCTAGATGTACTTCGATCCTACAAGTGGTATCAAAGCCTTGGTCTCCATTTGCCTTGATTTTCGTAGCTTTGGTGATCATAGCCTTGGTTTCACAACCTAGGAGAGTATGGCGTCTAGCGAGGGAAATTACCACCGTAGAGGTCCTTACTTTGATGGTACAAATTTTGCTAGTTGGAAGCATAAGATGAAAATGCATATTCTTGGTCATACCCCCGCTGTTGGGCCATTGTGTGTATTGTCTTGCAAGGTGAATACTTCGAGGACAGAAGAGAATTGGATTGTGAAGCATCCGCGGAAGAATTGAAGATGTTGCAATACAATGCTCAAGGTTGCGATATCCTCTTCGACGAATTGTGCCCTGAAGAATTCAAGAAAATCATCCGTCTTGAGAATGCAAAGGAAATTTGGGATACTTTGTTTGATATGCACGAAGGTACTGAGTCCGTCAAGGAATCCAAATTGGATGTGCTTCAAAGTCAACTTGACAAGTTCAAATTGAAGGATGGTGAAGGAGTCGCTGAGATGTACTCTAGGCTTGCTCTCATCACAAATGAGATTGCCGGCTTAGGAAGCGAAGAGATGACTGACAGATTCATCATCAAGAAGATCCTAAGATCCTTGGATGGAAAATATGATATCGTGTGCACCTTGATCCAAATGATGCCCAATTACAAAGATCTCAAGACAACGGAAGTCATTGGTAGAATTGCTGCTCATGAGATGTCACTTAAGGATAAGGAAGAGCTTCACAACAAGTCTACTGGTGCTTACAAAGCTTCATGTGATGCTCCTACAACATCAAGCGAGAAACAAGTCTTCAATGAAGAATTGAGCTTAATGGTGAAGAACTTCAACAAGTTCTACAAGAGTAGAAGCAAAGAGAGAAGTTCCAAGTCAAGGTCCTACAATGACAAAATATCTTCTAGTCGTGATCGCAATTGCTACAATTGTGGAAGACCCGGACACTACTCCAATGAGTGTACGGCTCCCTACAAAAGAAGACAAGACTTACCTAAAAGAAGAAGTAAAAGAGAGGAATCACCACCAAGAGAGAGAAGGAGTAGAGATGATCGTTATGAACGAATACCCTCTCGTAGAAGCAAGGATCCGGAAAGGAAGGATAAGTCATCAAAGAGCTACACAAGACGAAGACATCAAGCTCATGTTGGTTAATGGGTATCCGGTTCCGACTACGACAACTACTCCGAGAGAAGTTATCACTCCGACTCCGAATATACTGAAGATGATGGTGTTGCCTGTCTTGCACTTGTGTCATCCAACTCCTATGACATATTCGACTCACCAAATGAAGGGATTGGAAGATGCTTCATGGCTAAAGGCCCCAAGGTATCACACCCGAGTATGTTGATTTCAATAGTGATGAAGATAATTTTCTAGGTGATGATGATTTACTTGTTGACAATACTAGTGATGAAAAATATGATGAAATTGCTATTAATAATGCTAATCAAGATGGAACGAATACATTGATAATAAGGATATTGAGCGTCTAACTAAAGAACTAAACACTCTTAAGTTAGCTCATGAAATTACCTTAGAGGATCACCGAGAGCTTTTACAGACTCATGAGAAGCTACGCTTTGAAAAGATCGATTTAGAGCAAGAGCATGGGTTCTTAAAAGCAATCAATGATGATCTTCATAAGAAAAGTTCTGCTTACATTGCCAAGCGTTTACTCTTGTCTACTTACATGCCATAAGTAAAATCTAGCAACAAGAGCAAGAAAGATTCTTCTACTAGTAGTAACAATAATCATGCTAAATCCAATATTGTTGCTTCTAGTAGTTCTATTGATTCCACTAATGATTCTCTTAGCCAAGTTACACTTGAGCAATAAAATAGCTTATTGAAGGGAATTATAGAGAATGTTTACAAGAGCCTTGCCGGAAGTAAGCAATTTGAGGAAATTGTACGCAAGCAAGGAAGGCACCGGAAGAATCAAGGCGTTGGTTTTGAACGCAAGTTCAATGCCAATGGAGTTGAGTGGGAAGAAGATCAATACCCCAAGAAGAATTTTGTTCCTCAACAAGAGAAGTATGATCCCACTTCTTTCAAGGGAACACAAGCTCAAGATGATCTTCCACCACAAGACCACAAGCTAATAGGCAAGGACAAGCTTCAAGAAGAGATTGATTCATTTGAAGAAGCTCCAAAGGCCTTGGTCAAGTGGGTTCCCAAGACTACATCAAGTTCTACTTCATCAAGTACGATTACAACTCCAAGGATCCCCATCAAGTTGATGTGGGTCCCAAAGAAGAATAACTAGAGAGTTCTTGAGCATGACTCTGCCAACAAACTTCACTCATATTCACTTTGGCAAGGACAAGTGCAATCAAGTTCCATATCTTGCACTGGTTCAAGGAGTCATAAACCCTCTTGTTGGTAACACAAGGGATAAGGTAACCTAATGCTTTCATGGACATCATCGTATGTGTATTTCCCTCTATGTCTATGGATATCCTTGTGTGTTCCTTGTGGGACTAACCCATGCAAAGTGCAACTCACTCCAATGGATTGCTCCAAATGATCTACATCAACATTGAGCATCCACATCTTCAACATCTACATGAAGTCATCATCAACAAAACGCAAGGTTAGTTCATCCCTCTTAGGCGGGATATCACATCTAGAGGGAGCTTTGCTCTAAGATTTGAGCTAAAGCAACTCTAATGGTGTGAACACAACAATGCTTTATGTAAAAGTGGTAACCCCACTTGTGCTTAAACGATGAGTATGACCTACGATCAAATGTTCTCATTTGACTCCTTAGTCAATATACTCATATATAGGTGACATAGTCATCGCCAATTGCTTGATAGATGCTAGAATGTTTGTGCATGCTTTGCCACATATTTCATTTGCTATCTTATTATGTGAGCATGTTGGTTGCATAATTTTCTCCATTCGAGGACATCCATTTGTTGCTTTGATTGTTTGGTATTTATTTTTGCCGAATAGATGGACAAGAATGCCTAAGAACTCCCTCTAGCTATCAATGTTTTTCTTGTCTCAAACACTATTCATGCTACATCACAAAGTTTGAACAACTCGAATTCGGACCCTCCGAGTGAGGAACACTCGGAGCCACCGATCCGTCTAGGGCTTAAACCTCCAAAACCTCTTAATGGCTTTCGGTCTGACCGATTCTTTCCCCTTGGTGCCACCGAAATCATTGAGTTGATCTAGGTTTTCACCTCGGTGCAACCGATTAGAACTATTCGGTCTCACCGAGTTGCAGTAAACGCTTGCGATTCTGCATCTCGGTGCCATCGAGTCGTTCCACTCGATCACACCGACAGTGACTGGGTATATATACTTCGAGGGTTGAAATTTGAAAAAAAAAATCAAACAGCCAACCGTGCCTACCCAGCTCTACCGTCCCTCCTGGTCTCCGGATCATCTCCGTGGTCACCAGCGCCCTCCTGCCGCTAGTCTCCGTCGCCGTCAACGGAAATCTCACCGCCATTGTCGCCGTAGCGAGTTCGTCGCCAAGCTAGGGTATGAACTTGATCTCTTTGTGCGTCCTTGATACGTCTCCATCGTATCTATAATTTTTGATTGTTTCATGCCAATATTATACAACTTTCACATATTTTGGCAACTTTTTATATGATTTATTGGACTAACCTATTGATCCAGTGCCCACTGCCAGTTCCTGTTTTTTGCATGTTTTTTGTATCGCGGAAAATCCATATCAAATGAAGTCCAAATGCAATAATTATTTTGGAATATATGTGATTTTTGGGACATGGAATCAACGCCAACGGAGGCCCACACAGCCCACAAGACACCAAGGTGCGCCCAAGAAGCCAGGCGTGTGGTGGTGGGTTGTGCTCACCTCGTATGTCGGTTGGGGCTCTACTTCGGGCGCAAGGAAGCTTATACCCGGAAAAAATCATGTTAAAATCTCAGCGCAATAGGAGTTACGGATCTCCAGGAATATAAGAATGGTTTTTGGCCAGATCTGGGGAAGGCGAAACAGAAGAGAACAGAGAGGGAGATCCAATCTCGGAGGGGCTGCCGCCCCTCCGCCGCCATGGAGGCCATGGACCAGAGGGGGAAACCTCCTCCCATCTAGGGGGGAGGCCAAGGAAGAAGGAGGAGGGGGCTCTCTCCCCCTCTCTCCCAGTGGCGCCGGAGTGCCGCCGGGGCAAGGATCGTGATAGCGATCTACATCAACAATCTTGCTACCGTCAACACCAACTTTCTCCCCCTCTATGTAGCGGTATAACACCTCTCCCCCCCGCTGTAATCTCTACTTAAACATGGTGCACAACTCCATATATTATTTTCCAATGATATTTGGCTATCCTATGATGTTTGAGTAGATCCGTTTTGTCCTATGGGTTAATCGTGATCTTGGTTGGTATGATTGTATATTTTATTTATGGTGTTGTCCTACGTTGCCCTCTGTCTCGCGCAAACGTGAGGGGCCCGCTGTAGGGTGTTGCAATACGTTCATGTTGCTTATGGTGGGTTGCGAGAGTGACAGAAGCTAAAACCCGAGTAGGTGGGTTGTTGCGTATGGGATAAAGAGGACTTGATACTTAATGCTATGGTTGGGTTTCACGACCTTAATGATCTTTAGTAGTTGTGGATGCTTGCTAGAGTTCCAATCATAAGTGCATATGATCCAAGTAGAGAAAGTATGTTAGCTCATGCCTCTCCCTCATGTAGAATTACAAGAATGATTACCGGTACTTGTTATCGATTGCCTAGGGACAAATGACTTTCTTGTTGACAAAAGCTTTCCACTTTTATCACCTTACAATTTATCTGCAGTTTTATTCTCGCAATGTACTTGTAGTTTTACTCTTGCAAAATAGTTTCATACTTGCTCTAGGTAAAGCAAACGTTAAAGTGTGCGTAGAGTTGTATCGGTGGTTGATAGAACTTGAGGGAATATTTGTTCTACCTTTAGCTCCTCGTTGGGTTCGACACTCTTATTTATCGAAGAAGGCTACAAACTATCCCCTATACTTGTGGGTTATCAAGACCTTTTTCTGGCGCCGTTGCCGGGGAGCAATAGTGTGGGGTGAATATTCTCATGTGTGCTTGTTTGCTTTATCACTAAGTAGTTTTTATTTTCTGTTCTAAGTTGTTCTCTATCTTTAGTTATGGATATGGAACACGAAACACCAAAAAAATTAGTGGTACTTGCTACTCATGGAGATGGGGAACCTCCTAAAACCCTCGATGCTCATTATGTGAAAAATATTATGCACTACTTTGATAATCCTGAGAAAACCCCTTTCAATTACATAATGGGAGTAACGTTGGATCAACGTGAATACTTTAGGGATTATCGGTTGACACAAAAAGGGAAACTTTTATGGAATCAAATTTATATGTTGCATTGGTATCTCGGGATTTATGCTTGAGATATGATTTTACTTGTTGCTCCAAGTATTTGTTGCTTTTAATGGAAATTTAATGATAATGAAACCTTGGCTTCTTATGCTAATGGTATATATGATTACTATGATGTGGAACAAATAGAAGAATTTGTTTCTTTTAAGGGTGCATATGAAATTGAATCTTTGTTTGAAAAGTTTGAAGATTTTGATGATTCGGTTTATAGACCTGAAATTTTTTGCTATCCTTAAATATTGCTATGATAATTATAAATACAATTCTGATATTGATTTATTTATTGAGAAAATCTCCGTTGTCCAAGAAGAGACTAATATTTTGCATGAGTCTATGGAAGAAGAAATTGATGATATTGTGAGCCCATTGGATGAAAAAGATGAGGAGGAGAGCGAAGAACAAAAGGAGGAAGAGCGGATTGATCACCCGTGCCCACCTTCTAATGAGAGTAAATCTTCAACTCATACATTTTTTAATTTCCCTTCGTTCTTACCGAAGGATGAATGCCATGATAATTGCTATGATCCCGTTGATTCGTTTGAAATATCCCTTTTTTATGATGCTTGCTATGCTTGTGGCCATGATGCCAATTTAAATTATGCTTATGGAGATGAACTTTCTATTATCCCTTATGTTAAGAATGAAATTGTTGCTATTGCACCCACACATGATAGTCCTATTATCTTTTTTGAATTCTTCAAACTACACTATATCGGAGAAGTTTGCTCTTATTAAGGATTATATTGATGGGTTGCCTTTTACCATTGCACATGATGATTTTGATGAATATAATATGCATGTGCTTGCTGCTCCTACTTGCAATTATTATGAGAGAGGAACTACATCTCCACCTCTTTATGTTTCGGATATGATAAAATTGCAAGAAACTGCTAATGCTATGTATTGGCCTTTACTTGATGTGCATGAATTGTTCTTGTATGACATGCCGATGCATAGGAAGAGAGTTAGACTTCATCGATGCATAGGAAGCGATGTATGTTGTTTTGTGCTCACTACTAAATGCCAAATCATTGTTAATTAAAATTGGTTTTGATATACCTTGGGATCCGGGTGGATCCATTACTTGAGCACCTTATGCCTAGCTTAAAGGCTTTAAAGAAAGCGTTGCTAGGGAGACAACCGGAAGTTTTACAGAGTCATTTATTTCTATTGAGTGCTTTTATAAAGTTTAAAAACAAAAAAAATATAGAGGGGAACTTAAAACTTCACAAAAAGAAAAGTGAAAGTGAGATAGACGAGCACCGTGGAAGCGGGAGCATGCCTTGAACTTTGTTCATGCCCATGGAAACTTTGTGAATCTTGAATTATAGAAAGTTTTCAACAAAAATAATTATCCCCTTGTACAGTTCCATTGTATTATAAAAAATAATGTGCCAAGATTTGCCTTTAGGATGATTACATTGTTTGTTAATTTGTGCGGTGCAAAAACAGAAACTTTTGTTCCCAGAAATACAATTGTTTAAATTCACTGGAACGTGGTAAGATTCCGAAAGTTTTTGCACAGTCTTGCTATACAAATTGTTTATTTTGTCCTAATTTTTCAGAATTTTTGGAGTACCAGAAGTATGGTGAATGTTCATATTACTACAGACTGTCCTGTTTAAGACAGATTCTGTTTTTGATGCATTGTTTTGCTTGTTTTGATGATACTATCGATTCTATCAGTGGAAAGCCATGAAAAAGTTATATTACAGTAGCTACAATGCAAAAAAAATGAATTGGTTTGCAACAGTACATAGAGTAGTGATTTGCTTTATTACACTAACGGATCTTACCGAGCTTTCTGTTGAGTTTTGTGTGGATGAAGTGATCAAAGATCGAGTAGGTCTCGATATGAGGAGAAGGAGGAGAGGCAAGATCTCAAGATTGGGGATGCCCAAGGCACCCCAAGTAAATATTCAAGGAGACTCAAGCGTCTAAGCTTGGGGATGCCCCGGAAGGCATCCCATCTTTCTTCAACAAGTATCGGTATGTTTTCGTCTTTGTTTCGTTCATGTGATATGTGCAAATCTTCAAGCGTCTTTTGTGTTTAGTTTTCATTTTTATTTTAGGCACCATGCTGATATGAGATAGTCCATGGTTGATTTATAGAATGCTCATTGCACTTCACTTATATCTTTGGAGTGTGGCTTTATAGAATGCTTCATGTGCTTCACTTATATCATTTGAAGTTTGGATTGCCAATTTATCTTCACATAGAAAATTGTTATTTGAAGAATGATCTTTTGCTTCACTTATATTTACTAGAGCATGATCTTTTGTAGAAAGAATTAAACTCTCATGCTTCACTTATATCTATTTAGAGAGCCAACAAGAATTGGTCAATTGCATGGTTAGTCATGAAATCCTACATAAAACTTGTGGATCACTGAATATGATATGTTTGATTCCTTGCAATAGTTTTGCGATATAGAGATGGAATATGTGGGAGGTACTAGTAAACGGTTGTGGTTAGTAAGAATATTGGTGTTAAGTTTTTCGGGGGTTGGGTGCGACATATGCCAATGGATGGCTTATCATGGTGGGAGCGAGTAGAACGTCGCCGGTGCCTGGAAGCGGGATGAGGCGTAGACATGAACGCCGGCGCACTTTACCCAGGTTCGGGGCTCTCCTAGGAGATAACACCCCTAGTCCTGCTCTGCGGGGTCTCCGCATGATCACCAAGGCACTAGTGTGTACAAGGGTGCTCCTCGAGCTGTATGCTAGAGCTAGAAGAAGGCAGGGCTTGCTCTCCTCTCCCCCTAGATGTGAGTCTAATTCTAACAGGTTCCAACCCTTTGCATGGGTGCCCTGGGGGGGTTATATAGGCCTACCCCCCAGGGGTACAATGGTAATCCGGCCGGGTGTAGGATCCGGCTGTCAGTGTCTCTAGTCGCCGGCTTCTCCGCCGGCTGCTGGGGCCCGCCACCACGTGGGCCCCGCCGACTGGTCTGGTACGGCACCGACAGGCCGCTCCCGCCGCTCGCGGGTCTTGCCGGTTGCTGATTACTGTAGTCGTGATGCTAATGACGCAGGCTTGGTCAGGGGGGCGTGGCTACAGTCCCGCCGCCTGGTGGGAGATCACTGTAGCCACACCTCGTCTTATCTTGTTGATGGCCCGTGGGGCCCCGAGGAAGGAACGGGCCGACTGCTAGGAGCCGGCCTCCCTCGGGTTCGACTGGTGAGGCCTCCACCGTCTTCCGGTCTCTCGCTGCCTGGTAGGGCCCGCCGTCTTCAGGTCGTACCGACAGGCGGTCGTGGGAGCAGGGCCCCGCCTGACAGGGGTGACGTCAAGGGTGGAGTGGCAACAGTGCTGCGCTGGGCGGAAATCTCTGCCTGTATGGAGCACTGTGGCCACGCTCGGCCCTGGATTCGGGGGTGTTGGGCTATACTGTAGCCTCACCCTGTCTCGTCTTCTTATTGGGGGCGCAGACTTTCAGGGCGCCATGGGCCGACTGCTTGGAGCCAGCCTCTCTGGAGGCCGCCTGCTAGGAGTCGGCCCGTCCTGGAGCCACCTTCCTGAGCATGGCCGTCTTCTGACAGTCGGTTGTTTAGCCAGCCGGCCACCAGAAGGCGGCGCTGTATCTTGACATCTTGAGGGGCGCAGCCGGCCCGATGTCTTGAAAGGTTCTGGGACTCGGGTTAGGCTACCCGTGGCCCATTACTCCGACAGTAGTCCCGAAGCTGGTGAGGCGCCGCGGCTGAGGAGCCGAGAAGCCTCAACAGTTTTCCCCTCTGGGTGCTTATGGGTGGAAGCTTCATCCGGTTCCTGGCAAGCCGCTTGAGGGGAGTCGGCCGCGTCCAGTCGGATCTATCTGGAATTTCGAATGTAACGGCTGGAACTAGGTGGCGTGCTAGCTAAGCTTCTAGGCCCGCCGCCTGTCGTGGGCGCACCACGTGGCGCCAGCCAGCCGGGTCAGCCTGCGAGCCCACGCGTGTGATGGGACGCGACCGCGGGTCGGGCCCGCCACCACCGGGCCTCGGCACGCGAGCGGATCCACTACGCCCGAGGCAGGCGGTTGAATTTCCCTGCAGAGTTACTGCATGCAGTAACTCGCGTGGTAAAGGTGGGAGCGGGGGGTCGTGCGCACAGTTAATCCCACGATCCCACGCCCGCCCCCTCGGCTTCATAGCCCGCAGGCTATAAGTAGGGGGAGGAGAGGGAGCGGCGGAGCACGCGCACCCTTCCATCCCGTTGTTGCCTCCTTCTTCTTCCTCTCGCCGCAGCGCCCCCGAGCGACGCCGGTGCGCTGCCACAGCTCGTCTCCGTCGAGCTCGTCCGCCCCGAGCCCTCTTTTCCCCGCTCCATTCTCATCTCCCCCGCCGCGCCATTTCCTCCATCGAGCTCTCCATGGCGCGCGAGCAGGGAGGAGACTGGGACACGAAGACCACATCACCTTCCTCCGCGAGACGCGCCGTCTTCCCGACGCGGGTCGCGTGAAGGCGCGCGTGCCGCCGGAGGGAGAGATCTCGCCGGCGCCGGGGGAGGGCGAGCGGGTCGTCTTCCGCTCGCACTTCATCCGCGGCTTCGGCCTGCCGGCGAGCTGCTTTCTCTGCTCATTTCTTGAATTCTATCACCTCCAGCCTCATCACCTCACGCCCAACACCGAGATGCTCCTATCCGCCTTCGTCACGCTGTGCAAAGGCTATCTCGGCATCCTCCCCACCATCAAGCTGTGGGGAGCTTTCTTCTACACCAAGCTAGGCACCTCCGTCTGGGAGGTGGCTGCCCAGTGTGGTGCCTTCATCGCGGTTCCCCGGCCATCGCCGAAGAACGCCTTCCCCACCATCAAGCTGCCACAGTCGGTCAAGACGTGGCAGCAGTCCTACTTCTACATGGAGAACGTGGACCCGGCCACCGACTTCATCAACCTGCCGGCTTATGTAGCCGGCCCGCCGGCCGAGCCTCAGGCCAGCTGGGGCTACAAGTCGAAGCCGGTGTCAGCAGACGGCGCCGCCGCCATCCAACGATTCCGGGAGCTGACCAACACCGAAGGCCTCAAGGCGACCGACTTGTTGGTTGCCTTCGTCGCGCGCCGGGTTCTCCTGCTCCAAGGCAGGCCGCACCTGATCAGCCAGATGAGCGGCATCACGACCCGTGCCGGCTGAGCACCAAGGAGATGCCGGCTGCCGAGGTCGCAAACTTGGTGAATGAGATCTCCGGCTTCAAGCTGGAGGGGTCTTGGAGCTTCGGCAAGCGGCCATATTCATGCGCCGACCCGCCGCCCGCGGTAAGTTGTCCAATTCTTTCTTTTTGATGCTTGCCTTAATCTTGATCTTGGTCTTGATCTGCTGGCCTCTCATTGTTTGAAACAGATCTACATGTCGGACGCGACGGCCGCCATCGTAGGGGCGGGTGGTGACTACGAGCCGGACCAGGCGCTGAGCGACGTGGACGACCCCGACTTGGGGGCGGCCGCCTTGGAGGACACCACGACAGGCGGCGTCTACGAAGTAGGCGGCTCCGAAGAAGGCGGCCTCGAGACCTGGCCCGATGATGATGAGGAGGAAGAAGAGTCGCGCCCCGCGCAGGGCGCCGGCAGGGCGGACGCGGGCCCCTCTGTCGAGCCAACTGCTCAAGGTGGCACGCACAAGCGTAAACAAGGCGCCGTCTTGTTCGGCAGCTCGCCGAAGAAAGCCAAGAATCCGACTGCCGCGACCAGGCGGAAGGAGGGCGCAGCGAAGGCAGCCAAGTACCAGAAGCTCCCAAAGGCGCCTCCTATGGTGTCGACGTAAGGATCTTTTCCTTGTGCTCTTCTTTCTCGTTGGTTCTTTCTGAACTTCCTTTGCTTTATTTTCTTAACTTAGGTGTCGGAGTAAATGGCCACGGGTAGCCTAACCTACTCCTCCTGGCTCTTCAAAAAATTATCAGGCCATTCGAGCCTTCAAGCATACAAAGCATAGGGCTGCCTTCCCCCGGCCAGCTATCCCCAGGGCCGACTACCAGAAGGCGACCCGGCCTCAGAAACCTTCCCCAAGAAAGGTACGAGATGGCCGACTCCAGGAAGCCGGCCCCAAGAGGACCGACTCCTAGAAGCCGGCCATGAAGAGAGCCGACTCCCAGAAGCCGGCCAAGACTACACCCACCAAGACTGTATCCACATAACGGTGATAAGACGGGGCGTGGCCGCAGTACAACCCACTACCCCCGAATCCCGAAGCAGGCATGGCCACAGGGCGCCGTACGGGTCAGCCATCTCCCGTCCGGCGCGGCACTGTAGCCATGTTGACCTCGATGTCACCCACGACAGGCGCCAGTACGGCCCGCGGGCGGCGGGCCCCTTTAGCCAGAGAGACACTCGAAGGCGGCCCGGCCTCCCCTAGTCAGCCAGGGGCGTAGCCGGCTCCCAATAGCCGGATACCTTCCTCCCTTGAAACATGTTCCTCATTAAGGAGACAAGACGAGGTGAGGCTACAGTGAGAGCCCGCAAGGCGGCGGCACTGTAGCCACGCTTACCTCGACAAAGCCCTCGTCATCAGAGGCGAGGCAACAGTAACCGGCCGCCGATAAGGCCCCCAAGCGGTGGGGCCGGCCTGTCGGCCAAGAGGCCGGCAGCCGGCGGGACCCACCAGTCGGCGGGCCCCAATGGCCGGCGGAGAAGCCGGCGAGCATAGACACTGACGGCTGGGACCCACGCCCAGCCGGATTACCATTGTACCCCTGGGGGGGTAGGCCTATATAAACCCCCCGGGACACCCATGCAAAGGGTTGATCTCATAGAGTTTCACACACCACATAGAGAGAAAAGGAGAGCTAGCCTTGCCCTTCTTCCTCCCCTAGACAAACAACTCAAGGAGCACTTGTAGCTACTTGTATTGATCTAGTGATCATGCGGAGACCCCGCAGAGCAGGACTAGGGGTGTTATCTCCACGGAGAGCCCCGAACCTGGGTAAGATCCGCCGGCGTGCATGTCTTCGCCTTATCCCGTTTCCAGGCACCGGCGATGTCTTACTGGCTCCCACAATGATAAGCCACCCATTGGCATATGTCGCACCTACCACCCGACATTTGGCGCCCACCGTGGGGCCAGGTGCACCGTCGTCCGGAGACCTGTTCTGGACGGGAACCCTTTTCCTCCCCCGCGAGCGTAGCCAGCCTGCTACGCCCGATGGCGCTTGCCCCGACGCGCTGCAAGGCGTCGACGACGCCTGCGCGGCGAGCTGCCTCGCCGATCTTCTTGGTGAGACTCGCATCTCTGACGAGCCCGCGTCCGACGCGGGCACGGACTACCCCGAGAGCCGCCTCGTCATCCTCCTCGACCGGCTTCACGTCTCCAGCGAGCTTGCTGTGGACTTGGACTCGGTCGGCTCCACCGACCCGATGCTTGTCGACTCCGACACGGCATCGCTCGACGCCTACCCCTCCGACGTGGTAGTCTTCGACGACCCTCTCCCTCGAGCTGACAGTGGCAGCAGCGCTGTCACTGAGGTGCTGGTCATCAGCCACGTCGCGGACTCGGGCGAGAACGCCCACGACGCCCTACAAGCGGCGATGCATGACTTGTCCGTCCCCATCTCGGCCGACGCCGACGCCGAGACTCTGGAGGCACGCCGCCTCGCCCTCATCGCGGAGGGCCAGAAGATAGCCTCCATGAGACGCCTCACCGAGGCTCACCAGCGCGAAGTCGACCGCGTTGCCTTTGGTACGCCGCCTCATGGCGGGCCGAGCCGAGCCGGCCTCGTCAAGAAGCGCGGCGCGGCCATCGCCAGCATGCTGGGGGCAGACCGCCCAGTCTACGCCACATCGCTCGAGAATCTGCGAGCCGCTCAGGCAGCCGCAGAAGAGCTGAACGGGCTGGGGGCTGATGAGATCCCCTACATGACAAGGCGCATCCAGCAGCTGATCGACGCGGCCGCAGAACGGCACGAAGCCGGCGCCCGCGCTGAGAGTCCTCCCCCATGCCGAGAACACGCCGCGACATCCCGGTCGCTGACTGCGAGCGGCGCCCGCGCAAGGAAAGACAAGGAGCCGGCTGCCAGCTGCAGCCGGACTCGAATCACCATCGAGCGCGACGCAGAAGGCCGCCCTCGAGCGGTGGAGCGCCAAGGAAATCCGCCTCGTCCCCCGCCTCGTGGGGAGAGATATCCCACCCCGCCGCCTGTCACGCATCCGACTCTCGGTGGCCGACTAGGCCACCGCGAAGGAGTCGGCGAGAACGACGCCCGCCACCGGATCGACCGCCTAGCACGGTCCCTGGCGCTAGAAAAAGAAGACGATGTCGGCCCACCTTGCTTGGGCCCCCGCATCCGCGACGAGCCCTTCCCCAAAGGGTTCTCGCTCCCTAGAGACGCGCCCAAGTACAACGGCTCAGTGAAGCCGGAAGATTGGCTGATCGACTACTCTACCGCTGTCAGCATAGCGAGCGGCAACAGGCGCGTAGCCGTGAAGTACGTCCCTCTTATGCTTCAAGGCACGGCACGCACCTGGCTGAACAGCCTCAAGCCCTACAGAATCAACAGCTGGCTGGACTTCACGGAAGTCTTCGTCCGCAACTTCATCAGCACGTACAAGAGGCCTCCAAAGCCCCGCCAGCTCTCCTTGTGCGTCCAAGGGCCCAGCGAATCGACTCGCGACTACCTCACGCGGTGGGCCGAGCTCCGCAACTCCTGCGAGGGGGTGCACGAGGTTCAAGCCATCGAATACTTCACCGCCGGGTGCCAAGAGGGCACCCTCCTCAAGCACCGACTCCTCTGCGACGAGCCGGCTACCCTCGACGAGCTGCTGGTCATAGCAGACAAGTACGCCACTGCCGACTCCTCGATGAAGACCGAGCTCCGAGTGGACGCCTCTGGGAAGGTGCTCGCTCCGGCTCCCAAGACGCCGGCTGGTGACTCCAACCGACGCCCCTACCAGACCGACCACAAGCGCAAGGCCCCTATGCCGCCTTCCACCAGTCGACAGGTGGCCACTGTCGAAGACGAGCAGCCCGAAGAGCGGCCCACTCCCAAGAAGAAGGGCGGCAGGCCAGCTTGGCAGCCGGCCTTCTCCTACGAGCAGACTCTCGATGCCCCCTGCAAGTTTCACAGCGGCGCGAAGCCGTCCAACCACACGACCCGGAAGTGCCACTGGCTCACATGGATCTCCAAGGGCGAGGGGCTGGTGCCGCCTCCGCCTCCCGGCCCGCCGCCTCCAGCTCCCCAGCAGCCGGCTGCTCGACCAGCAGTCGAAGCCATTCAGGATGAGTTCCCAGATGAGCACGCCGCCTACGCCGTCTTCACGAGCCAGGTTGAAGACAAGCGCAGCCGGCGCCGACAACACCAAGATGTCAACGCAGTCGCCTCCAGCAACCCCGAGTTCATGCATTGGTCTGAAAGGCCTATCAGCTGGAGTCGGGCCGATCACCCAGAGGTGATGCCGTCTCCTGGCTCCTACGCATTGGTGTTGGACGTCACCCTCGCGACAGAGAGGCGAGCTGCCCGATTCTCCCGCGTGCTGATTGATGGCGGAAGCAGTATCAACATACTGTACCGCGACACCATGGAGAAGTTGAACCTCAAGGCAAAGCAGCTCATGCCAAGCCGGACCGTGTTCCATGGCATCGTACCCGGCCTGTCCTGTTCCCCAATCGGCAAGATCAAGATGGATGTTCTCTTCGGAGACAAGGATCACTTTCGCCGAGAAGCGATCTGGTTTGAGGTAGTGGACCTAGAGAGCCCTTACCACGCCTTGCTTGGCCGACCTGCCCTGGCCAAGTTCATGGCTATGCCCCACTACGCCTACCTCAAGATGAAGATGCCGAGCTCAAAGGGGATCATCACTATAGCTGGCGACTATAAGAAGTCCATTGAGTGCGCTGCAGCCAGCAGCCGACTGGCCGAGTCCCTCGTGGTTGCAGAAGAGAAGAAGATGCTGGAGCGAGTTGTGGCCATGGCCGGCAAGCAGCCTGCCCTGTCCCCTAACCCCAAGAAACATGATGCGCAGGGCTCCTTCTAGCCGGCCAAGGAGACGAAGAAGATACCTCTGGACCCGGAGAACCCGGAGAGGTTTGCTGTCATTGGAGCAAACCTGGACAGTAAATAGGAAGGCGAGCTCGTCGACTTCCTCCATGAGAATCGAGACATCTTTGCATGGTCGCCAAAGGACATGCTGGGTGTTCCGAAGGATTTCGCCGAGCACAAGTTACACGTCCGAGCGAACGCGAAGCCAGTCAAGCAGCCTCTCCGCCGACTGTCGAAGGAGAAGAGAAGAATCGTAAGAGAGGAGATAGCCCGGCTCTTGGCCGCCGGCTTCATTATGGAAGTGTTTTTCTCAGAGTGGCTTGCCAACCCGGTCTTGGTGTTGAAGAAGAACAACAAATGGCGTATGTGTATAGACTACACTAGCCTCAACAAATCCTGCCCCAAAGATCCGTTTGCCCTGCCACGGATTGATCAAGTTATCGACTCCACAGCCGGATGCGAGTTGTTGAGTTTCTTGGATGCCTACTCAGGATACCACCAGATCAAGTTGGACCCAGCTAACCGCCTGAAGACCGCCTTCATCACACCTTTCGGAGCTTTTTGTTACATGACTATGACATTCGGCCTGAGGAATGCCGGTCCCACTTTTCAGCGTTGCATGCAGAAATGCCTCCTCAAGCAACTCGGCAGAAATGCTCACGTCTACGTAGACGATATTGTGGTGAAGACAGAGAAGCGCGGTACCCTGCTGGAAGACCTCAAAGAAACATTTGCCAACTTGCGCCGATTCCAGATCAAGCTCAACCCCGAGAAATGTGTGTTCGGAGTACCAGCCGGCCAGCTTCTAGGCTTTTCTGGTCTCCGAACGCGGCATTGAGTGCAACCCTGTGAAGATCAAGGCCATTGAGGGAATGGGGATTCCCACCAAGTTGCGAGACGTTCAGAAGTTCACCGGGTGCCTGGCCTCCCTAAACCGCTTTATCAGCCGGCTAGAGGGGAGAAGGCTCTCCCCCTGTACCGGCTCATGAAGAAATCCACTCACTTCGAGTGGAACGACCAAGCAGACCAAGCCTTCCATGAGTTGAAGAAGATGCTGACCACTCCACCTGTCCTGGCGGCACCGACTGAGAAGGAGCCCATGCTCCTCTACATTGCCGCGACTAGCCGAGTGGTTAGTACAGTCATCGTGGTCCAGCGCCCAGAAGAAGGCCGAGCCCAGTTAGTCTAGAGGCCAGTATATTATTTAAGCGAAGTACTGTCCACCTCAAAGAAAAGCTACCCACACTACCAAAAGATGTGCTATGGAGTGTACTTCGCCACCAAGAAGCTGAAGCCCTACTTTCAAGAGAATCCCATCACGGTCCTATGCACTGCCCCGCTTGCCAAGATCATAGGCAGTCGGGATGCATCCGGCCGGGTGGCTAAGTGGGCCATTGCGCTGGCTCCTTACACAATCTTCTACCAGCCCCGCACCGCCATCAAGTCCCAAGAATTGGCCGACTTCCTTGTCGATTGAGCCGAGACCCAGTATGTCAGGACCGGTTTTTTCGGGATATAATTTTCCAGAAAATGGCCCTTGTGCTCACCAGCCCCAGGATTACTGTTAGCTGATGAGGCACCAACTCGATACAGAAATTCCAAGCAAGGTACAAAATATGTAGTACAAGACCATTGTGGCCACTGAGTACAACACTTGGTTTCTAGTGGTTGATGGCGGAAGCGATATGTGGTTCATCTGCGTCTATGGGACTCCATTTCCCGCAGGAACAGCTGACCAGGATAACTCCTATCTTCGCGAGGCTGCTCTCGTCATTACGTAGGTTCCGGGGCTGTCATCGCAATTCTCTCTCCATGCGAGAAATCTGGCCAAGACAATAGCCAGGGACAAGCCAGTGAGTACTTTTGAATGTACTCGCAAACATTATGAACACGGGTATAATATAATAGTGGATAATCATGCTCCGAAAGATTCTACGATCATAACGTCAGTCACGAAATAAACAAAAATTCGTGATGCACGCATGCAGGTTGTTCATGTAAAATGCATTACGGGAGTAGAAATAGAATGCACCGATCGAGTGTCTGAAGCGACGCCTCGAAAGAAAAATAAAATAAATCATGCCTCAGTCGGGCGTCTGAGCGACACCACATAAAGGGCTTATAAATAAAAGAAATAACAAGCATGCCACAGTCGGGCGTCTATGCGACACCACATAAAGGGCTTATAAATGATAGAAATAACAAGCATGCCATAGTCGGGCGTCTATGCGACACCACATAAAGGGCTTATAAAGAATAAATAAATAACAAACATGCCGCAGTCGGGCGTCTGAGCGACACCACATAAAGGGCTTATAAATAATAAACGCAGTGAGTATCCAGGAGGTAGAACCGTCCCAGGGATACTCAATAATTCAAATAATGTAAATGGTTAGTCCACAATAATAATAATCATAATCCTCATATGTCACAGGTCATAATCAATGTTCTGGTTTAGCCGTTTCTCCATCCGAAGACCGTCACTAAACTAATCATAATCCTCATATGTCACAGGTCATAACCAAAGATCTAGTCTAGTCGTTTCTCCATCCGAAAACCATCACTAAACTAATCATAATCCTCATATGTCACAGGTCATAACCAAAGATCTAGTCTAGTCGTTTCTCCATCCGAAGACCGTCACCAAACTAATCTCGAACTGTAGTCCTTACCCATGGACATGGCTATCCAAAAAGATTTAACCTCTGCAGAGGGTGTACTCTTTACCCACGAGTAACGGATTTATTTAGTCCATCGAGACTAATTCCGCCTACGGCCTTTTAATTGGAAACACGCCTGACCTGCACACACCAGCTTAACTTACCGGTATCTGGAATCACACACGACACCTGTCAAGCAAAACTCTAAGTGGGGAGGCTACAACCTCGACGTAGCATGGGATCAAATTTATATCGCGCGCTCTAAGGGGTGCCCCCCTCTCGGTCCCAACCGGAAACACCCATGCCCCCGGACCAGGTGGCAGGCCTACCGGATGCATCCGGTATCTTACATCATGGCCTCTCTGTACGGTGTGTGCTAGAAAGGGGTTGACAACTTACTGAACCGGACCCTACCTGCGGCAGGGACAAGTGGTAGTACGAAACAAGTATGGGGGTTACTGGAACAAGACTCGATCTACGGTCGACTCAGGGGGTTCACGTATACCCTGTATGATTAGCATAACCAAAAATACTTCAACCAACAGACAGAAATACCACTCATCGTACCTCATCATGCCATACCGGATACACTCGTCTCGACGAGGATCTAGGGACAAGCTCGTGTCTACCCAAAACCACGACTTTCTCGGCTTCCTTTCGGTATGCATGAGAAGCTCACGAGGATGATCACTATCACCAGCATATCCATTTCTAACAGCAAAGAATCTCCATTGTGCACTCATGCGTATGATTTTATCGTCACACAAAACAACGTATGCTCCAAGTCAAGGTGGTGTGTAACCGTATCAAACACCACAGAAAAATATTATGCCAGAGTTCAGAATGTTTGACCAGTCGCTTCTCCCTCCTCTTCCTCTGCCCGAACGGAGGCGGGACTCCGGCGATCGCCGCCGACGAACGGCGGCTCCTCGAGGGCACCTGAGGGCAGGGATGGACCCGCCAGACCGGGGCGGTCCTTCCGGTGGTCGTTGGGTCGACGGTGGTGGAAGGAGTCGCCGGCGGCGAGCTCCGCGGCGGAGGGGGCTTCGGGTGGTTTGGGGGTTTCGAGGTACGGTGGTCCTTGGTCGAGTTTGAGAGGCTGGGCGGCTCCGTGAGGTCGAGGGGAAACGGGTGGTGGCGTTGGATGGGCGGGGGAGGCCCTGGTTGCGATGAATGGCACCGGAAGGTGGCGGCTGCCGAACCGGTCGGAGTTGGGGAAGACGGTTACCAATCGCCGATTGCTGGCTGAGGGGGGTGCTACGGGGGTGGCCTGAGGTCGCCTGAGGGCTTGAACGAGCTTGGGGTCCCCTTATATAGGCGTTCGAGGTTGGTCCCGCGGCGGCCGTGGATAAGAACGCCGGCGACCGTCGCTCTGTAGCTGCAGGGCGACGTGGCGGCAACGAGCGCGTGCCGACGAGTAAGTGGATGAGCTCGGGCTGCTCAAGGGGGCAGCTGGCGCGCGCGGGTGGCTTGGGCGGCGCCGTCCATGGCAGGAGCCCACTGCCGACGCCGGCGTGCCGCCAAGGGAGCCCTGACGGCGGCGCTGTAGGGCGCCAGGGGTGGCTTGGAGGGTTCTGGTGAGTGGGCAAGGGCAGGGCGTGGCTCTGCAGGCGAGCAAGGGCCAGGGGAGGGACGCGGCGAGGGCGGCAGTGCGACGCGGCGGCTCGGTGCGCGCGCGTGCAAAACGTGCACTCTGGGCGCGCCCAGAGCGTGCACGCCAACTGTTCGGCCAAATGCCAAACCGTGCCATAGGGCTCGGGTGAGGCTGGCAATTAGCAGACCTAGGTTAGGAGTAGCTAGGATCTTAGTGGACAAGGTTGCTGGGTCAGTGGATTAAGTACACAGTGCAAACTAAAACTCATGTCAAAACTGACTGTGCACACCAAGTGTTCGACAGAATGCTAAGTGCATTTAGGCAACTCTTGGAGTGGCCAAAATCTCCAGATCAGGGTCTCTCTAGATGTAGGTGATGATGGCAAGGTCATTAGGGCAAAATCAGAAACTTGCTAGTGCAAGTTTTGCAAAACTCCAGTTTTGGACAGAAAGAAGAAGGCCTTATTGCATGCACTTAAAATCCTCCAATGGGTCCACTCTCCTGGGCTTAAGGGTTTTGTAGGAAGGACAACAAGTAGGAAAAAGCTCATGGGTACTAGAGCAAAATAAATTAGGGTTGCAGTACAAATCACTAAGCTGGACCAGAATGAAAAAGAGGTTGATTCTCTCAACTTTTTCAAAGAACACCAATGGGTTTTTGCATAAAGTTGAATTATATGCCTCTACTGACATCTCCAAACACTTGGAAGAATTTTTAAAAGAATATTTAAATAGGTTGCAGTGCAAAAATACCTACTGGACCAGATTTGAAAAGTTGATGTAGAGCTCAAAATCTCCAATAACCAAAAGATATTTTTGCAATAAAGTTATGTGGAAGCATCACACGACATCCCCAAATTTTGGTGAAATTTTTAAATGCATTAATCAAATGGTTGCAGTGTAATAGAGACTCCAAATTCATGAAAAATCATTTTAAAAGAATAAAGTTCAGGAAAAGAAAATTTTGCAATTAAATCCACTAATAAAGAATTGTTTTATAGAGAGAGTATACAAGTCCAATAATACTTTTGGAAAGTTTCCACTTGAGGTAAAAACCCACAATATCAAAAGGTAAATCCAGACAAATGGAAAAGTTTAATTTCCTGGCAAATTTTTAATTAATAAAACAAGGTCGAAATTTTGGGGTGTCACAACACTACCCCCCTTAAGAAAAATCTCGGCCTCGAGATTTGTTAAAAGCCGTTTTGAACAAACATCGCTCTTACCAAAAGAAATCATTCTACTGTGCAATAACGACGAATCTACAGTGAGAGGGCAATAAGTGGTGTAAAACCACAGTGTGGTATACTGGCGTTGCGTGGAAAAATCCATGGTTGGGGAAAAATGAGATATTTCTACGTTGGATACAGTAAATTAGAATAAATTCTAAATTACTAAAATACGCTGGTCATACCCGAGAGCACAGTGCTCTCTCTGGCTGACAGGTGGACCCGGGGCCCACTGTCGGCCTCTTCTTCTACCTCTGGCTCTCTCTTCTCTCTCGCGTGCTCTCCCGCGCTTCCTCCACCGGCGATGCCTAGCGTGTAGGGCATCTAGGCCGTACTGCGGTAGTGCACGGCGTGCTGGCTGCCGGTGCAGCGTGCACTCACTTCGCGGGCCAGTGCACTATCGGCACTGCTCGCGGACTCGCCTCCAAACACCGGCGATCGAGCGACGAGTGGCGCTGGTGGACCTCGCCCACCGTACACCGATCTCGAGCTATAAAATGATCGCGGTGCTCCTTTCTTCTTCCTCACACCTGGCCTCGCTTCCACTTCTCCTCCCTTGCTGTTTGCAGGAGCTCGAGACGAGGCTCTAATGGCGGAGGTGATGCCGGACTGGTACGTGGTCTTGGTGTGTGGATGTTTGGCGACGTTGCTGGGGTTCTCCGTGCTCCTGTGCACGATGATCCTGGATGATCGTCGTGATGCTGCCGCTCGAGTGTTAGCTCTTCGCGATGGCGGCGATCACGAGGATTAGGTGCGGCATCGAGTGCTAACTGCTGTCGGTGTGCTGGGTCAACTCGCGCCCGAATGATTTCTCACAAATCTCTCTTACTGAGACTGTGGTGTCCTCGGGTGTGATCAGTTAGGTGCAAAATGTGTACGAGGATTTGTAATTAGCGCACGAGGTCGAGTGGTTGTGGTTGTGAGTCTGCTGTGTGGTGCTGCTCGAATAAAAAAACTATGTCATGAAGATATATACGCTGCAGCAACTCAGGGAAAGAAATCTCACTTGAATTTTATCGTGGGTGAAAAATTAGTTAAATCAAAATTAACAGCAGTAAAACTGCTCACATAATTGAAACCAAATATTTGATCCGTCGCACAAATTTTGGATACCATGCACAAGTTACAACACATAAATAAATACCGGGATAATAAACACAGCGGTAACGTCTACAATAAAAATGGTAAACGGACAGGGTCCTGAGAAAATGTCTCTGGTACTGGGGCACACTCCTCTTCTATGGGGGAAGTGGGTTGACCAGTCGATGCACGCGTCTCTCCTGGTCAGGCCTCAGTGGTCTGCCAATAGCGATCCGGGGGTTTAAATCAGCGTGGCTCTGGAGATAACCCATTACCCGCTGTGTCAAACGCTCCTGAGCGATAACATACTGGGCAAGGTTGGCCAGTACTGGATCTCTCTCAATTCGTCCACCGGGGTGCTGCACGACTCGGAAAATAATAATATCCTCGTTCGCTGGCATAAGGTACCGCGAATCGAAGACGAGCGAGTACTTCGTACGCAACAGCTTCAATGGCCATATGCGGAGTCGGGATGGATTTCCCCACGAAGGAAACTTCCGTTGGGTCTTGGTTTGGGTTTGCGGGAGGGATGTGCACCACTGCCCAATATTTCGAGGTGGAAGGGGTGATCCTCGATTTGAGCAACTCGTACTGGGGTGGATGGATGGCACTCATGGTACTGCAGGTAAAGTCCCACAATAATTAAACAAAACTACCCGGGGTCGCGTCTAGAGTTCTCAGATAAATACTGGGGGTCGGCATGGCAAAGAAATGGCTGTGCGTGTTGTGCACAAGGTGAGGGGTACTTGGCAAGGTCACGAGGTGGCCTTTTATATAGCATTGGGGCTGGGTTATTTACCGTGGTGAAGGGTAACTAGTTTGGGGTCGGGGTCAATGCCACAGATACACATATCTCATAAATGTGATGCATTGGTGTGGGTGGCGTTGGGTGTGGTTTTGGTAGCTGCGCCTGGAATTTAAAAGATGCATTTGTACGCTGACGTACTTATGCATGGCTATTACTCAAAAAAAGGGGCGCACAAGCAGACATCATTAATTATGGTGATACAGGATCACACAATTACAAGGCGTAGAAATACTAAGGCTCGGTACTACTCGAGCGACTTAGTCTACTTCGTTAATGTCTAAGTGGGCTGGCCTTGTGGACGCCGAGGTTTCTCCACGGGTTTCACCGTCGAGATTTGCTGGATGAGGTTGAGGGGCTGCAGGGTCGGGGTAGTTGTGATGACCATCGCGGGGGTTGTTGGCCACAATCCTGTTGGAACGTGTTCCCAAAAGGCGACGAAGCACTTCTGGGGACACCAAAGTATTTTGGTCAAAGGCTGGGGCAGACCGCAAGGACTCGATTGGGTGTCCGAACAGCACGACTGGGTTGTCGGCTTCGGGCTCATCTTCTCTTCTCGCCGGGGCTTGGCGAACCAGTTCTCCATGAGCTGCGATCAGATCAAGGGTGATTTGATCGAACAGTTGCTCTAGTGCGCTTACATAGCGCACCAGATGTAATAGTGCAGGATCTGTCTCGTGATCTCCGTTGGCAACCTGGGGCGGCCTTCCATACCCGTCATGACTGGGGTAGTAGTAGAACGAGCGACAGTTAACTCTGGGCGACAAGTGCCGGAGTTGAACTATAGCTTCTCGAGCTGCTAGCTGGAGGGCTTGTGGCTCAAAGGAAGTTGTCCTTCCAGTGAACCTGTAGGGGCGTTCTGGCGATAGACCCCTACCATAGATGTGTACAGTGGCCCAGAATTGACGGCTCTCACCGCTCATGAGTCCTTGCTACACAACATATTCTGGGGGCTCTTCTAATGCATAGGCACGGCGGGTGAGATTTGCGAGCACGGTCACAAAACCTCCAAGGTTGGTGGCTGTGGTCTCATGGTGAACAATGGGGCCAGGCATCGTGGCTTGGTTTGGGAAAGAGGCTGTGCTGTGCTGTGTTGAGGCTAGCGTGCCCTTTTTATAGAAAAAGGGGATGGAGTCTTCCTTCGCACGCTTGCGAAAAGGAGTATTCAGGGGCCGGTCACTGCGCGTGATCGACAGGCTAGGCTGATAGGTTGGGCACCGACTGCCAAAAGGCGTCGGTTCACTGTGTGGCTATCTTACACGAGAAGCTTGGCCGGGGTTAGGTTAAGATTTGGTGGGATGGTTAACCTAGGTTTATTGACCTGGCTAAGATAGGATTAGCCAATGGTCAGCCTGGCTCTGATACCAAGTCTGTCAGGACCGGTTTTTCCGGGATATAATTTTCCAGAAAATGGCCCTTGTGCTCACCAGCCCCAGGATTACTGTTAGCTGATGAGGCACCAACTCGATACAGAAATTCCAAGCAAGGTACAAAATATGTAGTACAAGACCATTGTGGCCACTGAGTACAACACTTGGTTTCTAGTGGTTGATGGCGGAAGCGGTATGTGGTTCATCTGTGTCTATGGGACTCCATTTCCCGCAGGAACAGCTGACCAGGATAACTCCTATATTCGCGAGGCTGCTCTCGTCATTACGTAGGTTCCGGGGCTGTCATCGCAATGCTCTCTCCATGCGAGAAATCTGGCCAAGACAATAGCCAGGGACAAGCCAGTGAGTACTTTTGAATGTACTCGCAAACATTATGAACACGGGTATAATATAATAGTGGATAATCATGCTCCGAAAGATTCTACGATCATAACGTCAGTCACGAAATAAACAAAAATTCAAGATGCATGCATGCAGGTTGTTCATGTAAAATGCATTACGGGAGTAGAAATAGAATGCACCGATCGAGTGTCTGAAGCGACGCCTCGAAAGAAAAATAAAATAAATCATGCCTCAGTCGGGCGTCTGAGCGACACCACATAAAGGGCTTATAAATAAAAGAAATAACAAGCATGCCACAGTCGGGCGTCTATGCGACACCACATAAAGGGCTTATAAATGATAGAAATAACAAGCATGCCACAGTCGGGCGTCTATGCGACACCAAATAAAGGGCTTATAAAGAATAAATAAATAACAAACATGCCGCAGTCGGGCGTCTGAGCGACACCACATAAAGGGCTTATAAATAATAAACGCAGTGAGTATCCAGGAGGTAGAACCGTCCCAGGGATACTCAATAATTCAAATAATGTAAATGGTTAGTCCACAATAATAATAATCATAATCCTCATATGTCACAGGTCATAATCAATGTTCTGGTTTAGCCGTTTCTCCATCCGAAGACCGTCACTAAACTAATCATAATCCTCATATGTCACAGGTCATAACCAAAGATCTAGTCTAGTCGTTTCTCCATCCGAAGACCGTCACTAAACTAATCATAATCCTCATATGTCACAGGTCATAACCAAAGATCTAGTCTAGCCGTTTCTCCATCCGAAGACCGTCACCAAACTAATCTCGGACTGTAGTCCTTACCCATGGACATGGCTATCCAAAAAGATTTAACCTCTGCAGAGGGTGTACTCTTTACCCATGAGTAACAGATTTATTTAGTCCATCGAGACTAATTTCGCCTACGGCCTTTTAATTGAAAACACGCCTGACCTGCACACACCAGCTTAAGTTACCGGTATCTGGAATCACCCACGACACCTGTCAAGCAAAACTCTAAGTGGGGAGGCTACAACCTCGACGTAGCATGGGATCAAATTTATATCGCGCGCTCTAAGGGGTGCCCCCCTCTCGGTCCCAACCGGAAACACCCATGCCCCCGGACCAGGTGGCAGGCCTACCGGATGCATCCGGTATCTTCCACCATGGCCTCTCTGTACGGTGTGTGCTAGAAAGGGGTTGGCAACTTACTGAACCGGACCCTACCTGCGGCAAGGACAAGTGGTAGTACGAAACAAGTATGGGGGTTACTGGAACAAGACTCGATCTACGGTCGACTCAGGGGGTTCAAGTATACCCTGTATGATTAGCATAACCAAAATACTTCAACCAACAGACAGAAATACCACTCATCGTACCTCATCATGCCATACCGGATACACTCGTCTCGACGAGGAACTAGGGACAAGCTCGTGCCTACCCAAAACCACGACTTTCCCGGCTTCCTTTCGGTATGCATGAGAAGCTCACGAGGATGATCACTATCACCAGCATATCCATTTCTAACAGCAAAGAATCTCCATTGTGCACTCATGCGTATGATTTTATCATCACACAAAACAACGTATGCTCCAAGTCAAGGTGGTGTGTAACCGTATCAAACACCACACAAAAATATTATGCCAGAGTTCAGAATGCTTGCCTTCAGGTTGTGGAGAGGAAGTGAGCATTCCAAAACTTTTTGAAAGTTTTCTTCTCTCTCCATTTCCTATTTTGAAAAAAAATTCAAATAACACATATTTCAAAAACAGTACAAAAAGTTGTCCTAAATATTTTTGAAATAAATCTTAAAATAAACTAGATGAAATTTGAGAGAGGTAGGAAAAAGAATCCACTCATTTGGAGTTTTATTTTAAAAGATATAGCCAGTCAAAGTTCTGTCTTTAAAAATAAAACAGAAAAAGAAAACGTTTCGGAGGGGCTTACGCTTTCTGTTTAGCGAAGACGTGTTTTGTGAAATACGGCTCCACTTAAAACACACGTCGGCGGGGCTGGGTCGCCGACAGTGGGTCCAGGGGGCCCACTGGTCAGGTTGACCAGTCGCTTCTCCCTCCTCTTCCTCTGCCCGAACGGAGGCGGGACTCCGGCGATCGCCATCGACGAACGGCGGCTCCTCGAGGGCACCTGAGGGCAGGGATGGACCCGCCAGACCGGGGCGGTCCTTCCGGTGGTCGTTGGGTCGACGGTGGTGGAAGGAGTCGCCGGCGACGAGCTCCAAGGCGGAGGGGGCTTCGGGTGGTTTGGGGGTTTCGAGCTACGGTGGTCCTTGGTCGAGTTTGAGAGGCTGGGCGGCTCCGTGAGGTTGAGGGGAAACGGGTGGTGGCGTTGGATGGGCGGGGAGGCCCTGGTTGCGATGAATGGCACCGGAAGGTGGCGGCTGCCGAACCGGTCGGAGTTGGGGAAGACGGTTACCAATCGCCGATTGCTGGCTGAGGGGGTGCTACGGGGGTGGCCTGAGGTCGCCTGAGGGCTTGGACGAGCTTGGGGTCCCCTTATATAGGCGTTTGAGGTTGGTCCCACGGTGGCCGTGGATAAGAACGCCGGCGACCTTCGCTCTGTAGCTGCAGGGCGACGTGGCGGCGACGAGTGCGTGCCGACGAGTAAGTGGATGAGCTCGAGCTGCTCAAGGGGGCAGCTGGCGCGCGCGGGTGGCTTGGGCGGCGCCGTCCATGGCAGGAGCCCACTGCCGACGCCGGCGTGCCGCCAAGGGAGCCCTGACAGTGGCGCTGTAGGGCGCCAGGGGTGGCTTGGAGGGTTCTGGCGATGGGCGAGGGCAGGGCGTGGCTCTGCAGGCGAGCAAGGGCCAGGGGCGGGACACGGCGAGGGCGGCAGTGCGACGCGGCGCCTCGGTGCGCGCGCGTGCAAAACGTGCGCTCTGGGCGTGCCCAGAGCGTGCACGCCAACTGTTCGGCCAAATGCCAAAGCGTGCCATAGGGCTCGGGTGAGGCTGGCAATTAGCAGACCTAGGTTAGGAGTAGCTAGGATCTTAGTGGACAAGGTTGCTGGGTCAGTGGATTAAGTACACAGTGCAAACTAAAACTCATGTCAAAACTGACTGTGCACACCAAGTGTTCGACAGAATGCTAAGTGCATTTAGGCAACTCTTGGAGTGGCCAAAATCTCCAGATCAGGGTCTCTCTAGATGTAGGTGATGATGGCAAGGTCATTAGGGCAAAATCAGAAACTTGCTAGTGCAAGTTTTGCAAAACTCCAGTTTTGGACAGAAAGAAGAAGGCCTTATTGCATGCACTTAAAATCCTCCAATGGGTCCACTCTCCTGGGCTTAAGGGTTTTGTAGGAAGGACAACAAGCAGGAAAAAGCTCATGGGTACTAGAGCAAAATAAATTAGGGTTGCAGTACAAATCACTAAGCTGGACCAGAATGAAAAAGAGGTTGATTCTCTCAACTTTTTCAAAGAACACCAATGGGTTTTTGCATAAAGTTGAATTATATGCCTCTACTGACATCTCCAAACACTTGGAAGAATTTTTAAAAGAATATTTAAATAGGTTGCAGTGCAAAAATACCTATTGGACCAGATTTGAAAAGTTGATGTAGAGCTCAAAATCTCCAATAACCAAAAGATATTTTTGCATAAAAGTGATGTGGAAGCATCACATGACATCCCCAAATTTTGGTGAAATTTTTAAATGCGTTAATCAAATGGTTGCAGTGCAACGGAGACTCCAAATTCATGAAAAATCATTTTAAAAGAATAAAGTTCAGGAAAAGCAAATTTTGCAATTAAATCCACTGATAAAGAATTGTTTTATAGAGAGAGTATACAAGTCCAATAATACTTTTGGAAAGTTTCCACTTGAGGTAAAAACCCACAATATCAAAAGGTAAATCCAGACAAATGGAAAAGTTTAATTTCCTGGCAAAATTTTAATTAATAAAACAAGGTCGAAATTTTGGGGTGTCACACAGTACCAACCGCCGGCTCCCGACTCCACCCATTGGTGGATGCACTTCGACGGGTCCATGGTGCGCACCGGCTTGGGAGCCGGCATCATCCTCACCTCTCCCAAAGGCGACAAGCTCAGATACACGCTGCAAATCCATTTTGCCGCCTCCAACAACGTGGCTGAGTACGAGGCGCTCATACACGGGCTCCGGCTAGCCAAAGAGCTCGGCATACGCCGGATCCTGTGTTATGGCGACTCGGACTTGGTGGTCCAGCAGTCATCTGGCGACTGGGACGCCAGGGATGCAAACATGGTGAGCTATCGATTCCTCGTCCAGCAGATCAGTGGATACTTTGAAGGGTGCGAGTTCCTTCACGTGCCACGGGCCGACAACGACCAAGCAGATGGCCTGGCACGGATCGGCTCCACCCGACAGGCTATGCCAACCGGTGTCTCTCTCCAGCGCCTCCTCATACCGTCTATCAAGCCGTCTCTAGAATCGGACTCTATCTTCGTACTGCCCGCCCCTGATGTAGCCGGATCTGACTGGAGGAACCCAGTAGGCGGCTCGGGGACCTCAACAAGCGGGCCGGGGACTGCCGTAGTCGCACCCGGCTCGGGGACTTCAGAACTCGGCCCGGGGACTGCAGCAGTCGGCCCGGGGACTACAGCGACACAAGAAGCGGTGGCCGACTCCAACTCTCCACCACCCAACCCACCCACCCGGGTCACTGTGGCCGTACTGACAGTAGAAGAAGTCACAGCTCCATCATGTGCCTAGCCCATCCTCAACTTCCTAGTCAACAGAGAGCTGCCGACTAATGAGATCTCGGCAAGACTAGTGCAACGCCGAGCCGGAGCATACGCAATAACAAACAGAGAACTTGTCAAGCGTAGCGTCACTGGAGTCTTCCAGCGCTGCGTCGAGCCAGAGAAGGGCGTAGCAATCCTCAAGGATATCCACCAAGGCGAATGCGGCCACCACGCAGCCTCAAGATCACTTGTGGCCAAAGCTTTCCGCCATGGTTTCTTCTGGCCGACTGCTTTGGAAGATGCCAAAGAATTAGTCAAATGCTGCAAAGGATGCCAAGTCTTCAGTTCCAAGCAACACCTGCCGGCTTCTGCACTCAAGACCATCCCCCTCACCTGTCCCTTTGCCGTTTGGGGGCTGGACATGGTGGGCCCATTCAAGACAGCCCGCGGCGGCATGACACATCTGCTTGTCGCCGTGGACAAATTTACTAAGTGGATCGAAGCGAAGCCGATCAAGAAGCTGAACGGGCCGACTGCCGTGACATTCATCGCCGACATCACTACTCGGTATGGTGTGCCACACAGCGTCATCACCGACAACGGCACAAATTTTGCCAAGGGAGCACTGGCATGTTTCTGCGCGACACAGGGCATCCGACTGGACTTAGCGTCCGTTGCCCACCCACAGTCAAACGGCCAGGTCGAGCGAGCAAACAGCCTCATCCTCTCCGGCATCAAGCCCCGACTGGTCGTACCACTGGAGCGTTCGGCCGGCTGCTGGCTCGATGAGCTGCCGGCTATCCTCTGAAGTCTGCGTACTACCCCAAACAAGTCAACCGGCTTCACTCCGTTCTTCCTTGTATATGGCACCGAGGCTGTCATCCCAACTGACATCGAGTTCGACTCGCCTCGGGTCACCATGTACACGGAGGCGGAGGCCAAGGAAGCGCGAGAAGACGGCGTCTACCTACTGGAAGAGGGCCGGCTGTTAGGACTCAGCCGGTCCACCATCTACCAGCAGGGTTTGCGCCGTTACGACAACCGGAAGGTCAAGCCAAGGTCCTTCCAAGAGGGCGACCTTGTGCTCTGGCTGATCCAGCGAACAGCCGGCCAGCACAAGCTCTCGGCCCCTTGGGAAGGCCCTTTCGTCATCAGCAAGGCACTAGGCAACGACTCCTACTACCTGATCGATGCACAGAAGCCAAGAGCACGCAAGAGGGATGATTCTGGCAAGGAGTCGGAACGACCATGGAACGCCAACCTCCTAAGAAGATTTTATAGTTAAAAGCAGTATGTATCATGCTACCTTTTTTGTATTAAGTACGAGACAAACGGGCCCCCCGAGGCGCACTCGGGGACTGCCCTCCTTTATCTATGAATGACGAGTGTCATATTCATAAATTTATTAGTACATTTGATTTTCTGTTTGGCACCGGGTTCGACTAGTCGGCCCGGGGACTGGCCGCCTTAAGTTATATTAAAAGTTCTACCTGAAGTCAGACAAGTAGTGTGCCAGCACCCGAGCCCTCTCTTGTTGAAAGTCGCAGCTCGAAGAACCGACTGTTCGACTGGCAAGAGCCAAAGGCAGAAAGGATGCCCACACGAAAAACGGCTAAGGACTAACGAACTTATATAACACAAGCCGGCCTCCAACCACGCCTACCGGCTGTCAAAACAGCCGGCTGGCCGGCCTCCCAGTCACTTCGCTACAATCCAAAGCTAGAGTACTTGCCCTCCCAACTGGCCAAGCACTTCTCCAGCCACAGACTGCAGAGCAGCTGTCCGGCTGGGAAGGTGGCAACCAAGGGAGGGCGGCAAAGGAAACAGCCGAAGGACGACGAGCAAAGAACAAGGGAAAGCCAAACGCATGCATAACTATATTTACACATAAGGCCTCCAACAGGTCGGCAGTCAATATAGTTCGAATACACCCCCAGTGGGTGGAATTGTGCAAACTTAACAAAATACTGTTCCAAGAGTAATAAAACAGGAAAGAAGAGGCAGCAAATTAGACTAAGGGCGCAGCAGGGGAGCCGGGCTGGTCGGTGGAGACGGTGGCACCGGCTGGAGGAGTGGCCGGCTGGCGAGTCTCGGTGTGACACCCAAAAAATTTATTTGGCCGTAGACCCAGAAACGGTCAAAGCCATACTTGACTGGAAACCACCAGCCAACGTAACTGATGTACGGAGTTTCCTAGGAATGGCTGGATATTACCGGAGGTTTATTGAAGGATTCTCCACTGTGGCAAAACCAATGACACAGTTTCTCAAGAAAGACAAGAAATTTGTATGGACGGAAGCGTGCGAGAAAAGCTTCCAAGAGCTCAAGAAGAAACTAACAACAGCACCGGTTTTGATTGTGCCAGACATACACAAGAGTTTTGAAGTGTTTTGTGACGCATCCCGGAAGGGCCTCGGGTGCGTATTGATGCAGGACGGCAAAGTTGTCGCGTATGCTTCCAGGCAACTATGGAAACATGAGGAAAATTATCCTACTCATGACTTGGAGCTAGCAGCAGTCATCCATCACTCAAAGAGTGGAGGCACTTTCTGTTGGGAAATCGTTGTGAAATATATACAGACCACAAGAGCCTTAAATATATTTTCACACAACCAGAGCTAAATTTACGACAACGACGCTGGTTGGAATTGGTCAAGGACTATGATGTCGGCATTCACTACCATCCAGGGAAAGCAAATGTAGTGGAAGATGCTCTTAGTCGGAACCCCAGCCCGGGCAACGACAGTCCACAAAACTTGAGGCCTGAGTTTCAGCAGGAGTTCACTAGACTCATCATGGTGTTAGTCTCTGAGGGCAACATATCAAATCTGGAGATACATCCCACCCTAATGGAACAAATTAAGAAGGCTCAGCATGGACATCCCAGCATCGAAGGTATAAAAAGGAAAATGAGCCTTGGCAAGGCTTCAGAGTTCGTCACAGACAATGAAGGAATATTATGGTACGGGGACAGACTTTGCGTACCAAACATTGAGGAACTCAAGCAACAAATCCTAACCGAAAGCCACACCGCCCCATATTCGGTCCACCCTGGAGGAACCAAAATGTACAAAGACATACAGGAAAGATTTTGGTGGCACGGTATGAAAAGGGACATAGCCGCATTCATTGCCTGTTGCGATTCCTGTCAGCGCATTAAAGCCGAGCATCAAAAGCCAGCAGGGCTACTATAGCCAAACAGGATACCTGAGTGGAAATGGGATGAAATTGGAATGGACTTCATCGTCGGACTACCTCGATCACAACGCGGAAACGATGCCATATGGGTCATCACAGATAGGCTAACCAAGGTAGCACACTTCATTCCCGTGAAGACGACCTACTCCACTCAAAGGCTAGCCAAGCTTTATCTCTCCCGTATAGTTTGTCTGCATGGAGTCCCAAAGACTATAATATCCGACCGAGGCACTCAATTTGTCTCTAAATTCTAGGATCACTTACAACAAGCTCTGGGCACGCAACTAGCGTTCAGTACAGCGTACCACCCTCAGACTGATGGACAAACGGAACGCGTGAACCAAATCCTAGAGGACATGCTGAGAGCCTGTGTGCTCACCTATGGATCCAGTTGGGAAGAAAGTTTGCCGTATGCCGAGTTTGCTTACAACAACAGTTACCAAGCCAGCCTACAGATGGCACCTTTTGAAGCATTGTACGGGCGGAGATGTCGTACCCCACTAAATTGGTCAGAAACAGGCGACAGTCGTATCTTCGGCCCAGACATGCTCAAGGAAGCCAAGGAGAAAGTTAAACAGATCAGGGACAGACTCAAGACAGCTCAAAGCCGACAGAAGAGCTATTATGATCAAAAACATCGAGAGGTCAGCTTTGAACCCAGTGATTACGTATACCTACGAGTGTCTCCTATGCGAGGCCTGCAACGGTTCAAAATTAAGGGGAAGCTAGCCTCGAGATTTATTGGACCCTTCTGTATAGTTGCACGGAGAGGCACAGTAGCCTACCAGCTAGACCTCCCCAAAGAGCTGTCAGACGTCCACGATGTGTTCCACGTCTCACAGTTGAGAAAATGTGTAAGCAACCCGGAGAAGCATGTATCTCATGAGAGCATTGATGTACAACCAGATCTCACCTACAGAGAGCGGCCAGTAAAGATATTGGAAGAGTCTGAAAGGAGAACCCGCCAGAAAACAACTAAAATTTTCAAGGTTCGGTGGAGCAATCACACCGAGGATGAAGCTACATGGGAAAGAGAGGATTTTCTTCAGGCAGAGTACCCACATCTATTTGAGGATCAGCTGAAATCTCGGGGACGACATTTTTCCTAAGGGGGTAGGTGTTGTGACATCCAAAAATTTTATTTGGCTTTTTCAAAATTTTATTTGATTTTTTGATTTGAGGGAGGTTATTTAAAATTTTTCTTCTAAAGAACTCTCCCTCTCAAAAACTTTCTTTTATGACAAGTGTTTTGTTTGGATTCACCCAAGACTTGATTTTTGGTCTTGGAGGTTTTTCCATCTTATGTGGACTCAAAACCAAATGCTTTTCATTTGGGAAATTTCTTTTGAAAAATCCTTTAAATAATCCTATGGCCTTTGGAGTGATCTTTTTCCCTTTTCAAAATCTCCTCTTGCCATGACCTAAGTGGAAACCACCTCCCAAAAGCCATCTCCCATCTTTGTGTCAAGATACACTTCAAATCCAGCAAGTTGAACCTTCCCATGAATTTTTCTTCCATTTAATTCTTATCAAAATATTTCTGCCTTCTATTTTAACTCTTGGAGATTTACAAAGGAGCTACCCTTTCTACTTTGAGTTTTGCCTCCAAACCAATTTCCCTAGCTAGTCCTTAGAGCCCTCAACCAAGATCCATGAAGATCCACCGGTCTCCAGTTCAAAATTTTCAAATTGAACTTGCTGCAAGTTTGGACCAGATTTGCCAAATTTGATGAAATTCAATTGTTTTCTCCTCCTAAAAGTCTGAGAAAATTCAGGCAGCCTCTGGATGCATTGAGAGGTCACCTCACCAAGTCCCAGCTCCAGAAATTTTTTTCTTCATGCCAAATCATTTCGTCGAACACCTGAAGAGCACTGTTTCTGTCAAGTTCAGAAGTTCAGTAAACAGTTTCAGTGAGCACTGTCGTTTTCTTCAGAGCCCGTTCTCGATCTCGCCAGTGGCCGCGGTGTCGCCGTGCGCCCTGTGCTTCCTTCTTATCCCCTGCGCCGCACGATCGCCTGGAGGCTTGCGGGCGTCGGCGACGAGCAGCAGGAGGTGCGCCACCCCGTGAGCGACGGCAGCAGCGGCTTTTGCGGCTGCCAGAGAGAGGCGCAGCGTTGGACGGCGCCGTCCAGCGCTGCCCAAGCCACCAGAGGCCACCGCGTGGCCATCCACTCACCCGTGCACGCCACGGTCCTTCGTCGTGAACTGGTAGGCGCGGAGCGCGCTCCCTGCCGCCGTCGTGCCCGTACGGCCGTCCCGTCGAGGATCGATGCATTACGCCAAGCCCGACCGAGGTTTAGCGCGGGAACGGCACAAGTAATCCTCCCTGAAGGTGGCTAGCCTCCTAAATCTCCTGCCCAATCTCTGCCTCGCCGTAATCGCTCGCCGGAGCTATCCCGTTCACGGCCACCCCCTCGGATCGCCTATGAAAGGAGGTCCCGAGCTCGAACTCGAACCCACACCACCTCTGCACACCACCAATACCACGCCAAGCCACTGGAAGAGCCCCGAGGGAGTCTTCTTCCCCAACTCCGGCCGCCTCGACCCGACACGGGATCCAGCGCGATTCACTCCCGTGCGTGCACCTCTACCCCTCAGCTCTTGCCAGTAGCCTCCTAGTACATCCACTCTTCTGACCCGCGCTTCAATTTGGAGTTTGCAGCACCCACCGGAGTACTCCACCATCGCCCGAACTACCGTCCGCCGGAGAAAGTGTCGCCGTCGACGTGGTGCTCCCCGACGGCCAAGTCCACCACCCACCGACGCGGAAGAACACCCTGAACCTCTTGGTACCCTCCGATCTCCCTGCCTCGCCGTGGTTCAACGCCGACGACCACCGCAGCCTTCGGGCACCGGCGAGCTCCGTTGGAGTTTTAAACCTGACGGGTGGGACCCCCCCGTCAGCCTCTCTTCTTTCCCCCCCCCTCGAACCATTTTCTAATGGCGCCTTCGGGCAAAATGTGCTTTCTCTTTGGGCTGGCGCATTTCTTTCCGAGCCGTTTTCTGTTTTCTCAAACAAGTCCCTGGATCTTTTCTGTTTCATCACAGATCAGTCCCTGGACTAAAACCCTTATATCTTTTTAATAAAAGATGATTTTTGATTGATTCTTTTTCTGTCAGTCTTGTATTTTTGTCTAGTTTTTTATAGTATTTATTTGGAAAAAAAATTATGCACGCTATGATTTTCACGTTAGTGTACGGTTTCGTTATACCGTAGGTTCCGGAGGAGGTGACGGAGCCGCGAACTTCGCCGAGCTAGACTCCGACTTCTCCGAACCAGGCAAGCATGTTTGAACCTTTGATATGATAGGTGTTTTGCATGTTTGCTTGAATGGTTTGTGCATGGCATATGAGCATCGGTGAGTATTACGTTGCATGCAAGGCAACTATCCGTGTGTTCCGAAGTTACTGTGATCTTGTATGAGAGATGACCTGATCATGTGGTGACATGAAAGGTAGTAAGATGGTATTGTTGTAGCATGCCAGTCTTACGTCTTCCGATAAACTCCGACGTTAACGTGGACTGAGTCACGTTACCGTTCTTCCCCTTTCGTGCTGCCACATGTTTTCTGCAAAGAATACGGTTTAGTAAGTTGTTAACCTCTTTCCGTGTACACACAAAATAGAGGGGCCGGGATGAGGGTTCCATGGCCCTAGATTAAAGCCAGTCATCCATTCAGGGGGCATGGTGTTTCCGGTTGGGAACGAGAGGGGGGCACCCCTTAGAGCACGCGGTATAAATTTGATCCCATGCTACGCGAGGTTGTAGCCTCCCCGTCTCAAAGTTTTTTCTTGAACGTTGCCGAGGGTGATTCCTGGCATCGGAATGTTGAATGGGTGTGTACTGGTTAGATGTGTTTCGCCTAAAACACCGTAAACGGAACTAGTCCCTTGTGACTACTAAAATCCGTTGGCTGTGGTTAAGAGTACAAACTTTGCAGAGTCAAATCCTTCCGAGTCATCGTGTCCATGATCAAGGACCATGGCCAGCATATCCATATCTATGTCAGTCCTCGTGGTAAAATCCCCGGTGAACAAGCTTGAGTGGTATACCCATTTGAATTGTTATTCCTGTGGATGGACTAACCTTTATTTCATCTCGTACCTGAATATTCCCTTGCAATGATTTTAATTTATGAGCCACTGAAATATTCAGTTATGGAATATAAGCCCTTTATGTGATGTCGCTTAGATGTCCGACTGTGGCACTCTTGTCATTTACTTTCAATATAAGCCCTTTATGTGATGTCGCTCAGACGTCCGACTGTGGCACTCTTGTCATTTATTTTCAATATAAGCCCTTTATGTGATGTCGCTCAGACGTTCGACTGTGGCACTCTTGTCATTTACTTTCAACATAAGCCCTTTATGTGATGTCGCTCAGACGTCCGACTGTGGCACTCTTGTCATTTACTTTCAATATAAGCCCTTTATGTGATGTCACTCAGACATCCGACTGTGGCACTCTTGTCATTTACTTTCAATATAAGCCCTTTATGTGATGTCGCTCAGACGTCCGACTGTGGCACGCACTGTCATTTATTTTCCATTATAAGCCCTTTATGTGGTGTCGCCTTGACGCCCGACTACGGCATTGTTATTTTCTTTTGTATCCTTTCGAGGAGTCATTCAAACACTCGATTGGCCTTCAGTATTACATTGGGATTTCGGGAGGACTACCGCCCGACTTCCCTTTTATTTCCCATGCATGGCTATCTCATTGTCTGAGTGCGCTTTATTAATCTGTTCATATGCATCATGTTTACATTTGTTATATCTTATGTCTGAACTGTCTTGCGAGTACTTTCATAGTACTCACCTGGCTTGTTGATTTGGCCAGATGTTGACGAAGGTGATCTCATGGATGAAGAGTTTGATAGTGAGTCCGACGCCTAGAGGAATCCCAGGCAGTCCTGTGCGATCCTGGATATTGGTCACTTGTATTATATACGCTTCCGCCACCCACAATAAGTATCCTCGAGCCTCACTCCGACGCTCGAAGAGCTGTTAGATTCAGGAGTCATGTCACCCACTTCGCTGTGATATATCCACCACCGCTTTTATTGTGAGTTAGTAGTTATGCCACCCTATCCGCCTTTATGTATTATTGGCGTGCTTGTAATAAATTGTTGAGCAGTCTCCGCTCAACCTTGTATTATATTTAGTACTCCTGGTTTTTCTTCTGTGATCAAGAAATTTTCTACCAGTGAGGAGGATTCTTCTCTACTGGTCCGTAAAAGGGATCAGTTTCTCAATAAATATTTTTATTGGAAAACCGGTCGTGACACTCGGCTTGATCATCGCCGGCTGCAGGCGGTGCGCTCGCACGTGCCTTGTTGCTGGAGGCACGATCAAGCTGAGGCTGACTGGCCGCTCCACCATCCGGCGCGGCGTCTTCACCCTCCTCCTCCTCCTCCTCCTCGCCCTCGTCGCTGGAGTCGATCTCCTCCGCCGAGTCCTCGCCATCTGCTGGGTTCAGCCCGAACCACTCCTCCGGCTGGGCAACGCCATTGTCGTCCACCTCAGGAGCAAAGGCGCTGGTGTCGTAGTAGTCGGCGATCGCCGAAGCTCGCTGGATGATAGCCGGCCGCACCGGCTCCAGCTCCGTGTCAGCCTCCTACCGCCAGGTGGCCAGCTGGTTCAAACCCAGCTCGGGATACCAGGCCTTGACGAACTCCAGCGCCCGCCTGGCGCCGGACCGAGCCGAAGAAGCCTTCCAAGCCTCGAAGCGGCCGGCCTCCACCTCCAGCCAGTCAGCAGTCCGACTGGGGGTGCGGGGAATCACCTCACCGGGCCAGAGAGCGGCCAACTCCTGCGCCCCAACGCGCTGAAGCCGGCGGAGCATGCGGTGAGCTGGCTGGAGGCGGGCTTGAATCGCCAAGAGTTGTTCCTCCAGCGATCGGCGAGCGTTCGGCGCGATCGTGGCGCCAGCCTGCCTTTGTGCCTCGCGGTGGGCCTCGACGACCTGGTTGGCAGTAGTAGAGTAGCCAGGGAAGTACTCTGCGCAAGAAAGAAAGAGAAAGAAGAGAAAAATACCGAGTCAGAAAATGAACCAAGCGGCAAGCAGCAAGCAAGGGACAAAGAAGAGGGCGGCCTACCGTCAACCAAGTCCTCGATCTGGTCATAGCCATTGATCAACGACTGCCTCGCCTCAGCCCAACTCGCCGCCTCCGTCTCATATTCGGCTTGAAGGGCAGCCTCGCTGTCCTGCACCGCCTTCAAGGCCGCCTTGTGGCTCTCCTCCTGGTCGGCTAGCCTCTTGGCCAGGCGGTCACGCTCCTGGGCCAAGGCATCAAACTCGGCTTCCTTAGCGTGAAGGGCGGCCAGAGTCCCACCCAGCTGCTCCTTCAGTTTGGCGTTGGCCGCTGTAGGCATGGCAGAGAAGAAAGAAGCAATAAGGAAGAAGTCGTCAAGAAAGATCCGACCCGACTCCTCAGCAGTTGGCCCGAATCACGGGGACTACACCCAATGGGTGCGCTGACACGCCCCCACATGAGAAAAAAGATGAAGCACTTACCCCGGCTCTCAGATAGATCAGCATTCTTCTAGGTCAGCTCCCGAGCCTGAGAGTTGATGGCAGCCGCGCGGAGGTTGTGGTAGTCCTCCAAGTCAGGCAGAGAAGCGAATGAGAACAAGATAGCAAACAAAGCCCGCTAATAAGTTCCAAGCCGCCTGCTCAGCAGCCGACTCGGAACTCGGGGACTACACCCAGTGGGTGCGCTGACGCGCCCCCACGGAAGAAACCAAGATCAAAAAAGAAAAAACGGGAAGACTAACCCGAATGGTCGCTCGCGTCGCAAGGAACTCATCATTGTATTTCCTCAGCGCCGCAGCGTGGGACTAAAGCCGGTTCCGGACTTCCTGCGCCGCCACGTTCACCACGGCCGTCCCTCCACCCGGCGTCCACCCCGAGCTGGCGCTGGCCACCTCCACGTCCCGGGCCGACGAGCCGGAGCCCGCGGCCTTCTGCGGGTCCGAAGTGGCCTTCCCCGCACGCTGGCGCGATGGCGACTGGACCACGAGGTCCGTCCTCGCAGCCGGCTCGCCCCCAGCCGATTGCGCCGATGGCACATTAGGCCGGCTGCCTTGGGCCGCCCCAGTCGGCGAGGCCGGTGCCGCCTCCCTCTCCGGGACGACGACGTCGTCCTCCCTCTCCAACCCCGGCAGGTCGCCGCCGGCTTCCTCCGGCGGGGGCTCTGGGACCTCGGGCGCCATGACACGCAGAGGGGTGACAAGCAACGCCCCCTCCGCTGTCACCGCGGCTGCAGCCTCCGCTTGGGCCTTGGCCGCCGCGTCGGACGCGCCTTCGCCTCCTCCTCCTCCTCCCATGCCGCCTTGGCGGCAGCCGCCCTCAGCTCCTCCGCCTCCCGCTCCTCCCGCGCCTCCCGCGCATTTCGCTCTGTCGCCGCCTGAAGCTCGGCGCGGGGGTCCACACGGCGGGTGCTCCCGGATCCTCCCGGCGATCCAACCACGGAGGCGGAAGCAACCCGCTCAAGAGAAAGTGGAGCCCTGATTTTTTGAGAAAGGGCAAGGATTCAGAAATCAACAAGAAAAGAAGAAACAATATGCCGAAGAATGTACACTTACGCTGACACCGTCTGCGGCTGCTTCACCACCTTGCGGAAGCGGGCCACCTTCGCGGCCGCCTCATCCCGCCTGGTCGCCGCCGCCCCGCCCTTGGGCTTCTTCGGCCGACTGCCGAACAAGCCCGATGCGGCCCGGCGCTTCTGCCCACCGCCCCAAGCAGGCGGCGCGGCGGAGGAACCCGCGCCACGGCCAGACGCCGGCTGGCGGCACGGGACGATTTCCGCCTCGTCGTCATCCAGCCAGTCGTCGAAGCTGACTCCAAGCCCGGAGCCGCCAGCTTCGCCGCCGGCTTCGCCGCCACCCGCCTCGGTGTTTTCGTCCATGGCGGCCGCCCCCAAGTCGTGGTCCTCCAGGTCATGCTCCGCCCGGTCAGGGAGAAATCGGCTATCCGCCTCTAACCCGGACGCAGGTCGAAGGAGAGGGCTCTGCCAAGACGTGCCGACTGGTCAGAGTCAGCCAAGAAAAACTCGGCGACAAAACTAAGAGAAGAAAGGGTAAAGAGAGCATACCGTAAGCGGAGGATGTGCACGGGAGTATGGCTCCTTGCCAAACCGCCACTCTGCGGAGAGCTTGCAGTTCGCAAGATAATTCACCATATGAGCCACCTCGTCGTGCGGCATATCCTTGGTGCACATCCGACTCGGATCGAGTTGGCCGCTCATCTGACAGATCAGGTGAGGGCAGCTTTGAAGCGGGAGCACCTGGCACGCGACGAAGGCGACCAGCAAGGCGGACCCAGTCAGGCCCTCCAACTGGATCATCACCCGGAGTCGGGTGACGGCCGCGGCTCCAGCCCGCGACAGCGTCACGGCCCGATAGGACCACTGGGGCCGCCTCCCAGCCAGCGGGCCGGCTACGTAAGCCGGCAAGTTGACGTAGTCACCTTGCGGGGCGACGTTCCTCACGTAGAAATACGACTTCTGCCAGAGCTTCACCGACTGGATCAGCGTGATGACGGGGAAGGGGTTGTCGACCGCCGGCCTCCGCATCGCGATGAAGGCGCCGCTCTGAGCCGGCACGCCCTGCATGCGGGTGCCGAGCTTAGATTGGAAGAACTCCCCCAGAGCTCAAGGGTGGGGAGAACGCCAAGAAAGCCTTCGCACAGGGTGACGAAGGCGGCCAGCAGCACCACTGTGTTCGGAGTGAGGTGGTGCGGCTAGAGTTGATAGATGGCAGGAGGAAGAATATGGCGGAGAAGAGAGGAGCGTGCGAACGTTTGACGCTTCCCCTCCTCCCCCTACTTATAGCCTCATGCGGCGAAGCCGAGGAGGCGAGGCGTGGGGAGGAACGTGGGATTAACTGCGCCCACTCCCCCACGTCCCGCGATTATTACGCCTAAAAGCGTGCGGAAACCGCCGCCGGAAGACGTGCGGACAGCTCCGGGCCACAGAGGATCCGCGCCTGGGCCTAGGCATAGGAGTGGTGGGCTCTCGGCCTGCGGCGACGTCCTGTCGCGCGCGTGGGTTGGCAGGCTTTTCTCAGCCGGAGGAGGCCACGTGGTTCACGGGCAGGAGCGGCAGGCCCGCAGCTCGGCGCATGCACCAACAGACTCCCGCCTTCCGACTTTAGAAATTTCGCCAAGACGGCGCGCCCAACCGAAGCCGACTCCCAGCTGCTGGCTCGTCAAGATAAGAAGCTGACCGAGCTTCTCGACCTCCTCTCAGCCTCGAAGCCCAACCAGCTTCGGGGACTACTGTCGGAGTAAATGGCCACGGGTAGCCTAACCGACTCCCCCTGGCTCTTCCAAAAATTATCAGGCCATTCGAGCCTTCAAGTATACAAAGCATAGGGCCACCTTCCCCGGCCGGCTATCCCCAGGGCCGACTACCAGAAGGCGACCCGGCCTCAGAAACCTTCCCCAAGAAAGCTACGAGATGGCCGACTCCAGGAAGCCGGCCCCAAGAGGACCGACTCCCAGAAGCCGGCCATGAAGAGAGCCGACTCCCAGAAGCCGGCCAAGACTACACCCACCAAGACTGTATAAACATAATGGTGATAAGACGGGGCGTGGCCGCAGTACAGCCCACTACCCCCGAATCCCGAAGCAGGCATGGCCACAGGGCGCCGTACGGGTCAGCCATCTCCCGTCCAGCGCGACACTGTAGCCATGTTGACCTCGATGTCACCCACGACAGGCGCCAGTACGGCCCGCGGGCGGCGGGCCCCTTTAGCCAGAGAGACACTCGAAGGCGGCCCGGCCTCCCCTAGTCGGCCAGGGGCATAGCCGGCTCCCAATAGTCGGCTACCTCCCTCCCTCGAAACATGTGCCTCATTAAGGAGACAAGACTAGGTGAGGCTACAGTGAGAGCCCGCAAGGCGGCGGCACTGTAGCCACGCTTACCTCGACAAAGCCCTCGTCATCAGAGGCGAGGCAACAGTAACCAACCGCCGACAAGGCCCCCAAGCGGTGGGGCCGGCCTGTCGGCCAAGAGGCCGGCAGTCGGCGGGCCCCAATGGCCGGCGGAGAAGCCGGCGAGCATAGACACTGACGGCTGGGACCCGCGCCCAGCCGGATTACCATTGTACCCCTGGGGGGTAGGCCTATATAAACCCCCCGGGACACCCATGCAAAGAGTTGATCTCATAGAGTTTCACACACCACATAGAGAGAAAAGGAGAGCTAGCCTTGCCCTTCTTCCTCCCCTAGCCAAACAGCTCAAGGAGCACTTGTAGCTACTTGTATTGATCTAGTGATCATGCGGAGACCCCGCAGAGCAGGACTAGGGGTGTTATCTCCACGGAGAGCCCCGAACCTGGGTAAGATCCGCCGGCGTGCATGTCTTCGCCTTATCCCGTTTCCAGGCACCGGCGATGTCTTACTGGATCCCACAATGATAAGCCACCCGTTGGCATATGTCGCACCTACCACCCGACATTAGGGCTCCGCTCTCTCTTGAGAAATCGGCTGCCGCTTCCATCATTAGGTCGGCGGAGACCTCCACCACCACCACCCGGCGAATCGATCCAGCCGCCGACCTCCGGGAGGCAACGGAGCGAAACGCGCAGGAGGCGCGCGAGGAGTGGGAAGCCGTCTACCTGGAGAAGGCGGAGGCAGATAGGGCGGAGGCCGTCGCCTTGAAGAAGCTGGCGGAGGTCGAGGCCGCAACCGCGGCGAAGGAGCAGGCCGAAGAGGCCATGCGCTGCCAGTCGGCGTTATTCATCATCCCCCTGAACTCCGCACCACCACCACCAAGGTTCGTGGCGCCGGCCGGGGGGGCCGACGACGAGCACCCGGTCATGGAGAGGGACGGCGGTGATGTCGTCATGCCGGACGTAATCGTGCCCCCGCCACCACCTTCTGAGAAGGTGCGAGACAAGCAGTCGGCTGATCCGCCGGCGCCACCAGCCGGAGACGAGATGGTGACGGGCCCGACTCCTGAGGTCCGCACACCCTCACGCCGCCGGTTCGCGAAGGCGGCTTCGGCGCCACGCCCGCTGGAGGCCACAGCCGCGAGCTCCTCGATCCCGGACGCCGAGGCGACCAGCGCCACGCCCGCTGACTGGGTGCGGGGAGGCGGGACCGGCCCTTTGAATCAGGCGATCCTGGACGTCCAGGCCAAGCTCCGCACTGAAGCCGATGCACTCAATCACTACAATAATGCTTTCCTGGAGTCGCGAGTAGCCGTCCGAGTATGCTTCTTGCTTCTTTGTTTTTTAGTTCTTGTATTGCTCCATGGGGCGCGCCAGCGCACCCACTGGGTGTAGTCCCCGAGTTTCGGGTCGTCTGCTGAGCAGGCGGCTCGGAACTTTAATTGGCAAGCTCCGAGTACTAATATTGGCTGATATCTTTGCTGCAGGATTATCAGAACCTCCGTGCAGCCGCCTTCAACTCCAAAGTCCAGGAGTTGGATCAACGGACGTCGACTTGTCGGAGAGCCGGAGTAAGTCTTTTTCATTCTCTGCGGGGGCGCGTTGGCGCACCCGCGGGCTGTAGTGCCCGAGATTCGGGCCGACTGCTGAGCAGTCGGGCCGGATCTTCCCGGCAACTGTTTTTCTTCTCTGTTGATACTTGATAACTTTTTCCCCCGCGGGGGCGCGCTGGCGCACCCGCGGGCTGTAGTCCCCAAGATTCAGGCCGACTGCTCAGTAGTCGGGCCGGATCTTCCTGGCAACTATATCTCTCTTTGTTGATTGTTGACGTCCTTTTCTTCTTCTACTTTTGCAGAGCCAATGCCGCCCTGTAGCAGCAGCTTGGCGAAGCCAACACCGCGCTGCGTGCCAAGGAGGCGGACTGCAACAAGCTGGCCGAGGAGCGTGACCGGCTGGTCACGCAACTGGCGGAGCAGGCAGAGCTTCTCAAGAAGACCTAGAAGGAGGTGGAGGACAAGGAGGCTGGTCTCCTTGCTGAGTTTGAGACCGAGCGCTCTGCCTGGACCGACAAGGAGGCAATGCTGACTGTCGGCTTCGGCGAGATTGAGGACAAGGTCGACGGTGAGCTTCTCTCTTTGCTCTTTCTTTGAGCCGCCGGCTTCTGACCAAGCCGGCTTCATGTTTCCAACTTCGGCTCTTTTTCTTTCTATTTGAGAAGACTTCTTTCCCGGCCACTCTAACGCCGCCAATCAGGCCATCGAGGCTGATCGTGAAGAGCGGAGGGTGGAAGGCGCGCAGATTGCTGTCGACGCCCCCCGGACCCTCAGCGAACAGCTCCTCAGCATCCAGGCCCGTCTTCAGACGGCTCATCGGATGTTGCGCCATCTTCAGCGTGTCGGCGCCCAGGCGATCGCCGCCCTGTGGCCAGACATGCCGGCTCCACGTACACCCAGCCGGACTGCCGACTGGCTGGAGGTGGCGGCCGGCCGCCTTGAGGCTTGGAAGGGTTCCTCGGCCCGGGCCGGGGCACGCCGGGCCTTGGAGTTTGTCAAGGCGTGGTACCCTGGACTAAATCTAGCCCAGTTGACCATGTTTCGACAGGAGGCCCAGGAGGAGTTGGTGGCGGTGGAGGGTGATCTTGTCAAATGGGCGGCGGCAATCGCCGAGTACACCAACACCAGCATCTTCATCTCGGTGTTGGCCGAGAATGGTGCCGAGGCGCCACCAGAGTGGTTCGGGCTGAACCCGGAGGATGGCGAGGACTCGACCGAGGTGATCGACTCCAGCGACGAGGGAGAAGGTGAGCAGGAGGAGGAAGGTGAAGAGGAGGCGCCAGAGGTCAGAGCGGACGGACAGCCTTAGCTCGACTGCGCCTCCAGCAATGAGCCACGCCCGAGCGAGCCGACTTCTGCTGAAGGCGACCAAGCGGAGACCGACTAGCCGGCCGCTCCACCAACCGGCATCACCGATTCCACCATTCCACCGAACCCGGCTGCTGCTTCCTAGGCTGCCAATTTACCTTTTGTTTTTACCTGCTTATCAGTCTCGACGAACTTTGTTAACTTCGCACAATTCCACCCGCGGGGTGTATTTCAAACTTCTGTTGAATGCTAGCCGAGGGCCTTTTGATATGTAAATATTTTGCCGAGTTCCATCTATCCTTTCTTTTTGTTCTTTGGCCCTTTTCCTTTGTCGCCTTCCCTTAGTTGTCGTCTTTGCCAGCCGAACAGCCACTCTGCAGACTTTGGCTGGGTCAAGTACTTAGCCACTTTTGGGAAGGCAAGTACTTAGCCGATTAGAGTCTTCTAGCAAGTTAAGTAGAAGCCGGCCGACCGGCTGCTCGGCAGCCGGTCGGCGAACAGGAAGCCGGCTTGAACTATGTGTATGCTTTGGGTCCTTAGCCATTTTTCATGCGGACACCCTTTCTGCCTTAACTCCTACCAACCGAACAGTCGCTCTGTGAGCTGCGGCTTGTGGCAAGAGAAAGCTTAAGTGCCAACACATTACTTGTCCGATTGTAGGAAGCATTACATAGTACAAGGCGGTGAGTCCCCGGGTCGACTGGTCGAACCCGGTGCTAGGCGGACTAAATGAAATAACACACTGATGGGCATAATACTTATCATATAGATAAAAGAGGGCAGTGCCCGAGCTCTTCTCGGGGGACCCGGAATCTTCGTACTTAATACAAAAGTTGGCGTGGTACATACTGCATCAACTGTAAAACCTTCGAAGGAGGTTTGCATTCCATGGTCGCTCCGTCTCCTTGCCAGAGTCATCTCTTTTGCGTGCTCGAGGCTTCTGAGCGTCGATGAGGTAGTAGGAGTCGTTGCCCAACACCTTGCTGATGATGAAGGGGCCTTCCCAAGGTGCCGAGAGCTTGTGCTGGCCGGCTATTCGCTGGATCAGCCGGAGCACAAGGTCTCCCTCTTGGGAGGATCTTGGCTTGACCTTTTGGTTGTAGTATCGGCGCAGGCTCTGCTGGTAGATGGTGGACCGGCTGAGTGCCAACAGTCGGCCCTCTTCCAGTAGATCGACGCCGTCTTGTCGTGCTTCTTCTGCCTCCTCCTCGGTGTACATGGTGACTCGAGGGGAGTCGAATTCTATGTCTGTCGGGATGACGGCCTCGGCACTGTAGACGAGGAAGAAAGGCGTAAAGCCGGTTTACTTGTTTGGAGTTGTGCACAGCCTCCAGAGGACGGCCGGGAGCTCATCGAGCCAACAGCCGGCCGAACGCTCCAGAGGCTCGACCAGTCGGGGCTTGATGCCGGACAAAATGAGGCCGTTTGCCCGCTCCACTTGGCCGTTTGACTGCAGATGGGCAACAGACGCTAAGTCCAGTCGGATGCCCTGCGTCGCGCAAAAACGGGCCAAGGCGCCTTTGGCAAAGTTTGTGCCATTGTCGGTGATGATGTTGTGTGGTCTGCCATACCGGATGGTGATGTCGGAGATGAAAGTCACATCAGTCGGACCATTCAATTTTTTAATTGGCTTTGCTTCTATCCATTTGGTGAACTTGTCCACTGCAACAAGCAGATGAGTCATGCCGCCGCGTGCTGTCTTGAATGGTCCCACCATATCCAGCCCCCAAACAACGAAGGGCCAGGCAATGGGGATGGTCTTCAGTACGGAAGCCGGCTGATGTGGCTTGGAGCGGAACTTCTGACACCCTTTGCATTTCTGGACCAAGTCTTTGGCGTCTTCTAGAGCAGTCGGCGAGAAAAAACCATGGCGGAAAGCTTTGGCCACGAGTGCTCTTGAAGCCGCGTGGTGACCACACTCGCCTTGATGTATATCTTTGAGGATTGCTTGGCCTTGATCCGGCTCTACACAGCGCTGGTAAACACCAGTGACACTGCGCCTCACAAGTTCTCTGTTGACGATGGTGTACACTGCTGCCCGGTGTTGCACTTGCCGGGCCGAGATCTCATTACTCGGCGGCTCTTTGTTCACCAGAAAGTTGAGGATGGGCTGGGCCCATGAAGGTGCTGCAATTTCTTCGACTGCTAGGACTGCTACTTGCACGAGGGCGGTTGGGCCGGGAGGCGGCGGGTTGGAGTCGGCTGCCGCTTGCTGAGTCGACGAAGTCCCCGGGCCGACTACTGCAGTCCCCGAGCCGGGTTCTGAAGTCCCCGGGCCGGCTGCTGGGGTCCTCAAGTCGGATCCGACTGCTTCAGGAGGGGCCGGCACGAAGATGGAGTCTAATTCTGGTGACGGCTTGACAGACGGCTTGAGGAAGCGTTGCAGGGCGACGCCGGCTGGTATTGCTTGCTGGGTGGAGCCGATCCGTGCCAAGGCATCAGCTTGCTCATTGTCATTTCTTGGCACATGAAGGAACTCGCACCCCTCGAAGTATCCACTGAGCTGCTGTACGAGGAAGCGGTAGCTCGCCATGTTTGCATCCTTGGCGTCCCAGTCGCCCGACGACTGCTGGACCACCAAGTCGGAATCACCATAGCACAGGATTCGGCGAATGCCGAGTTCCTTGGCAAGCCGGAGCCCGTGAATGAGTGCTTCGTACTCGACAACGTTGTTGGAGGCGGCAAAGTGGATTTGCAGCACATATCTGAGCTTGTCGCCTTTGGGAGAGGTGAGGACGATGCCGGCTCCCAAACCGGTGCGCATCTTGGAACCATCAAAGTGCATCCTCCAATGGGTGGAGTCTGGCGTTGGTGGCAGGTACTGGTTCTCGGCCCAGTCGACGAGGAAGTCGGCCAGTGCTTGTGACTTAATGGCGGTGCGAGGCTGATAGTAGGTAGTGTAGGGGGCCAAATCTATGGCCCATTTGGCCACTCGGCCTGAGGCATCTCGGCTTCCAATGATCTCGGCAAGTGGAGCTGTGCAGACCATAGTGATTGGGTGCTCTTGAAAATATGGCTTCAATTTCTTGGCGGCAAAGTGCACGCCATAGCACATCTTCTGGTTATGGGGGTAGTTCTGCTTGGAGGCAGATAGTACTTCACTCAGGTAATACACTGGCCTCTGGACTGGCAGTGCCTTGCCTTCTTCTTTGCGTTCCACCACTATGACTGTGCTGACCACCCGTCTGGTGGCGGTGATGTAGAGGAGCATGGGCTCCTTGGGAGTCGGAGCCGCCAGGATAGGCGGAGTGGTCAACATCTTCTTCAACTGGAGAAAAGCTTCATCCGCCTTGTCGTTCCACTCGAAAAAAGTGGTCTTCTTCATGAGCTGGTACAGGGGAAGAACCTTCTCGCCCAGCCGACTGATGAAACGGCTGATGGATGCCAAGCAGCCGATGAATTTTTGCACGTCCAGCAGTCAGGTGGGTACTTCCATCCTCTCGATGGCCTTGATCTTCACAGGGTTGCACTCTATGCCGCGCTCCGAGACCAGAAAGCCAAGAAGCTGGCCGGCTGGTACTCCAAAGACGCATTTCTCTGGGTTGAGCTTGATCTGAAATCGGCGCAAGTTCTCAAAGGTCTCCTTGAGGTCTTCTAGCAGTGTTCCACGCTTTTCCGTCTTCACCACCACATCGTCCACATAGACGTGGGCGTTTCTGCCGAGTTGCTTGAGGAGGCACTTCTGCATGCAACGCTGAAACGTGGCATCGGCGTTTCTCAAGCCGAACGTCATGGTCAGGTAACAGAAGGCTCCGAATGGCGTGATGAAGGCGGTCTTCAGTCTGTCGGCCGGGTTTAGCTTGATCTGATGATACCCTGAGTATGCATCCAAAAAGCTCAACAGCTCGCATCCGGCTGTGGAGTCGATCACTTGGTCGATCCTTGACAAAGAAAATGGGTATTTGGGGCATGCTTTGTTGAGGCTGGTATAATCAATACACATGCGCCACTGCTTGTTCTTCTTCAGCACTAGGACTGGGTGGGCTAACCATTCTGGAAAGAACACTTCCATGATGAAGTCGGCTGCTTGAAGCCGGGCTATCTCTTCTCCAACAACTCTTCTCTTCTCTTCTGACAGGCGGCGCAAGGGCTGCCTGACTGTCTTGGCATCAGACCGGACATGTAGCTTGTGCTCGGCGAATTCCGTCGGAACACCCGGCATGTCCTTGGGAGACTATGCAAAGATGTCCCGGTTCTCACGGAGGAAATCGACGAGCTCGCCTTCCTATTTGCTGTCAAGGTTTGCACCTATGACAGCGTGCCTCTCCGGGTGCTCCGGGTCCAAGGGTATCTTCTTTGTTTCTTTGGCTGGCTTGAACGAGCCCTCGGCTTCCGACTCCTTGGGGTTGGGTGACATTTCCGGCTGCTTGCCTACCATAGCCACAACCCGCTCAAGGAGCCGCTTCTCTGCTGCAATCACGAGGGACTCGGCTAGCCGGCTGTTGTCAATTGCACAGGCGGACAACTTCTTGTAGTCCCCTGCTATGGTCAGGATTCCCTTGGAGCTCGGCATCTTCATTTTGAGATAAGCATAGTGGGGGACCGCCATGAACTTGGCCAGGGCAGGCCGGCCAAGTAATGCATGATAAGGGCTCTCAAGGTCCACCATCTCAAACCAGACTGGCTCTCGGCGGAAATGATTTTTGTCCCCGAAAAGGACATCTATCTGAGTCTTGCCGATTGGTGAGCAGGAAAGGCCAGGAACTATGCCATGGAAAATAGTCCGGCTGGGCTTAAGATGTCTCTGCTTGATTCCCAATTTCTCCATGGTATCTTTGTACAGAATGTTGATGCTGCTGCCGCCATCTATCAGAACTCGGGAGAAGCGAGCAGCTCGCCTCTCCGTGGCAAAGGTGGCATCCAGCACTAGAGCATAAGAGCCGGGATTGGACATCACCTCCGGGTGGTCGGCTCTGCTCCAGCTGATGGGCTTCTCAGACCAATGCATGAATTCGGGGGTCTCTGATGCTACTGTGTTTACTTCTTGTTGCTGCTGCCGTCTGTTGCGCCTGTCGTCGGCCACACTGGTGAACACGACATAAGCTCCATGCTCCTCAGGGTAATCATCTTGTATAGCGCCGACTGGCCGAACCGCCGGCTGTTGAGGAGGACGAGGCGGCGGGTCAGCAGGTGGAGGGGGCTGGAGTCCATCACCCTTGGCGATCCTGGTGAGCCAGTGGCACTTCCGAGTGGTGTGGTTGGACAGCTTCATGCCGCTGTGGAACTTGCAGGGTGCATCAAGGGTCTGCTCGTACGAGAAGGCAGGCAACCAGTTGGGCTTGCCGCCCTTCTGGCGCTTGGGAGGAGGCTGCCCTTTCGGCTGCTGATCTTCAACTCTTCCCACCTGCCGGCCTGTGGAAGCCGGCTGCATGGCCTTGCGCTTGTTGTCGTTTGGTTGCTGTCGCCGACTGGCTTCACCAGCCGGGGTCCGAGGAGCTTGAGGGGCCACCTTGCCCATCACATTAACTTGGATTTCTGCCTTCATGGAGGAGTCGGCCGTGGCGTACTTGTCTGCTATGATCAGCAGTTCGTCGAGGGTCGCCGGCTCGTCGCAGAGAAGCTTGTGTTTGAGGAGGGCGCCCTCTAGGCACCCGGTAGTGAAGTATTCGATGGCCTGCACCTCGTGCATGCCCTCGCAAGAGTTGCGCAGTTCGGCCCAGCACGTGAGGTAGTCGCGAGTCGACTCGTTGGGGCCTTGGACGCACAAGGAGAGCTGGCGAGGCTTGGGCGGCCGCTTGTACGTGCTGGTGAAGTTGCGGATGAATGCTTCAGTGAAGTCAACCTAGCTGTTGATGCTGCGGGGCTTCAGGCTGTTCGGCCACGTCCGGGCCGTGCCCTGGAGCATGAGCGGAACGTACTTCACGGCGATGCGCTTGTTGCCGTTGGCGATGCTGACGGCTGTAGAGTAGTCGACCAGCCAGTCCTCCGGCTTCACGGAGCCGGTGTACTTTGGTGTATCTCTCGGGAGCGTGAACCCTTTGGGGAAAGGTTTGTCTCGGATGCGGGGGCCGAAACAAGGCGGACCCAGCTCATCTTCTTCTTCTAGCGCCAGGGATCGATTGAGGCGATCGATCCGGTGGCGGGCATCGTTTTCTCCGATTCCTTCTCGACGGCCAAGGCGCTTGTCGAGTGATGGGTGATCGACAGGCGGTAGGGAAATGCGCCTTTCCCTGCCGGGAGGGGGAGGCGGACAGTCGTCTCGCCGCCGCACTGCTCTTGGGCGGCCGTCTTGGTCGCGCTCGATGGTGACATGAGTCCGGCTGCGGCTAGCAGCCGGCTCCTTGTCTCTTCTGTCATGGACGCCACCAGTCGGCGTCCGGGATGTCGCGCCTTGGTCTCGGCGAGGAGGTGGTCGTCATTTCGCCGATTGGGTGCTTCAGTGCAGCACCCGGCCTCCTGCTGCTCAGCAGCCGTGTCGAGGAGCTATTGGACTCGCTCCATCATGTGGCGGCGCTCGTCGCCCTCGAGCTTCTCTAGCTCGTCTGCTGCCACCTGAGCAGCTCGTATGTTCTCCGCAGGCGTGGCTTAGACGGGATGATCTGTCCCGAACATGCTGGCGCTGGTCGCGCCATGCTGCCGTACCAGGCCAATGCGGCTACGACCACCAGGAGCCGGCGTGCCGCCGACAGTACGGTCCATCTCCCGCTGGTAGGCCTCCGAAAGGCGTCTCATGCTGGCCAGCCGGTTGGCGCTTTCGACGAGCTGGACGCAGCGTGCCTCCAGCGTCTCGGCGTCGGCGTCTTCCGGGATGGGCGCAGTCAAGTCTTGTATCGCCGCCTGCAATGGATCCTGGACACCTCCGCCAGAGTGCTCGCCGTGGCTGATGATGAGCACTTCCGTGATGGTGCTACCGCCGCTGTCCGCGCGAGGAAGCGGCTCGTCGTAGACCACCACGTTGGTGGGGAACGCGTCAAGCGATGCCATGTCGGAGTCAACCAACATCGGGTCGGTGGAGCCAACCAACTCCAAGTCAGCAGCAGGCTCGCTGGCGACGTGGAGCTGATCGAGGAGGCTCACGAGGCAGCTCTCAGGGCCATCGGTGCCCGCATCAGACGCGGGCTCGTCGGAAAGGCGAATCTCGCCAACAAGATCGGCGAGGCAGCTCGCCGCACAGGCGACCTCCGCGTCGTGCAGCGCGTTGGCACTGACGCTGTCTGGCGTGTCGGGCTGGCTGCGCTCGCTAGGAAGGAACAGGGTTCCCATACAGAACAGGTCTTAGGGAGACGGTGCACCTCGCCCCATGGTGGGCGCCAAATGTCGGGGGTTGGGTGCGACATATGCCAATGGATGGCTTATCATGGTGGGAGCGAGTAGAACGTCGTCGGTGCCTGGAAGCGGGATGAGGCGTAGACACGAACGCCGGCGCACTTTACCCAGGTTCGGGGCTCTCCTAGGAGATAACACCCCTAGTCCTGCTCTGTGGGGTCTCCGCATGATCACTAAGGCACTAGTGTGTACAAGGGTGCTCCTCGAGCTGTATGCTAGAGGTAGAAGAAGGCAGGGCTTGCTCTCCTCTCCCTCTAGATGTGAGTCTAATTCTAACAGCTTCCAACCCTTTGCATGGGTGCCCTGGGGGTTTATATAGGCCTACCCCCCAGGGGTACAATGGTAATCCGGCCGGGTGTAGGACCCGGCTGTTAGTGTCTCTGGTCGCCGGCTTCTCCGCCGGCTGCTGGGGCCCGCCGCCTGGTGGGCCCCGCCGACTGGTCTGGTACGGCACCGACAGGCCGCTCCCGCCGCTGGCGGGTCTTGCCGGCTGCTGATTACTGTAGCCGCGATGCTAATGACGCAGGCTTGGTCAGGGGGGCGTGGCTACAGTCCCGCCGCCTGGTGGGAGATCACTGTAGCCACACCGCGTCTTATCTGGTTAATGGCGTGTGGGGCCCCGAGGAAGGAACGGGCCGACTGCTAGGAGCCGGCCTCCCTCGGGTCCGACTGGTGAGGCCTCCGCCGTCTTCCGGTCTCTCGCTGCCTGGTAGGGCCCGCCGTCTTCAGGCCGTACCGACAGGCGGTCGTGGGAGCAGGGCTCCACCTGACAGGGGTGACGTCAAGGGTGGAGTGGCAACAGTGCCGTGTAGGGCAGAAATCTCCACCTGTACGGAGCACTGTGGCCACGCCCGGCCCTGGATTCGGGGGTTATGGGCTATACTGTAGCCTCACCCTGTCTTGTTTTCGTAATGGGGCGCAGACTTTGAGGGCGCCATGGGCCGACTACTTGGAGCCGGCCTCTCTGGAGGCCGCCTTCTAGGAGTCGGCCCGTCTTGGAGCCACCTTCCTGAGCATGGCCGTCTTCTGACAGTCGGTCGTTTGGCCAGCCGGCCACCAGAAGGCGGCGCTCTATCTTGACGTCTTGAGGGGCGCAGCCGGCCCCGATGTCTTGAAAGGTTCTGGGACTCGGGTTAGGCTACCCGTGGCCCATTAATCCAACAGGTTTGGTGATTCCCGAAGCATGCACGTATAGTCTCTCATTATGCTATGAAGTTGGAGCATGATTTATTATTTATTGTCTTCCTTATGAGTGGCGGTCGGGGACGAGCGATGGTCTTTTCCTACCAATCTATCCCCCTAGGGGCATGCGTAGTAGTACTTTGCTTCGAGGGCTAATAAACTTTTCCAATAGGTATATGAGTTCTTTATGACTAATGTGAGTCCATGGAATATACGCACTCTTACCTTTCCGCAATTTGCTAGCCTCTACGGTACCGTGCATTGTCCTTTCTCACCTCGAGAGTTGGTGCAAACTTTTCTGGTGCATCCAAACCCTGTGATATGATACGCTCTATCACACATAAGCCTTATTATATATTCCTCAAAACAGCCACCATACCTACCTATTATGTCTTTTCCATGGCCATTCCGAGATATATTGCCATGCAACTTCCACCGCTTCCGTTTGATGACTTGAGCATTCATTGACATATTGCTTTGCATGATCATATAGCTAAAGTAGTAGTTGTGGCTCAGCCACTGTTAATCATTTTTCATACATGTTACGCTAGATCATTGCACATCCTGGTATTGCCAGAGGCATTCATATAGAGTCATACTTTGTCATAGGTGTCGAGTTGTAATTTTTATTTCTTTTGAGTTATAAGTAAATAGAAGTGTGATGATCATCAATTTTCATTTTTATAGAAGTGCCCCAGCGAGGAAAGGATGATGGAGACTATGATTCCCCCACAAGTCGGGATGAGACTCCGGACAATGAGAGAAAAAAAGAAGAAAAGAAAAAAAAACAAAGAGGGAAGGGGCATTGTTAGTATCCTTCACCACACTTGTGCTTCAAAGTATCACCATGTTTTTCATATGGAGAGTCTCCTATGTTGTCACTTTCATATACTACTGGGGATTTTTCATTATAGGATTAGATGCACACCCACTTAGTTTCATATTGAGCTTTTCTACACTTATAGCTCTTAGTGCATTCGTTGCATGGCAATCCCTACGCCTCGCATTGATATCAATTGATGGGCATCTCCATAGCCCATTGGTTAGCCGCGTCGATGTGAGACTTTCTTACTTTTTTGTCTTCTCTATATTTACCCCTATCATCATACTCTATTCCACCCGTAGTGCTAGATCCATGGCTTGCGCTCATGTATTGTGTGAGGGTTGAAAAGCTTAAGCGCGTTAAAATGTATGAACCAATTGCTCGGCTTGTCATCCGGATTGTGCATGATAAATACTTTGTGTTAAGAAGACAGAGCATGACAAGACTATATGACTTTGTAGGGATAGCTTCCTTTAGCATTGATATTTTGAAAGACATGATTGTTTATTGGGATGCCTGAGTATTGATGTCTTTATGTCAAATTATAGACTATTGCTTTGAATCACTTATGTCTTAATATTCATACCATGAATAGATATATGATCAAGTTTATGCTAGGTCGCATTCCACATCAAAAATTATGTTTTTATCATTTACCTGCTCGAGGACGAGCAGGAATTAAGCTTGGGGATGCTGATATGTCTCCATCGTATCTATAATTTTTGATTGTTTCATGCCAATATTATACAACTTTCACATATTATTAGCAACTTTTTATATGATTTATTGGACTAACCTGCTGATCCAGTGCCCAGTGCCAGTTCCTATTTTTTGCATCTTTTTTGTATTGCAAAAAATCCATATCAAACGAAATCCAAATGCAATAAAATTTTACGGAGAATTATTTTGGAATATATGTGATTTTTGGGACTTGGAATCGACGCAAACGGAGGCCCACACAGCCCACAAGACACCAGGGCGCGCCCATGGAGCCAGGCGCGTGGCGGTGGGTTGTGCTCACCTCATACGTCGGTTGGGGCTCTACTTCGGGCGCAAGGAAGCTTATATCCAGAAAAAATCGTGTTAAAATCTCAGCGCAATCGGAGTTACGGATCTCCGGGAATATAAGAAACGGTTTTCGGCCAGATCTGGGGAAGGCGAAACAGAAGAGAACAGAGAGGGACATCCAATCTCGGAGGGGCTCCCACCCCTCCGCCGCCATGGAGGCCATGGACTAGAGGGGGAAACCTCCTCCCATCTAGGGGGCCAAGGAAGAAGAAGAAGAAGGAGGGAGGCTCTCTCCCCCTCTCTCCCGGTGGCACCGGAGTGCCGCCGGGGCAAGGATCATGACGGCGATCTACATCAACAATCTTGCTAACGTCAACACCAACTTTCTCCCCCTCTATGCAGCGGTGTAACACCTCTTCCCCCCGATGTAATCTCTACTTAAACATGGTGCTCAACTCCATATATTATTTTCCAATGATATTTGGCTATCCTATGATGTTTGAGTAGATCCGTTTTGTCCTATGGGTTAATCGTGATCTTGGTTGGTATGATTGTATATTTTATTTATGGTGCTGTCCTGCGGTGCCCTCCGTCTCGCGCAAACATGAGGGATCCCTGCTGTAGGGTGTTGCAATACGTTCATGATTTGCTTATGGTGGGTTGCGAGAGTGACAGAAGCTTAAACCCGAGTAGGTGAGTTGTTGTGTATTGGATAAAGAGGACTTGATACTTAATGCTATGGTTGGGTTTCATGACCTTAATGATCTTTAGTAGTTGCGGATGCTTGCTAGAGTTCCAATCATAAGTGCATATGATCCAAGTAGAGAAAGTATGTTAGCTCATGCCTCTCCCTCATGTAGAATTGCAAGAATGATTACCTGTACTTGTTATCAATTGCCTAGGGACAAATGACTTTCTTGTTGACAAAAGCTATCCACTTTTATTACCTTGCAATTTATCCGTAGTTTTATTCTCGCAAAGTACTCGTAGTTTTACTCTTGCAAAATAGTTTCATACTTGCTCTAGGTAAGGAAAACGTTAAAGTGTACGTAGAGTTGTATCGGTGGTCGATAGAACTTGAGGGAATATTTGTTCTACCTTTAGCTCCTCGTTGGGTTCAACACTCTTATTTATCGAAGAAGGCTACAAACGATCCCCTATACTTGTGGGTTATCAGTCCCTTTACTCCGATTCTTGCACAAAGATCAATACCTAGTTTCTTGCCACGATTGAGATAAATCTATCCACCGAAATACTCCATTAGAATAGATTTGATGCAAAAACATAGGGTTAGGTTTCCATCGAACTCATCTCGGACCGACCGATCTGAAGATTTCGGTCTCACCGATTTGGCTCAGGCCATTGCACATGTACTACTCAGCCTGACCGAAGTGTACTAATCGGTGTGACCGAGTTCACTTTCTCTGTGAAATCCTAGCATCTCGGAGTAACCGAACTGCATTTTGGTCTAACCGAAATTGTATGTTTAGACTCTAAAGTTGCTTCGGTGTCACCGAGTTTGCCATATCGGTAGTTCTGAAATGCTTTGTGCAGAAAACTAAAATTAAGTTTTTGTCTCAACTTTTTGCAAAAATGGCAGTGCTTTGTGATGCTCATCCACTCTACCTATACCTATCTATTCATAGGGTTTGTTTCAGAGATGTCAGAAGGCAGTGATAGTCAGGATAGGTCAGAGGAGCAAGTGAATCTCAGCGAGGGCACTAGTCCCTCCAACAGCAGCTATGATGAAGGTAACAGAAGTACACCCAGCAATTTGCCTAAGGCTGCAACTAGGCAAACAAAGAAGAAAACCTCATAATCTGAAGATGAGGACTTTGTTGTTGAGGAGGAGGTGACCCCCAAGAAAAAGGTACTCAAGAAGGAGTATGTTGCTGCTAAAGCTCCACCTAGGAGAGTTCCAATGTCCAAACCCAGGAAAGTTCCTACCAAAGAAACTATGCAGTTCACTATAGAGCAATCAGATGATCATGAGGTAGCAAAGGATGGCAAGAAGAGAAAGAGAGTAAGGACCACTACTGCAAAGGTGCTTGGAACATCTTCTATGTGGATAAGTGATGATGAAGAAGAGGAGGAGGAATAGGCAGCTGCGCCACCTCCAAAGTCTCAGAAACTCATGGGGGATGCTATCAAGTCTGGGGCTGCTCCATCTAAGCCCAAGTCTGCCCCCAAGCCCTCTGCTCAAGCTCCAAAACCATCTGCACCCAAAAGATCCACCAGAAACATCCCTGTTGCTGAGAAGAATAAGGCCCCAGTGCTAGAAGCTCAAGAGGATGAGTAGCACCAAGTGCTCAGAAAGTTAAAGCCAAAGATTCCTGATCACAATGATGATCATCTTGTTGCTGAGAACATGAACACTACAAAAAAAGACACATCCGTGACATTTTGGGCTGAACGAAAAAAAATTCTGTCATACTTATGACACTTCTATGACGATAATTGTGACAAAACCTGGTATCATCATAGATGTGGTGGGGTCCTACTTCTATGACAAAAAATCATGACAGAAAATGGGCTTTTCGTCCTGGGCGGGCCCGAGACGCAGCTGCATGACATTCTTTGGGCCGTCCATGACGGGAAAAACCGTGGTAGAAGCAAGGGCGAGGAAAATATCGGGGTGTTCCCGGTTAGGGTGGGTGGTCGGGGCCGAGCGATGCGCGTTTCTCTCGTACACGCACGCGCATGGGTGCGAGGCGTTGGGCTCTAACTGAACCCGGGCGAGGCGTTGGGCTCTAACTGAACCCGAGCGATTGCACTGCAGGCTACGCGTTACTGAACCCGAGCGATCGATCGATGGCTGTTAACTGAACCCGGTCGAGCAATTCCTTCGCTACTGCTGCTAACTGAAGCTGATCGATGCCGCCTCTGGATGAACAGTGAGTGTTGCTGGGGGGGTTTGGATGAACAGTTCCTGGTGGGGGTGGATGAACAGGACCCCGTGGTGTTGCCTCTGGATGAACAGGACCCCAATCGATCGAGCCAGTTGGGGCTGGATGAACAGGACCCAATGGAGGGCTGGATGAACATGACCACCCCGTGGAGGGCTGGATGAACAGTAGACGGTGGAGGGCTGGATGAACAGTAGCCCGTGGAGGGGTGGTTGAACAGGAGCCCGTGGAGAGAACTGGTTGAACAGTAGCCGGTGGAGTAGCGCGCGGTGGAGGCTGGATGAACAGGAGCCCGTGGATGAACAGTCGCAGGTGGAGGCTGGAGGAGGTCGACGGTGGATGAACAGTAGCCTGTGGAGGCTGGAGGGGGTCGACGGTGGAGATGAACAGTATCCCGTGGAGTCCCGTTTTGCGGTACGCCACACCCCTCCCGATGAACAGGACCCCCGTTTCGACCGTAGGAGGTCCGTTTCCTCCATTTTGCGGTATGCCAGACCCCTCCCAATGAACAGGATCCCGTTTCGAACATGGCCGGTCGAACACAAGGTTGTTTTCCTCCGTTCTGCGGTATGCCAGGCCTCGTTTCCATCGGCTGTTCCATCCAAGCCCTCCCGATGAATACGACGACGCATTCCGTTCCGACCCAGCCGGTTGGTTCCCCATGAACATGACGACGATGTTGTTTCTCCGTTCCGACCCAGCCATGTACATGAGCCCTGGCCGTACGTATGCGCGAGTAGGTGTTCGAGACCCTGCCCGTATGTACGTACGTGGCCGTATTTTCTTTCTTGCACACTGGCTACTGTACGTACGTGTACATGCTACGTGCGCGCCTCTACTACGACACGTGCACGCCTCTACATGGACCAGTATGTACGTACACGTTCGCGACCAGAATGACAACGCTACGTACGCTTCGACCAGGTGGGTCCCGACTGTCACGCACTTCCTTGCATGCAAAGATGTAGCTGGTGGGTCCAAGCAGTCAGGGGGGCGAATCATTTTTTTTGCTCGGACGCACTTCCTTGCATGCGAAGATGTAGCTGGTGGGTCCCAGCAGTCAGGGGGAAACGTTTTTTTTCACGAAATACGGTGGCCCGTCCGGTGGGTCCCCGCTGTCAGGTGGAGGAATAATTATTTTGCGCGTAATAAGGAGGCACTTCCTTGATGCGGTCATGGACCCAGCTGTCAGCCTCTCCATGTACAGTACTCTTCAGATGGAAGTCATTCCTTGACCACGTTGACCACGCTGCGCCGAGAGCACCAGGGCGGTGGACGACGGCGAGGCCTAGGAAGGGGACGACGCGGAGCTGGGGAAGACGCGGCAGTGGAAGCCCGCGCAGAGAGGAGTACGAGGGTTCACTGGTTCGGCTGCGGTGTGAGGCTGCCGTCACCGCAGGGCCTAGCCAGCAGCGGGAATAGTAGGGGGCAGTGTGGCCTCTGCGGCAGCACAGCCGGCCACGGGAGGCAGGAGCATGCGGCACGACCGATGCTGCTTTGGGTAGCTGGAACAAGAAGACGAGATGTTGAAGAAGCACTACGGCCGTTGGATGGACATCATAGGGTCACTGGAGCTAGAATCGTTCATATTGACTAAGTTGACAAAGCACTCCGTCCTCGTCAACTTAGTTGGCCCACAAGTCAGCCACCCACCAAGGTAGGTCCCAACTAGCAGGGGGAGTATTCATTTTTTGTGCGTAATAAGGAGGCACTTCCGGTGGGTCTGAGCTGACAGCGGGGGGAACATTTTTTCGCAAAATACGGTGGCCCGTCCAGTGGGTCCATTAGTCAGGGGGAAACATTTTTTTGCCAAATACGGTGGCCCGGCCGGTGGGTCCCTGCTGTCAGGTGGAGGAATAATTATTTTCCGCGTAATAAGGAGGCACTTACTTGCGGCTGTCGTGGACCCAGCTGTCAGCCTCTCCACGTATAGTACTCTTCCGATGGAAGTCGTTCCTTGACCACGTTGACCACACCGTGCTGGGAGCACCAGGGCGGTGGACGACGGCGAGGCCTAGGAAGGGGACGACGCGGAGCCGGGGAAGACGCAGCAGTGGATGCCCACTCGTAGAGGAGTATGACTGTTCACTGGTTCGCTGTGGTGTGAGGCTGCCGTCGCCGCAGAATAACAGGGGGTGTGGGTGAGTAGAGGGATGGCCTGGCTAGCGGTGGGAGTAGTAGGGGGCGGTGAGGCCTCCGCCGCATCGCAGCCGGCCACGGGAGGCTGGAGCACGAGGCACGACCGGCGCTGGTTTGGGCGGCTGGAGCAAGAAGACCAGAGGTTGAAGAAGCACTACGGCCGTTGGATGGACATCGTACGGTCACTGGAGCTAGAATCGTGCATATTGACTAAGTTGACAAAGCCCTCCGTCCCCGTCAACTTAGTAGGCCCACAAGTCAGCCTGCCACTATACTGGGTCCCAGCTAGCAGGGGGAGTATTCATTTTTTGTGCGTAATAAGGAGGCACTTCCTTGTGTGGAAGATATAGCTGGTGGGTCCAAGCTGTCAGCGGTGGTAACATTTTTTTTTGCGAAATACAGAGGCCCTTTCGGTGGGTCCCAGATGTCAGGTGGAGGAATCATTATTTTGCGCGTAATAAGGAGGCATTTCCTTGCGTGCGGCCGTGGACCCAGCTGTCAGCCTCTCCATGTACAGTCCACTTCAGATGCATGTCGGTCATTGACAACGTTGACCAGGCCGCGCCGAGAGCACCAGGGCGGTGGATGACGGCGAGGCCTAGGAAGGGAACGACACGGAGGCAGGGAAGACTCGGCAGTTGTTTACCACGCTGTTGCGGTTTTGTCATGGCAGATGTCCTAGTGGAAGGACTTAGTCGTGGAGCCATCGCGACGGGTCAGCTTGAAGGGGTTAAAGCGGACAAAGGACGCAGAGAGTTTATACTGGTTCGGCCCCTTGCGGTGAAGGTAAAAGCCTACAATCCAGTTGTTGTGGAATTGATAGGGTTTCGATGACCAGGGAGCGAATCCGCTTTGCCTGGTTCTCGAGTTGTTGTTTGTTGTCCTTGAACCGCCGCCGGGTCGTCCCCTTATATACATGGGTTGACGCCCGTCGGTTTACAGGATCCCGAGGCCGGCTCATAGACATGTCCGGCCCGGTCTCTACTCTTCCTATCTTACAACACAAGTTACATATTACTGTCGGTTTATGTCTACATGCCTTAATCCGCCTTTAGGCCCTAGTCCTTCCTAAAGAGCCACCGTCTTTGTCTTCATGGGCTTCAAATATGATAACTCATTATGGGGATAACCCGGCCTCGCCTAGCCGGTTTATGCCCAGCAGTAATATCCCCAACATTAGGCCCCAGGTTGATTTGAACTGGGTCATGTCAATCTTCAATACTTAGTAAAATTTCTTCAGCATCTTCACGTAAGTCTTATAAACCTCCATGACATCATCTTCCAGGATCATGATAAACCACCATGAAATCACCTGTTATTAAAGATTGCATATATCTCACCTTCATTAATCAGCCTCCGACAATCGAGGCGACAGAGCCGTCACATATCTCATTTTTGGGCTCCTCGATTCTCGTGCTTGTCACTTATCCATTCACCTTGTAAATAAGGCCGAGGGGTCCTTTTCATTTTTTTCCTTCGTTCCCCTTCACATCATCCTCTTCCTTGCGTCGCCCGAACATTGGAGCTCCGCCGCCGCCGTCGACCTTCGCTTCCGCCCCAACGTTGGCCACTGCATCAACCTGACCGTACCAGAGAAGCGCGGCGCTCCTCCGCTGTTCCGTCAGCATCAGTAAGTTCCTCCTTTCCTTGCTTTAGATCCACCATTAGGGTTTCGGTGTTCATCGGAGTTCATTAGAGCTTCGGCGCCGTTCTTCCCTGTGCTTCTTAGTAGCATCAGCAGCTAGTTTGGATCTGATACTTCTTGTGCGGTCGTAGCCATAATCCCCTTTTTCCTCATTAGAACATCTCCTTTATATAAGAAAACTTATCTGAACCTGATGAACTGCTTAAGCACCTAAAGTTTAGGTCTGAATATACTCTAGTTTTCGGTCACACTACAGATCTGAAATTATCATGCCAGCTTGTGAAACTTGTTTTTCCCTCACTTAAGTATTTTTAGACCTGTACCTTTCATACCAATATAGGCGGTTTATCTTTTTGAAAAATGATAATCCGGTAGGTACCATTAGTCCCCTCTTAAACCACCGATTCATTTATCTCTGCACCTTCTCCATTGTCAGACTCCGGTTTAGTAATATGACACTCCGGTTTAGCAATATCAGACTCCGGTTTAACAATATGCATATACCTCTGCTTCTGCTTATCTTGCATTGCCTTATGCTTGTCCATTATAAATCTTAAACCGGCAATAACCATGTTTCAGCTTTCCATTGAAATGGCCAAACAAGTTTATGAGTGCAACTGGGTTCCTTCCCGGGTTACGGAAGCACGGCTAGAGGGATGCGTCGCCACTGGCGCTTTAGCGAAGAAAGAAGTTATCCAGTGGAGGGTTCCTGGTCTGGAAAATCCTCCTGAACCTAAGGATGGAGAAGTAGTCGTGTTCGCTGACCATCTGGGCCGAGGCTTTAGCCCTCCCGGTTCAAATTTTTTCCGCGATGTGCTTGCCAGCTTCGAACTCCACCCTGAAGATATTGGACCAAACTCTGTGTCCAATATTTGCAATTTCCAAGTATTTTGTGAGGCCTATCTCCAAGAAGAGCCCACAGTTGAACTGTTCAAGCATTTCTTTTATTTAAGCCATCGCACAGAGTTCACTGACGGACCCAACACTGAGCTTGGTAGGATGGCGATTCAAAAGAGGAAGGATGTCAGCTTCCCTCATGCCAAGCTTCATAGTCACCCCAAGGACTGGAATCAGACTTGGTTTTATTGCAAAGACACATCTCCGACTGACGGAAATCCTCTGCCGGGTTACCGCCCTCACCGGCTTAGCAACACTCATCCGTTTCCTCAGAGGCTGACTGCCAAGGAACGGTCCAACTATGCACCGCAACTGTCAAAACTCAGAGCCTTTATGGCAAACGGTTTAACAGGTGTTGACTTTGTCCGCTGCTGGATATCTTGGAGCGTTCTACCTTTAAGCCGGCGCCCCGGTTTAATGTGTCAGTACACAGGGGACTTAAAAGACCCTCAACGACATATCGACATTCAGCTAACAGAAGCTGAAGTTACTGAGGCCGTCAAGAAAATACTGAATGAACCGGAAACTGTCTGTAGCCAAACCGGATTGAACCCCTTCTGCGTTTCCAATAAACCGCCGACTGTAAGAATCACAACTTTCTTGTTTTAACTTGCCCCTTTTTAAGTACTCTCTCAAATTTTGTCCATTTTTAACAGGGCGATGATCCGTTCTGGAAGAAGAAACCCCAGGATAAACCGGCAAAACCAACTCGTCCGAAGACCAAGGTTACCAAAAAGTCTGCCAAGAAAAGGACCACTGCGTCTTCTGAACCAAATGCTGATGCTGACTTGGCTAATCCGGACTCAGAGGTAGAACTTGACTCTCTTGGTTCATTTTTCATACACCTCATTGACAATGACTATTATCAGAACGACGCTGAAGGCAGCCAAGCTGAGGATGCAGAGGTAATTATTCTTTCCTCCGGTTCAGATCCTCTGCCAACACAGACAATCCGTCAAGCAAATCGGAAAGTAAAATTTTCTCACCCCCTTGCTCACTTGGACCCAAACTTTCTTTCGAAGAAGCAGCAACACGAAGCCCATCGCACAACCTGGCACAGCGGCCAGGTAGTTACCCAGCCAGTTTACCAAACACTCCGGTTCGGAAACGTTGATCAGGGGTCTCTTATACTCTTGACACTTCTTGCCCCAAGGCGGGTTGTTTCCGACAGCCTCTTAATCCGTCTGATTCGAATTATCAGGGAACACCTCACTCATCCTCTGGCGAGTCAACAGCCACACAGCTTCCAGCCCTCAAGACAGTTCCTGGGTGAGCTATGCCTTAAATTTATTCTTAATACCTTACGTTCACCTGACGTATTGATCTTTATGTTGATTCTTCTCAGTGCCAAGCCTAGACCCAACAAGAAGGCTCGGTTAAATAAACCGGCTGATGATAATGTGGTTATTGAACCGAAAAGGACTCCAGATCCAGAAGGAACCAATGCTGATGCCATGCTTAATGATCCGCCGCCTCAAGGCCATGACTTCTTTATTGAACAAGTAGAAGTCGACACCACAAGCCATGCTGATAAACCAACCAACTTGGTCCGAACTGATGATAACCCGGCAAGTCTAGCTAAAGCTACTGATAAATTGGCAACTCCAGTGAAGGCTGCTGATGATAAAGAGGATGATATTATGATTACTGGCTTTGGCCATACCGCTCCTGGCAATCCTATCACTTTATCCAAGCATAGCGCCAAGGACGAGCTTTCTGCCATGGGCAAAGGCAAATGGAGCACAGATCTATCAAGCTATGCCCACCTCAACGCCCAAGACATTCATTCTGGTTTTTTAAACCGTCTGTACACAAGCCGCGACTTTGAAGCCGGTTTAGTGAATCTAATGAAAGAGCGATATGAGGTAACTGCATAACTACCTCTCCCTTATGTTCAATTCCAAATATCAACTCCAGTAGCCCCCAAGTGCCGGTTTATGATACTCATCTAAACTGGAACTTTGCAATACTTCAACTTTGCATACTTAACCTCCAAGGGTCGGGTTATCTTTAAGATGAACCGGCATATTTAGAATTGTAATATTGTATTTTTCGCTGGTGTAGTCCCCAAGGGCCGGTTTATCTTCTCGAGGTAAACCGGGACTTTAGAAGAAAACCCATAATGTTACTTCGAGCAATCATACATTAGCCCCCAAGTGCCAAGAATAATACTTGTATTGTGCTTGGGACTTGTAGAAATTTCTGATAACGAGCAAATAGGCATTAGCCCCCAAGTATCAGGTCCATAACTTGTTATGTGCTTGATACTTCAAATATATACTGCCAACTCATGGTATGTCTGTCTCTTATAGGCTGAGCTGAGCAAAAAGGAAGCTCAAACCGCTGATTTGCAAGAAAATTTCAAATCCCAGCAAACAGAAACCTCCAAAGCCAAAGATGAGCTGACCAGTGCCTTAGCCGCAATGGAAAAGCCGAAGGAGAGTTTCAACAAGGAGCGGGCAGATTGGGACACAGAAAGATCCGCATTGCAAAAAATAACCGAGGACGCAGAAGCAGCTCTTAAACCGGTGGTAGATGAGCTGACTGGTGTAAAGCGGCAAATACATGCCATGACTGCTGCTGTGTTTGGTAACTATCCTGTCTTTATGTTTTCAACATATCATCCCATACATTGCCGGTTTACTGATGTTTGTAATGATGCAGGAACTCGCATTAGTCATCTGGGCTCTGATGTACAGAAGAAGCTGAAGGCTGCCTATACTCTTATAGAGCAGTTATATACGGCGCGCAACAGATCATCTGCACCGCTTCTCACAACAAGCCGCCCCAACTTTAATCAAAGAGACTTTAGAAAGGCTGTCAATGTTGCCTGCCCGGGTAGAAGAGCTAAAGAGATCTGCTGCAAGGGCTGGTGCTCCGACTGCGCTAACCCGGGCAAAAGCATGGGTGCCTGATCTTGATCCGGAGGATGTAAGTAAAGGCTATCCGAGCTTAAAAGAAGACAGATCAGAATTTGGCAATGATGATCTCCGAGCCATAAACCGGGAAGTACGTCCGCTGGCTTGCCAATTAGCTGAAGAAGCCGATCTTTCCCATTATCAGGCGAGTTATGACGTCAACAACAAACGGGTTGCTGCACCAACTCCTGAGGTTCAAAATCTCATCCTGCCAATTCGTAAGCACACCTATGCCCCTGACATTGAACCGTCCACCCTTATAAGCGACGAAGCTGTGTTCCAAGCCCTAACTGGGATCGACTGGGCAACTATTGACTTCCAGCCGCTGGGTAGAGATGAGGAGGATGAACCATGCAAGATGATCCGCGGCCGTCAAGTCAACCTAGTGACGAATCATGATCTAGAGGCCGGGTTAGCCTTCTGCGAACCACGACACTTGCTGAAAAAACAAATATTCTTTTGGGCACTGAAATGCCTTGTAATAGGCTAGTTAAAACACTTGGTTTGCTATGCCATCGTGCATATTTATTTTTGTCTGACACTTGTTAATCCGCCATGCTTTAAGACATATGATGTTCATAATCCATAGCGATTTATTCAAACTGTTCCTGCATACAAGAAGTTGAAAGTGTCCTGGCGGTTTACCACCGGACGGGTCATGATACACAAATATATATATATAGCCAGGGTTTAGAACCAAGGCTGTAAAAAGATAATCAAATATGAAAATAAATTATACCTGTGATATTGAATCACATCGTTGGTTGACCAACTTTTGTAGTGAGGGTGATAACCCCAATCTTGAGTAATGATAACTCCTTTCATACTATGCCGGTTTATGATAAAACCGTATCGGGTTGTGATAAACACCGGTTTATCCATATTTAATACTGGCGACTTATAGTCGAAACCAGATCGGGTTTAATAAACTCCGGATTATAACTGATCATGTACTGACAACTTTGTAGTTGAAAGCCGAACCGGGTTAAAGAACGCCGGTTTACCGAAAACATCATAAATCTCATCAAAGGAGAAAAAACTTGGCAAATAAAAGTCATATAAAAACTTGTAGCCGAGGCTTTTCACGGGCTGCCAGGCCCCAAATTCGAGGCTTTTCATGGGCTGCCAGGCCACTGAGTTAAACCATTTTACAAAGCCTTTTAAGATGGACCTCAATCTGTAACCAATCGTCGTTTTAACTTTGACAAGTTCAGGGTCTTATGAGATTGACTTGTCAAAGTTCGACGGGTCATACCAGGTTTACCTGGACGGAGTGACTTACTTAAAAAGGCAGGCTAACCCGGGGTTTTAGGTGTATACACCAGGCTTCCAAGCCGTGGCTTGATAGCCTATTACAAGTGTAGATTCTTTGTTCATTGCGATAGCAAAGAATCCCCAAGCAATATTTTGAGCTGTGCACAGTGGGTGCCTATGTTTGAGTTGTTCTTTTGCAACACTCTCTTTGGCCCCTAAGTAGTTTTCTGGCGTAGCTATGGTTCGGACACGACCAAGCTCCCAAGTGATTTTTCTGGTGGCCTTGCGCCGATCAAGAGGTGTAGCTATGGTCCGGACACGACCAAGCCCCCAAGTGATTTTTATATAAGGCTTTATAAGCTGAATCAAGGGGTAAACCGGATGCCGCATTATAAACAGAAGCCCCCATGTAACTACACATGATGTAAGAAAAACAACAGATACCCCGCTTTAGCAGAGACTCCGGTTTATTATATTGATCATAATATATACATTGTCATAACTATGTACATAAGCAGAGCCTATGGCTCATGTATAGTAAGGCCGAAGATGAGCGATATTCCACGGCCGGTGGGTCTCCTCCTCCGATTTACGTGAGTCTTTATGCTCTCGAACATCGATAAGGTAGTATGACCTGTTATGCAGATTCTTGCTGACCACAAAGGGTCCTTCCCAAGGTGGGGATAACTTGTGCATATCGGTCTAATCCTGGATGAGTCGGAGCACCAGATCGCCTTCCTGAAAAGTTTTGGTTCTAACCCGGTGGCTGTGATAGCGACGTAGATCCTGCTGGTAAATCGCCAACCGGGCTGCGGCAATGTCACGCTCCTCATCCAACAGCTCAAGTGCTTCCTGTCGAGCCTTCTCATTGTCAGCTTCAACGTAAGCCGCCACACGAGGCGAGTCATGACGGATGTCACTAGGTAGAACCGCCTCCGTTCCATAAACCATGAAAAAAGGCGTGTAACCCGTGGATCTGTTGGGCGTGGTGTTGATGCTCCATAACACAGAAGGTAATTCCTCCACCCAACAACCCGGCGTCCGTTGCAAAGGAACCATAAGTCAGGGTTTGATGCCTCTTAAGATCTCTTGATTGGCTCTCTCCGCTTGACCATTAGACTGGGGGTGAGCCACTGATGATACGTCAAGCCAGATGTGCTCACGTTGACAGAACTCCTTCATAGCACCTTTGGACAGATTGGTACCATTATCAGTTATAATTCTATGTGGAAAGCCAAACCGGAAAATCACCTTCTTGAGGAATTGAACTGCCGTAGCTGCATCACACTTACTGACTGGCTCCGCCTCCACGCACTTAGTGAACTTATCAACCACCACCAAAAGGTGGGTCTTTTTGTCCTTGGATCTCTTAAAGGGCCCAACCATATCCTGCCCCCAAGTTGCAAACGGCCAAGTGATTGGAATCATCCTCAATTCCTGGGCCGGAACATGAGCTCGGCGTGAAAACTTCTGACAACCGTCGCACTTTTTCACCAAGTCTTCTGCATCAGTATGAGCCGTCAGCCAATAGAAGCCATGACAAAAAGCTTTAGCCACCAGGGATTTTGAACCAGCGTGATGACCACAATCCCCTTTGTGAATCTCACGCAGAATCTCACATCCTTCTTCAGGAGACACGCAACACTGAAACGCCCCTGTCACACTACAATGATGTAACTCTCCATTGATAATAGTCATGGACTTGGACCGTCGGATTATCTGTCGGGCCAAGGTTTCATCCTCCGGTAACTCGCCTCGGTTCATATACGCCAAATATGGGACCGTCCAGTCTGGGGTGGCATGAATAGCCGCCACCAACTGAGCCTCCGGATCAGGAACAGCCAAATCTTCCTCTGTTGGGTGCTTGACCGACAGATTATGCAGCACATCCAGGAAGACATTGGGTGGAACCGGTTTACGTTGGGAACCCAAACGGCTTAAAGCGTCCGCCACTTCGTTCTTCCATCGATCCACATGATCGACCTGATAACCTTTGAAGTGACCTGCAACAATGTCCACCTCTCGACGATATGCTGCCATGAGTGGGTCCTTGGAATCCCAAGTACCAGACACTTGTTGAGCCACCAGGTCCGAGTCACCGAAGCACTTAACCCGACTTAAATTCATCTCCTTAGCCATCCGAAGACCGTGGAGTAAAGCCTCATATTCAGCTACATTGTTAGTGCAAGGGAACATTAAACGGAGAATATAACAAAACTTATCACCTCGTGGGAAGTTAATATGACTCCAGCCCCCGAGCCCTCCAATTGCCTGGACCCATCAAAATGAATAGTCCAATAAGTATGAACCGGCTTCTCTTCTGGCGCCTGTAACTCTGTCCAGTCATTGATGAAATCCACAAGTGCCTGAGATTTGATCGCCATCCGAGGCATATACTTTAAACCATGAGGCCCAAGCTTAATAGCCCACTTGGCAATCCGGCCAGTCGCTTCCCTGTTCTGGATTATATCCCCCAAAGGAGCAGAGCTGACCACAGTGATAGGATGACCCTGGAAATATTGCTTAAGCTTCCGGCTCGCCATAAAAACTCCATACACCAGCTTCTGCCAATGCGGGTACCTTTGCTTGGACTCAATAAGTACCTCACTGATATAATAAACCGGCCATTGAACCGGATACTCCTTTCTGGCCTCCTTGCGCTCCACCACAATAGCCACGCTAACAGCCCGGGCATTAGCAGCCACATATAACAACAATGGCTCTTTATCAACAGGAGCAGCAAGGACCGGCGGATTAGACAGCTACCGCTTTAAATCCTCAAATGCTTCATTGGCGGCGTCACTCCAAACGAAGTCATCCGTCTTCTTCAACATCTGATATAAAGGGATGGCCTTCTCACCAAGGCGACTGATAAACCGGCTCAAGGCGGCAATCCGGCCTGCCAGGAGTTGAACATCAGTGATACACTTCGGTTTAGCCAAAGAAGTTATAGCCTTGATTTTCTCCGGATTAGCTTCAATGCCACTGTTAGACACCAGAAAGCCCAAGAGCTTGCCTGCCGGTACACCAAAGACACACTTGGCCGGATTAAGCATCATTTCATAAACCCGGAGGTTATCAAAGGTCTCCTTCAAGTCATCGATCAATGTCTCCTCCTTTCTGGATTTCACCACAATATCATCCACGTAAGCATGAACATTGCGACCGATCTTATTATGAAGACAATTCTGCACACAGCGATGATAAGTCGCCTGGGCACTCTTGAGCCCAAAAGGCATAGATACATAGCAGAAGGCTCCAAAGGGAGTTATAAAAGCTGTCTTCTCCTGGTCCTTAACTGCCATTTTGATCTGATGGTAACCAGAATAAGCATCCAGAAAACTCAAGTGCTCGCAACCCGCCGTAGCATCAATGATTTGATCAATACAAGGGAGGGCAAAAGGATCCACTGGACAAGCCTTGTTTAAATCTGTGTAATCCACACACATACGCCAAGTGTCGTTCTTCTTAAGTACCAGCACCGGATGAGCCAACCACTCAGGATGAAATACTTCAATGATAAACCCAGCCGCCAAGAGCCTGGCTACCTCCTCACCAATAGCCTTGCGTCTTTCTTCATTGAACCGGCGAAGAAACTGCTTGACCGGTTTAAACTTCGGATCAACATTAAGTGTGTGCTCAGCGAGTTCCCTCGGTACACCTGGCATGTCAGAAGGCTTCCACGCAAAGATGTCCCGGTTCTCACGGATGAACTCGATGAGCGCGCTTTCCTATTTTGGATCCAGGTTAGTGCTGATGCTAAACTGCTTGGATGAATCGCCAGGAACAAAATCAACAAGCTTAGTCTCATCAGGCGATTTAAACTTCAAGGCCGGGTCATGCTCTGTAGTGGGCTTTTTCAAAGAAGTCATATCCGCCGGATCAACATTATCTTTGTAGAACTTCAAGTCCTCTGTTGCGCAAACCGACTCAGCATAAGCCGCATCACCTTCTTCACATTCCAAAGTGATCTTACGACTCCCATGAACTGTTATGGTCCCCTTATGACCCGGCATCTTGAGCTGCAGATAAACATAACAGGGCCTTGCCATGAACTTAGCATAAGCCGGCCGTCCAAATAGGGCATGATACGGACTCTTGATTTTCACCACTTCAAAAGTCAATGTTTCTGATCTTGAGTCATGCTCATCTCCAAAAGCAACCTCCAGAGCTATCTTACCCACTAGATATGCCGATTTACTAGGCACCACACCATGGAAGACCGTGTTGGACGGTTTAAGATTTTTATCTGTTAACCCCATGCGACGGAAAGTTTCATAATAAAGGATATTGATACTACTCCCCTCATCCATGAGTACCTTGGTGAACTTATAACCTCCCACCTGCGGTGCCACCACCAATGCCAGATGACCCGGATTATCAACCCGAGGTGGATGATCCTCTCGACTCCACACAATGGGCTGTTCAGACCAGCGTAAGTAATGGGGCACCGCCGGTTCAACGGAGTTCACTGCCCTTTTATGAAGCTTCTGATCGCGTTTACACAGGCTGGTGGTGAAGACATGGTACTGCCCACTGTTCGATTGCTTCGGGTTGCTCTGGTAACCTGACTGCTGCTGCTGTTGATTCCCCTGATGATTATAACCACCCTGGTTGCCTTGATTGCCTTGATTGCCATGTCCGCTTTGATTACCATGAAATCCTGAACCGGAACTGGTTCCACCATAACCCGGTCCATGAGACCAGGGGCCTCAACTGCCGGCCGGTCCATGATCATTCCGGAAAAAATCTGAATTTTTGAACTCCCGCATAATATAACAATCCTTCCAGGGGTGCGTGGCCGGCTTATCCCGTGATCTGTGCTTTTGGCAGGGCTGGTTCAACAGATAATTCAGGCGCTCCGGATTGGGACTTGGCTCTCCTCCATGCGGGGGCGGTTTACCCTTACGACGTTGGCCATTACCCTGCGTATTGGTATTAGCCACAAAATCTGAACTATTATCTGCCTTACGCTTACCGCTGTTTCCATGACCCGCCGGGTTATGCTGCTGCCCTTTGGTGCTGCCGCCCTTCTTTCCCTTTCCTGTCTTGTCATCATCAGATTCAGGGTCCTTTGTACTATCAGAGTCGTCATACTTCACCAAGGCTGCCATAAGGGTCCCCATGTCATTGCAGTGACGTTTGAGCCGACCCAACTTCAACTTCAGAGGTGTAAACCGGCAATTGCCTTCCAACGTTAAAACTATTGTATCAGCATTGATGCAGTCTGATGAATGCAAAATTTCCGAAACCCGGCGCACCCAATGGGTTGTTGACTCTCCTTCCTCCTGGACACAGGCAGCTAAGTCCACAATTGACATGGGCTGCTTGCACGTGTCTTTGAAATTTTGAATAAACCGGGCCCTTAACTCGGCCCATGACCCAATAGAGTTAGCTGGTAAGTTTTTCAACCAAGTGTGTGCCGTTCCTTCCAACATCATGGTGAAGTATTTAGCACATGCCGCATCATCCACATCCAGCATCTCCATCGCCATCTCATAACTTTCAACCCATGACTTTGGGGATAAATCGGCAGTGTAATTCGGCACTTTACGTGGGCCCTTGAAATCCTTGGGCAGCCGTACGTTGCGCAGCGCTGGGACGAGACACGGCACCCCCAACGAACTGGAGGTAATCCCTGGTTCCACCGAAGTTGTTGGACGAACTGGAGTAAGGTTGCGGGCTTCGTGTTGTGCCGCTAACTCGGCATCTCGACGTGCCCTGGCACGATCCACCACATCCTGAGCATCGCCGCCGCCACCTGCCGGGTTATGGCCACGAGGCGGATTATGATTCCGCGCACTGCTGGACACGGCCGGTTCATCCATATGCCTGCTGTAACTCCGGCTTGGGCGGGGAGTAGAATGAATCCTTTCGCGGCTGTATGAATAAGCCTACTGCTGAGTCAAGGCTGTCTGAAGGAGTTATCTAGCCCGCCGCGTCTCCACTGCTACGGGGGACTCACCGTCGACTGGAAGCGGCTGTGACTATATTATCCAAAGGGTTGGAGTAATGACCCGGAGGCGTCGGCACGTGTTGGGACAGGATATTCTGATGAGGGGGATCCATTGTGCGCGGCTGAACCGGCGTCCCCGTTCCAGGTGCTTCGGCCCGGCTTATCACTGGCTGGTTGTTGGTTCCTGCTCCTGGCGTGTTGAAGAGATTCCTGGCTTCGTAAACCGGAGGCAGGTGAGATCGGTACCTCCTCCTCATGACATCATTTGATGCATTTTGATCCAACATAAGCCGATAAGCCTGTGCATCTAACTCGGCCTGCTTGCCGTCATCCTGGCGTTTTCGGTGGCCAGGTCCGCCTTGGTTTGGGTTATCTGATCCTTCACCTTTGCCACTTCTGCGTTGTGCCGCTCCTGATCCACCGGCCTGACTTCAGCCGCTAGCAGTGCTGCCAAGGTGTCAAATAAATCGGACAAAGCCTGAGCTGGTGGCGGTGCGGGGCCTCCTACCCCAGCTGCCGTCGTCGGCGCTGAACCGGATCATCGCCGCGGTGGTCGAAGATTGTGGCGCTAACTGTGTACCGGCCATGAAGATCGCAACTCGGCTTGGCGGATCAAAGGGGTCTGGAATACTGTCGCCATCGGAACAGCCCCCAAACCGGCCATCCTGCAGCTGGTACAATGACTCGGTCTCTCCAGTAGATGACTCGTCCCCAGAGTAAACGATGATTTCACCAAATTCCGATCTATCCTCAGATTCCACTCCATGGATGACTCCCACGAAGGCACGCTTCATGGCAGGCTTAACCCGGGCAGATCTCGCACGCTGAGCCGTCTCGATGATGTCGGTGCAGATGTCCGACTCAGGGCCCGGTTCGCCAATCTTGCCAATGAACACGTGAATGCCGCCGAAGGGGACCCGGTACCCGTACTCAATTGAGCCGGCCTCGGGGCCCCAGCCTGCATCGTCGATGTAGAGCTTGCCGCGACAACTCTTGGTCATCGCCCACAGCGTATCCCTTAAGTCCGTCGAAGCTGCCCTCTAAGAACTCGAAACCATCGTGCGATAGCCCCACGGTGGGCGCCAACTGTCGTGGTTTTGTCACGGCACATGTCCTAGTGGAAGGACTTAGTCGTGGAGCCATCGCGACGGGTTAGGTTAAAGGGGTTAAAGCGGACAAAGGATGCAGAGAGTTTATACTGGTTTGGCCCCTTGTGGTGAAGGTAAAAGCCTACGATCCAGTTGTAGTGGAATTGCTAGGGTTTTGATGACTAGGGAGCGAATCAGCTTTGCCTGGTTCTCGAGTTGTTGTTTGTTGTCCTTGAACCGCCACCGGGTCGTCCCCTTATATACATGGGTTGACGCCCGTCGGTTTACAGGATCCCGAGACCGGCTCATAGACGTTTCCGGCCCGGTCTCTACTCTTCCTATCTTAGAACACAAGTTACATATTACTGTCGATTTATGTCTACAGGCCTTAATCCGCCATTGGGCCCTAGGCCTTCCTAAAGCGCCACCGTCTTTGTCTTCATGGGCTTCAAATATGATAACTCATTATGGGGATAACCCGGCCTCGCCTAGCCGGTTTATGCCCAGCAGTAATATCGCCAACACACGCGGAGGGGAGTACGACTGTACGAGGGTTTACTGGTTCGTCTACCGTCGCCGGAGAATAACAGCAAGTGTGGGTGAGTAGAGGGATGGCTAGGCCAGCGATGGGAGTACGGTGGGGCGGTGAGGCCTGCACGGCAGCACAGCCGGCCGCGGGAAGGAGAGAGCAGGTAGTCCCGTCGGCGCTTGTTTGAGCGGCTGGAGTAGGAAGAGCAGAGATTGAAGAAGCACGACGGCCGTTGGATGGACATCCAACAGTCATTTCTTGTGCGTCAACCTCTTTTTTTAGGAAACCCTCAAATCTATGGAAAACATCATAAAGCCCATCTACCATTATTTCTAATAATTTACAGCCCATTTGCTAATTCTTAAGGTTTTATTTGGAGCCCATATTCTTTTTGTTATCATTACAGCCCATATTGTGGCCACGGTTAAAAAATTATACGAAATTTTGCATATTTCGGTGCGGTCCGAACCGTTTTTAATCCCGAAATTTCGAGTCACATTCAAACTGATTTTAAAAATAAATGTATATCAATATAAAATCCAACAAATTGTCCACACATAAAAATCAATGCAATTTAAAATCTCAAAATGAAAAAAAGAAATTTGAAACTAGTTGCCGGTTTGATGTGTTTTAAAAATGTACAGCCCATTTCTCATTACTGATAGGCCATTTTCTCGGCCAACGGAATGAAGCTCTCCTCGTCTTGAAAGATTTGTAGCCCAATAGGCCTAACAAAGCAACTTACTTGGCAAATCACAAAAAAACTAGGCTGTGGCCGTGGACCCAGCTGCGGCCGTGGACCTAGCTGTCAGCCTCTCCAGGTACAGTACTCTTCCGATGGAAGTCGGTCGTTGACCACATTAACCACGCCGCGCGGAGAGCACCAAGGCGGTGGACGATGGCGAGGCCTAGGAAGGGGACGACACGGAGCCAGGGAAGACGCGGCAGTGGATGCCCACACGGAGAGGAGTACGAGGGTTCACTGGTTCGGCTGCGGTGTGAGGCTGTCGTCGCCGCAGAATAACAGGGGGTGTGGGTGAGTAGAGGGATGCCCTGGCCAGCAGTGAGAGTAGTAGGGGGCGGTGAGGCCTCCGCAGCATCACAGCCGGCCACGGGAGGCAGGAGCACGCGGCACGACCGGCGCTGGTTTGGGCGGCTGGAGCAAGAAGACCAGAGGTTGAAGAAGCACTACTGACATTGGATGAACATCGTACGGTAACTGGAGCTAGAATCGTTCATATTGACTAAGTTGACAAAGCCCTCAGTCCCCTTCAACTTGGTAGGCCCACAAGTCAGCCTCCCACGATGCTGGGTCCCAGCTGGCAGGGGGAGTATTCATTTTTTGTGCGTAATAAGGAGGCACTTCCTTGCGTGCGAAGAGAGCTGGTGGGTCCAACCTGTCAGCGGGGGGCACGTTTTTTCGCAAAATACAGAGGCCCTTCCGGTGGGTCACAGATGTCAGGTGGAGGAATCAAATACTTGAGAAGGCGTACAGAACAAGCTAGTGTAGCAGTAAGGAGACGTTGTTGAGTTTTAGAAAAAAGAGAGACGTGCTCCTATAGCTGGTTCGAATCCAAACCTAGACTATGCCTATATATGGTGCTATGCTACTCTGCAAGTAATGAAACTGACATATCCAACGTTCGCTTCTCCTCTTCTCTACTTACTCTGCCTAGCATCAGAAGCTCTGGCCGCAGCAACCATGTCCGCTGGCTGCTCGTCCACCTGCTCTTTAGCAGGCAACAACCAAATATGCGCCAAGTCGCCACCCGTGCCATCGCCTGTGGGTCTCATCACACCCCCACCGGCACGCGCACCGCAGCCGGTTGCTCATCGCAACCCGCTGCCATTGGTGTGGTGCCATTGTTGCAAATCACGCAGAGTCATCCGTCGCGTCTCAACCACAATCCTCAACCCTGGCCGAGTCTTCTACAAATGCCTGAATCATGGGGTACTAATATGTTTAAGTGTTGTTCTGCTGCTTTCAGTTGCTGATTTTTTAATAGTTTGGTTGATGATCTTCCAATTTGATTCGTGCAGAAAAGGGAAGATTCGTGTGATTTGTATTTCTGGGAAGTTGCTGATGTGGGGGAGTGCAACTACGCTGATTATTTGGTTAGCCGAGGAATCCCAATACCAGTAGGTTGGGGTGTTGGACAAGTAACTGAAGGAACGACAGAAGAGGAAGATGCAGAGCAGAAGGTTAAAGATGCAGTTCCTCTGATCATGGCCAAACAACAGCTGCTGAACGGCCTTGACAGCAATGAGGAGATGAAAGATGTTGTGAAGATAATGGGCAAAATCGATGTGCTCTGTAGGATGATTGTCTCTTTATTTGCAGTGTATGTAGCCCTCGTGATGTATTCAGTGGCTATGACATGAGCACTTTGCTGAAACTAGTAATGAATGAAACCTGTGTAGCAGGCTGGGCGTAGTGTTGTGAACATCTAATGATTTCTATTAACGAAAATCAGGGGGTACCCCCTTTTGCTCATAAATAAATAAATAGCAGAGGCCCTTTTGGTAATAAATAAATAAATTAGCAGAGGACCTGTCGGGTCAGCTTTGTTCTCATTCGAAGACGTCGAGCAAATTGCAGTCCAACAACAAACTATGTCATCAAATTCAAGTTTCACAACCAAATATGAGTACAACTAAACAATAATGTCATCATGTTTTAGTCGTCATACAATCACCAAACACAAATCAGCATACATAACAAGTGATGTTCTCACAGGAAAATACTAAACAACATGTTCATCAGGTTTCAATTGTCATAGCAAACACAATTTCACATAGTAGATAAAAAACGTCTTCTGACAGGCAAATACGACAAAAGCAATGTAATCATCATCCGCAGCAGCAGCGTCAACATCTTCGCCATGTGTATCAGTCTGAATCGTAATTCCCCACGGTGTCATCTTCTTCTTCGTCCTCAACATCCTCGAACGTTGGCTTCTTCTTGATCAACTCTTGTATGTCCACAGCACAACAGGCAATCTTTTCGCGGCGTCATTGACGTGATGGTTCTCAAAGATATTAGGAACATCTGTGTTATCTTGTACATCAGGAGCAGTGTAAGCATCATCTTGTTGTGCAACTTCATTAAACGAATTCCTCTGCTCAAACCTTTGCACTACTCTCCAGTCATCGCTACGTGCAAATGTGTCTTCCAATAAAAATATTTGTGTTGCTTGATTTGCCAAAATAAAAGGCTCGTTGGTCTGGTACGCCGCCTTGACATTGATGGATTTGAAATAATCATCAGCTCTGGGTTTTGTGATCCTGGAAAACAGGTTATACCAACGACAGCACAACAGAACCACACACCGATGATCCTCGAAACTGGAGATATACTACAACTGAACAATGTCTGTTATGTTAGCATACATTTCAGTTGTCTCTTTGTCATACGTATCCGTGCTCATGATGGCACTGTTTTGTGTCTTCCTGCCTTCATCTCATGCAAGGGTGTCGTAGCGCACATCTCCAACAACGCAAGATTCATAATATCTTACCCGAGTATCAGGACCCATTGCTAGTGAGTAAAGGGCATCATCAACTGCCTGCCCATCCTCCCGCATCTTCTTAACCTATGGTTAGAAAATAGACAAGCTGATCATCTTATGTACTCAATATATTAAAAAAAACTGACAGTGCAATTCAAAAGCTTACATGGCTCTTGAACCATTTCGCAAATCCTGCCATAACCAGTTTGTCAATGTTTCTTGGATTTTGCGGCAGTAACTCCTCTTTGTAGATGCTGCACAACATAGTGATCGCGTCAAACATCTAAATATATAAGAATGTGCTGCAAGTTTAGTAGATTACGATGTATAAGCTGCAGTACTTAGCACTTACTTGACATAAGGTAGTATCTCAGGACAGTTATTCAACACATACCAAACCATTTTGTCCAAATCTTTAGGTTTATCCTCTTGTCGACTCTCCCTGTAACTCGAACAGAATAATCAAAAACATTGAGCCCGGGATTGTCTTCATCCACGTCTTTGCTAAGCTGATCAGCTGTTTCAATGTATTTTGAGCATAATGTCAACGCTTCTGTAGCAATGTAGGCCTCTGCAATGGAACCCTCGGGTCTAGCTCTGTTCCTAACATAGCCCTTGAAAGTGCCTAGCCGCCTTTCAATAGGGTACATCCAGCCATACTGTATTGGACCTCTAAGTAGTGCCTCATCAGGTAGATGAACAGCCAAATGCACCAGCACATCAAAGAAGGCTGGAGGATATATCTTCTCAAGGTCGCATAGGATAGTTGGTATCTTGTCTCTAAGACGCTCCAAAGCATCTATCCTGATATTTCTACTGCAGAGTTCCCTGAAGAATTGTCACAACTCTGCAACTGCTCTGTATAAGTCAGGGCGGCTCAATCCTCTAAGGATAACAGGTAAAACCCTTTGAAGTAGGACGTGGCAGTCATGAGTTTTCAACCCTTGTACCTTGTTTCCATCTGCACTGACTCTCCTTTCAGGGTTGGAAACAAATCCATGTGGGAATCTCACACGTGACAGGACCTCGCAGAATTCTTTTCTTTTTACCTTGTCCAAGACATACATAGCTGGTGCCATATCCCATGGTTTACCTTCATCTTGCACCTGCAAATCCTGTCTGATACCCAGGTGTGTCAAATCAATCCTAGATTTTAAGGTATCTTTCATCTTGCCTTCAATATTAAGAAGTGTGCCGATAATGCTATCACATATATTTTCTCGATGTGCATCACATCAAGATTATGCCGCAGATCCAAATCTTTCCAATACTCCAAGTCCCACAAAGTGGACCTGCGGGTAAACAATAATCTCTCTTCTGCCCTGCCATGCTTCCTTTTCCCGCTACCATTATCAGGATGGTTTCCTGGTGTAATATGTCTGACCTTCTCTAATTCCACTTGCAACTCATCGGCAGTGAGCCTCTTTGGCGCATCACAGTTTTCATGCTTTGCATTGAACACATGTCTTCGGTATTTTCTAAGATGCGGCTTGTCCTTGGCAAGGAAATGGCGGTGTCCAATGTAACAGATCTTGCTAAGTATTGCGTATGACAGCGGATTCCTGTCACAGCGAACACATGCATTGTAACCATGTGTCGTTCGCCTTGACATAGTGCCCAAAGCCGGATAATCATGGATGCACCAAATTATAACAGCACGCAGAAAGAAATCAGCTGGTGGGCTGCTATATAGGTCTCGAGTGAGAACACCCCTCCATAGCTGTTGAAGTTCCTCACAAGAGGCTCCATGAACAAATCAAAATCCTTTCTAGGACTTTTTGGACCTGGGATGAGCAAGGCCATCATGTAGTTTGATTCTTTGGTGTAGACATTTGGAGGCATGTTGTAAGGGATAACAAGCACTGGCCACATGCTATATGTGGTGCTCTGGTGGCCAAATGGGTTAAATCCATCTGAAGCTAAGCCAAGTCTAATGTTTCTCGGGTCAGCAGCAAACTTTTCGTGCTTCTGATTGAAGCTTTTCCACTCACTACCATGTGATGGATGGCTCATTACATTCTGATCTCTGTACTCCTGGTTCCTAGAATGCCACAGTACATCCTCTCTTGTTTCAGCATCATGAAACAACCTCTGCAATCTTGGTGTAATTGGAAAATGTCTCAGAACATTATGAGGAATAATCTTCACAGCACCGCCATCTTTCCATCTTGATGATTTGCATTTCGGGCATTCACTTAAGTTGGCATAATCCTTCCGGAATAGAACACAATTATTCTTACAAACATGGATCGTATCATATCCAATTCCAACTGCACGAAGGAAATTCATCATTTTACTGTAGGTGTGTGGCAGCTCAGACACATCTGGGAAAGCTTTGCGGAAAGCAGCCAACATCGCATCGAATGATTTGTTGGTCATCCGCTCAGATGTCTTCACCTGAAGAAAGGTGACCATAGCTGAGAATACTGGCAGCTTATTTCCTGGGGTGACAGCCACGTTGCATTGTTCCAACATGCGGGCCCACCATTTTTCTTCTGCAGGTGAAAGTTCACGGAATGCACGAGCATTTCGTAGCATTGTTTCAATGTTGGTCAAACTCACTGGCTCTGCCACCACCTCCTCCTCCTCCTCTTCCACCTGAGCATCAGGCAGATCAAGATGGTGATCTGTTGCTTCCACGTAGTCAATAACATTGACGTTCACAGCTTCACCATGATGAACCCACCTAGTATATGTGACCGACATCCCATACAAGTGTAGATGATTTTGCACAGTTCACTGGGGTCTTGTAACTGAATTCATACAACTGCTACACGGGCAGAGCACATCTGATTTCGGACCACCGTACTCAGCTCTGATAAGTTCATGAAGTTCTCAACCCCCACGACATATGCAGCGGAGAATCTTCGAGCAGAAGTTATCCAAGTCATGTCCATCTGTTAGACATACAAATTAGTTCTTCTACTAGATATTACAGGAAAACATATATGCTTTTTATGAAGTCCAGAAGAAAATACCTAGGTCGATGTCTAAAGCTATGGCAAGATATTTGGACGAGCAGATCTAAGTAACGAAATATATGTAAAGCTAATTCAGCAAACAGATTTGAGTGCTAAATTATGGCAGGCTGTTTCAGCAGTCAATGAGGCCGAGCACACAGCCATCGAACTATCGAAGGCCATCGCAGCAACAAAGATCGAGTATAAAACGGTGTAGAGCTATTTCACCTAATAGATTGGCTACTAGACCATGGCAATCTATGTCACAATAAATATATGGCAGGATATTTTAGCAACTAATCAGCCTTGGCATGCCATCTCAGCTAAGCGGATTGAGTGCAGAACAGGGCAAGGAAGCTTCTTAAGCAGAGCATATTGACTGTAAACTACTTCGGCAAACAGTGAGATTAACAGCGTCTATCAGCTAACGTTCAGCGCTACACCGACATGCACGGGGCCTCAGTCTAGAATGCGCGTACCATGGGAGAAGCTGACCGTCGTGCGTCTCCACATGAACGTTGCTAGCGGTGGCGGCACTGACCGTCGTGCACCTCCACAAGAACGTCGCCAGCGGTGGCGGCACGGCTGGAGGACGGCAGTCTACGAGAGCGTACTGTGGGAGCGAGAGGATCGCCGTGCGTCCCCTCGACGGACCGCGGTGCCGACGTATCGGCGTGGCGGGGAGGGCGGCTTTGGCGGAGCGAATAAAGTGGAGGGGGACGGGGGGAGGGGGGTTTGAGGAATATTATTGGCTAGTTGGCCGAAGGGCGGTTGAATCTAGGATTTGGGGGGAATTTTTGGGTGGGGGAGGATTTGGTGGGCGGGGGGAGTTTGGCGCATGGTCGGTTTCTCCAAGTGCAGTCCCACGTGTCAGTGAAGAGGCAAGCCGAAGCACGTTCCGTTTGCGTGAGCCGTGTGCAGGACCAAACGTGTGTGGGGTGCAATGCGACCGTGACAGGGGTGTTGTGAGTGTACCTCCTTTTTTCCTTTTAAACTAGGTGCGTCGCCCCCTCAAAAACAAAAAACTTGTTGCTTCATGCGATCCATTGATACTACTACTAGTAATCCGGTAATCCCGACTAAAACGGCGCAGCCGGGTCTTTTCCCGCGCGATATGCTGGGAGGTTGGCTTAGTTGGGTTTTTTAGGACGAGTAATGCTACACCTACGTAGTCCCAATTACGTAGTTAACATAATGTGAAACGTGTGAGCTGTTGATTGTAGATTGGGGGGAGGGAGGGGCCCACCACCATGAAAATCAGGGGAGGAGAGAGAGAGGCAATTTACGTTAACCCTTTCGTAGGTTCCCGTAGATGTAGAAAAATGTGAAATGCGTGAATGTGCATTTGCAGATAAGGCCTTCCCTCGTTCATCCTTTTCTCCCACAAGATCTTGATCTTCCGTGCAACGCACGGGCATCTTGCTAGTACTCCTACAATATACTATATTATTGTGAAAGTTCATATACACCGGCCGAGATTAATGCAAACACGGCAGATTTTCATTACATTTCAAACTTTTATAGGACAAAAAAATAAAAGAAACCCGACCCTAAACCTATTCTACGGCGGCGACCGACGTCCTCCATCTGCGATCTCCATGTACGGGGGCGGGGTTCAAGACCCGTGAAGTGAAGGTGCGGTCTCCGGCAAGGAAAAGTAGAACACGGGAGACGGACCGGCCAGTTGGCACACCATGCCCTGCCGCCTCCCATGCCCTACTCATCCTCGGAGGAGTCCCCGACCTCGGCGGTGCCGGACGTTGGACGGAGGCAAGTAGGACGCATGGCTGATGGTGCTCCCGTCGTCGGCCGCCAGCGTGGCCACCGCTTGTGCGGCGACTTGAGCGAGGGCGGCGACCTTGAGCTCCATCCCCGAAGACAAGCTCTCCTGCAGAGCGTTCGCGCTTGCGGTCATGGCGGATGTGGTGCCAGGTAGGAGGATGATGCGCTATGGTGTGGAGGTTAGCTGGGCGTTGCCGCTTTAAGTAGCGCATTCCGGTGAGGCCAAGCGTCCTGGTGCGTCATTAAGTCGCCGGAGTTGGTTCCTCGGGCACCGAGCCTCTTAACGACGGCATACGGACGGACGGCATGAATGCGGGCAGCTGGCGCCGGCTGGGAACGCACCGCGCGACGGCGCGAGGGACGAGGGTTTTTGGTGTGCTAGGGTAGTCAGCTGCGGTCGTGGCAACGTTGGAGATGCCCTTTGCTCACATGCGATCGACGCATGTCATTGAAAAAGCAAGACGACCCGTCATGGTCTCAGGTCCTGAGGATGCAGTTGGCCGCTCTACACCACTCCGCGGACGCGTCCCGGCGCCCCGTGCATCCTCGACGAGCCGGGTGTTGGGGTGTGTTTGGATTGTGGCCAAAGTGCACCTTACCAAAATTTTGTTCATGACCCAAAGATTGGTCTTTGTTTGGATGGTTGCCATTTTTTGGCATGCCAATGAACTCTAGCCAACTCTAGTTCATTTTTCTTGCCGATGTCGGCCAAATCATGGGCAACCAAAACCTCAACCAAAATTTTGGCTACCCAATGCTTTGATGGGGCAACCTTGGGCACAAACCAAACATACGGCTGGTCGTGCCACAGCACTAACGCCACCCTCGGCACACTGAAACCGACCGTGTCTAGCGACGATGAGCGTGTCGCTCACCGCGGTCGCCATGTCTAGAGGCAGTGCTGGAGCTGCGCCATGTTGTTGGCCCCCACGACCCACATGAACGGTTGCCGGTGGCGAGGAGGTCGTGAGCCAGCTCCTCCATTGGACTAGTTTGCGCTACGTCGTCCCGACAGGTGTGCCCCACATGTCGGTTTCCCTGTTTTCCCGGCCATATTCGAGCGTCAGTGCTCCGCGTTGCGCATTAGGCCTTTCACTATGTAGGCCAAGCGAGACAACTTATTGTTTATTTGAGCCGTTCAAGTATAATCATGTGGCATTTGCTTATTTCTCATTCCTCTCCAACCCTCTTCTCCATCGATCATGTCGCCCTCCGGTCGAGTCCATCCTCCTGCATGCCTCATTTGAACATTCCGCCGAGTATCATTCGCACATGGGCCTGGACCATGCTTGTATTTCCAATGTTTATTTGTAATTTGTCTGACATGCATACAAACAAACGGTTCGTTTGAAGTTTCACTTTGCCTCCACTACGTGTCGCTTCGCGTCTTAGTTTTGACATCCCATTCGGTTCATGCCCCGACACATGTTGACGAGATTGATTGATGTTCAGAGATCAATTGCGTGTCGTGCAAGGAGATAAAGGTTTGGTCTGTTTCTATGATAGAAATGACCCGTGGGGGGTCTGTGGGGATCAGAGGGAGTATATTGTACGTTCATAAGCGAAACGAACGTATTGTACCCACCCTAGTCCTCTTTCAATCGATCTCCGGACCCCGAGATGAAATCGAGAGAGAACGAGTGGGGGCATGTGTGATACCTAAGGCGGATTCAAAATTTTGAACCGGTGATCATAGCATCCGCAAATCATATATAAAGGGTATTCAATGTTCGTTTCGTTTTTGAACGTACAATATACTCCCTCCTATCCTTTCTAGTTTACATTGGAACCGCATTTGACTATTGACAAAATTATATCATTGAAAAGGAGCTCCTTCCACATACGTATCCCTGCCTTACCCTCCCTTTCGGTCACTTACTGGTGGACCCCATGCTTGCTAGGCCCCGCATGTCAGTTACTCAATGGGTTCGGCCATGTCAGGGGATCCTCATCCGTAGTATACTCCCTCTATTTTTATTTACTCCGCATAAAATGACGCGGGCGGGGGAGGGGGAGGGACGTCGGTTTGCTCTCAACTGCGGTCCCACAAGCGAGCGAAAACGCAAGACGAAGCGCATTCCATTCGGTGAGCGACGTGGAGGGTCCAGCATGCCGAGCTGCAACCCGAATGCGACAAGAGCGATATACAGTCAAAACCGATTGACCGGTCGTCACCGGAACCACTATAAACACCAGAACCTTCGCTGCTCGGCCTACGCCAGCCACTGCCCTAAAACCACACCTAATCTCCAACCCCTTCCCCCACCTTTCGATCCCCTAGCCCGCATCAAGCGTCCCCTAGTTCGCCGGAAAGCCATGGTGCGCCGCAAGATCACGTACTACAAGATGCTGACGCCGGAGCGCCGCGCAGAAATTGCGGCGGCGGTCGGCGCCAGAGACCTCCGTTCCCAAGCTCGCTTTGCGGCGAGCCAATCCCCAAGTTCTGTGGAGCCAAGCTACGAGGAGGAGGAAGCCGATCCAATGTTCATGGAGGAGGTCGCGGCGCAGAAGGCCCCCGATGGGTATGAGACGATGGACGTCGACTTCGTGCCGGCGTCTGAGTCCCCCATGGTGCAGGCGGACCAGCGGTTCAACCTGGCGATACTAAAGGAGGAACGGGAGGCAGAGGCTCAACTCGACGTGGAGCGCGCGCATGCCGCTGCCATCGAGGCTCTCCTACAGGCAGAACCGAATGTCGTGGATGTGTACTGGGCGGCAGAGCTCAACTTGAGGATGAGCGCGCGGATGCTGCTGCCATCGAGGCCCTCCTACAGGAGGAACCGGACGTCCTGGACTTGAACCGAGCGGCAGAGGCTCAACTCGACACGGAGCGCGCGGATGCCGCTCTCATCGAGGCCCTCCTGCAGGCGGAACCGGACGTCTTGGACTTGAACCGGGCGGCGGAGGCTCGACTCGACGCGGAGCGCGCGGATGCCGCTGCCATCGAGGCCCTCCTGCAGGCGGAACCGGACGTCCTCGACTTGAACCGGGCGGTGCTCTCGTCCGTGTAGAGCGCCCGCATGCTCCGCGTGAACGAGTAGCTAGAGGCCAAGGACAACCACGGTGCGGAGACACACGTCGGCAGCTACGGTTGGTTCGCGCCGGCAGCCAAAGACGGCGAGGTCGTCTCGTTCCGTGAGCAGTGATAGTTTTTCTTTATGTTGTTGTTTTTATGGATCTTTTGCTGTGTAAAAACATATATTGTTATGCAAGTCGCCTGACTTGGGTCAGTCTACCATTTCAGGCGGTTGGATGAATATCCTACGTCTCCTAACCCTTCTTCCTCACCTCTTCTTCTTCCCAAACAGACCACCGCACGGGCCGTACGGATACTCCCCAACATGCAGTTGGATAAACATACTCTATGAATGAAAATTATGTGTCAGCGGTAGGATGGCTGAGTTTGGTTTGTTCACATGCGACAGCACGTGTCAGTGAGGGTGTGTTCCCTTGGTTGGGTTTGCAGCATGCAGGAGCGACTGTGCATGTGAGGGTGCGGTGCGACCGCGGTGTGCAGGAGCGACCGTGTGAGGGTGCGGTGCGACCGCGAAAGCCATGCGCAAGTGTACCTCCTTTTCATTTTGAAAACTTTAGGCAAGCTTGGCAAAAATGTGTGGCGAAGTATGGCAATGCAAGGCCTAGACCCAAACAGGATAAGTACGTAGTACTACGTACTAGGAGTAGTAGTGTTAAAAAAGAAAGGCGGGGTTTTCCTTCGCGGGATTATCGATAAAAATCCTCGTTTCACGTGTCAATTAATGCGTATTTTTTTCTCCAAAGCCCAAAGAGCTAACCATCTCACTCCTCATCGCTTGATTAATGCAGCACCATGCAAACCAACCTTCTCACTTCCGCATGCATGCAGGGGATATTAATGTCCTTGGTTGCTAGTACGAGGCAAACCCCATCAATTTTGCCTCGATTAGTGTTAGTGGCCTTTTGCAAATTATAATTTTGATATACTAGCCTTGTGTACAAAAAAATGGAGGTAGTAACTATATTTGACTTCCTTCCCCATTGCGGTGACGTCGACGATATCTCGAACGTTGTGGTTTGGCGAAGTGCGTTCGACGGAGAACACCATTGAGAGAGACCACGGTAAGTCGTTCGCAAGTGTCGCCTGCAAGCCGAGACAACTGCCTTATTTGCATCCAGGAAGTCCGTTGAACCAAAGGACGCGTAAATGTACTAGTACTACTCGTACACAATAGCCTCGTCCGTCCAGCTTAGTGCAGTGAGATGGTTTCTCAAAGAAGACGATGGAGAAGCGGAGTCAGCGAAGAGTGAAATGATGGTTGCTTCGTTCGTGCTTTGTGATTTGATGCCTCGCTGCTTTGTGATTTGTGATAGAAGGGACAGGGGAGTAGACTCTATCCTCTATACTGTACATGCGTCCAAGCACGGGAGAAAGAGGAGAGACGTTGCATTTTTCTATTCCTTCAATCAATCAATCAATCAGGGAGCTTCGGTTCCATCCTTTTGGCTTTGGAAACACCGTCCATAATGGTTCCCACGATGCCAAAAGCTATTTTCACATTTGGCTACACATTGTCGATGCCCTACCGTACCACTTGGTTTTGCTCCTGTGTGCTATCTATACAATTCTCAATTATATTGATCTAAAAAATTATAGAATCAAGATTAGTAAAAAGGAGGTGATTTTGCCGCACGGATGGTGGGGGAGGTTTCTTATTTTTAGCGGACGTTCTCCTAGCAGTTTGCTAACATGCGGTCCCGCGTGTTAGTGCTTTACCAAGCCGATCCGCTTCCCACATGAGGCAGAACAACGGCAGAAGCAACACGTGGTTAACTTGAAGAAGATGAGGGAGAAGCGGATTCAGCAACGAGTGAAATGATGGTTGCTTGTCCCTCCAACTTCTTTTTTTTAGCATTATTACTTCGTCCCTCCAACTTAACTGCGGGAAAGGTGTAGCTTTGTGATTTGACGCCTCATTGCTCATTACTACGCCGGCGCCATGACTGGGTGCTTCACCCCGGCTGCTCTGCACTGTATTCTGGTATGGCACGTGGACCTGGCAGCTTGATGCCCCACATGTCGGTGAAAGAGACTAGAAGATTTATGAAAGCGAGCGCTCCACTCTTACGACGGAGGAGTACACGACACGACGGCCCAGTGAACTGTCACTTGTACTGTATATAGTACTATAGTTTTGTTGTTTCGCACGATCCATCGATACAAACCCGATTAAACAGGAAAGGGCGGGATTTTTCCCGCGCGGTATATGATACTGGCCATACATTTCAAAGGCAATTTTAATGTATGCAAACTGAATAATTAAGTAACAATATGATATCTAGTAAAACTAAAAACACATATGATTTATTGTGTTAGAGTGTAGTAGTAGTGTTGTATTGCATAGTTGTTAGATGTAACATGCGAGAACGTGTAGAGATGTAGTTTTGGAGGGCCTACAGAGAGAAAAGCGTAATACGTTCACCGAACTTCAGAATAAGCTGATTACGGTCACTATATACGTTTTGCGGTGATTATACGGTCACTTGCTCACGGTTCAGCATCGGATTGCACTCTGTCGACCGGCCAAATAGTCTGCGTGGCACCATGTTGACTAGTTAAATTGACCACGTTCCTTGTGGGTCCCACCTATCAGTTCGCATAGGGAAAAGGTCAGATAAACACAAATTTACGCAGGCGTGACAAGACTCCACCCTGTGCGCGGGAATCACCTGGTTGTGTATGTGTCTGTCAGGGCCTGATGTGTGCGCATGCACGTGTAGGTTGAGCACTTGAGCGTGAGAGTGTGTGTTGGTCGTGTGGTGTACTGGTGTGTGCATGCATGCGTGCGTGTGTTCATGTGAGTGTTGCGTGCGTGCGTGGCTGCGTGTGTACATGTGAGTGTTGCGTGCGTGCGTGGGTGCATGTGTTCGTGTGAGTGTTGCGTGCATGCAGTTCGTGTGCATGCGTGCGTGTGTGTATAATCACCACACCAGCTCCTGTGTGTTAAAACAGATGGCTCGGCATACCAATACAAGGCCACCTTGTCCGCTGTGCCCGTGGTCATGACTTCGAACCACCGTCCAATATTTTTTTGTCGTTTGTTTTCATTCTTACTAGCAAGATGCCCGTGCGTTGCACGTAACATCAAAATGCATTTGTATGACTAGTTTATCTTGTGAGAGAAAAGGATGAACGAGGGAAGGCCTTATTTGCAAATGTGGAGAGGTGTGTGGGTACCTTTTTACAAAATTGTCATAGTTTCTTTCCTATCCGTCAGATATAAATCGGGCGGCCTATATTGCAGGATGGCAGGCACACCATCATCACCAACTCTGTTTTTTATAAGAGTGTATTTTATCCCTACTCTTATAAAAAGCATAGTCGGTGATGATCGTGTGCCTGCTATCCTGCAATATAGGCCGTCCGATCTATATCTGACGGATAGGAAGGAAACTATGGCAATTTTGCAAAAAGATATCCACACCCCTCTCCACACTTGCAAATAAGGCATTCCCTTGTTCATCCTTTTCTCCCACAAGATAAACTACTCATACAAATGCATCTTTATGTTCCATGCAACGCATGGGCATCTTGCTAGTATTTGATAAGAGTGTAGATGTAGAGTAGATACAAGCCGACAGGTGGGCCCGATGGTAGTGAGATAATGTGATGCAACATTAGAGGTGCCACGTGGAGCGTTTAACTGGTCAACTAGTCGTGTCTTGAGCAAATACAGAGTTGTACGGTGAGCCCGTGACTGTATAATAACCACAAAACATAAATGGTGACCGTAATGAGTGGATTCTGAAGTCCAATGTATGTATCATGCTTTCGCTTCAAATACAATGATCGTCACTGTATATATCGCGAGAGAAAGATGAAACATGCGTGAATGTGCTGGGGGCTTACTTTTAGAGGACCTGGAGATAGTTTGTGTGCGTACATGAAAGGGGCGTAGAGGGGGGTATGCGATGGAGAGAGAGATGCTCTTCGTTTCTCTTTATTATGACTAACTTTATATATAGTATAAAAATATACAAATTCACAGTACGGAATAAATATCATTGTGGGCACCATGCAATGCAAGCGTTCATACTCCTCCATATAACTTTGTAATGTTGTATATATGTAGAAATTCTAAAATATTTTTTTGGCCACACTTTGTTCAAAAGGAATGTTGTATGCGAAATAAACGTGAAGAGAGGGCTTTTAAGATCAATGGGGTACGTGATGTAACATGTGTGAATGTGTAGTTGATGCATTTGGCAGGGCCTAGAGAGGTATGTGTGTGTATTACGTATTCGAGAGAGGCATGGATAGAGGGGCCGACAGGGGGGCGTGGGAGAGATAGCACGAGAAATGAGAGTGGTCTAGAGAGAGAGAGACGAATATGACGTCACGGCGAGAGATTCCCTTGAGTGTGTATATGCAAGGGGGGAGTGGATAGAGGCACCAGGAGAATATTTTTTTGTGTGTGGTGTCTGTGTTGGTATGTGTGGGTGTGAGAAGATAACGAGACGTGGGGGCAGAGGGTGTGTCACCACGTGAGGTCCGGTGGGTCGTGGTGAGGCCCTTCGTTCGGTTCCGTCCTGCGCCACATTGGTCGGCCCGTGACGCATTTAGGGAGACCCATGGATGACTAGTCGTACAAGACAAAGATAGCATAATTGTGAAGGACTCTATGTCCACTGACAAAGCCGGCTAGGATTTGTAACCCTACGTTCTCGGACTAAGGTAACCCCTTTATCTCTGATATTACTATTCATCCAACCTAACTTTAAGGGGCATCCTACAGAATGCTCTGCTAGAATCATACTCGTCGATTAGGAAGAGAGGTGTCAAACAATGCGTGAGAGACAGGCCTAAAGATAATGTGCGTACAGGAGACACGTAGGCAGGTCTATGTATATAGAAAGGGTCGATGGGGATTGTGCGTGTGTATGCTTGCGAGAGGAAGACTACTTGTGATAAAGGTTAGTGAAAACAGTCGTAAATGGTTACGAGGGGGAAGGAGGGTTATATCGAGAGCATGTGTGTGAGAAAGACACCTCGGGAGAGAGTGTGTGAGCATGTGTGAGAGACCACCGATGGAGAGTGAAACTACACGTACAAGACTGCTGTACACATTGATTAAAGATATAAATTGTATCCAAATATTAGGATGGAATCATGATATTGGCAATTCGCGTAAGGAACGGTCATTGATCCATCAGACATCTAGATTCTATCGAATTTGAGCATGTCTATGTTATTATTCGACACAATTGATCCACATAGTTAGTATTTTGAACTCCAGACGATGCATCGCTTTAGCAATCGAATATAAACGTGAGTATAGTTCATGTTGTGTGTGTAAAGCACATTATACATACGAAAGTTACACAATGAACATTATAAATAGCTACCTATGAACTAGCATACATTTGAATTCAACTTAAGGTGGTTTTAAAAAATCGAATTCAACATGAAGTCCATTCAATTATTTGAATTTGATATCATGGCATTTGTAAATCATACCTAAATTATGGGGGCGCCAATCTTTCCTCTGATTTTGTACATAATAGCATATGTAGTCGTGTACAAAATAGATTCTAATTTAGCTCCTCCGTTCCAAAATAATCGTCGTTATAGGATTTTCAAGTGTCAAAATTTCAAAAATAAGCGTATAATTTAATGAGGTTTTCAAACATACAAGGTCAAATTTAACATTGTCTATTTAGGTCAATCCTCAAAGTTCAAGAGTACTCTAAACGTGAATGCTTGTGTTTCAAAATTTTGAACGAAGCGCCAAAAGAGCCTCTACTCGACCAAAACCGCGTGAGACCAATGTTTGGTAGTACAAGGAAATTACTTTTCTAATAACTCTGACCCGTGAAACCTACCGGCCCGACGTCCAAAGGTCTAAACCGGGGTGGTTTGTAGCTTCATCTAGACGCCACGCAACCGCCTCCGAAAAACATTCATACACAATGGCCGCCTAAGCACACATGCGCGCAGCTGAAATCGCTCCCGCCCACTATTTGGGACACCGGGGATTACCATCCTACCCCCGACCCACAGTAGGTCCGAAATTTAAGAGGGGGCAAAGTTTGTACTTTCCCCAAATTTCAAACAAGCGCGTCCCATCTTCTGTTCAAAAAAGCCAAAAACAAGCGCGTCCCAGACCGAAACATGGTTCTCCCCCCTCCCCCCCCCCCCCGCCCACCCGTCCGATTCCCCATTCGTACTCCATGGGCGCAAAAACTACCTCTCCACCAGCCGCGAAACCCCGGCGTCCTCCGTCCGCCACCCCATTCCATCAACCGCCGCCCTCCTCCATCACGCCGGAGCCGATACCCCGACGTCGTCGTCCACCACAACCTCAACCGCAACGCCCTCCACAGCTAGTAGTTGAAGCCGAGGCCGAGCCGTCCGTACCCGAGCCAGTTCAACCACGACGTCCTGCGCCTCACCGCTGCCACTCCAACTTCGCCACCCTCCACCGCACCGGAGATGTTCCTGCTACGCCGTCCTTCATCGCCTCGGATCTGCTTCCCCTCTGCCGACATACGGCCACGGCAACACAGTCAATAATTTGGCCATGGGTTCGTCCAAGCCTACACCCTCCTCCAGAACATCGGTTTCCCCGGCAAAAAGAAGAAGATCGGCGCGGCATGTGGAGGCGACCACACCGGCAACTGAAAATGGTACTCCTCTTCCCTTATTTGTGCAAATCTTACGTGTCTGCTTGCACGGTATTCATCCCACAGAAGACACTAGTTGACCGCCTCTTCTTGATACTAGATGTTCCTAGTAACTCGCGATGCACAAGGTTTCTCCTCATATACTATTTCACCTTAGCTAGAGGTCCGTCGCCCCCCTGAATTTCAATTCCTGGTCAGTTGATTCCCAATTAACGGAAGCATTCCCCAGCGTAACAGGCGCTAGTCCGCCTATTACGCCGGGGAAGCAGCGCCTCGGTGTTTATCTTAGGTGCGTGTGGGGCCTAGAGCTACTGGTGCCCGATCTAGAGGTCGGCCGGGATTAAAGGGATGACCTGGGGGCGCTGCCAAGCACGGCGGTGGTGTGAGGTCGAGGGGAGGGCGGGGCGGCGGAGGCAGGGTCTGGGCCGGTGGTCGCTGGCGGTTAGAGAAAGATCGTCAACAGTGACTGGCGGGAGGTAGACGAAGGCCATTTGCCCGTTCCTTATAGCTCGGACGGTTCATTAAAAAAATTGACTGACCTATTTATTTTCAGTCGACTGTTATCTTGATATGACCACATGTGGTGGTGTGCTGGAGGAGTACCTGCATTTTCTGTGCTCATATATTACAAAATCATACGGAGTAGAATCTAATTTTGTTTGCCATGCAATGTTGTAGAGCTATCATATGTCTCCTGTCATTTATTTTTCAGCCACCTGCTATCTGCTACTTTTAAAGTGCACTAGTTCTCCACGCACTTCATCCATACTCTCACTATTGTGTTTTTATGCAAGGGTATTTCAGACTTTGCTGCTATGAGAGAAGCAAAAAAGAAAAGAGAGAAGTCGCTCCAGCGTCGTAAGCCACACACGTTTCAGCCTTATAATAGGTGCAGTGTCAGCAGATGGAGACGATAAACGTAGCTCTGAAGTTGATGATCTCGCTCGCAATGAACCACCATCCCAGGTGCTTCCTTTAACTTCGCGGTGTCATATGTGGTTGCATGTTCCATATGGTGTCTAGCTTGTATTCGAAAGGCTGAAGTCGGTCTTTATTAAGATAAGGAAAGATATTTTTTACATGAACCACCATCCCGTGAGCACCAGAAGACAAATAGCTAGTCAGGGCACTGGCCGAGCCAGTGACAAGACCAGCAAAGAGAGGCATCACCTGGAAGCCAACTAAAAAGCCATGATGGTGGCGAAGCAGCCCGCCTCCCACCAGGCTCTCAGGTCCTACATGATCAAGCTCACCACTCCAGCCGGATGTCTAGCTTGTATTGCTTCCAATTTGGTAAATTGCATCTGCTTAGCTTACACGTTATACCTTTGAATATTACATGCCTTTCCGTTTTTGGTACATACTAGTACATCTGTGTATTAACCATGTTCTTACATCAAACTAATGTTCTTGTGTATCCCTCATCAATCACTTATGATGAGGCAGTCAGGCAAGTGGATTACTCCTCATTTAAAGAATGGAGCGTCAGCCTCCCGACATGATTCTCAAGAAAAAGCAAGGCTAGATGAAGATAGTGAACGTAGCTCTGTAGTTGATTACCGCATTTCCCCTACACTAGCATCGCAGGTGCTTGCTCTAACTTGGCAGCGTGATATGTGGTTGCATGTTGCATATGGTGTCTAGATTGTAATTCTTCCAATCTGGTTAAACTGCATGTGCTATTCTGCTTAGCTTATACATTATACCTGTTACCGTGACATGCCTTCATGTATTTAGTACATAGTGCATCTGTCTATTAAGCATGTCCTCACATAAAACTATTGTTTTTTTGTATCCCACATAAATCAATATGATGAGACACCTTCAGTATATGCAGTGTGATATTAGTTGCATCTTTGATATGATTTATAGCATGCGTTGCTTCTAGTTTGTTGAAATGCCATTCATGATGGGACACTTTTAACTTGGCAGAGTCATATTGGTTGCATCTTTCACGTGGTGTCTAGCTTGCATTGCTTCTTATTTGGTGAAATGGTTTCTGCTTAGTTTACACAAACAGTTGTGAATATGCCATGCCGTCCTGTTTTCGTATTATTCCATCCTGGAATCATGTGTTTGCCTTACATCAAAGTAGTGATTGCCAGTATCATGCACGAATGAGTTCTGAAGAGTGAATTTTATTGCTTTTTCTTGTCGGTTTTACTTGACAATTCAAAATTAATAAAGCGGAAGGAAGTTAGCAAGGCAGCGGATGAAGGTGCTCCTTCCAAATGGAGGGCCTCTACAGATTCTACTCCTCCATCCCCCCAAGATGATTTCCAAGACAACACATGCATAGACACTCAACGTAGCTGTGTTGGTGATGAGCACGTCTCCCCTAGTGCACCATCACAGGTGCTCCCTCTAACTTGGCACTGTTATATGTGGTTGCATGTTATGTATGATGTCTAGCTTGTATTGCTTCTAATTTTGTTGAATTTCATCTGCTTACTTTACACATTATACTTGTGACTAAGACACGTGTCCTGTTTCTAGAACATACAATATCTGTCTATCACACCATGTTCTTACATCAAAGTACATTTGTTCTGAAGAACTAAATTGTTATTCGTTTTTCTTGTCGGCTTGACTTAACATGGAACAGAAAAATACGAAGCAAGACAGAACAACAGGGAAAGGGAAGCGGAACAATCCTGCAGATTCTTCTGGTACTGATGGTGCAATAGAAGGTCAAAGTCCAGCGGAAAATTGTACTAACAGGGTATCTCGTGCTACACGAGCTGCAGAACAAGCCAAACAGAAACAAATAGCTACCACCAAACAAGCAGAGACAACCCTAGTTGTTGCAACACCTTCCAAAGTACCACCAGCTGCACGATTTACTCGTTGGTCAACTCAGCTAGCAGCATGTTCCCAAGCTCCCTTGCCACCTGACACTACTTCCGAAACACTCTTGACACAAGATGAGTTGGCAAGATCAGATGAACTTTATGAGCTTCAACAGCAAGAAGGTAGTTGCTGGAGTCAAGTTACAGTTGCATGCTTCTTTATATGTAGTCTCACAGTTTGATGTACACTAACACTTCCTATGTCTGTTGTTGGACTAGCACCTAGGCGCAAGAGGAAACAAACATCAGGGATAATGCTCGATAGGTTAACTAAATCTAGAGGAGGAAGAATGGAGATCCGTTTTGAGGCAGGTTTAAAAAGGCCACGTGATGCTACAGAGTCAGCCAAGTTAGTATCAGAGGCAGCGGTTGCTGTTAGGTGTCATGTACGTATCCTCCCAACATGGATTCAGTACAGGAATGAAAAAGACGAAACCCAGTTCAACACCTTCCTCGACCATTTATCTATAAGTATGGTTATGTATGGAAACTAGTAATATCGTCTTGCTCTGTCCAATACTTTCTAGGTTGCTGATAATGAGACTCCCATAATTTTCAACAGATGAAGTTCAAGTTGGATAGCCAAGATGATGCAACCAGACAAGCTTGCACCCATGTTTTCAAGTCTGCTCTGCGACAGTATCGGTATAACTTGAGGAAAACTCACTTTGAAGGCAAGGCTAACAGTGAACTTGCCCAAACATCTCCAGTGGAAAATATATCTGATGAAGACTGGAGAGGCCTCGTTAAACACTGGTCCGATCCGAAGTATCAGGTACATTATATATATGTCATCAGATCACATGTTGAAGTCCTATTTACGCATGTGCCACACAAATCTATCTTCTTGTAGGTGAACTGTTCAAAGAACAAGGCCAACCGTACGAAAGTGAAATTCCAACAGACGACAGGATCTCGTAGCTATATTACACACTGCAAGGCTCTTGTAATTAGCTGTTGTTTCACTCTTTTCGCTGTACCATATTATCAGATCTATATTGACTTGTTACAAATGCAGAGGAAAGCCTGCAAGGACCAAAAAGTACCTGAACCAAATGTTGTGGAAATCTTCAAGGACTGTCACACCAGCAAGAAGAAGGGCATGACTACACTAGTCAAAGCCGCTGTTGTAAGTCCTTAATCCTCATGCCTTTTAACTACTACTTACTCTGACTTGTGCCTTGAACTACATGGTTTGCAGCCAATGTCTATTACTCTTTTCAATTTTATACACAATTGTCTTAGCGTATCATTGCACCTTACGAGGGTTAAAAGAGAGGAGTGATGTTCCTTTGATCTTGACCTGTAATCTAGTTCCGTGCTGGACTTGCCCACACAACGTTACAATTGCCTGTTTGTCTGTTCTCAGTTGTTTTGTGATATGAATGATGTCATACTATGCTTACCATATTATAAACTTCGTCTCTTTATCCTTAGCCCTCAATACAATGTGAAGAAATAGACAATACATTAGCGATGGTACATGGTCATATGTTTGGAACCTGGTTTTATTATGTACTTTGCAATAAAATACAACTATTATTTTACATGGGTTCACCAGAATAAGTTCTGTATATAGACCAAAGCTATTTTGTTTGGTTTTGCTGCCTCCTTAATATCTTCTGTTCTAGTACTACTAATGTAAAACCACAAATTTTCAGCGAGCTATGGAAAAAATGGTGGAACCGCCATCTTCTGAAGGTGGCGAGGCAACTATAATCGCAATGTCAGCTCTTGCTGCAGTGGGTCAGTACCTGTCCACTAACAGTGCCAAAAGCACGTTCATGCATAATACTGGCTTGGTTGTTAAGGCAATCTCGTCCAAACTGCCTCATGATCAAGATATGCAAGCTCAAAACAATGTTGTATCTGCGCTCCAGACACAAGTCCATTCCCTAACAGAGACCCTTTGTGAAACAAGGAGAGACATTGTTCGATGTTGTCAAGATATGCATGGTTTTGAAACCAGACTATCAGACATTTGCTATGTTGTTCAGGAGCCTAGGAGAACTGAAGGCGAAGGTTATGGTGCTCCATCGGACAATACAGCATGAAAACGTAACAGTCAGGTCAAATGAACTGAGCTTCTGAACTTCTGGTGGTGCATTTATCTGCTAGACTGTTAACTTTTATGCCAACCTTCCTTTTGTTTTATAGTTGTAATTTGTTTTGGTGCGTTACAAAATTTGTTCTTAACGTGCAGCCACCAGCTGAAGAAAACAGCAAGCCATTTTTGTATAGTGTAGGATGTTCCCTATATTTGCACTGGTGGCGAACTTTGATGCCCACCGGCTATAGTTAACATGGGCCTCCTATGGGCCGTAGAAACAATGGGCCTTCTAAGGGCCATAGAAACAATAGGCCTTCTAGGTGGCGTAGAAACAATGGGCCTTATACGGGTCGTAGACACAATGGGCCTTCTATGGGTCGTATCATCAATGGGCCTTCTACGGGCTTATGATCGGTTGGCCAAACATGGGCCAATAGCAGACCACATTATGGCTGTAAATGGGCTAGAGTTGAAATCGTCCGTTCATGGGCCGACCATAACGGGTCGTCGTTAATCGGCCGTATTTTGATGACGCTATGAAAACGGCCCAACGGATTAACGGGCCACAAACGGGCCGACTGTAACCATGGGCTAAATTTGGCCCACAAGCAGAAAATGACAGTAACGGGCCGTAAGTAAACGAATGTGGAAATGAGCCCAAGAATAAATGGGCCCCGAGAAGGCCGAAAGATAACATGGGCTGGAAACGGCCCAACGGAATAATGGGCCGTTAATGGTTATAAAGTGATACACTGTTCATTACGGGCCAGTTTCACCATGTGCCGTTAATGGGTGGATGACATCTGTCCGAATGGTTAGCCGACACGTGTTTCCTCCAGCCAATGATGATTTTACACGTGGAAAATCCCCATTGGTCGGGGCTGTTAGCGGGTTATCGGATCCAAAACCGGACCCGATAGCTTAACGACGTTCCTTTACGGTGGATGCCACGTGTCGGTCACCCTTGACGAAAGCACTTCTGTGACACGCGATTTATCGTCATGGAAGTGGACACTTCCATGATGATAATTTTGGTAATGTCATGGAACACTTCTACGATAGCACAGGTATGACTATCTTGATTCTGTCGTAAATTTGTCATGGATGTACATGCATGACAGAAAACGTGACCTACTGTGTCAAACACGTATCATCACGGAAGTGTATTTTTTTTTGTAGTGTAAGGAAAGGAAGGATGCAGGTCTCAGATTGTGGAGATAGACTGATCCATGTACTACAAGGAGAAGGACTCCTATTGATTATCGCTTTCACACCAAAGAACAGCAAGATTTCTATGAGACAGTCTTGTTGGACAAGAAACCTATTGTCTGTGACATGAAATGGGTTGATTGGAAGTACATTAATGACAATGAGGATTACTTCCCATGAGTACATGAAAGTTTTATAATGAATGGTGTTGACACTTTTGTTGGTCAAAAGTTGACAAAATGGAATGATGAAATGATTATGCAATTCTATTCAACAGCTCATTTCTATCCAGATGGCAAGATTGTCTGGATGACCAAAGGAACAAGGTACCAATCTTCAATTGTTGAATGGGCCAAGTTGATCAATGCCCCCAAGGAAGATGAGAATGACACAGATGTGTATGCCAAGCCCAGAAAGGATCACAACTCCATGGCTCACATGTATAAGCCAATTCCTGATGCTGCTTTGGAAACTCACAAGTTTGGACCCATTTATTTTCTGTTGTCAGGTCTAACCATGATGAACACTATATTGAGACACACTCTGTTGCCCAAATTAGGAGATCATAGGATGATCCGTGGTCACTCAATCAACTTGCTTCATATGTTTGATGTGCCACGAAAGTTCAAGGTGATGTGTTTGATAGCCGAAACTATGGAGAGAACTGCAGCTGATCAAAAGAGATCATGTGGATATGCCCCTCACATTCAAGTATTGATCAACTCCAAGATGGGAACAAGGACATATCTTCTTGACAAAGAGCACCTTCCCCTGAGGCCAGAATTTGAGGACAACGAGGTTGTCATGGATGCATCACATCCTACTTCAGTAGAAGCCCAGGAGAAGAGAGAGAGAGGGAGCAAAGGCTGCTAAATCAGCAAGGGCAGCTAATGTACCAGATGCTTCAGTTGTCAATCTCAAGACCAAGCAAGATCAACTCAGTTATCTTCTTGAGGCAACCGTGAGAATTGAGAAAGGACTAGCCACCCTGACTCGAAATTAGGAGAGTCTTCAGAGGATCTTTGAGACTAAACTTCATGATCTAGATGTGAAGGTCACCGAGATTCACACCACTATTGAGAAGCTACAGGAAGAAGTTGAAGACATGAATGATAGAAGTAACACAGACATATTCCAGAGAGTGCCAAGGGCTCAAAGGTCTTCAGCAGTGCCAGTTGCTGGAGACTCCAGTGCTACTACTTCAGCACCTGCAGCAACTGCCACCGTTGCACCTCCAGTTGCAACTCCTCCAGCTCCTCAGACATCTCCACAAGCGTTTGCAGATGCCCTCCTCTCCACGCCATCTACGCACACCGGAGATAATGCCTAGAGTGCCACATAGCACTATGCATTTTGAGCTTTTTGGTAAGTTGTTGCCAAAGGGGGAGAAAGTGTATAGATCATTAGGCTGAGAGAGAGAGAGAGAGAGTATTGCCTTTTTGTTGCTTCTCTTGCTAATAATTTGATCGTTTGCTCATTTGATTACTATGTTCTAATGTCTGTTATGCTCGTGAGATACTTTTATGATCATGTGTTTGATCATACTATGCTTTAATGTGTGCTTGAATGCCTATCTCCATTACTTGTGTATGATCAATCATGTTTTCCTTGGTGATGAGTGCATGTTCTTTATATCTTATCATTTTGAGCGCTCCACCAAGATGTATGTGACATGGAAGAGTGACCAATGATCCTAATCGATTGTGCATTTGCATTCAAAAGAAAATCTTAAATAATGCACAAATTTAGGGGGAGCTCTTGCTTATCACATACTTCTCAAAGCGACGATGTATTTCATTCATATTATCATTTGTCGAAGCTTTTATCAATATGTTGTCATCAATTACCAAAAAGGGGGAGATTGAAAGTGCAACTAATCCCTAGGTGGTTTTGGTAATTGATAACAACATATATCTCATTGAACAAATATCCATTCAAGTTAAATATTTCAGAAAGTTCAATGATTGGCATGGCATGGACTAGAGATGTGGACCCCTCAAAATGCTAAGGACAAAGATTGGCAAAAGCTCAAGACTCTTCATTTTCATTTTAGTGACCCAAGATCACATTGAGTCCATAGGAAAAGCCAATATTATTAAAGGGGGATGAGGTGTTTCTTAATGGTCTACTTGCTCAAAGTGCTTAGTGATATGCTCCAAAACCCTCAGCCACTTTCTCATTTCCAAATATGTCAAAAACCCAAAGTGAAACTCGGCCCTACCAATTTGATCTATCTGGCGCCACCAACTTCTTTTGACATAGCCACAGCCAGAAACCTTAGACAATTCGGTCTCACCGAGATGGCAATGCAAACTCTCTGTTTCCAACGTACTGCTTGAGGACAAGCACAGGTTTAAGCTTGGGGGAGTTGATACGTCTCCAACGTATCTACTTTTCCTAATGCTTTTCCTCTTGTTTTGGACTCTAATTTGCATGATTTGAACAAAACTAACCCCGGACTAACGCTGTTTTCAGCAGAACTACCATGGTGTTGTTTTTGTGCAGAAATAAAAGTTCTCGGAATGGAACGGAACTTTGCGAGGATTTTTTATACAATAAACAAGAATTTCTGGAGCCAAGACCCACCGTAGGGGGCACCTGGGTGGGCACAACCCACCAGGGCGCCCCGCCCCCCTCCTGGCGCGCCCAGGTGGGTTGTCCCCACCTGGTGGCCCCGCAAACCCTAAAACCGACGCTATAAAATCCTATTTTTCCAGACAAATCAAGGAGAAATAATTATAGTGATCCACGAGACGGAGCCGCCGTCACCTCGTGTTCTTCATCCGGAGGCCATATCTGGAGTCTGTTTGGGGCTCCGGAGAGGGGGATCTTCGTTCTTCGTCATCCCCAACCCTTCTTCATCGCCAATTCCATGATGCTCCCCACCGGGAGTTAGTAATTCCTTCGTAGGCTCGCTGGTCGGTGAGGAGTTGGATGAGATTCATCATGTAATCGAGTTAGTTTTGTTACGGCTTGATCCCTAGTATCCACTATGTTCTAAGATTGATGTTGCTATGACTTTCCCATGCTTAATGCTTGTCACTTTGGGCCCGGGTGCCATGAACTCAGATCTGAACCGTTTATGTTATCATCATTATATCCATGTTCTAGATCCGATCTTGCAAGTTATAGCCACCTACTACGTGTTATGATCCGGCAACCCTGGAGTGACAATAGTCGGGACCACTCCGGGTGATGACCGTAGTTCGAGCAGTTCATGTATTCACTATGTGTTAATGCTTTGTTCTGGTTCTCTATTAAAAGGAGGCCTTAATATCCCTTAGTTTCCAATATGGACCCTGCTGCCACGGGAGGGTAGGACAAACGATGTCATGCAAGTTCTTTCCATAAGCACGTATGACTATTTACGGAATACATGCCTACATTATATTGACGAACTGGAGCTACTGCCGTATCACCCTAGGTTATAACTGTCTCATGATGAATATCATCCAACAAGTCATCGATCCAATGCCTACGAATTTATCTTATATTGATCTTGCTAAGTTACTACTGCTATCGTTACTATTGCACTTGCTACAAAATTACTGCTATCATTGTACCGTTATCGTTGCTACTGTTACTACTATCAAAACTATCAAACTACTTTGCTACTGATCACTTTGCTGTAGATAATTAATCTCTAGGTGTGGTTGAATTGACAACTCAGCTGCTAATACCTTCAAATATTCTTTGGCTCCCCTTGTGTCGAATCTATAAATTTGGGTTGAATACTCTACCCTCGAAAACTATTGCGATCCCCTATACTTGTGGGTTATCAAGACCTTTTTTTGGCGCCGTTGCCAGGGAGCATAGGTATATTTGTTGAGTCACTTGGGATTATTATCAATTTATCACTATGAAGAATCTGAAGGATGCTAAGACTAAGATTTTTCCCTCAAAGACGAGGGGAGGTAAGGAACTGCCATCCACTTCTGCTTTAGATTCACCTTCTGTTATAAGTAAACTTGCAACACCACCACATGCTATTAATCCTGATATGTCACAAGTTATTGATGGTGCTACTTCTACTATGGATAATACTTATGATGATGCTAGTACCTTGCTTGATAATGATGATGTGCCACTTGGTGAATTTCTTGATGAACAAATTGCTAGAGTAATACAACATGATGTTGAATCTGATGATGAGCCTGAAACTGAAACTCCTGAAACACCTGCTAGAACTAGCCTTCCTAGATATGAATTGCCTAAGGTACCGGAAGGTTATGTTATGAATGAGGAGACAACTAGAGATATTCTTGCTTGTAAGGATAGAGATGATCTAGAGAAATTATTATGCAAGTATAAAGAAAAATCTCTGAATGCTAGAATGAAATATGATCCTAAGTTTGCTACTTCACTGATCTTTATTGATGATAAGGATTATGAATTCTCTGTCGACCCGGAGTTAATTACTTTGGTTGAATCTGATCCTTTTCATGGTTATGAAAATGAAACTGTTGTGGCACATCTTACTAAGTTGAATGACATAGGCACCCTTTTTACTCATGATGAGAAAACTCGCTATTACTTTATTCTCAAATTATTTCCGTTCTCATTAAAGGGTGATGCTAAAGCTTGGTACGATACTCTTGCTCCTAGTTGTGTGCGTAGTCCCCGGGATATGATTTATTACTTCTCTGGAAAATATTTCCCTGCTCATAAGAAACAAGTTGCTTTACAGGAAATATTTAACTTTGTGCAAATTAAAGAAGAGAGTCTCCCACAAGCCTGGGGGAGGCTTTGCCAGTTACTTAATGCTTTGCCTGATCATCCTCTTAAGAAAAATGAAATGCTTGATATCTTCTATAATGGACTAACCGATGCTTCTAGGGACTTCCTAGATAGTTGTGCTGGTTGTGTTTTCATGGAATGAACTGTTGGACAAGCTGAAGAGTTATTGAATAACATATTGAAAAATTATGATGATTGGACTCTTCCTGAACAACCGCCTAAACCCACCCTGAAGAAGAGGGGTATATTATATTTCAGTCCTGAAGATATGCAAGAGGCAAAGAAATCTATGAAGGAAAAAGGTATTAAAGCTGAGGATGTCAAAATTTTACCTCCTATTGAAGAAATACATGGGCTTAATACGCCACCACTGCCTAAGGTGGTAGAGGTAAATTCTTTAATGAAGTTTAGTGATAATGATAATCCTCACAATATGCACCCTAGTCAATGCCTTTATGAGTATGAAAACTACATTAGAAAACAAGATCACTTCAATGCAAATGTTATGAAACAATTGAAATATAATTCTGATATGATTGCTCGCTTGAGTGACTTGTTATTTAGAATCTCAAATGATGTTAGAGGTGTTGGAAAGCATGCTTCTATGGTTCAAACTCAGTTAGAACAAGTTGCTAAATCTCAAAGAGAATTGCTTGATGAAATGAATAATAATATACATGACTTTGTTGTTAGAGTTGCAACTAGAGGAGGTAAAATGACTCAGGAACCACTTTATCCCGAGGGACACCCAAAAAGAATTGAACAAGATTCACAAATAAATAACACGGATGCACGTAGTCCTTCTAAAAAGAGAAAGAAGAAGAAAAATGATAGGACTTTGCATGCTTCTAGTGAACCTGAAATAGAAAAACCTCTTGATAATGATAATGAAACTTCTATCTCTGATGCTGAAACTCAATCTAGTAATGAACCCTCACCTTCTGATAATGAAGAAGATAATGATGAGGTTCCTGAAGATGCTCAACCAAATAATAAAGAACCAGACAATGATATTGAGATAGAACCACATGTTGATCTTGATAACCCACAACCTAAGAATAAAAGATATGATAAAAGAGAATTTGTGGCTAGAAAACACGGTAAAGAAAGAGAACCGTGGGTTCAAAAACCTATGCCCTTTCCACCTAAGTCAACTAAAAAGGAAGATGATGAAGAATTTGAACGCTTTGCTGAAATGCTGAGGCCAGTCTTTTTGCGTACTCGCTTGACTGATATCTTGAAAATGCCTCCTTATGCAAAGTACATGAAAGACATCATCATCACCAATAAGAGAAAAATACCGGAAGCTGAAATATCCACTATGCTTGCTAATTATACTTTTAAGGATGGAGTACCTAAAGAACTTGGAGATCCGGGAATACCAACTATACCTTGCTCTATCAAAAAGAATTATGTGATAACTGCTTTGTGTGATTTAGGAGCTCGTGTTAGTGTTATGCCTTTCTCTTTATATAAAAGACTTGATTTGAATAAACTCACACCTACTGAAATATCTTTGCAAATGGCTGATAAATCAACTGACATACCTATCGGTATCTGTGAGGATGTGCCCGTTGTTGTTGCTAATGTTACTATTTTGACTGACTTTGTTATACTTGAGATGCCTGAGGACGACAATATGTCGATTATCCTTGGTAGACCCTTCTTGAATACTGCAGAGGCTGTTATTGATTGCAACAAAAGCAAGGTCACTTTTCATATCAATGGTAATGAGCATACGGTGCACTTTCCGAAGAAATAATTCCAAGTGAATGGTATTAATGTTATTGAAAAATCTCCGACAATCACTATTGGAAGTTTTCAAATACCTCTACCTACTGTTAAAAATAAATATGAAATGCTTATTGTTGGGGACATTCATATCCCCATTGAGGTAACTTAGTGATTTACGATAGTTCTTCGGTTTCATGCTAATCGGAAGTGGTTGTTAATAAGACTTGATCAACCTTATTAATGGATCATTTTTGAGCGGTATGAAGTTGATGAATTTAGTAAGCACTACCTTCTGTCCCTACTTTTTGGTTTCTATTTTTATTAGTTAAATAAAATAAAATGCCATGTTTTTTTCTGTTTTCGGAATTTCCTGTGCAATAAAAAATGACCCAAAAATAAAGTTCTCATAATGCTCTGAAAATTTAATATGATTTTTTCTGAATATTTAAGAATTTCTGGTGCAAATGATACCAGAGGGAGGTGCACCAGGTGGGCACAACCCACCTGGGCGCGCCAGGACCCCCAGGCACGCCCTGGTGGGTTGTGGTCCCCACATGGGCCCCCTCACTTACCTCTTCACACCACATCATCGCTTACCTCCAGAAAAAAATCTCCATTGCTCTCTCTCCCGTGTTCTTGCTCTCAAACCCGCGGATTTCGATCTCTTTGCTCGAAGCTCCGTTTCCGAAACTGTTTCTGAGGATTGTTGCTTGGTATGTGACTCCACCATTTGTCCAATTAGTTTTTGTTTTAGTGGTTTATATTTTGAATAATTAGCTACTCTTGGTGCTGTTGTAGATGAGTTTGCATGTTAAATTCTTAGAGTTCTAAGTAGTTTGAATGCTTGCTATGGCCTCTATGTATCCCTATGAGTAGTTGCTATAAATTTAATAAAGTTTTGTTGACAAATTTTTGTCACCCAAAATTTTCAGAAAATTGTACGCGAACATGATGAACCTATTTGGAAGGAGTTCTTCGAGGAGGAGATCCTCGGGGGCATCTTCTAGCGACAATTCCGCTCGCCGTTTTTATGTTGAACCAAGTGAAAGTTCCATTCGAGATGCAGCTACCAAAACATGCTTATGGCCTTGCGATGACTATATGGTGCGTGTGGGCATTAAGAAGGAATTTGAGCAATATGTTCACAATGCCGGTCTCGGTCCCTACAATTCAGATAAGTGCGAACGACACCATACTCTCACTGAATCATTTGTCAAAGGATTTAAATTCCATCCCCGAGAGGCTAGGGTGTCATTTAAACTCTATGAAGATTCATTTACCATTTCACTAGAGAGTTTTGCTCACCACTGCAAACTCCCATTCTGGGGTTCGCTTGACGAACCGCCAAAGGCTGAGTACCAATCGTTCTTGACTAGTCTTTGCTACGGTGAGACGAGGGGAGTGACACAAGGTAGAATAAAGAGCATTCATTTTCCCGCAATTCAGTACTTTGCATTATTTAACGGGAAATGTATAGTAGGCAAGCAAGACTGTAGTACAATTTGTGCTCTAGACTTGAGCCTCATACGCACCGCTCTCACCGGTGAAAGGAGTTATAACCTTGGAGCGATTGTTGCACGAAGACTTTAGCATAACACTAACAGTGGCTATTTCTATGGTGGAATATATGCCACGCGTTTAGCACGAGGGCTAGGGTGTTTCACCTTTGCCCTTTGACCCTATCCTACCCACGCAGTTTTTAGACTTCGATGTTTTGAAAAGTCATAAGATCCTCGCAGGGAAAGTCCATAATTTCACTTACAATATGTTGTTTAACCAAAAATCTATTGTGCACACATATTTTCCTGCGCCTGCTCTTTTTGACTATCACAGCAAAGGAAGATACTTTGTTCTTGAGAGCGAGGCCCGAGCTCACAACGCAGTAGTGGAGGCAGCACGGCAGGCCGAGGCATCCGCACCGAGAGCCTCCGTGAGCTACCATGCCAACCACTATCCAGATTACTGACTGTTTACCAAGTTAGGCCAAAAGCCTAAGCTTGGGGGAGTATGTGTTTCTCACCGACATTACATTCATGTTCACACATTTCATTCCAGTTGTCGGTGTTCACACTTTTTCATTGTATTATCCATGCTTAAATTTATTTTCTTGCCTTCTTCTTGTGTGTTTGAAAAACTTTAGAAAAACCAAAAAAATTAGTTGTAGTTAGTTTACTTTCTATGCATGCTTAGTTGTAATACTAAAAAGAAAATCCAAAAAGATTCCCTTGTTCTTCTTTTGCTTGTTGGGAGCTTTCCCGCGTAAATAGTTTTTCTCGTTTTTGCTTTTCCCTTATATTTGCTTGCTCAAGAAAACCAAAAACTTCAAAAATATTTCAGTGTGTTTCTCTGAATTTCTTTTCTTCTTATCTAGTTGTACCGAGGAGAAGACCACGATGAAAATGTTAAGTGGCTCTCATATGAATAATTGTTGATCTAATAAAGAGCACATTTTACCTTGTCTTGTCCAATTGAATAAAATGTTTGCAGATTCCAACTTAGTCCACGGCACTCTTGCACTATTATTATTTTCATATCATTCGGTCGTGCAAGTGAAAGGCAATAATGACGATATTCGATGAACTGACCGTGGCAGAGAGAAACGGGTATGAACTCGACTTGTTCTATTTGTGTAAATATGTTTAACCTAGTATCCATGATTCAGCCCATTATGATTAAACATGTTTGCAATGACAATTAGAGATTATAGTTTCTCATGCCATGCATAAGTAGCTGGGAGTGGATAATGATTTATCTTGGATATCAACATTGCGTTAAAATGATTGTGATGTAGTATGATGATATGGTATCCTCCTCTGAATGTTCGAGTGGCTTGACTTGGCACATGTTCATGCATGTAGTTGAATCAAAACCAACATAGCCTCTATGATATTTATGTTCATGGTGCTCATATCCTACTCATGCTAGTGTCCAATGTTACTTATGCATAATGCATGTTCATGACCGTTGTTGCTCTCTAGCTGGCCGCTTCTCAATCTAATTGCTAGCCTTCGCCTGTACTAAGTGGGAATTATGCTTGTACATCAAAAACCTTGAACCCAAAGTTATTCCAGATGAGTCCACCATACCTACCTATATGCGGTATTACCCTGCCGTCCTAAGTAAATTTGCATGTGCCACCTCTAAAAACTTCTTATAAATATCCTTTTTGTGTGCCTGGATCGTTCATGGAATGACAGGAGGTGGTCGGTATCTTCCATTCTAAGCAGGTTATTCTCAGGTCGAGTGTTTATTCACTCGACATCGCACGAGAAAAGGGCGGTAATAGGGATGCCCAATCCCAAACTGCAAAAGAAATGATCTCTCAAGTAATCAAACAAAAACTCTCAATGGAGTCAAAACCTTTACTTCTATCGCTTGGGAACCGCCACTAGCGTGCTTAGCATGGAAGATATTGGTAACTGATGGTCGTGAAGTAAATGAGAAAGGTGCATGTCTCAAAATATCATTTACCTCTGTTTTAAAAAATTGAACTCTGGCACCTCTGCAAATCACTGCTTCCCTCTGCGAAGGGACTATCCATTTACTTTTATGTTGTGTCATCACCTTCTAAAACAAGCGCCAGAACTTGAGAGCACTGTTGTCATGCTTATGCATTGTGTGTAGCTAATGTTGGGTGCATCATGACTTGATCTTTTCTACCATGAATTACAATGTTTGGACGCTGCTTGAACTTTGGAGGTGCTCTGCATTTATGTTTTGCGGTCTCAGAAAGGGCTAGTGGGAGACTGAAGGAAATATGCCCTAGAGGCAATAATAAAGTTGTTATTTATATTTCCTTATATCATGATAAATGTTTATTATTCATGCTAGAATTGTATTAACCGGAAACTTAGTACATGTGTGAATACATAGATAAACAGAGTGTCACTAGTATGCCTCTACTTGACTAGCTCGTTGAATCAAAGATGGTTAAGTTTCCTAGCCATAGACATGAGTTGTCATTTGATTAACTGGATCACATCATTAGAGAATGATGTGATTGACTTGACCCATTCCGTTAGCTTAGCACTTGATCGTTTAGTATGTTGCTATTACTTTCTTCATGACTTATACATGTTCCTATGACTATGAGATTATGCAACTCCCGAATACCGGAGGAACACTTTGTGTGCTACCAAATGTCACAACGTAACTGGGTGATTATAAAGGTGGTCTACAGGTGTCTCTGATGGTGTTTGTTGAGTTGGCATAGATCGAGATTAGGATTTGTCACTCCGATTGTCGGAGAGGTATCTCTGGGCCCTCTCGGTAATGCACATCACTATAAGCCTTGCAAGCAATGTAACTAATGAGTTAGTTGCAGGATGATATATTACAGAACAAGTAAAGAGACTTGCCAGTAACGAGATTGAACTAGGTATTGAGATACCGACGATCGTATCTCGGGCAAGTAACATACCGATGACAAAGGGAACAATGTATGTTGTTATGCGGTTTGACCGATAAAGATCTTCATAGAATATGTGGGAGCCAATATGAACATCCATGTTCCGCTATTGGTTATTGACCGGAGACGTGTCTCGGTCATGTCTACATAGTTCTCGAACCCGTAGGGTCCGCACGCTTAACGTTCGGTGATGATCCGTATTATGAGTTTATGTGTTTTGATGTACCGAAGGTAGTTCGGAGTCCTGGATATGATCACAGACATGACAAGGAGTCTCGAAATGGTTGAGACATAAAGATCGATATATTGGATGACTATGTTTGGACATCGGAATGGTTCCGGTGAGTTTGGGCATTTACCGGAGTACCGGGAGGTTACCGGAACCCCCCGGGAAGTATATGGGCCTTATTGGGCCATAGTGGGAGAGAGGAGAAGGGAGCCTAGGAGGGGGCGTGCTCCCCCCAAGCCCAATCCGAATTGGGTTTGCCCCCCCCCCTCCTTCCTCCTTCCTCCCCCTTCCTTCCTCTCCTAGTCTAACTAGGGAAGGGGGGAATCCTACTCCCGGTGGGAGTAGGACTCCTCCAGGGCGCGCCATAGAGCCCCCCTGCCTCCACTCCTTTATATACGGGGGAGGGGGCACCCCATAGACACACAAGTTAACATTGTCTTAGCCGTGTGCGGTGCCCCCCTCCACCATAATCCACCTCGATCATATCGTTGGAGTGCTTAGGCGAAGCCCTGTGCCGGTAACTTCATCATCATCGTCATCACGCCGTCGTGCTGACGAAGCTCTCCCTCGACACTCAACTGGATCGAGAGTTCATGGGACGTCACCAAGCTGAACGTGTGTAGATCACGGAGGTGCCATACTTTCGGTACTAGGATCGGTCGGATCGTGAAGACGTACGACTACATCAACCGCGTTGTCAGAACACTTCCGCTTTCGGTCTACGAGGGTACGTAGACAACACTCTCCCCTCTCGTTGCTATGCATCACCTAGATGGATCCTGCGTGTGCGTAGGAATTTTTTTGAAATTACTGCATTCACCAACAAATACCACTATTGTCATATTATATCATGGTTGTTTTGATAATGTGTTGCCATTTGAGATATCTTATTATTGCTCGCTAGCTGATTATGTCATTGATATGAGTTAATATAATCTTTAAGAGTTATTATCGGCATGGTTAGTTATAATGTTGGCTGAAAACATGGGTGTTGTTTAAGCTTATTTATGCAAACAAGAGCAAAAGAGTTCGTAAAAGTTTTTCTTTTTCACTTTCAGTTTATCAACTGAATTGCTTGAGAATAAGCAAAGGTTTAAGCTTGGGGGAGTTGATACGTCTCCAACGTATCTACTTTTCCTAACGCGTTTCCTCTAGTTTTGGACTCTAATTTGCATGATTTGAATGAAACTAACCCTGGACTGACGCAGTTTTCAGCAGAACTACCATGGTGTTGTTTTTGTGCAGAAATAAAAGTTCTCGGAATGGAATGAAACTTTGCGAGGATTTTTTATACCATAAACAAGAATTTTTGGAGCCAAGACCCACCGGAGGGCGGCACCTGGGTGGGCACAACCCACCAGGGCGCCCCCTCCTAGCGTGCCCAGGTGGGTTGTCCCCACCTGGTGGCCCCGCAGACCCTGAAACCGATGCTATAAAATCCTATTTTTCCAAAAAAATCAGGGAGAAAGACTTATTGCGATCCACGAGACAGAGCCGCCGTCACCTCCTGTTCTTCATCGGGAGGCCAGATCTGGACTCCGTTTGAGGCTCCGGAGAGGGGATCTTCGTTCTTCGTCATCACTAACCCTTCTCCATCGCCAATTCCATGATGCTCCCCACCGGGAGTAAGTAATTCCTTCGTAGGCTCGCTGGTCGGTGAGGAGTTGGATGAGATTCATCATCTAATCGAGTTAGTTTTGTTACGGCTTAATCCCTAGTATCCACTATGTTCTAAGATTGATGTTGGCATGACTTTGTCATGCTTAGTGCTTGTCACTTTGGGCCCGGGTGCCATGAACTCAGATCTGAACCGTTTATGTTATCATCATTATATCCATGTTCTAGATCCGATCTTGCAAGTTATAGTCACCTACTATGTGTTATGATCCGGCAACCCCGGAGTGACAATAGTCGGGACCACTCCCGGTGATGACCGTAGTTTGAGGAGTTCATGTATTCACTATGTTTTAATGCTTTGTTCCGGTTCTCTATTAAAAGGAGGCCTTAATATCCCTTAGTTTCCAATATGGACCCTGCTGCCACGGGAGGGTAGGACAAAAGATGTCATGCAAGTTCTTTCCATAAGCACGTATGACTATTTACGGAATACATGCCTACATTACATTGATGAACTGGAGCTAGTGCCGTATCACCCTAAGTTACTACTGCTATCGTTACTATTGCACTTGCTATAAAATTACTGCTATCACTGTTACCGTTACCATTTCTACTGTTACTACTATCAAAACTATCAAATTACTTTTCTACTGATCACTTTGATGCAGATAATTAGTCTCTAGGTGTGGTTGAATTGACAACTCAGCTGCTAATACCTTCAAATATTCTTTGGCTCCCCTTGTGTCGAATCTATAAATTTGGGTTGAATACTCTACCCTCGAAAACTGTTGCGATCCCCTATACGTGTGGGTTATCACACACCATCTATTACCTTTTGGAGAGTGGTGTCTCCTAGATTGGTTAGGTGTCACTTGGGAGCCTCCGACAAGATTGTGGAGTTGAACCAAGGAGTTGGTAAGGGCAAGGATATCGCCTACTTCGTGAAGATCTACCCGAGTGAGGCAAGTCCTTCATGGGCGATGGCCATGGTGGGATAGACAAGGTTGCTTCTTCGTGGACCCTTCGTGGGTGGAGCCCTCCGTGGACTTGCGCAACCGTTACCCTTCGTGGGTTGAAGTCTCCATCAACATGGACGTACGATAGCACCACCTGTCAGAACCACGCCAAAAATCTCCATGTCTACATTGCGTTTGCATTCTCCAAACCCTTCCCTTTACCTTCATATGCAATGTTTTATTGTCCGCTGCTACACTCTTAGAATTGCATGTGTAGGTTGATTGCTTGACTTGTGCTAAGTTGCTAAAATCTGCCAAGACTTAAAATTAGGAAAAGGCTAGATTTTTATTTGGTCAAGTAGTCTAATCACCCCCCTCTAGACCTACTTTCGATCCTACAAAGGGACTATCAAGCGTGGGTGCAATAGCAATAATTTCATGTTTAACATAAGGAACTATAGCAAGTTCACCTCCATAAGCATAATTAATATTGGCATCATGGCCATAAAAATAGCAAGCATCATGTTCATCAAGGGATGATATCTCAATCAAATCAATGGAATCATAATTATCTATAGATTCATGCATATCATTATTTTCTTCCAAAGCAACGGTCATTCTCTCAATAAATTCCTTAACACAGGCATTATGAGCATAGTTTTCATAGCAATATTTAAGTACGTCAAAATTTTCAGATTTGTAGAGAGTAATATCATACTTTTCAATCAAATAAGCAACTTCATAAGCACCCTTAAAAGCAACATTCTTCAGTTTCTTCGATATCATAGTAACTATAAACACCTTTGGCATAAGAAGATCGGATTTCATTATCATTAAACTCACATAGGTAGGGAAGGTGTTTTTTAGGGTTTTCCGAGCAACAAGTAAAATCATAAATTTCACATAGATTCCAAGCATAGCATAGCAAATAATTTATTTGATTCCATAGGAGTCCCCATTTTTTAGACAAATGATGACACACAAAATGAGCATGCTCATCTAATGATTTTCCCTCAACTAAACTAGTTGGGGTTTCAGCACGAGCACATAAAGATCGAAGATGATCCAAGTAGAAAAATTTAAGTGGATCCATAAAACTTTTGCTTTCTGATCTTGAATAAATACACAATTAAGGCAAGCAAACAAGCAAACAAACCAAGTAAGACATAAGGGAAAACGAAAAGAAGGCAAATCTTTTTGTGTTTTCTGAAATCATTTTAGAAGTGGGGGAGAGGAAAACGAGAGGCAAATGGCAAATAATGTAATGCAAGATATGAGAGTTTATGGTGGCTACTTGGTAGGCTTGATGTAGATCTCCCTGGCAAGGGCGCTAGGAATTCTTCCTGCTACTTCTTGAGCTTGCGTTGGTTCTTCCCTTGAAGAGGAAAGGGTGATGCAGCAAAGTAGAGATAAGTATTTCCCTCAGTTGAGAACCAAGGTATCAATCCAGTAGGAGATACAAGCATGTCTCCAATCTATGCACCTACACAAACAATCAAACACTCGCACCCAACGCGATAAAGGGATTGTCAGTCCCTTCACGGTCACTTGCAAAGGTGAGATCTGATAGAGATAGATATAAAAGATTACTAAAACTTAAAACAAAGTAAAAGTAAAAAATTGCAGCGAGATATTTTTGGGTTTTTTGGTTTATAGATCTGAAAATATATGATGGAAAATAGACCCGGGGGCCATAGGTTTCACTAGAGGATTCTCTCTTGAAGGCAAATAATACGGTGGGTGAACAAATTACTATCGAGCAATTGATAGAAAAGCGCAAAATTATGACGATATCCAAGGCAATGATTATGAATATAGGCATCACGTCCGTGTCAAGTAGACCGACTCCTGCCTTCATCTACTACTATTACTCCACACATCGACTGCTATCCAGCATGCATCTAGAGTATTAAGTTCATAAGAACGGAGTAACGCTTTAAGCAAGATGACATGATGTAGAGGGATAAACTCAAGCAATATGATGAAAACCCCATCGTTTTACCCTTGATGGCAACAATACAAATACGTGCCTCGCTACCCCTACTTTGTCAATGGGTGAGGACACCGCAAGATTGAACCCAAAACTAATCACCTCTCCCATTGCAAGAAAATCCAATCTAATTGGCCAAACCAAACCGATAATTCGAAGAGAAATACAAAGATATCAAATCATGCATATAAGAATTCAGAGAAGATTCAAATAATATTCATAGATAAACTGATCATAAATCCACAATTCATCGGATCTCGACAAACACACCACAAAAGAATATTACATCGGATAGATCTCCAAGAACATCGATGAGAATATGGTATTGAGGATCAAAGAGAGAGAAGAAGCCATCTAGCTACTAGCTATGGACCCGTAGGTCTGTGGTAAACTACTCATGCTTCATTGGAAGGGTAATAGAGTTGATGTAGAAGCCCTCCGTGATCGAATCCCCCTTCCAGCAGGGTGCCGGAAAAGGTCCCTAGATGGGATCTCACGGGTACAGAAGGTTACGGCGGCGGAAAAGTATTTTGGTGGACGCCTCTGCTTGTTTGGGAATATTTATGAATTTATAGGCCAAGAATTAGCGTTGGAGGAGTCCCGTGGGGCCCACAAGCCAGGGGCGCCCCCCTAGCGCGCGCCCTGAGGGCTTGTGGAGCCCTCGGGACCCTTCCGCCTTCCTTACCAAGTCCCACGTGTGTCTTCTGGTCCAAGAAAAATCATCGCGCAAGTTTTATTCCGTTTGGACTCCGTTTGATATTCCTTTTCTGTAAACTCAAAAACAAGGAAAAAACAAGAAGTGGCACTAGGCTCTGGGTTAATAAGTTTGTCCCAAAAATAACATAAAATAGCATATTAATGCATATAAAACATCCAAAATAGATAATATAATAGAATGGAACAATTAAAAATTATAGATACGTTGGAGACGTATCACCATGCAGGTGGGCTCCACTCTAGAACCTTCTAGAACCTTCCCGGCACAATACCAGAAAATCCCAAATATTTTCCAAAACCTTGAATATTACTTCCCATATATAAATCTTTACCTCTGAACAATTTCGGAGCTCCTCGTGATGTCTCGGATCCCATTCGGAACTCCGAACAACCTTCGGACTTCACCATATTAATATCTCATTACTACCCTAGCGCTACCGAACATTAAGCATGTGACCCTAAGGGTTCGGGGACATGTAGACATGATCGAGACTCCTCTCCAATCAATAATCAATAGCTAGACCTGAATGCCCATATTGATTCCTACATATTCAACGAAGATCTTTATCGGTTGAACCGCGATGTCAAGGATTCAGTTAATCCCGTATGCAATTCCCTTTGTCCGGCGATATGTTACTTGCCCGAGATTCGATCGTTGGTATCTTCATACCTAGTTCAATCTCTTTACCGGCAAGTCTCTTTACTCGTTTCGTAATACAAAATCCAGTGACTAAACTCATTACTCATATGCTTGCAAGCTTCTTGTGATGTTGTATTACTGAGAAGGCCCAGAGATATCTCTCCGTCACACGAAGGGACTATGAGAGCCTGGCTTAATAGGAATGATAGACTACTCATATCAAGAAGGAATTCCTTCTTTTCTGGGAGCCCATTCGAAAAGAACTTCAAAGTTAAGCGTGCTTGGCTTGGGGTAATTCTAGGATTGGTGACCGACCGGGAAGTAGCTCCTGGGTACGCACGAGTGAGGAAGTGCGCAGGAAAGACTAGTGTTGGTCTGTGAGGCCAGTCTTGATCCCGCCAGGCGTAACAGGGTGTTATAGTTGGTATCAGAGTCGACCCTCGTGGTTACATGGACATGCGCGGGTCAGGTGTGCAGGCATGTGGCGCATGGCGCGTGTGGCCCGTTGTGGCACATGGCATGGCACATGTGCTGGACTGGGACGCGCATATGTGTGCCAAGAGGGAACGTTCCTGATGGGCCGACGAGGACGTGGGTTCCTTTGAGTGGGAGTGTATGTGAGAGCTTGGCTTAATAGGAATGATAGATTACTCATATCAAGAAGGAATTCCTTCTTTTCCGGGAGCCCATTCGAACTGTGGGGCCAGTCTTGATCCTGCCAGGCGTAACAGGGTGTTACAGCGACAAATCCCAGTCTCGATCAATGCAACCCAACAAATACTTTTGAAATTACCTGTAGAGCACCTTTATGATCACCTAGTTACGAAGTGGCGCTTGATAGCACACAAAGTATTCCTCCGGTATCCGGGAGTGGCATGATCTCATGGTCTAAGGAATAGATACTTGACATTACGAAAGCTATGACAAAGAGAACTTAGTGACACGATCATATGCTAAGTTTTATGGTTGGGTCTGCCATCACATCATTCTCCTAATTATGTGATCCCGTTATCATATAACAACTCATGTCTATGGTTAGAAAACCTTAAATCTTTGATCAACGAGCTAGTCTAGTAGAGTCTTATTAGGGACAAGATGTTGTTTATGTATCCACACATGTATTTAAGTTTCTGGTCAAATACAATTCTAGCATGGATAATAAACATTTATCATGAACAAGGGAATATGATAATAACCATTTTATTATTACATGTAGGGCATATTTCCAACACCTCGGATCATTAGATTAGATACAACCCCTAAGAAACAATGCATTGCGGTAGTTATCTCTTAAGTTTTTATACCTCCTATGATAACGTGCTAAGAGACGATGCATTGGGAGAGTCCTAACTAGGTGCTAACAACCGCATTTAACTAGACCCGTTGAGTAACTCTTGTCTTTAATATGAGGTCGAGATCGTCGACAATGTCCCCTTCACTGACTGGCCTTTGGTCTGCCACGTCCAACTGTTCAGGTTACATCAATGGTCTACCAATTAGATCAACGACTCAGATCAAATGTTCTATCGGCAGACTGTCCAGCACATACAATACTACCCAAACGATCCCTCCGTAGAAAAACAACATGTCTATGATGTGTGTGACCTGATCAACACTGCCACCAGGCCACGCACTGTCCTTGCCCCGCACTCCCCTCCCTGGGGTCTACGCCATCCTCGCCCCGGTAGCAAGTTCTGCCTCCACGGCATGCAAAAACCAGCCGCCATCGAGCCCCCGCCCCCGTTCCCCTCGGGCCTCCTTCACCGGCACCCCCGCCAAGTGCATCCTCCCTCGCCGGCACCCCCGCCTAGCGCGGCCTCCTGTGCCGACCGCATCACACCCAGGACCGCCTCCCTCGCCGGCGCCCCCGCACAGCCGCTGCCACCGCCTTCCAACGCAGTGCTTCCTGATTGTAGCGGTCAAGATGATATGTCGGCTCGGTCTCTCGGAAGCGCTCATAGGGGTAGGGTGTGCGTGCGTGCGTTCATAGGGTCAGTGTATGCACGTATAATGAGTGCTTGTGTTTGTACCGTGTTCAAAAAATATAGTTGGCAACTAATTTTATCTCTATTTGTTTTTCACTCATCAGTCTGATCATGTAATCCCGCAAAAGAGTCTAATCATGTACTACTACGTAACACGATGGCTCATGTTCTCGCTCGTAGGGGTAGGGCGGGGAACTGTGGTGATGCCGTGTGGGATTAATGATGTCCTCTGATCTGGACTATCATTTGTAACGAACTTGATGCTGTTAATTAATAAAAAGCTTTTCTTTTTTTACCTAGTACTCCTAGTATAAAGAAACGAAAAAACTAACGCCCACATGTGTGGGCGTTTGCACATCGCCCACACGCCTCCATCATTACTCATTTTGCCACGTATGAATGGATGACATCAGCAGATTTTTTTTTGGTTTTTGGCTTAAAAATGTTTTATCTCCTAATTAAAAAATCAAATTAAAAATGTGTTTTCACCATTAAATCCGTCTCGACGAGATCTTCAAAATTAAACCCCATGTTGATATGTTTCGACAAAAAATTTTTTGCCCAAAAGTTGCCATGATGTTTATACTGTAGCTGCCATAGTGCTTAAACCATGGCAATTTTTGTAGAGCATGGCAATTTTAATTTTATGATGATGGCAATTCCAGTACTTTGACCATGAAAATATATTTTTTATAAACCATGACAATTTTAAGTGCATGTATCATGGCAATTTTAGTTTATAATGCATGGCAAATCTAGTTTCTTAATTCCCGTTTTATAATATGTCAAAATTTACTTTTAAATGTAGAAGAAAATAGCTGAAACATATCATGACAACTTCAGTGTAAATATCATGGCAATTCATGTGCAATAGACATGGCAACTTTTAACCCCAAAAAATTTCGTCAAAATATATTAATATGAGATCTAGTTTTGAAGATCTCGTCGCGAGGGATTTAATGGTGAAAACGGATCTTCAATCAGATTTTTTATTTAAAAGATAAAACATTTTAAAAACTGAAAATAAAAAAAAATTCTCACATGCATGCGGCGACGTGGCGCAGTATGTGTGTTATAGGGCGTGTGGATGGGTTTGACTCCCGCCACACGTTAGCGTTGTCCTAAAGAAAACACTTCTCCCCAGAGAGTGAAATCATCGAACTTTCTCGGCACGGCACCACCGGTACGGTCCACCGGTCAGTGACCAAAATCCCCGGGCCGGGCCGGGCCCTGCAGGGCTTAGCGATTCCACACTCACGCTCCATTCGGGCCTATCCATCCACCCACGCTTCGGGCTCCGAGGGTTTCGTAGCGGACGCGTCAACTCAAGTCCAAGCCCCCCTCCCTCCCCCTCACACGCTCCGCTCTATATAAGGTGCGCCAAGTCCGCGGCGCTGTCCATCCAACTCCACACCAACACACACCACCGCCACCGCCACTGCACTCCGGCGACCCGCGAAGATGCAGATCTTCGTCAAGACGCCGTCGGGGAAGACGATCACGCTCGAGGTCGAGGGCGGCCACGGCATCGCCGACGTCAAGGCCAGGATCCACGACAAGGAAGGTAGCGAACCATCTCCCCGCCTCTCATCTCTGTGCCGCATTGGTGTGCGCGCTCGCCGAGCACCCTTTGCTCCTTCTGCTCGCCGCTCGGCGGCCCTGTTCCTTGCATCTGTTGCGCTCCTGTTCTAGTGTCGATCGGTCCTCGGAATCGGAGGCGCTTGTTTCGATCCTCGTTTTCTGTTTACCCATGCCTGTTTCCAATCGAATCCGAGAGATGCTAGCTAGAAACATTTCTCTGCGTTTGCCCCGGCCGCTTGCTCGCTGTCGGGATGCCCTGTTCCTTGCGTCTGTTTGTTCCGATCGGCCTTTGGAGGCGCTTGTTTTGCTCTTCGTTTTCTGTTTACCCTTGCGCGCATCAAATCCAGGCGATGCTAGGAACATTTCTCTGCGTTTGTGCGTGTTCGATTGGTAGATTGCCGAGTAGTACTTGCTTCCTGTCGCTGTTCATGTTGGTTGGAAACAGAGCAGAGCGCGCGATCTGGGCGATCCGCCGCGTTAAGCACTCAAGCTAGCTTCACACCAATAGATTCCATGTTTGACCCGAGACGAGTCCCGCGGGTAGAGTTAGATCGGCTTGCGTTTATCAGTTTCCTAATAAGTGATGGGATCGCCTACTTTCTTCAGCAACCTGCTAGCGACGACGCATTTCAAATTTGAACTCGATTTGGATACCGAATCTAACTGCTGTTCATCTTGAATTAGTGTTGGTCGTTCTCTAATTACTTGTCTCCCGCTTGATGGACTGCTGTAATTAACTGCAGATGTGCCGCCGGATCAGCAGCGCCTCATATTCGCAGGGAAGCAGCTGGAAGAAGGCCACACGGTGGCGGACTACAACATCCAGAAGGAGTCCACGCTTCACCTCGTGCTCCGCCTCCACGGCGGCAGGGGCGGCACCGGCAAAGGGGGAACCTACCCACCGATCGAGCCCAACCTCCTTCAGCTCGCCCTCAAGTACAGGCAGCGTAAGCTCATCTGCCGCAAGTAAGCCCCTGAATCGATGCCTCCCCCTCGTCTGGTCAAGTTCATGCACGTGCTGTTGGAAGGTGTGGTTGCTATGAGCTATCTCTGATGTGCTTGTAGTTGCCAACTAATTAGCAGTGGCATATAACGACTCTTAAACATTTCCTTGTCATATGCCGACAAACTCTCATGTTTTGCATACGAAGATAGTCGTTCAGAAGCAATTTTGTGTGCAATCACTGCAATGACAATGTAGACATGCCCTAACATCACAGCAATTTTGTTTTGCAGGTGCTATGCACGCCTTCCCCTCAGGTCTGCCAACTGCCGCAAGAAGAAATGTGGCCACTGCAACGAGGTGAGCCTTAACTGCGACCTATTGTTTTGATATCATCTTTCATGCTTGGCCTTACTTGTCTTCATATATGCTGTCGATGCATGTTCTTGGTTTCGTCGTACCTCAGTCAGCCTATATATAGTGTGTCGAACATATTGTGTTTTTTCATCACGGTGTTTTGTTATGATGCTTGTTTCAGAGTTATTGGAATGAACTTATGTATCAATTTACAAATAATGGCGCTTACTAGGCTATATAGTTGTTCATGTTCTTGGCCTTGGTCACCATAAATATTGCCCTGTCCATGTTGTTTGGCTCTAGTCAATATTGCCCTGTCCATGTTGTTTGGCTCTAGTCATTGTAGCATCAAACACCTTGTGTGGGTCTTCTGTGATCAACATAATTAAACAATCTCATGATGCCTGTTTCAGAGTAAATATGCCAAGTCAGTTCACTGGTGTTTTGCGTCAATATAGAGTAGATGCTAAGGGAGCTTACTACTACAGCTTTGTTTATGCTATGCATCTTAAGTATATTTGTGTTTTGTACTGTTCTCTGTATTCTGGTGTGCGGAATCCTCAATCTCCCGATTCTGCAACAGTGTGTGCAATCGGGTGATACTCCGCTCATAGAGATTTCAATCACTTGTAGATGCCGACTTTAATTCCATTGTTGAAATGTCACTTGTTTATCTCACCTGATGGATGCTGTCCATGCATGTTCTTTGTTTTGTCATACCTAAGTCATCATATAGTATCGAGCATATTCTGTTTTTCATCATCCATATCTGTTTATGCGTGTTTCAGAGTTATTTAAGTTAGTATTGTACCATTTTAGACACATAATGGAGCTAAGCTAACTATACTACAGTTCTGTATCAATAATGATGTTATCATTGTTAATGTCTCTTGGCCTTGGTCACCATAATATTGTCCTGTCCATGCTATTTGGCTTCAGTTATTGTAGCATCAAACACCTTCTCTAAGTCTTTATCATTAGCATACACAAATTCATGATGTTTGGTTTCAAAGTCAATGTGCCAAGTCAGCTCACTAGTGTTTTGCATCAATCTGACGCTAACAGAGATAACTACTACAGCTCTGTATATGTTATTATGTTTCCTTCAGTTATACTATTTGTGCTGTGTACTGCTCTCCATATTCTGCTGTGCTGAGTCGTCGATCTCCCAGTTCCGCAGCAGTGTGTGCAATGGATTGATAACCCACTCCTAGAGATTTGAATCACTTGTGGCTGCCAACTTAACCCTGTTTCAACACTTAATTTTCAGACGAGGACCAAGAAGAAGCTGAAACCCAGGGACCCATGAAGCACTGCACTGGCCAGCAAGAGAAAGGGATACCCAAGTGACACGCACCAGCTGAATTTACCCTACCGTCTCCTTATATTAGCTTCTTGATTGATACCATAGTATCTTCTTGTTACCAGTAGTACCTTTTAAGTTCCTGCTGCTGCTGGGTTTTAAACACCCTAAATGCGTACTCTAGCTGAATAGTACTCCCTATGGATTCCTGTTGCGTCATGGGTTCTGTTGATGACCCCCTAAATACTCTCGATGGTGATGCAGTGCTTAAGGGATGCTAGTTACAAATTCCTGCTGTTATCATCACATGGGTTCTGTTCTGTTGGAATAGATGATGAATGGATGCTTCTCCAGTTTACATGGCAGGCACCTTGGTTCAGTTTCGCCCAATTGTTAGCATTCTGTTATGAGCCAAGTTTTTTTTTTAGGGCAAAGCAAAGCTTTATAACTTAACGGTGCACGGGCAAGTCACCCGAAACACAAACAGCCACTGCGGGCGGTACAATAGAGTTCCAGCTGGTGCTGTCATTCGGTAAACATAAGCGACCAACTTTAGCTAATTCATGCGCTACAGTATTAGCACTACGTCGACAAACGCTAATAGAATGTTGGGAGAACCACATTTTCAGCTGGAATTTAGTGTCTTCGATGATGGCCGCATAAGGAGACGAATCCACCTTGGTGAAGTCGAGTGCTTCAGCTAGGAGCTTTGAGTCTGTTTCGAAGACCACCAGGAGAGCACCAACTTCTGCAGCCATTGAGACAGCTTCAGACATGGCAATGGCTTCTGCAGCGAACGGGTTAGCAACATGCTCCTTGCGGCCAGCGCGGGCGAGCATAACTTCCCCAGCATCGTCTCGGATTACTGCCCCCCATGACACAAATGGCTCGCCCAGAGTATAGGCGCCATCTATGTTGATCTTGACCTTATCCTGAGCCGGAGCCTGCCATTTGCTATATGTTTTCTGTTTTGGTTGCGCACAAAAGAGCTGCATATACTCTTGTGTATTGCTAAGAACTCGCCGGACCACTTCTGTCACAGGAATCGGTAGGTTATGAGCCAAGTTTTGTTCCTGTATGACCCTTCTGTTTCTCTGTTCCGGTTTCGGTTGAGTTATTCAGGTTGTTGAACTGGCCCACCCAAATATCTGTGTATGCAATTCTGTTGCTTCACTGCGCTGCTGCGTGTCCATCGCCCGGCCGGCACTGTGGCCAAGGCGACGCACAAGCAGAGTCGTCATATCTCATTTTCCTTCTTTTCGTTCACACGTTTCGTTCAAACGATCTTTTTGTTCACACATTTGGATTTGGATGGAACGTTTTGTATCATTACATAAGCAATTATGCATACATTCTTAAACAAATTAAACAAGCTGCATGAAAAAAAAAGCATCATGCATACATTCAACCGATATATACAAATCACATGTCGCCCGCTCCTCCTCAAGTATGTTGGGCGCTTCATGTCATCCTAAAACGCATGATCGCCAATCGCATTAACTACCAAAGTGATCTTGACGTTGGATTCATGATAGTGGGATCAAACATCAACCGGTTTTCCTCGGACACCTTCTCTTGCATCAACCGATTCTACTCTTGCAAAAAAAAAGATTCTCCTCAAGTTGAAGCCTACGTGCCAGCATTTCTTCCATGGGCTTACAGTTTGCATGCATAGCTTTCAACCTTGGCCTCTTCTTTTGAAGCTTATTGTTCTCTATCTCCAACTTCTCTTGTTTCCTCTTCTCCGCGTATTGATTCCTTGAATTGATCAATTCAGCAATCTTGATTTTTTACACCTGCACCTCTCCTTGTTTCTTGGGCATCTCCTTTGACCCCATCCTTCCGTCGGGCCACTCCACGATAGACACCGGTGTGGGACTTCGAGCCACCCTATCCTCTCCATCACCATCATCTTCCTCGATGTCATCCAATGTCGAAGAGGAAATATTCCACGACCTCCCATGTTTTGGAGGAGCCTCCTCATTCCTCATTTCCCACTTCTCATTGACATCCAGTATTCTCCAACAATGTGGAGGAGCAGTGTTGTAAATGCTTAAAGTTATGAAAATGCGGCAATAAAACATAACATGAGTGTTCTCATATTGGTCACTGGTGACACCTCTAGGAGGAGAGTTCCTCACTTGTTCCAAACAACCATTCCAATGGTTGCACATCTCTTGAATCGTACTCTATCAGTTCATGAGAGATTTGAGAGTTCGGTTGGATTTAAGCCGAAGGTTATGATGGAACGCTCCTCAATGCGCCTCCAATAGTTTGCACTCGTTTGATCTTTCTGACGGATCTCATCAAGAGTAACATCCTACCATGCCCTCACAAGAGCAGCATCCTCACCCCTGGTGTAGTTTACGATCTGAATTCCTTTCTTCCTCGAAGAACCGGAGAAATGAGATTGATCCAATTCGTCATATTTGTCCTCCTCATTCAATTGCTCAAACTGCAGCACCGACGCGCCATCAAGCTCAAAATCAATTGCCGCAACCAAATCTTCCATCATACTATTTAAGAATGATTTTGTAACGCCCATGATGTGGCTATATCTCCCATGTGTCGAGGCACGACTTAGAGGCATAACCGCATTGTGGTTTTGTCGCGAGAAGGGTCATCTTCACACAATCCCATGTAATGAACAAGAATGGGATAACAAGAGTTGGCTTACAATCTCCACTTCACTCAATACATAAATATAATCCATACATCAACCAAAATACACACATATAGACCGACTACGGTCAAAACCAAATGAAATAAGATAACCCCAAATGCTAGATCCCCGATCGACCCAACTGGGCTCCACTACTGATCATCAGGAAAAGACACATAGTAACGACCACGTTCCTCATCGAACTCCCACTTGAGGTCGATCTCAACATCTGCACTGGCATCGTCGGCACCTGCAACTGTTTTGGTAGAATCTGTGAGTCACGAGGACTCAACAATCTCACACCCGCGAGATCAAGACTATTTGAGCTTAAAGGAAAGGATGATGTAATGAGGTGGAGCTGCAGCAGGCACTAAGCATATATAGTGGCTAACATACGCAAAAGAGAGCGAGAAGAGAATCAACGGAACGGTCGTCATCTGGTAATGACCAAGAAGTGATCCTGAACTCCTACTTACATCATTCATAACTCAAACCGTGTTCACTTCCCGGACTCCGCCGAGAAGAGACCATCACGGTTACACACGCGGTTGATGTATTTTAATTAAGTCAAGTGACAAGTTCTCTACAACCGGACATTAAACAAATTCCCATCTGCCTCATAACCGCGGGCACGGCTTTTGAAAGATAATACCCTGCAGGGGTGTCCCAACTTAGCCCATCATAAACTCTCACGGTCAACGAAAGATAAACCTTCTCCCGGAAAGACCCGATCAGTCTCGGAATCCCGGTTTACAAGACATTTCGACAATGGTAAAACAAGACCAGCAAGACCGCCCGACTGTGCCGACAAATCCCGATAGGAGCTGCACATAACTCGTTCTCAGGGCACACCGGATGAGACAGGCTACGAGTAAAACCAGACCTCGAGTTTCCCCGAGGTGGCCCCGCAGGCGGCTCGGTTCGGACCAACACTCGAAGGAGCACTGGCCCGGGGGGGTTAAATATAAAGATGACCCTCGGGCTCGCGAAAACCCAAGGGAAAAGGCTTAGGTGGCAAATGGTAAAACCAAGGTTGGGCCTTGCTGGAGGAGTTTTATTCAAGGGGAACTGTCAAGGGGGTCCCATAAATCACCCAACCGCGTAAGGAACGCAAACTCAAGGAACATAATACCGGTATGACGGAAACTAGGGCGGCAAGAGTGGAACAAAACACCAGGCATAAGGCCGAGCCTTCCACCCTTTACCCATATATATATAGATGCATTAATTAAAGAAGAGATATTGTGATATCCCAACATATCCATGTTCCAACATGGAACAAACTTCAACTTCACCTGCAACTAGCAACGCTATAAGAAGGGATGAGCAAAAGCGGTAACTTAGCCAAACAACGGTTTGCTAGGAAAGGATGGTTAGAGGCTGACATGGCAATATGGGAGGCATGATATAGCAAGTGATAGGTGGCGCAGCATGGCAAATAGAGCGAACAACTAGCAAAGCAAAGATAGAAGTGATTTCGGGGGTATGGTCATCTTGCCTGCAAGGTTCTCAGAGTTGTCGAAAGCTTGATCCTCGTAAGCGTACTCAACAGGTTCCTCGTTCACGAACTCGTCTCCCGGCTCTACCCACAACAAGAACACAAGCAACGGAACCACAATCAATCACGGGAAATGCACAACCAACATGATGCAAAACATGTATGATATGCAAGACATGATATGCGATGCATATGCGTGCTCCGGAAGAAAAATGATGAACAAGGCAGTAACTTGGCAAACCAAGCATGCCACTGGAAAGATGAGATGATTTCGGTTGAAATCGATATAAAGATCACCGGAAACGGATGCACGGTTTGCAGATGGCAAGCAAAACAAAAATGACACGAATCTGCGATTAACAACATGATAGCACTTAGAATGCAACAAGTAACAATGCTACAGCACTCCAACATAGCAACAAAGAATATGACAGTAATCTACAGGAGATGCTTGACAAAAGATGAACACTGAGCTACGGCTAGTTCACAACATAACAAGCTCAAACAAGCATGGCAAAAGTGCAAAAGATATCAGGTTTACAGACTTGGTGAAATTACTGGACATGACTGAAACAGCATCAGGTAGCAATGTTCAGAGCACGAAATCAACATGCTACAGGAACTTAACATAGCAAAACAAGGCATGGAAGTATTCTACTAAATGCATATGACAAAAATCCCTCACTGACCATAAGCCAAAAAGGACTAGAAGATATGATGGCAAACATGTAAACATAGCAAGTTTCGTTAACAGGTTTCAGACTTGGCAGAAAACAGAGCATGGCAGAAACAATAATACGAAGGCATCTTGGTGAGCTTGATGCACTCACCACAAAGCAATGCATGACAAAACAAGCATACCTACAGTAAGATGGCAAGTTTATGAAGCTATCCATGGCAAGAGAAAATACATAGCATGTATGAAACAACTACAACAAGCTTGACAAAATTGAATATCATGTTAAGAATCTGCCAGAAATATTTTATAGTAAAAGTAGAGCAAGATTGAGTCACGCTATGGCACCCCATAATTGCAAACAAGGGCAGGAATGGATCAATTACAACAATATCTACAAAACATTCTTACTGAACATCTCCAAAAGGAGCATGGATCTCTCTGTAGCCACATGGATACATAGCAACAAAATAACAGCAGTCACAGACTTGGAGAAATCACCAAGTCCCTGAAATCAGAAACATTACGGAGACTAGTTTGCATGCTTGTCCTAGTCACCACAGAGATCACAAAAATACATGGCATACACCTCTGTAAAGATGGTATGGCATACAACAAAACACATGTAGAGCTCATGCCCATAAGATGCACATATTAAATGCAACAAAAATAACAAATCTCCAAGTTCTGCTAAGTAACATCAGATAACAGCAACTAGCACTCTTGCACCAGAGATTTGGGCATCAATATGGACTCAAATGAATATGGTGCAATGGAAACAAATGAAGAGCATCTCGATACGAACATTTCGATATATTACACGCGCGAAATGGAGCTATATACAGAGAGTTATGATGCGATGAACAGGGGCATGTACTGAAAATAACTCGGGACTTGGACGAATTTCGGGGGGAGGGGAGAGTCGACCTCTCGTTGACCCGATCTGGATCGGCTAGGGTTCGTCGGTGGCCGGAGCTGGAGCTGCTGCCGGCGGCCGGAGCGGAGGAGGAGGAGGCGCCGGGAACGACGGAGAAGGCGGCGAGGAGGAAGGAGGACGGCGGCGAGGGCGGAGCCGTGGGCGAGGGCGGCGGCGCGCCGGCGTCGGGGCGGCTCCGGCGGACGCGGGGCGGAGCGGCGGACGGCGGCGAGGTCGCCGGGGCAGCGGCGGCCGGCGGAGGCGGGCGGTCCCGCGGGGAGGCGCTCGGACGCGGGGAAGGCGTCGTGGGCCGCGGGGGCCGGCGCCTGGCCTCGGCGGGCCGCGGGCGGCGCGGGCGTACGGGCGGCGCGCGGGTGACGTGGCAGCGGCGGTGGGAGGCGGACACGTCCGTCGGTGGGGGTGGTTTCGTCCGGCGGCGGAGAGGGAAAACTGCTAGGGTTTGGACTGCGAAGGTATTTCGGGAGGGGAGGTGTATATATAGGTAGAGGGAGCTAGGAGACTCCAAACGGAGTGCGGTTTTCGCCCACACGATCGTGATCGAACGACCTAGAGCATGGAAGAGACTTAGAGGAGTTTTGGGCTGGTTATAGAGGGGTTTTTGCTGCAACACACAAACGAACATTGCGGTTACCCGGTTAACCGTTGGAGTACCAAACGACCTCCAAATGGAACGAAACTTGACCGGTGGCCTACCGGTGGTATACCAAGGCCACTTAACAAGCCTCGGTCCATTCCGAGAACGTTCAACTGTTGGGAAACGTAGTAATTTTAAAAAATTTCCTACGCACACGCAAGATCATGGTGATGCATAGCAACGAGAGGGGAGAGTGTTGTCCACGTACCCTCGTAGACCGACAGCGGAAGCGTTATCACAACGCGGTTGATGTAGTCGTACGTCTTCACGATCCGACCGATCAAGTACCGAACGCACGGCACCTCCGAGTTCTACACACGTTCAGCTCGATGACGTCCCTCGAACTCCGATCCAGCCGAGTGTTGAGGGAGAGTTTCGTCAGCACGACGGCGTGGTGACGATGATGATGTTCCACCGACGCAGGGCTTCGCCTAAGCTCCGCAACGGTATTATCGAGGTGTAATATGGTGGAGGGGGCACCGCACACGGCTAAGAGATCTCAAGGATCAATTGTTGTGTCTCTGGGATGCCCCCTGCCCCCGTATATAAAGGAGCAAGGGGGAGGCAGCCGGCCAAGGGGAGAGGCGCGCCATAGGGGGAATCCTACTCCCACCGGGAGTAGGACTCTTCCTTTCCTTGTGGGAGTAGGAGAAGGGAAGGGGGAAGGAGAAAGAAGGAAGGGTGCGCCCCCCTTCCCTAGTCCAATTCGGACCACACCATGGGGAGGGGTGCGGCCACCTTTTGAGGCCTTTCTCTCCTTTCCCGTATGGCCCATTAAGGCCCAATACGAATTCCCGTAACTCTCCGGTACTCCGAAAAATACCCGAATCACTCGGAACCTTTCCGAAGTCCGAATATAGTCGTCCAATATATCGATCTTTACGTCTCGACCATTTCGAGACTCCTCGTCATATCCCCGATCTCATCCGGGACTCCGAACTCCTTCGGTACATCAAAACTCAATAAAACTGTCATCGTAACGTTAAGCGTGCGGACCCTACGGGTTCGAGAACTATGTAGACATGACCGAGACACGTCTCCGGTCAATAACCAATAGCGGGACCTGGATGCCCATATTGGCTCCCACATATTCTACGAAGATCTTTATCGGTCAGACCGCATAACAACATACGTTGTTCCCTTTGTCACCGGTATGTTACTTGCCCGAGATTTGATCGTCGGTATCTCGATACCTAGTTCAATCTCGTTACCGGCAAGTCTCTTTACTCGTTCCGTAACACATCATCCCGCAACTAACTCATTAGTCACAATGCTTGCAAGGCTTATAGTGATGTGCATTACCGAGTGGGCCCAGAGATACCTCTCCGACAATTGGAGTGACAAATCCTAATCTCGAAATACGCCAACCCAACAAGTACCTTTGGAGACACCTGTAAAGCACCTTTATAATCACCCATTTACATTGTGACGTTTGGTAGCACACAAAGTGTTCCTCCGGTAAACGGGAGTTGCATAATCTCATAGTCAGAGGAACATGTATAAGTCATGAAGAAAGCAATAGCAACATACTAAACGATCGAGTGCTAAGCTAACGGAATGGGTCAAGTCAATCACGTCATTCTCCTAATGAGGTGATCTCGTTAATCAAATGACAACTTATGTCTATGTCTAGGAAACATAACCATCTTTGATTAACGAGCTAGTCAAGTAGAGGCATACTAGTGACACTCTGTTTGTCTATATATTCACACATGTATTATGTTTCCGGTTAATACAATTCTAGCATGAATAATAAACATTTATCATGATACAAGGAAATAAATAATACTTTATTATTGCCTCTAGGGCATATTTCCTTCAGTCTCCCACTTGCACTAGAGTCAATAATCTAGATTACACAGTAATGATTCTTACACCCATGGAGCCTTGGTGCTGATCATATTTTGCTCGTGGAAGAGGCTTAGTCAACGGGTCTGCAACATTCAGATCCGTATGTATCTTGCAAATTTCTATGTCTCCCACCTGGACTAAATCCCGGATGGAATTGAAGCGTCTTTTGATGTGCTTGGTTCTCTTGTGAAATCTGGATTCCTTTGCCAAGGCAATTGCACCAGTATTGTCACAAAAGATTTTCATAGGACCCGATGCACTAGGTATGACACCTAGATCGGATATGAACTCCTTCATCCAGACTCCTTCATTTGCTGCTTCCGAAGCAGCTATGTACTCCGCTTCACATGTAGATCCCGCCACGACGCTTTGTTTAGAACTGCACCAACTGACAGCTCCACCGTTCAATGTAAATACGTATCCGGTTTGCGATTTAGAATCGTCCGGATCAGTGTCAAAGCTTGCATCAACGTAACCATTTACGATGAGCTCTTTGTCACCTCCATATACGAGAAACATATCCTTAGTCCTTTTCAGGTATTTCAGGATGTTCTTGACCGCTGTCCAGTGATCCACTCCTGGATTACTTTGGTACCTTCCTGCTAGACTTATAGCAAGGCATACATCAGGTCTGGTACACAGCATTGCATACATGATAGAGCCTATGGCTGAAGCATAGGGGACATCTTTCATCTTCTCTCTATCTTCTGCAGTGGTCGGGCATTGAGTCTTACTCAACTTCACACCTTGCAACACAGACAAGAATCCTTTCTTTGCTTGATCCATTTTGAACTTCTTCAAAACTTTGTCAAGGTATGTGCTTTGTGAAAGTCCAATTAAGCGTCTTGATCTATCTCTATAGATCTTGATGCCCAATATATACGCAGCTTCACCGAGGTCTTTCATTGAAAAACTCTTATTCAAGTATCCCTTTATGCTATCCAGAAATTCTATATCATTTCCAATCAGTAATATGTCATCCACATATAATATCAGAAATGCTACAGAGCTCCCACTCACTTTCTTGTAAATACAGGCTTCTCCAAAAGTCTGTATAAAATCAAATGCTTTGATCACACTATCAAAGCGTTTATTCCAACTCCGAGAGGCTTGCACCAGTCCATAAATGGATCGCTGGAGCTTGCACACTTTGTTAGCTCCCTTTGGATCGACAAAACCTTCTGGTTGCATCATATACAACTCTTCTTCCAGAAATCCATTCAGGAATGCAGTTTTGACATCCATTTGCCAAATTTCATAATCATAAAATGTGGCAATTGCTAACATGATTCGGACAGACTTAAGCATCGCTACGGGTGACAAGGTCTCATCGTAGTCAATCCCTTTAACTTGTCGAAAACCTTTCGCAACAAGTCGAGCTTTATAGACAGTAACATTACCATCAGCGTCAGTCTTCTTCTTGAAGATCCATTTATTTTCAATGGCTTGCCGATCATTGGGCAAGTCAACCAAAGTCCATACTTTGTTCTCATACATGGATCCCATCTCAGATTTCATGGCCTCAAGCCATTTTGCGGAATCTGGGCTCACCATCGCTTCTTCATAGTTCGTAGGTTCGTCATGGTCTAGTAACATAACTTCCAGAACAGGATTACCGTACCACTCTGGTGCGGATCTTACTCTGGTTGATCTACGAGGTTCAGTAATAACTTGATCTGAAGTTTCATGATCATCATCATTAACTTCCTCACTAATTGGTGTAGGTGTCTCAGAAACTGGTTTCTGTGATGAACTACTTTCCAATAAGGGAGCAGGTATAGTTACCTCATCAAGTTCTACTTTCCTCCCACTCACTTCTTTCGAGAGAAACTCCTTCTCTAGAAAATTTCCGAATTTAGCAACAAAAGTTTTGCCTTCGGATCTGTGATAGAAGGTATACCCAACAGTCTCCTTTGGGTATCCTATGAAGACACATTTCTCCGATTTGGGTTCGAGCTTATCAGGTTGAAGTTTCTTCACATAAGCATCGCAGCCCCAAACTTTAAGAAACGACAACTTTGGTTTCTTGCCAAACCACAGTTCATAAGGCGTCGTCTCAACGGATTTTGATGGTGCCCTATTTAACGTGAATGCAGCCGTCTCAACCCCAAAACGATAGCGGTAAATCAGTAAGAGACATCATAGATCGCACCTTATCTAGTAAAGTGCGATTACGACGTTCGGACACACCATTACGCTGTGGTGTTCCGGGTGGCGTGAGTTGCGAAACTATTCCGCATTGTTTCAAATGTAGACCAAACTCGTAACTCAAATATTCTCCTCCACGATCTGATCGTAGAAACTTTATTTTCTTGTTACGATGATTTTCAACTTCACTCTGAAATTCTTTGAACTTTTCAAATGTTTCAGACTTATGTTTCATTAAGTAGATATACCCATATCTGCTTAAATCATCTGTGAAGGTGAGAAAAATAACGATATCCGCCACGAGCCTCAACATTCATCGGACCACATACATCTGTATGTATGATTTCCAACAAATCTGTTGCTCTCTCCATAGTTGATAGGCGAGGTCGCCTCTTTTGCCAATGATCTTGAAAGGACCCATGTATCTAGGGGCAAGCTTCCCTTTGATACCGAAGCGACGAGTGCCTTTCATTGGAGAGATGCGGAGGTAGACATGGTCTCCGATCTCGAAAGCCAAATCACGGTGCTTACTATCATAGTAACTCTTCTGGCGCGATTGCGCGGCTTTGAGATTTTCGCGGATGACTTTACACATTTCTTTAGCCTCTGTGATTAAGTCATTGCCAAGAAGTTGGCGTTCACCAGTCTCTGACCAATTGAGAGGAGTACGGCACTTTCTGCCATAGAGAATCTCGAATGGGGCCTTGCCCGAACTCGCTTGGAAGCTGTTGTTGTAGGAGAATTCGGCATATGGAAGACAATCTTCCCATTTCATGCCAAAGGAAATGACACAAGCCCTGAGCATATCTTCAAGAATTTGATTGACTCGCTCGACTTGGCCACTAGTTTGAGGATGGAAAGCTGTGTTGAAGCGAATATTTGTGCCCATGGCCTTCTGGAAGGAGTCCCAGAACTTAGAAGTGAAGATGCTTCCACGATCTGAAGAAATCAATTGTGGAATGCCGTGCAAGGAGACAATCCTGGAGGTGTATAGCTCTGCCAACTGAGCTGTTGTGATAGATTCTTTGATTGGAAGGAAATGAGCCACTTTAGAAAGCTTGTCAATGACAATGAAGATAGCATCATTTCCACGCTTGGACTTGGGAAATCCAGTCACGAAGTCCATTTCGATATGATCAAACTTCCACTCTGGGATAGCAAGAGGTTGAAGGAGACCAGTTGGTCGTTGGTGTTCTGCTTTCACTCTTCGACAGACATCACATTCATTCACGAATTGAGCGATTTCTCGCTTCATTCGAGTCCACCAATACGACTGCTTGAGGTCATGGTACATCTTCGCACTTCCAGGATGAATGGAAAGAAGAGAATTATGCGCTTCGTTCATAATGACTTTCCTTAGATCACCTTTAGGAACCACAATCCGGTCCTCGAAGAATAAAGTGTCTCTGTCATCAATGCGATAGCACTTGTATTTGGAAAGACCCTTGTTGATACCACGTTTCACCTTCTTCACCATGGTATCCAGGAGTTGCGCCTCACGAATTTGATCTTCCAAAGTAGGAGAGACTATGAGGTTGGCAAGAAAGCCTTGAGGAACAACTTGGAGATTCAGCTTGCGGAAAGCTTCACAAAGATCCAGTTGGAATGGCTTGAGGATTAAGCTGTTGCAATAAGCCTTCCTGCTCAAAGCATCTGCAATGACATTGGCCTTGCCTGGAGTATATTCAATACTCGGATTGTACTCTTGAATCATTTCGACCCATCGAGTTTGCCTGAGGTTGAGGTTGGGCTGAGTGAAGATGTACTTGAGACTCTTGTGATCGGTGAAAATGTCCACTTGTCTTCCCAACAAGAGATGTCTCCACGTTATTAATGCATGGACAACTGCCGCCAACTCAAGATCGTGAGTGGGGTAGTTCTTTTCGTTGGGCTTCAACTGACGAGAGGTATAGGCCACAACTTTCTTCTCTTGCATTAACACAGCACCGAGACCTTGAAGAGAAGCATCACAGAAAACTTCAAATGGCTTGGATTCATCAGGAGGAGTTAAGACAGGAGCTGTGACGAGTTTCTCTTTGAGAGTGTTGAAAGCAACGTCACACTCAGGAGACCAGACATACTTCACATGCTTCTGGAGAAGGTTGGAAAGAGGCTTTGCAATCTTTGAGAAATTCTCAATGAATCTTCGGCAATAGCTTGCAAGACCAAAAAAACTGCGGAGCTGCTTGACATTCTGAGGAGGTTCCCAATTCACAATTGCGGACACCTTCTCAGGATTAACAGCGATGCCCTTGGCAGAGATAATGTGACCAAGGTAAAGAACTTCATCGAGCCAAAACTCACATTTGGAAAACTTCACATAAAATTGATACTCTCTGAGCTTGTCGAGCACCAATCGCAAATGTTTGGCATGATCCTTCTTATTCTTGGAGAAGACCAATATATCATCGAGATACACCAGGACGAATTCATTGGTATAAGGGTTGAAGATGAAATTCATCATCCGAGAGAATGTTGGAGGAGCATTGACAAGGCTGAAAGACATGACAGTATATTCATAAGAACCAAAGCTTGTTCTGAATGCTGTCTTGGGAATATCTTCTTCACGAATGCGAATCTGATGATAACCCATACGAAGGTCAAGCTTGGAGAATACTTTAGCACATTTGAGTTGCTCGAATAGCTCATTGATGTTGGGAAGTGGATACTTGTTCTTGATTGTCTTCTTGTTCAATGGACGGTAGTCGACACAAAGTCGGTCCGTGCGATCCTTCTTCTGGACAAAAAGAACACCACAACCCCATGAAGATGAACTCGGTCTGATCAAACCCAGACGCTCTTGTTCATCGAGCTGTTTCTCCAATTCCTTCAGCTCCTTGGGTCCAAGCTTGTATGGACGCTTGCAAACGGGTTCAGTGCCGGGCTCAAGATCGATAACGAACTCAACTGGCCGGTGAGGAGGCATACCCGGAAGCTCTTCTAGAAAGACATCTTGATACTCACAAACGACTGGAATTTGAGAGATGGCATTCAATTCGCCCTTCTCATTTAGAGAAAATAACCGAATGGTTTCATCACGAGCGGCATAGACAATAACATCCTCAAAAGAGTGTGTCAATTGAATTTCCCTGGCAGCACAATCAAGTTGAGCCTTGTGCTTAGAAAGCCAGTCCATCCCGAGAATAAGATCAATATCCGAGTCACCAAGAACAATTGGAGAAGACAGAAATTTATAGTTCCCCATCTTGATACCGACATTCGGAACCAACATGGTAGATCTCAAACGCTTAGCCGGAGAAATAACTTGCATTGCTCTAGGTAATTCCTCTGTGTCAAAATTGTGCTTCGATGCAAATGGGTATGACATGAAAGAATGCGATGCATCAGTATCAAATAAGACTTTTGCAGGAAAGTCATTAACAGGAAGATTACCCATTATCACATCAGTAGATTCCTCTGCTTGAGCTGCATTCATCATGTTCACCTTAGCAGACTTGGGATTATGCTTGACCACTGCATTGCTGGAAGATCTGACAGGAGGAGGAGGCGGAAGGCGCCTTTGGTTGAAGCACTTGTTAGCATAGTGACCTTTCTGCTGACACTTGTTGCAGGTCACCTCTGAGAGTGGACGATGATAAGGAGCATTCGACTTTGGAGCTTGATTCTGAGACTTGTTCTGATAGCCAGAGTTGGAAGATTTGGAAGAACCATGGCCACCTTTGTTCTTCTGCTGGTAAGGCTGACGAAACGGAGGAGGAGGAGGCAACCAGAACTTCTGTTGCTTAGCAGCCACTAGTGAGGAAGAAGAAGACTGAACTGCGTCCCTGACTCTCTTCTTAGAAGCCTCACACTTGAGCTGAGCAGCCTCTTGCTTCAGTGCCATATTGTAGAATTGATCAAACTGAGTAAGCTCAACAAGAACGAGAGCTAACTGCAGATCCTCTCTAAGGCCACCTCTGAAATGATAGATCATGCTCTTTTCATCAGGAACGTCTTGTTTAGCGAAGCGAGCAAGTTTCTGAAACTGGATGTTGAATTGATACACAGACATGTTGCCTTGCTTGAAATTGCGGAACTCCTCACGCTTGCTCTCAACAACACTTTGTGGAATGTGGTGCGCTTTGAAATCCCGACAGAAATCAGTCCAAGTGATCACACGACCTCCTCTGGAATCTTTGTATTGTTGATACCAATCAGCAGCTTGGTCCTTGAGCTGAAAAGAAGCGAACTTGACATAGTCCTCAGGCTTGACATTGCTACATTCAAAATGCTTGTTGATGTCCACGAGCCAATCACCGGCATCCGTGGCCTCGGCACAGTAGCTGAAAGACTTGGGCTGATTTGCGAGAAACTGGTTGAGGGTAGCGAAGTGAGACTGATTGTTGCCTTGACCTTGATTTCCTTGATTGCCTTGCCCTTGGGTGCGTTCTTGCAAGAGTTGCAGAATCATCTGAGCATTGGCATTGGTGGCTGCCATGATAGCTTGCCATGCCTCCGGAGGCGGAGGTGGTGGCGGAGGGTTCGCCTGACTCCCTTCATTGCGATCCGGATTTTGACGCGTTGGCAGAGCCATCCTGAAGAGGGTGACATCCATTAGCATCTTGATAGACAAATAGACCAGTAGAATCAACTGATAGAAATTGCAACATATAGTCTTCACAATAAACATTCGAACGAGGATGAACGAATGAATTCCATAGTAAATCATCACACTTCCATTAAGTTGAGAAGCCACTTAGAAAAAGGTATGGAAACAACATTTGACTTGAAGCAACTCGAATACCACAATTCAAAACAAAACAAAGTATTGGCTTGCAGAATAAGCCGGAACAAACATATGATAGAGATTTCGTCCGAAGTTTTCGTGGTGGGGCCCACACGGGCTCGATCGTACAGCACCATCATGTACAAGGCAGTGCACATGACATACGAAGCGTCCCCGAGTCGGCATAGCCAAGGACTCTTCAAGACACTACAAGACCACTGTAAAACCAACCGTGGAAAGGCGGACCACTAGACGTCGAACCCCAATCTCATATCATGCGCCTGTCGGAAAGATATCCTAGGAGCTACTTGAATATCCCACTTATAAACTCCCGAAACTTTCTGGTTATGCAATCTGGTGTTGGGGATACAGGGGACACAAAATATATCACCCAAACTAGCAATCCCTAGATCCAGCTGTATCCATCCGTCAACACATAACCAAGAAACCTTCGGAAATCGTGTACCTCAACCTTTGAAAAGCATCCATTATACGAGTTATGGCAATACTCCCGAACTCCCACCCCAATACTGGGTGACGTCGAGGTGATCTCACCAACAAATGCATAAAAGAGATTTCGATGTCGGTGAAACTCAGGTATTCCAGAACTGCAACGATAAAATTGTGACGACAACACCTCGGAGCTCAACTCCCCGGGACACTGCCACAACCCCTAAATGTCAGGAGGCACCAAGAACAATGTTCTCGTCACAAAACCATCGAAATGATTCTAAAATACCTGCGTGATCCTAAAAAAAATTTAGTGAAATTTGAGGAGAGAATAGTCAAAACTTCTACGTCAGGAGGCCTCACCAGAGCGACGAAGGGATTGAGGAGTAAAAAGAATCCTACTCTCCGATATATATAATCCTAAGACTCAAAACATTTTTGTTCTAGACTCAACAACGCCAGCGATTCGATCAAGCAGGGGGCTCCTAAGTTGAGGATGGCTCTGATTACCAACTTGTAACGCCCACGATGCGGCTATATCTCCCACGTGTCGAGGCACGACTTAGAGGCATAACTGCATTGTGGTTTTGTCGCGAGAAGGGTCATCTTCACACAATCCCATGTAATGAACAAGAATGGGATAACGAGAGTTGGCTTACAATCGCCACTTCACTCAATACATAAATATAATCCATACATCAACCAAAATACACACATATAGACCGACTACGGTCAAAACCAAATGAAAATAAGATAACCCCAAATGCTAGATCCCCGATCGACCCAACTGGGCTCCACTACTGATCATCAGGAAAAGACACATAGTAACGACCACGTTCCTCGTCGAACTCCCACTTGAGGTCGATCTCAACATCTGCACTGGCATCGTCGGCACCTGCAACTGTTTTGATAGAATCTGTGAGTCACGAGGACTCAACAATCTCACACCCGCAAGATCAAGATTATTTGAGCTTAAAGGAAAGGATGATGTAATGAGGTGGAGCTGCAGGAGGCACTAAGCATATATAGTGGCTAACATACGCAAAAGAGAGCGAGAAGAGAAGCAACGGAACGGTCGTCATCTGGTAATGACCAAGAAGTGATCCTGAACTCCTACTTGCTTCATTCATAACTCAAACCGTGTTCACTTCCCGGACTCCGCCGAGAAGAGACCATCACGGCTACACACGCGGTTGATGTATTTTAATTAAGTCAAGTGACAAGTTCTCTACAACCGGACATTAAACAAATTCCCATCTGCCTCATAACCACGGGCACGGCTTTTGAAAGATAATACCCTGCAGGGGTGTCCCAACTTAGCCCATCATAAGCTCTCACGGTCAACGAAGGATAAACCTTCTCCCGGAAAGACCCGATCAGTCTCGGAATCCCGGTTTACAAGACATTTCGACAATGGTAAAACAAGACCAGCAAGACCGCCCGACTGTGCCGACAAATCCCGATAGGAGCTGCACATAACTCGTTCTCAGGGCACACCGGATGAGACAGGCTACGAGTAAAACCAGACCTCGAGTTTCCCCGAGGTGGCCCCGCAGGCGGCTCGGTTCGGACCAACACTCGAAGGAGCACTGGCCCGGGGGGGTTAAATATAAAGATGACCCTCGGGCTCGCGAAAACCCAAGGGAAAAGGCTTAGGTGGCAAATGGTAAAACCAAGGTTGGGCCTTGCTGGAGGAGTTTTATTCAAGGGGAACTGTCAAGGGGGTCCCATAAATCACCCAACCGCGTAAGGAACGCAAACTCAAGGAACATAATACCGGTATGACGGAAACTAGGGCGGCAAGAGTGGAACAAAACACCAGGCATAAGGCCGAGCCTTCCACCCTTTACCCATATATATATAGATGCATTAATTAAAGAAGAGATATTGTGATATCCCAACATATCCATGTTCCAACATGGAACAAACTTCAACTTCACCTGCAACTAGCAACGCTATAAGAAGGGATGAGCAAAAGCGGTAACTTAGCCAAACAACGGTTTGCTAGGAAAGGATGGTTAGAGGCTGACATGGCAATATGGGAGGCATGATATAGCAAGTGATAGGTGGCGCAGCATGGCAAATAGAGCGAACAACTAGCAAAGCAAAGATAGAAGTGATTTCGGGGGTATGGTCATCTTGCCTGCAAGGTTCTCAGAGTTGTCGAAAGCTTGATCCTCGTAAGCGTACTCAACAGGTTCCTCGTTCACGAACTCGTCTCCCGGCTCTACCCACAACAAGAACACAAGCAACGGAACCACAATCAATCACGGGAAATGCACAACCAACATGATGCAAAACATGTATGATATGCAAGACATGATATGCGATGCATATGCGTGCTCCGGAAGAAAAATGATGAACAAGGCAGTAACTTGGCAAACCAAGCATGCCACTGGAAAGATGAGATGATTTCGGTTGAAATCGATATAAAGATCACCGGAAACGGATGCACGGTTTGCAGATGGCAAGCAAAACAAAAATGACACGAATCTGCGATTAACAACATGATAGCACTTAGAATGCAACAAGTAACAATGCTACAGCACTCCAACATAGCAACAAAGAATATGACAGTAATCTACAGGAGATGCTTGACAAAAGATGAACACTGAGCTACGGCTAGTTCACAACATAACAAGCTCAAACAAGCATGGCAAAAGTGCAAAAGATATCAGGTTTACAGACTTGGTGAAATTACTGGACATGACTGAAACAGCATCAGGTAGCAATGTTCAGAGCACGAAATCAACATGCTACAGGAACTTAACATAGCAAAACAAGGCATGGAAGTATTCTACTAAATGCATATGACAAAAATCCCTCACTGACCATAAGCCAAAAAGGACTAGAAGATATGATGGCAAACATGTAAACATAGCAAGTTTCGTTAACAGGTTTCAGACTTGGCAGAAAACAGAGCATGGCAGAAACAATAATACGAAGGCATCTTGGTGAGCTTGATGCACTCACCACAAAGCAATGCATGACAAAACAAGCATACCTACAGTAAGATGGCAAGTTTATGAAGCTATCCATGGCAAGAGAAAATACATAGCATGTATGAAACAACTACAACAAGCTTGACAAAATTGAATATCATGTTAAGAATCTGCCAGAAATATTTTATAGTAAAAGTAGAGCAAGATTGAGTCACGCTATGGCACCCCATAATTGCAAACAAGGGCAGGAATGGATCAATTACAACAATATCTACAAAACATTCTTACTGAACATCTCCAAAAGGAGCATGGATCTCTCTGTAGCCACATGGATACATAGCAACAAAATAACAGCAGTCACAGACTTGGAGAAATCACCAAGTCCCTGAAATCAGAAACATTACGGAGACTAGTTTGCATGCTTGTCCTAGTCACCACAGAGATCACAAAAATACATGGCATACACCTCTGTAAAGATGGTATGGCATACAACAAAACACATGTAGAGCTCATGCCCATAAGATGCACATATTAAATGCAACAAAAATAACAAATCTCCAAGTTCTGCTAAGTAACATCAGATAACAGCAACTAGCACTCTTGCACCAGAGATTTGGGCATCAATATGGACTCAAATGAATATGGTGCAATGGAAACAAATGAAGAGCATCTCGATACGAACATTTCGATATATTACACGCGCGAAATAGAGCTATATACAGAGAGTTATAATGCGATGAACAGGGGCATGTACTGAAAATAACTCGGGACTTGGACGAATTTCGGGGGGAGGGGAGAGTCGACCTCTCGTTGACCCGATCTGGATCGGCTAGGGTTCGTCGGTGGCCGGAGCTGGAGCTGCTGCCGGCGGCCGGAGCGGAGGAGGAGGAGGCGCCGGGAACGACGGAGAAGGCGGCGAGGAGGAAGGAGGACGGCGGCGAGGGCGGAGCCGTGGGCGCGGGCGGCGGCGCGCCGGCGTCGGGGCGGCTCCGGCGGACGCGGGGCGGAGCGGCGGACGGCGGCGAGGTCGCCGGGGCAGCGGCGGCCGGCGGAGGCGGGCGGTCCCGCGGGGAGGCGCTCGGACGCGGGGAAGGCGTCGTGGGCCGCGGGGGCCGGCGCCTGGCCTCGGCGGGCCGCGGGCGGCGCGGGCGTACGGGCGGCGCGCGGGTGACGTGGCAGCGGCGGTGGGAGGCGGACACGTCCGTCGGTGGGGGTGGTTTCGTCCGGCGGCGGAGAGGGAAAACTGCTAGGGTTTGGACTGCGAAGGTATTTCGGGAGGGGAGGTGTATATATAGGTAGAGGGAGCTAGGAGACTCCAAACGGAGTGCGGTTTTCGCCCACACGATCGTGATCGAACGACCTAGAGCATGGAAGAGACTTAGAGGAGTTTTGGGCTGGTTATAGAGGGGTTTTTGCTGCAACACACAAACGAACCTTGCGGTTACCCGGTTAACCGTTGGAGTACCAAACGACCTCCAAATGGAACGAAACTTGACCGGTGGCCTACCGGTGGTATACCAAGGCCACTTAACAAGCCTCGGTCCATTCCGAAAACGTTCAACTGTTGGGGAACGTAGTAATTTTAAAAAAATTCCTACGCACACGCAAGATCATGGTGATGCATAGCAACGAGAGGGGAGAGTGTTGTCCACGTACCCTCGTAGACCGACAGCGGAAGCGTTATCACAACGCGGTTGATGTAGTCGTACGTCTTCACGATCCGACCGATCAAGTACCGAACGCACGGCACCTCCGAGTTCTACACACGTTCAGCTCGATGACGTCCCTCGAACTCCGATCCAGCCGAGTGTTGAGGGAGAGTTTCGTCAGCACGACGGCGTGGTGACAATGATGATGTTCCACCGACGCAGGGCTTCGCCTAAGCTCCGCAACGGTATTATCGAGGTGTAATATGGTGGAGGGGGCACCGCACACGGCTAAGAGATCAATATATCAATTGTTGTGTCTCTGGGGTGCCCCCCTGCCCCCGTATATAAAGGAGCAAGGGGGAGGCAGCCGGCCAAGGGGAGAGGCGCGCCATAGGGGGGAGTCCTACTCCCACCGGGAGTAGGACTCCTCCTTTCCTTGTGGGAGTAGGAGAAGGGAAGGGGGAAGGAGAAAGAAGGAAGGGTGCGCCCCCTTCCCTAGTCCAATTCGGACCAGACCATGGGGAGGGGTGCGGCCACCTTTTGAGGCCTTTCTCTCCTTTCCCGTATGGCCCATTAAGGCCCAATACGAATTCCCGTAACTCTCCGGTACTCCGAAAAATACCCGAATCACTCGGAACCTTTCCGAAGTCCGAATATAGTCGTCCAATATATCGATCTTTACGTCTCGACCATTTCGAGACTCCTCGTCATATCCCCGATCTCATCCGGGACTCCGAACTCCTTCGGTACATCAAAACTCAATAAAACTGTCATCGTAATGTTAAGCGTGCGGACCCTACGGGTTCGAGAACTATGTAGACATGACCGAGACACGTCTCCGGTCAATAACCAATAGCGGGACCTGGATGCCCATATTGGCGCCGGGGAACGACGGAGGAGGCGGCGAGGAGGAAGGAGGACGGCGGCGAGGGCGGAGCCGTGGGCGCGGGCGGCGGCGCGCCGGCGTCGGGGCGGCTCCGGCGGACGCGGGGCGGAGCGGCCGACGGCGGCGAGGTCGCCGGGGCAGCGGCGGCCGGCGGAGGCGGGCGGTCCCGCGGGGTGGCGCTCGGGCGCGGGGAAGGCGTCGTGGGCCGCGGGGGCCGGCGCCGGGCCTCGGCGGGCCGCGGGCGGCGCGGGCGTACGGGCGGCGCGCGGGTGACGTGGCAGCGGCGGTGAGAGGCGGACACGTCCATCGGTGGGGGTGGTTTCGTCCGGCGGCGGAGAGGGAAAACTGCTAGGGTTTGGACTGCGAAGGTATTTCGGGAGGGGAGGTGTATATATAGGTAGAGGGAGCTAGGAGTCTCCAAACGGAGTGCGGTTTTCGCCCACACGATCGTCATCGAACAACCTAGAGCATGGAAGAGACTTAGAGGTGTTTTGGGCTGGTTATAGAGGGGGTTTTGCTGCAACACACAAACGAACATTGCGGTTACCCGGTTAACCGTTGGAGTACCAAACGACCTCCAAATGGAACGAAACTTGACCGGTGGCCTACCGGTGGTATACCAAGGCCACTTGACAAGCGTCGGTCCATTCCGAGAACGTTCAACACCCGCTCACGAAAAGAAACAAGAGGGGTGCGCCGGAGGAGGTGGGAGTGCCGGATTGCAAAACGGACAACAGGGAAAATGCTCGGATGCATGAGACGAACACGTATGCAAATGCAATGCACATGATGACATGATATGAGATGCATGACATGAACAAAATGCAAAACGACAAACAAAACCCGACCACGAAGAGAATATCATAACACATAGCCGAAAATGGCAAGAGTTGGAGTTACAAATATGGAAAGTTACATCCGGGGTGTTACAGATTTGTTCTTGACCGTGCTCCCAAATGCACAAAAACATCACTACACACAAAGATCCACCATTATTTCACTGCCAAATTACAGTCAAACGAACCTATGGAAAGAAAAGACAGGTAAGAGGTTTTCTTTACCAACTAGGAAAATCTATGAATGTTTGGAGTTGGTAGACACCCAATTTTTGCCCGCCACCAGGACGAAGGGGTGAGCGGAAGGGATGCTGCCCGTCGCAGCCGCCTTCTTCCCCCAGTTCTTCGATGGGACACGTTTGCAGCCCATGCGGAGAAGACACACGCCGGCACTAGTGACAATACCAGTGGCGTGCAGACTTGTGCCTCGTGACCACTAACTTGTGCCTAGTCAGGACACTTAGTCCCACATACTTGTGGCGTGTGAAAATGCAGCCACGCCACCAGTGAACTATGAAATATGCCCTGGATTGAAAGTGACGCGCCACTAATGAAGACAGTCTGGTGGCATTTCTGCACTAGTGTTGGGCCAGCGGAGAGCGGGAGGTGATGTGTAGGCAGGGAAGTCCAGGGAATCGGCTTCAAACGAGAGGAATGTGACATGAAAGACGGGATAGAGTCCATGGTATTGTCGGCAGGGACTGCAAGCACCAAAGACGACACTATGACGAGGGAGGGGAGGAGACGTCACAAAATGGAAGAAGAGCGGGGAAATGTCGCTCGCGCCAAACCTTTTTCAGGATGAAGTGTGCTCTAAAAACGCCCCACAACCTCCAAATATGGAGGCATGCAGGCTCGATTTAGGGTGATCTCCAAAAACATGACGATGGAGCTCGTAACGGCTCTGCTCGATTGATTTTTGGGGTCAAAATATTACACATGCGGTTATTTACGGTGATCGGCCACACATGACAACTTTGCTAGAGTAGCTCTAAAACTAGTGGCTGAGTCGACGCATGCAACTAGGACGCGGTCTATAACACTCTTTGGTAACTTTTTTTTTTAATATGGCATGCCACAACTACGTCCGCACACTCTGAACTGCCTCTTGGTTACACCTCCACCACCGTATCTGTCGCTGATCGAGTAGCACCGAGTCAAGTGAAACTGACAATTTCACCGGTTACTCTGTCCTGCGTGCTTATATATATTTACCTCCATCTGTCCATTCACTAACGCATCTCGTCGGTACGAGTAACTGAGAGGGAGTGACAATGAGGAATTTCGTGGAGAAATCAGTGCTCTCTTTGTTATGGATCTCACTGCTCCAAGGTCAGTTGATGGTTATTAAATACTCCAGCGGTTAATAGTGTATAGTAGTCTTTTCGGTTTGCTTTGCCCACGATCGTAAATGGAATTTTACATACCCTGTAATTAAGGTGAAGGATGTGCATATGGGCATGAAACACACTGACGTATGTCTCTGTTTGATGTAGGGTGCATTGTCCAGTCTGTGGAATATGATCATACGGCTAGTATCGAGGCAAGTAACGGCGTTCCTGTTGAGTCTTTCTGGTGTTGTTTGTATCGATCTTAATCTGTGCATGCATGCATGCATGCAGCCTCCAAAAACGAAATCTATATATGGTTTGATATTGTTGTGTGACAAAGAAACAACCATCAGTTTTCATAATTCGTTTACAAGCATATATCGTCGTGGTTTCAGTGCCTCGGTGACCCGATGAAGCCCCTCTACAAAGGCGGCATCATCCAGAACGGCGAGTTCAACAACGGCCTGATGGGGTGGTCGACGCGCCGGGACATCAAGGCCGGCATCAGAAAGTCGGCCTCCGGCAACAAGTTCGCCGTGGTGCAGGGCGCGAGGAGCTCCCCGTTGGGCACCGGCGGCGCGGCGGCCTCGCCGTCCCACAGCGTCTACCAGAAAATCCAGATGAAGGGCGACACTCACTACTCGCTATCAGGTATATATACATACCGACCGAATGTACTTCCTCTGTAATAAACTAATATAAAAACGTTTAGCTTGATCTAAACGTTTTTATATTAGTTTACTACGAGTACGTAGATGTAGTACATGATGCAGTGCATGTGACGAAGTTTATCTTGCTGTTCCGCGTGTGCAGCATGGCTGCGGGTGTCGGCCGGCACGGCCCACGTGCGCGCGGTGGTCAAGGCCCCCAACGGCGAGAACATCACCGCCGGCGCCATCGACGCCCAGTCCGGCTGCTGGACCATGCTCAAGGGCGGCATGACTGCGCGCGCCTATCACTACGGACAAGGAGAGGTCTTCTTCGAGAGCGACGCTCCGGTGGACATCTGGGTGGACAGCGTCTCCCTGCAGCCCTTCTCTTTTGAGGAATGGGACGCCCACGCCCGCCAGTCCGCCAACAAGGCCCGCCGGAGCACGGTCAAGATCGTCGCCAGGGGCCCCGACGGCCAACCGATGGCGAACGCCAACGTGAGCATCCAGCTCCTCCGCGCCGGGTTCCCGTTCGGCAACGCGATGACCAAGGAGATCCTGGGCAACCCGGCGTACGAGAAGTGGTTCTTCTCGCGCTTCACGGTGGCCACCATGGAGAACGAGATGAAGTGGTACGGCACGGAGTGGGCCCAGAACCAGGAGGACTACCGCACCCCGGACGCCATGATGGCGCTGGCTCAGAGGTACGGCGTCAAGGTGCGCGGGCACAACGTGTTCTGGGACGACCAGAGCTCGCAGCTCAAGTGGGTGATGCCGATGAACCTGAACCAGCTCAAGGCGGCGATGCAGAAGCGGCTCAAGAACGTGGTGTCGCGCTACGCCGGGAGGCTCATCCACTGGGACGTGGTGAACGAGAACCTGCACTTCAACTTCTTCGAGACCAAGCTCGGCCCCAACGCGTCGCCCTTGATCTACCAGCAGGTCGGCCAGATCGACCACACCGCCATCCTCTTCATGAACGAGTTCAACACGCTGGAGCAGCCCATGGACCCCAACGGCACGCCCACCAAGTACGTCGCCAAGATGAAGCTCATTCAGGGCTACCCTGGCAACGGCGGCTTCAAGTTCGGTGTCGGGCTCGAGAGCCACTTCACCACGCCCAACCTCCCCTACATGAGGGGCGCCCTCGACACGCTCGCGCAGCTCAAGCTGCCCATCTGGATGACCGAGGTCGACGTCGTCAAGGGCCCCAACCAGGTCAAGTTCCTCGAGCAGGTGCTCAGGGAAGGCTACGCCCACCCCGGCGTGCAGGGCATCGTCATGTGGGCCGCGTGGCACCCCTACGGATGCTACGTCATGTGCCTCACCGACAACAGCTTCAAGAACCTACCCGTCGGCGACCTCGTCGACAAGCTCATCGCCGAATGGAAGACGCACAAGACGTCCCCCGCCACCGACGCGAATGGAATGGTCGAGCTCGACCTCGCCCACGGCGATTACAAGTTAACGGTGGACCACCCTTCGCAGACCACGGCCGTCTCCCACACCATGACGGTGGATGCGGGGTCAGCAGCCTCCGAGCACATCATTAGTGTGAAGACGTAGGAATATACTATGAGACTTATTAAGCCACGTAGAATGGTTGATAAAATAAGGCGATCAAAAGAATTCTTTTATGTAGTTCTACGCCATCTAAAGAATGCAATAAAACTTGTTATATTTTCTTTTTCCATACGATCCAATTGGATCGTGTTCCACTATCATCACTCATCAGATAACGGAACAAAACCGAAAACAGTGTCTTGGCGCGAAAGGGAAACAAATAGTAGTAAAAGAGAAGGAAAGGGAACGTCCCCATGTTACTACCCAACAGAGGAATGGAATAGAAAGGGAACCTCCCCATGTTGCGAGGTCTTAAAAAAAATTATGGGGTGATAGAATAGAAGTAAATAATTAAAAAATGTGTGAATACAAGGAAGAATCCCGTACAACAAAGATAAATGTCAATCTTTCTTGCTAAGAACGATGGCTTTTTTTTGGAAATGGAGGCGTACCCCCGGCCTCTGAATCATAATGATGTATGCAACCATCTTATTAAAAAGTCTCGAAGTAGTACATAGTCATAAAAGTATTACAGCTCGCAAATGGAGCGAAACAAAAGAAATGAAAAGTACATGCTCAAAATCGCAACCGGTAAGGCAATGTAAAGGATAAGCTCCCTAGACTCCTATCCTGTTATGCGATCGCCATCCGAACCGGTTGAATATAACCCGTGCTATCATCTCCCAATGGTTGCACCCAGTAACCAAAGGCTCCCTGGAATCCATAGAAGTGAGTAAGGACCACGTACGGATCCATGCGGTAGCTTTGAAGATAACCTGCAAGAAAGATAAAGTGTTTTGTCTTTAAAAATTATATCATTTTTATAATTCCACATAGCCCAAAGAAGCGCATATATTCCGATCCGAATACGAGCCGCAGTAATATGCTCAACCCTAGCTAACCACATCACAAACAACGATTCAATGTCAACTGGAGGATTAATGTTAAAGGCTATATGGATCGTTCTCCAAAGCAATTTGGCGAATGGGCATGACAAACTCGTCGGCTGCTGCTGATAACTCGCAACCCTAGTCGGCGTGGTCACAACTTCCCCACAGGCCACCGCCTCAGTCCTCCTCCTCTTTCCCGTCCGTCTACCACATAGACGGGAGTGGGGACCCGTCCGTTTAATTTTATTCTCCTTAGATTTTTGTTTCTCTAGCGACATCGACGAGGTGGTCGCGGCGATAGTGTGTTGAATTAATGTCTCCTTGGTAGCTTCCTACATCGACGATGTCTGATTCGGCGTCGACGAAGATGCTTGTGAGAGTTTGTCTCCCCACATCTGTTGGTTCTCTTTCGATCTTGGCAGTTGGTGTGTCTTTCAACAAGAGCTAATGGATGGCCATTGGTACGGCGGCTTTGGTATCTTCTCCCATATTGTTCGGTCGCATGGTTCGGTTTCTCCAACTGTCTGAGCGGTGGTGATCGATTGCAAGCATGTACTATCTGGGGTGATGCATGCTTCAATGATTTATAGATCTCGTCTCAAGGGGCGAGTGGCTATTGTGGTCTTCAAAGCCTAGTATGGCGAGTGTGTTTGCAGGTGTCCCTTTTCTTTAATGTTGATTAAGTACAATTTTCAATCTTTAGTGGGTGGCATACAACTGAGGAAGAACAAGCCTAGTATGATTTTCAATGTAATTTAGTTTTTCTGGTCCATCCACGTTGAGTTGTCTGTCCATTGTACTGACTTTTGTGTTTTTGTTTTTTATCAGACGCCCTTTGGCGTCTTTTTTAAGGCTTTCTTATTAAAAGGTCATTTCTTAGGCAAGAGAAGGTATTTTTTTCTCTTATTTTCCTTACTGATTATTGTATGTGGCATCATTAAGATACCATCACTGTATGTGCCCTGTATGGATCGGGGAATTTTAACTCGAATCACAATGTCTGTGAAAAGAATCTTAAACAAATTATGTAAGGGTCGTTTTGCAAAATACTCGCTTCCAGCAGTGTGGTATACATGAGAATGTGTTGTGCCAAAATGATCTCCTTTGCCTAGTCAGCACGCCACATTAGCGTCTCTTCGTTGGCGGCGGCAAGCGATCAAGGTGAATTATGTAACCACTACATCATATTTTACAAGATGTGTGGAACACGTGGTTTGCAAACCCAAACTTGAGATGTGTGACCAATCCACTCTTCTTTGATGAGTTCCGTGACTAATGGTGTGTTTCACTTGGTTGACTTCGTGAAAACATATTGTCGTGCAATTGTCACGGCAGATGTCTTAGTGTGAGGACTTAGTCATGAGGCCAACACATCTATTTGATAGCTTGAGAGGGGTTGAGCGGAATCGAGAGACGCAACACAAGACAAGGGTTTAGACAGCTTCGGGCCCCGGAAAACATCATCCGATAACAACCCTAGATGCTGTTTGAGGCTAGGTCTCATTATCATCACGAGGGAGTCGCTGTCGGTGTCAGAACCGGCGGATCTCGGGTAGGGGGTCCCGAACTGTGCGTCTAAGGCGGATGGTAACAGGAGGCGAGGGACACAATGTTTACCCAGGTTCGGGCCCTCTCGATGGAGGTAATACCCTACTTCCTGCTTGATTGATCTTGATGATATGAGTATTACAAGAGTTGATCTACCACGAGATCGTAGAGGCTAAACCCTAGAAGCTAGCCTATGGTATGATTGTTGTTGTCCTACGGACTAAACCCTCCGGTTTATATAGACACCGGAGGGGGCTAGGGTTACACAGAGTCGGTTACAAGGGAGGAGATCTATATATCCGTATTGCCAAGCTTGCCTTCCACGCCAAGGAGAGTCCCATCCAGACACGGGACAAAGTCTTCAATCTTGTATCTTCATAGTCCAACAGTCCGGCCAAAGGATATAGTCCGGTTGTCCGAGGACCCCCTAATCCAGGACTCCCTCAGTAGCCCCTGAACCAGGCTTCAATGACGATGAGTCCGGCGCGCATATTGTCTTCGGCATTGCAAGGCGGGTTCCTCCTCCGAATACTCCATAGAAGATTTTGAACACAAGGATAGTGTCTGGCTCTGCAAAACAAATTCCACATACCATCGTAGAGAGAATAATATTTCCACAAATCCAATCTGCCGACCGCTTTTCATAATGTGACGTATTGCCGTGGTCTGGTCATGACGAACCGTTTTTCCGAGCCTGCCACTACACGTGTTGCGAGGCGGTTTTTATTGGCACGTCCTGTCGAAGCAGAGATCGTGTCCCTTTTTTCACGGGATTCTCATCAATATGGGTATTGGTAACCCAATCGTGCCCGTTGGTATGACTCCTCGATTTAGGCAAGTCCCAAACGGCCACGCGGAGGACGCTTCATATTCATCCCCTTTATAAAGAGGCCTAGGCCTGTCTCCTTCCTCTCGCGCTCAATCGAATCCTCCCCCCACCTCGAGTTCCAACACCCAAGGCTCAGGCTAGGCGCTTCGGACATACAATAATGTCCGGATCCAACCTTCAAGGTCTGTGGGTGCCCTCCTCCGTCACAGAGGAGGACATCAAGAAGTTAGGAGAGGCTAGGTATTTGACCGGCGAAATCTCGCACAGTCTGCCTGCTCGAGGGCAGGTCATTCCCACTCCCGAACCTGGCGAGAGTGTCGTATTCGTATCCCACTTCCTCCGAGGGCTAGGTTTCAGTCAAGATCCCTTTGTCAGAGGGCTCATGTTTTACTACGGGCTCGATTTCCATGATCTGGCTCCGGATTCCATCCTTCACATCTCGTCGTTCATCGTCGTGTGTGAAGCCTTCCTCCGCATTGTCCCACACTTCGGCTTATGGCTCAAGACCTTCAATGTGAGGCCGAAGATGATTGAGGGGCGACATGCAGAGTGCGGAGGTGCCGTAATAAGCAAAGGCGCCGATGTTCCATGGCCGAAGGGTTCCTTCCCGGAGGTGTCCAGCTTATGGCAACGGGAGTGGTTTTATATCACATCTCCCCGGGGTACCAAGTGGGTAGCCGCCCCTGCCTTCTGCTCGGGCCCCCCGCCACAACTGGCATCATGGGTCAACAAGGGGCTGGACTGGGGGCTAGTAAATGATGTGCCGACATTGCAGAGTCGCATCCAAGATCTCCACGAGAGAGATGTCATCCTTGTTAAGGTAATGCAAGTTATGCTAGTTCGTCGAGCCCTGCCTTGCAAACGTCGACCTCTCCGTATGTGGGAGTTCAACCCGGAAGGACCGCGAACTATTCAGCACTTCTTCGGCGTGACGCTCGAAGAGATGTACCGATTGTTCTTCGGATCACAAATAGAGTGTCCGGACACCTCCGAGGATGCGGGTCTGAACTGCAATCGTCCAGACACTCAAGTAAGTAATTCCGTGGCCGAACGTTGTCTTTTAATTTATCGCAACATCATTCTGAAAAGTTGCCTTTTGACCAGGACTGGATAAAAAGGCGAAGATGATCAGGTGTCCGGCCCCCCTTCCCGAGGGCTCACCAGATCCTATACTAGCCAGGATGCTTGAGCTTGCGCCTTATCAAGCGCCATCAGGGGAAGGTAAAGGGAGAAACAAAGAGGCCGAGAGCGAGCCTCACTTACTATTCATCCAAACCGGGGGAACCAGTGCCTCCTCGAAGGAGGATAACCGGGGGGAAGAATCTAAAATTCCCTCTCCCCGGGGAAGGAAGAGGACCGCCTCTGAAGACTTGGAAGTAATGGTCTCCAAGCGAGGGAAGAATCCTTTGTCAGAGGGTCCTACCCCGGGGGGCATCCTTACCGCACAGTACCCGCAAGGGGACCAGCCCTCTACCGACCTGTGAGTAAACGAAAGTACTTTATAGTAAATATACCCTACCTCGTTTCCGAGAACGATAACCGAAGCGTGCATCTTGTAGTTCGGATCGTAGCCCTTCTCGACAGAGTTCGTCTTCGGGGGATCTTCTTCCGGAGATGATGGAGAGCGAAATACCTCCCCGTGCCTCCCCACCTCGTGAAGCAGGCGACCCTGAGGTGTTGTCACGGAGGGTTTCACCTGATCTGCCAAGGCCAGGGGGTAACACTTCGGCCCCCCGAAGTCCGGAGTATTCGGCTCCTAAGGAGAGCCACAGAAAGAGTCTGGAACCGTCCGGTGTGCGATCAGACGCACTGATGAATCTTCTGGAGCAAGCGGCTGTCTCGAAAATGCATCGTGCTTTAATGGGCACGGTGGTTGAGAAGATTTCATCCGCCGAAAGCGGGTTGCATGAAGATTTTATGAGTCTGCTGAAAGGCTTTGAGGTACGTGAAGTAGTATATGTTTTTGACGGTAACGCACACGCTAGGTGTGCCCTATGCAGATAGTAGCCCCTGAGACTCTGGTTGCTGTCGGGAACGGCGGCAAACAGAGGATCATAGTCGCAGGTAATAATCAGGTCGCCTTCATGTGCAGGTGGCTGGAGGTCCGGTGGCTAGCCGGACTGGTGAGTTTGCCGAGCTGAAGCGGCAACTTGATGCGGCAGATGCCGACATCGTGCTTGTAAAAAGCGGCTTGACGAGGCACAGGGTATGTGTTTTCTCCGATGATCAACACATATTAAGAGGAGCATGATGCTAGTATCTTTAATATGTTGTGACTGCAGATGGGGTTGCCGCCGTGGAGACCCTTCGGGCGGAACTTGCCCAAGCCAAGGAACAAGCCAGGAAGAGTGATGCGGCCGCTCTAAAGGCGGTCGAGGAGCTGAGAGCCGAACAGGCTGCGCATTGCCAAAGCAAGGGTAAAATAGCCAAGATGGCTGTTGAGTTGAAAGATGCCGCCGACCGTTACGAGCTTCTTGAAAAGGAAAACCGAACGAAGATGATGGACCTGGAGAAGGCCATGGTGTCGGCCAAGGACGCCCGCTCTAAAATTAGAGCGGCGAAGGAGGAGCTACGTCAAGCCGGGGATATCGCGGCTGGGAAGCCCTTTTTGTTGCGGACGAAGTTCGGAGATCCTAAGTATGCCCCTCTTGATCAACTATGGAGTTCCGCAGACGCATACGTGGATTTGGCAGTGAGTGCTGCTGATGCGGCCGAGTTTTTCAAAGATCAAAAAGATCGTGAAGTGGAAAAGCTGTTCTGGTCACAGTTCAATGTTCCAGTGCCTCCGCTGTTGTTGAATGAGCGAATGGCCGAGTGGGCTGAGCTCCATAGGTTGTCCGGTCTTGCCATGAGGTCTGTTGTGGATCATCTTTGGCCGGAAGGGCCAAGGCCGAATAGTTATTTTAGTTTAGTGCAACAGTTCCTTGGTGTTGTGTCGCGCATCGACGCTATGAAGAGGTCGGCGTGCATAGAGGGTGCGCGGATGGCTCTTGCCCGTGTCAAGACATACTGGGCAGAGATGGAGGCCACCGCTATTGCAACCCAGAGTTCGGCCCTGGACAGAGTATCTGCCGAGCACTACTTTGAAGAAGTCCTTGAAGGCGCTCGTTTAATAGAGGCTCAGTGCTCGAAGAATATTATGTTCTAGTGACATGTATTCCCATTGTACGAACAATGTTTATTAAATTATAAAGGCTGTGTTTATACTTTTGCCTAAAAGTATTATGATGCCTCCTGTGCGGCCGTTTATGTATATATGTATATAACCTGAAAGTTTGCAGTCGTCGGCTTCAGCCCCCACGCATATAATGCGGGGGTGTTCGCAAAAAACGCGTATTCACACTTGATCCAACGTCTTGGTCCATTAAGGAGGTGATAGCGCAGCGAACGAGGCAATCGGACTATATTGCTTTAACACTTTCACTTAGCCATAGGAGTTTGACGGTGGGACTACTATATAGCCCCTGGTACCTCCGCGCTCACCCGAATACGAGGCGCGTACATACATGACCGGGAAACGGCCCTTCGTTAATGCGGAGGAATCCCGAAGATTCCGCTAAGTCATCGAGTGGTTGACCAGTCTCGCGCTTTATCATGACAGTCAGTTTTCGGCTTTCTCTACTGAGGTGCTCATCCGGATGAACCAGGGCACAATCGCAGTAGTTCTCCCGGTGCCACCTTAGCCGATAGAGCGGAACGTAAGGTAGCAAAACACGGGAGCTAGGCAAACCCAACATTTGACCAAAGACATGATTCGGAGCTGATGCATATAAGGCCAAACTCACGACGCCGAACACGCACTAAGGTATTCGTTCTTTACAACATATGCCGGGCTGAATAACGCCCTTGATAATGATCCCTGAGTGTCTAGGTATGTGCATCATTCTGACGTGGCGAAATGCCAATAACGTCAGCATCGCTCTCGGTTACACTGAGTATCCGGAGGATGTGAACAACAAGAGACAGTAAAAAAGGTTTACACAGGGTCTTAATCTGAAAAGAAACCTTTGAGCAGGTCCCTGCTGCACGTCTGCGCCTGTGTCTCCATTGTGCCGTATCCTGGAAGGGTGTAGCACGATTGTCGTCTATAAAAGAGAAGAACTTAGGTGAAAGTTGTCGTGCGAAAAATTGATTATTCTCGATAAACCATGAAAATTCAAGATAAGTAAAGTTGAGCCGAACTAGCCCTGTTTACACGCGGGAAGCCCCTGGTACCGCCTATGGGGGTATAACCATCAAACCAATCTCGGGTTTATCTAAGCTGTTATAGCTAGTAATGCACCGGACTCGTCTAGGCGTGTCCGCGGTCTTGACGACCGATCATGTATTCTGGTTGGAGGGGCCGTTTAGTGTTCGGCTGTTAAAGCCGTCGCACATTCTTCCGCACGTAAGGAACGTTCAATATTTCTGCTAATTGTGATGATGCCATGTGGACCGGGCATCTTGAGCTTGAGAGAAGCGTAATGCGGTACTGCATTAAAACGAGCAAAAGCTGCTCTTCCGAGTAGTGCTTGATAGCCACTTCGGAATGGAGCGATGTCGAAGGTTAACTTTTTGCTTCGGAAGTTGTCGGGAGAACCGAATACAACCTCTAGTATTAGAGAGCCCGTGCAGCGGGCCTCTGGGCCTGGTATTACTCCCTTGAAGGTAGTATTACTGTGGCTGATTTTTGTCGGGTCTATCCCCATTTTGCGGACTGTGTCCTGATATATCAGATTAAGACTACTGCCGCCGTCCATAAGGACTCGTGTGAGATGGTATCCATTTATTATTGGGTTTAACATCAAGGCAACCAATCCTTCGTGTCGGATGCTTGTCAGGTGATCCCTGCGATCAAAAGTGATCGGGCAGGCCAACCAGGGGTTGAACTTAGGGGTGACGGGCTCTACGGCGCGTGTGTCTCAGAGTGCATGTTTGCTTCTCCTCTTCGTCACGTGGATCATGTTCACTGTTTTGACCTCTGGTGGGAATTTTTTTTGTCCCCCAGTGCTTTGCTGGCGAGGCTCGTCCTCGTCTTCACTTGGTGTCTCCCTCCCCTTGTGTTCGGCGTTTAGCTTACCGGCCTGCTTGAAGACCCAGCATTCTCTGTGGGTGTGATTTGCAGGTTTATCGGGAGTGCCATGAATCTGACATAGTTTGTCTAGAATCTTGTTTAGGCTGGACGGTCCATCTCTGCTGCCTTTGAAAGGCTTTTTCCGCTGACCCGGTCGAGAGCCCCTGAATCCGGTGTTTACCGCCGTGTTATCTGGGATGTCTTCTTTATTTCGACGCTTGCTTTTACTGCGTCGTGGTTTTCCATTGACATCCCTGACTTCGGATGTGCCTGGGTCGCTGGTGCTACTACGGGCTAGCCAGCTATCTTTGCCCACGCAAAAGCGGGTCATGAGGCTTGTCAGGGCTGCCATTGTTCTCGGTTTTTCTTGGCCGAGGTGTCTGGTGAGCCATTCGTCTCGGACGCTGTGTTTGAAAGCTGCTAAGGCTTCGACGTCCGGGCAGTCGACGATTTGGTTCTTCTTAGTGAGAAATCTGTTCCAAAGCTTTCGGGCTGACTCTCCGGGCTGTTGAATTATATGACTTAAATCGTCTGCATCCGGAGGTCGGACATAGGTCCCTTGAAAATTAGCCCGAAAAGCATCCTCAAGCTCCTCCCAACTTCCAATTGAGTCTTCGGGGAGGCTCTTCAGCCAGTGCCGAGCTGGTCCTTTCAGCTTGAGGGGCAAGTACTTGATGGCGTGGAGATCGTCTCCGCGAGCCATATGGATATGGAGGATAAAGTCTCAATCCAGACCCCCAGGGTCTGTGGTTCCGTCGTACGCCTCTATGTTCACTGGTTTGAATCCTTCTGGAAATTCGTGGTCCAGCACCTCATCGGTGAAACATAGGGGGTGTGCGGCACCCCTGTATTTGGATGTGTCGTGGCGTTCTGACGGTTGTAGTGTTCGGTTTTGGTTGTGCGCTGGAGCACGTTTCCTTGATCCGTAGATGGATCTGGTCGCGCGGTCTTCTGATGCAAGTCCTCACGTGAATCGTGTGCTGACTAATGTGCGGCCTTGTTAGCCGCTCTATCGCGGCCACAAGGTGGTTGATCCGACCGGTCGGTCGTTTTATTTTTCGGCTGTGTGGGCTCTAAGGCCTCATCATCAAATTCAGGCAACAGCTTGCGCTTTGGATAGCCCTTTGTGTGGTAACTACCATCATACTTTTCTTCATTGTCGAGCACTTTGTTCCATCTACTGTTGAGCGTATTCTGCGCGGCCTTAAGCCTTTGCTTCTGCTTCTTCAGACTCATCGCGGTGGCAATAAGCCTTCTGCGGAGGTTCTCTTGTTCCAAGTGCCTTTCCGGGATGATGTGTGCATCCTCGTCCGGACTGTTTTCCTCTCCGGAGGGAGGTTGATGAGTTTTATCCTCGGCGTCGCCGTGTTCGGACAGCGGATCCGTACTATGTTCGCCATTTGCTGGTTCATCCTGCTCTACAGCTGGGTCAATGTGGTCGTCGTTTCCTTTGGAGTCGACTGGGGTGTTATTTTCTCTTGCGCTGTTATCGTTGTTTTTGCCGAGGCCGGATTTGGAGCGGCGCCTACGCCGACGCTTTGGTTGCTTCTCGAGGGAGCTATCCTTCGCTGCATCCTTCCGTTCCTCGTCATTGTTTTCTTTGGGTGTATCCACCATGTATATGTCATGTGATGAAGTGGCTGTCCAGCGCCCTGTGGGCGATGGTTCCTGTTCCTCTCCTGCATCGTCGTCCATGCCGTCGATGTCTTTGGAGTCAAAATCGAGCATGTCGGTTAAATCGTCGACAGTGGCTACTAAGTGGGTGGTAGGTGGGTCGCGAATTTCTTCGTCGTCTGCATCCCATTCTAGCCGGACATAATTCGGCCAAGGGTCTCCTGACAGGGAGAGAGACCTTAATGAATTTAGCACATCGCCAAAAGGCGAGTGCTGAAAGATATCCGCGAAGGTAAACTCCATGATCAGCGCCCAATCAGATTCGATGGGCACGGACACAAGCGGCTCGGAGTCCGTGGCCGGGGACGAATCCAACGGTTCGGCAACACGGGTCTCGTAGGAGGTGAAGTCAGCATTCGGCGCTATCGCCACTGAGTGTGCGGCCTCCGTGGCGGGGTCCATCCACCCGTCCACAGATGGCGCAATTTGTTCCGGATTGAGGGCCGGAGTAGTTGCAGGTGTGATCTCCCGAACACAGTCTGATGGCAGAGCTAAATCATGCTCGTCGTGATTGTGCGGCGCACCTGACATGGGCTCGAATCCGTCGAAGATCAAGTCTCCGCGGATGTCGGTAGTATAGTTCAAGTTTCCAAACCTGACCTGATGGCCAGGGGCGTAGCTATCGATCTGCTCCAGATGGCCAAGCGAGTTAGCCCGCAGTACGAAGCCGCCGAACATGAATATCTGTCCGGGGAGGAAAACCTCACCCTGGATCGCATCGTTGCCGATGATCGAAGGAGCCATCAAGCCTTACGGTGACGGCATAGTGGAACTCTCAATGAAAGCACCAATGTCGGTGTCAAAACCGGCGGATCTCGGGTAGGGGGTCCCGAACTGTGCGTCTAAGGCGGATGGTAACAGGAGGCGAGGGACACAATGTTTACCCAGGTTCGGGCCCTCTCGATGGAGGTAATACCCTACTTCCTGCTTGATTGATCTTGATGATATGAGTATTACAAGAGTTGATCTACCACGAGATCGTAGAGGCTAAACCCTAGAAGCTAGCCTATGGTATGATTCTTGTTGTCCTACGGACTAAACCCTCCGGTTTATATAGACACCGGAGGGGGCTAGGGTTACACAGAGTCGGTTACAAGGGAGGAGATCTACATATCCGTATTGCCAAGCTTGCCTTCCATGCCAAGGAGAGTCCCATCCGGACACGGGACGAAGTCTTCAATCTTGTATCTTCATAGTCCAATAGCCCGGCCAAAGAATATAGTGCGGCTGTCCGAGGACCCCCTAATCCAGGACTCCCTCAGTCGCCGCATAAGCCGGCTCTTTGCGTCTTGCCCTAGAGATTGTTTCTTCTTGCTTGTTTCTTGTTCCTCTTTGGGGAGCCCTGCCCCTCCTTATATAAGTTAGAGGGGCGGGTTACATGTGGAGTCCTATTAAGATTAGGACTAGTCTACCTTCTAATACAAACCGGATACAAGTCCAGGTCTTAACTCCTTGTAAGATAAATGTTCCTCACGCCTTTCCTCTTAAACCGGCCCACCATAACATGAGCCGGCCTTCTGGGCCTTGGGCCTTGCCATCCGTGTGTCCCGCCTGCCGGGTTACCAGTGAGTCATAATGTTCAGTCAGGTTGCTTGTAAACCGTCTGGTCGGTGCGGGTCGCCCGTGAATCTCCAAGTCCGGCCGGGTTATACTTCTGGTCGGGTTACGCCGCGGGGTATATCCCCGACATTAGCCCCCAGTTTAATTTGAATTTATCCATGTTAAACTGATCCTGCAACATAAACACAAGAACGAATTTGACAGGTTGCGCTCCGGGTTAAATATTATTGTAAGCCGGCATCTGATCATCCTTAAGTCCTTGTTATTTCCTTCTTCTAGAAAATCCGGGTCATTAGATCAGCTTCATAATCAATTTGCTTGTAGAAGATATTTTGTAAATAAAGAATCCATTTGAATCGGCCTTCAATGCTCTGATTTGACCAAAATATTGGTCTTCAAATATTCAACTGATATCCGTCGGTTTGAAAATGTATAACTTGCCGGTCTATGATTTCCAAAATCACCGGGTTATAAAAACTGATAATTCCCGGTCATGATTGTTTCCAACGCCGGTTCATGATTGTTGCCAATGCCGGTTCATAATTATTGATGACGTTGGGTTATGATTGTTGTAGACACCGGGTCATAATGATTGGTGATGCCGGGTCAATCTGGTTTGCTCAAAATTGAAAATTGGAAGATATTTCTCCCTTATATCCATATTACCTGTAGCCCCCAAGTCTTGAACAGAACAAAGTGATGATTTGAGACTTGTTTCCATATAATTACTGCCACTTTGAAGAAATCCATGTTCATCTCAGTCACTAGTAAAAACTGAATACTCCATATATGTAGCCCCCAAGTACCGGGTTGTCTTGCTTGCAGCAACCTGGGACTTGAAATTGCCTTATGCTCATAAAAACTTCAACCAGTGTAGCCCCCAAGGGCCGGGTCATTATGCAATAATGAGCAGGGACTTTGTAAATATAATCATGTAGATTTGAGCAGTGATGTGTAGCCCCCAAGGGCTGGCTCAGTAAGATAATATTGAGCTGGGAATTTATATATACTTCATTGGAAATAACATCATATGATGTAACCCCCATCATGGTGCTTGAATCCACGTCCACAAGGTTAAGAGCTTTGTGCTTTACCAACTGAGTAGTGGATCCTTCAATATAATGGATTAAGACTTGTATACCTTAATTTTTTTGACAGGAGCAATTGGTAGCCCCCAAGGGCCGGCTCATTATGATGTGATGAGTCGGGTCTTCAATAAGGCTAGTAAAAATGACTTTGCATTAGCCCCCAAGTGCCATGGTGCATGTTGGCAATGACATGGGACTTGCATATTTGATGTAATCTCAACTTGAATAATGTAGCCCCCAAGTGCCGGGTCGTAAGCCTGCAGCGACTCGGAACTATTCCTTCCATTGTCTAATAAATCATATCAATTGATAATATAATAGCCATTGCACTAAAGCGACTTTGAAAACCTTAATCATAATACTGGTTATTGATAACCATAATAAAAATCCAGCCATGTTGGCTATTTGAAAATTTAAATAATATAATCCAATGATTTATGAGCGCATGATTCCAATGGCGCAATCCAAATATATACTGGCGACTTATAATCCCAAGCCAGTCCGAGTTAATAAACACTGGATAATTTATCATCATACTGGCGACTTATAGTCGAAAACCAGGCCGGGTTAATAAACACCGGTGATTTATAATCATGCTTTACTCAACCTGTTTCTGCATACAACGAGTTTAAAGTGTCCTGGCGGTTTACCGCCGGACGGGTCATAATGCCCAACATATAACCCGGGTTTATAACCAAGGCTGCACTTAAGAATAATCAAATATGAAATATATCATACCTATGACATTGAATCACATCGTTGGTTTACCAACTTTTTGTAGTAAGGGTGATAACCCAAATTTTGATTACCAATAACTCCTTCCATGTTTTTCCGGTTTATGATAAAACCGTACCAGGTTGTAATAAACACCGGATTATCCATATATAACACTGGCGACTTGTAGTCGAAACCAGACCGGGTTAATAATCGCCGGATTATAACTGATCATATACTGACAACTTGTAGTTGAAAGTCAAGCCGGGTTTAATGAACGCCGGTTTATCAAAAAACTTTATAAATCTCATAAAAAGGAGGAAAAAACTTAGCAAATAAAAGCAGATGAAAACTTGTAGTCGAGGCTTTTCACGGGCTTCAAGGCCCCAAATTCGAGGCTTTTCATGGGTTGCCAGGCTACTGAGTTAAACCATTTTACAAAGCCTTTTAAGATGGTCCTCAATCCTTAACCAATCGTCGTTTTAACTTGACAAGTTCAGGGTCTTACCAGAGTAACTTGTCAAAGTTCGACGGGTCATACCAGGTTTACCTGGGCGGAGTGACTTACTTAAAAAGGCAGGCTAACCCGGGGTTTTAGGTGTATACACCAGGCTTCCAAGCCGTGGCTTGAAAGCCTATTACAAGTGTAGGTTCTTTGTTCATTGCAACAGCAAAGAATCCCCAAGTAACATTTTGAGCTGTGCTCAGTGGGTGCCTATGTTTGAGTTGTTCTTTTACAACACTCTCTTTGACCCCTAAGTAGTTTTCTGGTGTAGCTATGGTTTGGACACTACCAAGCCCCCAAGTGATTTTTCTGGTGGCCTTGCGCCGATCAAGAGGTGTAGCTATGGTTCGAGTACGACCAAGCCCCAAGTGATTTTTATATATGGCTTTATAAGCCGGATCAACGGGTAAGCAGAACTCCGCTTTATAAATAGAAGCCCCCACGTGATCAATAATATGATAAGCCAATAAGGCAGGATACCCATGTTTGAACTGCGCATCATGGCAGCAAGTCCTCTTTGGCAACCTTTAACTTTTTGCAAGAGAAATTCTTCTTGAACTGGATGTTAAACCGGATATTGAGAGCTTCAAAGCTTTGTGGGAGACATCTTTCTCTTGAACCGGATTTTGAACCGGAATCTTCATTTTCAGCCGGAAATTTTCTGACGGCTTTTAAACTCGAACTTGCGAGAAGTTAATTCCTTTTTGAAGCGGACATTTTTAAACCGGATTTGAGAGCTTCAGAGCTTTGTGGGAGAACAGATTTCCCTTGAACCGGATTGTAAACCGGATATTTGAGAGCTTTAGTGAGACTGACTTCCCTTGAGCCGGATTTTAAACCGGAATCCTTTCTGATGACCCGGAACTTCTTCATTGAGCCGGGATTTTGTAACTGTCATATACTTTCTAAGCCGGAAATTTGAAGGAAATATGCCCTAGAGGCAATAATAAAGTATTATGTATTTCCTTATATCATGATAAATGTTTATTATTCATGCTAGAATTGTATTAACCGGAAACATAATACATGTGTGAATACATAGACAAACAGAGTGTCACTAGTATGCCTCTACTTGACTAGCTCGTTAATCAAAGATGGTTATGTTTCCTAGCCATAGACATGAGTTGTCATTTGATTAACGGGATCACCTCATTAGGAAAATGACGTGATTGACATGACCCATTCCGTTAGCTTAGCACCCGATCGTTTAGTATGTTGCTATTGCTTTCTTCATGACTTATACATGTTCCTATGACTATGAGATTATGCAACTCCCGTTTACCGGAGGAACACTTTGTGTGCTACCAAACGTCACAACGTAACTGGGTGATTATAAAGGTGCTCTACAGGTGTCTCCAAAGGTACTTGTTGGGTTGGCGTATTTTGAGATTAGGATTTGTCACTCCGATTGTCGGAGAGGTATCTCTGGGCCCACTCGGTAATGCACATCACTATAAGCCTTGCAAGCATTGTGACTAATGAGTTAGTTGCGGGATGATGTGTTACGGAACGAGTAAAGAGACTTGCCGGTAACGAGATTGAACTAGGTATCGAGATACCGACGATCAAATCTCGGGCAAGTAACATACCGGTGACAAAGGGAACAACGTATGTTGTTGTGCGGTCTGACCGATAAAGATCTTCGTAGAATATGTGGGAGCCAATATGGGCATCCAGGTCCCGCTATTGGTTATTGACCGGAGACGTCTCTCGGTCATGTCTACATAGTTCTCGAACCCGTAAGGTCCGCACGCTTAAAGTTACGATGACAGTTTTATTATGAGTTTATGTATGTTGATGTACCGAAGGAGTACGGAGTCCCGGATGAGATCGGGGACATGACGAGGAGTCTCGAAATGGTCGAGACGTAAAGATCGATATATTGGACGACTATATTCGGACTTCGGAAAGGTTCCGAGTGATTCGGGTATTTTTCGGAGTACCGGAGAGTTACGGGAATTCGTATTGGGCCTTAATGGGCCATACGGGAAAGGAGAGAAAGGCCTCAAAAGGTGGCCGCACCCCTCCCCATGGTCTGGTCCGAATTGGACTAGGGAAGGGGGGCGCACCCTTCCTTCTTTCTCCTTCCCCCTTCCCTTCTCCTACTCCCACAAGGAAAGGAGGAGTCCTACTCCCGGTGGGAGTAGGACTCCCCCCTATGGCGCGCCTCTCCCCTTGGCCGGCTGCCTCCCCCTTGCTCCTTTATATACGGGGGCAGGGGGGCACCCCAGAGACACAACAATTGATATATTGATCTCTTAGCCGTGTGCGGTGCCCCCTCCACCATATTACACCTCGATAATACCGTTGCGGAGCTTAGGCGAAGCCCTGCGTCGGTGGAACATCATCATTGTCACCACGCCGTCGTGCTGACGAAACTCTCCCTCAACACTCGGCTGGATCGGAGTTCGAGGGACGTCATCGAGCTGAACGTGTGTAGAACTCGGAGGTGCCGTGTGTTCGGTACTTGATCGGTCGGATCGTGAAGACGTACGACTACATCAACCGCGTTGTGATAACGCTTCCGCTGTCGGTCTACGAGGGTACGTGGACAACACTCTCCCCTCTCGTTGCTATGCATCACCATGATCTTGCGTGTGCGTAGGAAATTTTTTGAAATTACTACGTTCCCCAACAGTGGCATCCGAGCCTGGTTTTATGCGTTGATGCTATGCACGAATAGAACACAAGTGAGTTGTGGGCGATATAAGTCATACTGCTTACCAGCATGTCATACTTTGGTTCAGCGGTATTGTGAGATGAAGCGGCCCGGACCGACATTACGCGTATGCTTACGCGAGACTGGTTTCACCGTTGCGAGCACTCATTGCTTAAAGGTGACCGGCGGGTGTCTGTCTCTCTCACTTTAGTTGAACCGAGTGTGGCTACGCCTGGTCCTTGCGAAGGTTAAAACAGCACCAACTTGACAAACTATCGTTGTGGTTTTGATGCGTAGGTAAGTACGGTTCTTGCTAAGCCCGTAGCAGCCACGTAAAATATGTAACAACAAAGTAGAGGACGTCTAACTTGTTTTTGCAGGGCATGTTGTGATGTGATATGGTCAAGACATGATGTGATATAATGTGTTCTATGAGATGATCATGTTTTGTAACCGAGTTATCGGCAACTGGCAGGAGCCATATGGTTGTCGCTTTATTGTATGAGATGCAATCGCCATGTAATAGTTTTACTTTATCACTAAGCGGTAGAGATAGTCGTAAAATCAATAAGTTTGCGAGACGACAACGATGCTACGATGGAGATCAAGGTGTCGCGCCGGTGACGATGGTGATCATGATGGTGCTTCGGAGATGGAGATCACAAGCACGGTGCTTCAGAGATGGAGATCACAAGCACAAGATGATGATGGCCATATCATATCACTTATATTGATTGCATGTGATGTTAATCCTTTATGCATCTTATCTTGCTTTGTTTGACGGTAGCATTATAAGATGATCCTTCACTAAATTATCAAAGTATAAGTGTTCTCCCTGAGTATGCACCGTTGCGAAAGTTCTTCGTGCTGAGACACCACGTGATGATCGGGTGTGATAGGCTCTACGTTCAAATACAACGGGTGCAAAACAGTTGCACACGCAGAATACTCAGGTTAAACTTGACGAGCCTAGCATATAACAGATATGGCCTCGGAACACGGAGACCGAAAGGTCGAGCGTGAATCATATAGTAGATATGATCAACATAGTGATGTTCACCATTGAAACTACTCCATCTCACGTGATGATTGGACATGGTTTAGTTGATATGGATCACGTGATCACTTAGAGGATTAGAGGGATGTCTATCTAAGTGGGAGTTCTTAAGTAATATGATTAATTGAACTTGAATTTATCATGAACTTAGTCCTGATAGTATTTTGCAGATTATGTTATAGATCAATAGCTCACGTTGTTGCTTCCCTGTGTTTATTTTTGATATGTTCCTAGAGAAAAATTATGTTGAAAGATGTTAGTAGCAAAGATGCGGATTGGATCCGTGATCTGAGGATTATCCTCATTGCTGCACAGAAAATTATGTCCTTGATGCACCGCTAGGTGACAGACCTATTGCAGGAGCAGATGCATACGTTATGAACGTTTGACTAGCTCAATATGATGACTACTTGATAGTTTAGTGCACCATGCTTAACGGCTTAGAATCGGGACTTCAAAGACGTTTTGAACGTCATGGACCATATAAGATGTTCCAGGAGTTGAAGTTAATATTTCAAGCAAATACCCGAGTTGAGAGATATGAAATCTCCAACAAGTTCTATAGCTAAAAGATGGAGGAGAATCGCTCAACTAGTGAGCATGTGCTCAGATTGTCTGGGTACTACAATTGCTTGAATCAAGTGGGAGTTTATCTTCCAGATAAAATAGTGATTGACAGAATTCTCTAGTCACCATCACCAAGTTAGTAGAACTTCGTGATGAACTATAGTATGCAAGGGATGACGAAAGTAATTCCTGAGCTCTTCGTGATGCTGAAATCGACGAAGGTAGAAATCAAGAAAAACATCAAGTGTTGATGGTTGACGAGACCACTTCAAGTGTTGATGGTTGACGAGACCACTAGTTTCAAGAAAAGGGCAAAGGGAAGAAGGGGAACTTCAAAAAGAGCGGCAAGCAAGTTGCTACTCAAGTGAAGAAGCCCAAGTCTGTACCTAAGCCTGAGACCAAGTGCTTCTACTGCAAAGGGACTGGTCAACTGGAAGCGGAACTACCCCAACTATTTGGTGGATAAGAAGGATGGCAAAGTGAACAAAGGTATATTGGATATACATGTTATTGATGTGTACTTTACTAGTGTTTATAGCAACCCCTCGGTATTTTATACTAGTTCAGTTGCTAAGAGTAGTAACTCGAAACGGGAGTTGCAGAATAAATAGAGACTAGTAAAAGGCGAGGCGACGATGTGTGTTGGAAGTAGTTCCAAGATTGATATGATCATCATCGCACACTCCCTGTACTTTCGGGATTAGTGTTGAAACTAAATAAGTGTTATTTGGTGTTTGCGTTCAGCATGAATATGATTTGATCATGTTTATTGCAATACGGTTATTCATTTAAGTTAGAGAACAATTGTTGTTCTGTTTACATGAATAAAAAACCTTCTATGGTCATACACACCAACGAAATTGGTTTGTTGGATCTCGATCGTAGTGATGCACATATTCATAATATTGAAGCCAAAAGATGCAAAGTTAATAATGATAGTGCAACTTATTTGTGGCACTGCCGTTTAGGTCATATTGGTGTAAAGCGCGTGAAGAAACTCCATACTGATGGGATTTTGGAATCAATTGATTATGAATCACTTGATGCTTGCGAACCATGCCTCATGGGCAAGATGACTAAAACGCCGTTCTCCGGAACTATGGAGAGAGCAACAGATTTGTTGGAAATCATACATACTGATGTATGCGATCCGATGAGTGTTGAGGCTCGTAGCAGGTATCATTAATTTCTGACCTTCACAGATGATTTGAGCAGATATGGGTATATCTACTTAATGAAACAGAAGTCTGAAACATTTGAAAAAGTTCATATAATTTCAGAGTGAAGCGAAAATCATCGTAACAAGAAAATAAAGTTTCTACGATTTGATCGTGGAGAAGAGTATTTTAGTTACGAGTTTGGCCTTCAGTTAAAACAATGTGAAATAGTTTTCACTACTCACGCCACCTGGAACACCACAGTGTAATGGTGTGTCCGAACATCGTAACCGTACTTTATTAGATATGGTGCAATATATGATGTCTCTTACTGATCTACCACTATCGTTTTGGGGTTATGCATTAGAGACAGCTACATTCACGTTAAATAGGGCACCATCAAAATCCGTTGAGACGACGCCTTATGAACTGTGGTTTGGCAAGAAACCAAAGTTGTCGTTTCTTAAAGTTTGGGGTTGCGATGCTTATGTGAAAAAGTTTCATCCTGATAAGCTCAAACCCAAATCGGAGAAATGTGTCTTCATCGGATACCCAAAGGAGACAGTTGGGTACACCTTCTATCACAGATCCGGAGGCAAGACATTCGTTGCTTAGTATGGATCCTTTCTAGAGAAGGAGTTTCTCTCGAAAGAAGTGAGTGGGAGGAAAGTAGAACTTGATGAGGTAACTGTACCTGCTCCCTTATTGGAAAGTAGTTCATCACAGAAATCTGTGACTCCTACACCAATTAGTGAGGAAGTTAATGATGATGATCATGTAACTTCAGATCAAGTTACTACCAAACCTCGTGGGTAAACCAGAGTAAGATCCGCACCAGAGTGGTACGGTAATCCTGTTCTGGATGTTATGTTACTAGACCATGACGAACCTACGAACTATGAAGAAGCGATGGTGAGCCCAGATTCCGCAAAATGGCTTGAGGCCATGAAATCTGAGATGAGATCCATGTATGAGAACAAAGTGTGGACTTTGGTTGACTTGCCCGATGATCGGCAAGCAATTGAGAATAAATGGATCGTCAAGAGGAAGACGGACGCTGATAGTAGTGTTACTATCTACAAAGCTAGAATTGTCGCAAAAAGGTTTTTCGACAAGTTCAAGGTGTTGACTACGATGAGAGTTTCTCACTCGTATCTATGCTTAAGTCTGTCTGAATCATGTTAGCAATTGCCGCATTTTATGAAATATGACAAATGGATAAACAAAACTGCATTCCTTAATGGATTTATTAAAGAAGAGTTGTATATGATGCAACCAGAAGGTTTTGTCAATCCTAAAGGTGCTAACAAAATATGCAAGCTCCAGCGATCCATCTATGGACTGGTGCAAGCATCTCGGGGTTGGAATATACGCTTTGATAAGTTGATCAAAGGATATAGTTTTATACAGACTTGCGGTGAAGCATGTATTTACAAGAAAGTGAGTGGGAGCACTACAGCATTTCTGATAAGTATATGTGAATGACATATTGTTGATCGGAAATAATGTAGAATTATTCTGCAAAGCATAAAGGGGTGTTTGAAAGGAGTTTTTCAAAGAAAGACCTCGGTGAAGCTGCTTACATATTGAGCATCAAGATCTATAGAGATAGATCAAGACGCTTGATAAGTTTTTTCAATGAGTACATACCTTAACAAGATTTTGAAGTAGTTCAAAATAGAACAATTAAAGAAAGAGTTCTTGCCTGTGTTACAAGGTGTGATATTGAGTAAGACTCAAAGCCCGACCACGGCAGAAGATAGAAAGAGAATGAAAGTCATTCCCTATGCCTTGGCCATAGGTTCTATAAAGTATGCCATGCTGTGTACTAGATCTATTGTATACCCTACACTGATTTTGGCAAGGGAGTACAATAGTGATCTAGGAGTAGATCACTGGACAGCGGTCAAAATTATCCTTAGTGGAATAAGGATATGTTTCTCGATTATGGAAGTGACAAAAGGTTCGTCGTAAAGGGTTACGTCGATGCAAGTTTTGACACTAAATCTAGATGGCTCTAAGTCTCGGTCTAGATACATATTGAAAGTGGGAGCAATTAGCTAGAGTAGGTCTGTGCAGAGCATTGTAAACATAATACATGTGTGAATACATAGACAAACAGAGTGTCACTAGTATGCCTCTACTTGACTAGCTCGTTAATCAAAGATGGTTATGTTTCCTAGCCATAGACATGAGTTGTCATTTGATTAACGGGATCACCTCATTAGGAAAATGACGTGATTGACATGACCCATTCCGTTAGCTTAGCACCCGATCGTTTAGTATGTTGCTATTGCTTTCTTCATGACTTATACATGTTCCTATGACTATGAGATTATGCAACTCCCGTTTACCGGAGGAACACTTTGTGTGCTACCAAACGTCACAACGTAACTGGGTGATTATAAAGGTGCTCTACAGGTGTCTCCAAAGGTACTTGTTGGGTTGGCGTATTTTGAGATTAGGATTTGTCACTCCGATTGTCGGAGAGGTATCTCTGGGCCCACTCGGTAATGCACATCACTATAAGCCTTGCAAGCATTGTGACTAATGAGTTAGTTGCGGGATGATGTGTTACGAAACGAGTAAAGAGACTTGCCGGTAACGAGATTGAACTAGGTATCGAGATACCGACGATCAAATCTCGGGCAAGTAACATACCGGTGACAAAGGGAACAACGTATATTGTTATGCGGTCTGACCGATAAAGATCTACGTAGAATATGTGGGAGCCAATATGGGCATCCAGGTCCCTCTATTGGTTATTGACCGGAGACGTCTCTCGGTCATGTCTACATAGTTCTCGAACCCGTAGGGTCCGCACGCTTAACGTTACGATGACAGTTTTATTGAGTTTTGATGTACCGAAGGAGTTTGGAGTCCCAGATGAGATCGGGGAGATGACGAGGAGTCTCGAAATGGTCGAGACGTAAAGATCGATATATTGGACGACTATATTCGGACTTCGGAAAGGTTCCGAGTGATTCGGGTATTTTTCGGAGTACCGGAGAGTTACGGGAATTCGTATTGGGCCTTAATGGGCCATACGGGAAAGGAGAGAAAGGCCTCAAAAGGTGGCCGCACCCCTCCCCATGGACTGGTCCGAATTGGACTAGGGAAGGGGGCGCACCCTTCCTTCTTTCTCCTTCCCCCTTCCCTTCTCCTACTCCCACAAGGAAAGGAGGAGTCCTACTCCCGGTGGGAGTAGGACTCCCCCCTATGGCGCGCCTCTCCCCTTAGCCGGCTGTCTCCCCATTGCTCCTTTATATACGGGGCAGGGGGGCACCCCAGAGACACAACAATTGATCTATTGATCTCTTAGCCGTGTGCGGTGCCCCCCTCCACCATATTACACCTCGATAATACCGTTGCGGAGCTTAGGCGAAGCCCTGCGTCGGTGGAACATCATCATCGTTACCACGCCGTCGTGCTGACGAAACTCTCCCTCAACACTCGGCTGGATCGGAGTTCGAGGGACGTCATCGAGCTGAACGTGTGTAGAACTCGGAGGTGCCGTGCGTTTGGTACTTGATCGGTCGGATCGTGAAGACGTACGACTACATCAACCGCATTGTGATAACGCTTCCGCTGTCGGTCTACGAGGGTACGTGGACAACACTCTCCCCTCTCGTTGCTATGCATCACCATGATCTTGCGTGTGCGTAGGAAATTTTTTGAAATTACTACGTTCCCCAACAAAATTTTCTGACGGCCTTTAAATTTTCATCAATATAACAGTAGCCTCCGGGACCGGGTTATCTTTCCCTCCATCGTCCTGGGGTCCTTAAATTTGCTGAAACTAGCAAGATTTGCTGAGTCATGTCATCGTAGCCCCCGGGTCTCAAAGGCGACTCGAGGAGTTGGCTTGAGACTCTCCATATTTGACCGTGATATAAACCGGCATAACTTGTATATCATTGGTGTTGATAGCACGATGTGAATCCATAGAAGGTTGAGGTGACTGCGGCGGGTTATAAATGACCTTGTATGAGCCGTGTCAGCAACTCGGCCAATGGTTCCTTCCAACTGGCGATTTGAAATTAACCAAACTGTAGTGGCGGCGACTTGTGCGCCTGCCCATTGAGCCACCCAGTGCAGACGACGGTTGATAGTATATGATAATTTGCCTCCATTTTGAAAGAAACTAGGCTACCCAATATGTGACTTGCTCATATTCAATAAATAGCTCATGCAAACAGGTGCGGCCTGGTATGTTGATGTAGACCAGGCCGCGGGAGACGTACGACAAAGACGACCGCGGCATCAGAGGCGGCTTGGACAGATGAGTCGGCCGCGGCATTGTAAGCCGGTGTGGACGGGCGAGTTGAGCGCAGGCGCGGTAAACCGCGCGGACGGGCAGTTCGGCCTCGTCATGTTAATATAAACTGGGCCGCAGAGGCGGCGACTTGCACATATATTCGTTGATCATTATGGCGGGTCAGATGCTGATTCATGATATCTATGGCATGACCATCGCTCTTATAGTGAATACCTATCTTGCATCAAAAAATATCGCAAGCCAAAGTAATTGCCCTGTTTTAAAGAAATTAATATGTAATATAAAATATATTGGATGGATTTCACCTGATATGTCAGGCCAGAATTTATTGACTGTGGAGTTGATGATCAGTTGACCACCATGGTGAAGCGGCGCGGTAAACTGTGCGAACGGCAAGTTAGCCGCATTGTGTTGTTATACACCAAACCGCGGAGGCGGACGGAAAAAACAACCGCAACATTAGAGGCGGTATGGATGCGGGCGAATCGCTACCGCTCTTGCAGTGACCAAATGTCCTACATAGGTAATATCATAAACCAGAGTAATTGTTCTCAAAAAGAAAAATTTGATACGTGCTATTTAAAATAGTCTGGACAGATATCACCTGATGTATTTGGACCTTATGACCCTCAGCGGTATCCGTTAGTCAACCCGGCACGTTGAATAGGCCGGACCGCAGGGCGGACAGTAAAATGACCGCAACATCAAAGGCGGCACAGATAGATGAGTCAGCCGCAGTGCGGTAAGCCGGCGCAGAAGAGCAAGTTGTCCTCCGCGTTGTAAACCGGTGCGGACGCATGAACCGCCATGAGGGCAGATGAGCGAGTCGTCCGTGGTGTTGCAAGGCGGCGCGGACGGGCGAGTCGGCCACGGCATTGTAAGCCGGTGCGGGAGTCCGTTGAGTAAGGACGACCACCTGTGCCGAATAATGTTGGCACGCCTTCATCTCCGTGGTATAATTGAAGGAAATATGCCCTAGAGGCAACAATAAAGTATTATATATTTCCTTATATCATGATAAATGTTTATTATTCATGCTAGAATTGTATTAACCGGAAACATAATACATGTGTGAATACATAGACAAACAGAGTGTCACTAGTATGCCTCTACTTGACTAGCTCGTTAATCAAAGATGGTTATGTTTCCTAGCCATAGACATGAGTTGTCATTTGATTAACGGGATCACCTCATTAGGAGAATGACGTGATTGACTTGATCCATTCCGTTAGCTTAGCACCCGATCGTTTAGTATTGCTATTGCTTTCTTCATGACTTATACATGTTCCTATGACTATGAGATTATGCAACTCCTGTTTACCGGAGGAACACTTTGTGTGCTACCAAACGTCACAACGTAAATGGGTGATTATAAAGGTGCTCTACAGGTGTCTCCAAAGGTACTTGTTGGGTTGGCGTATTTCGAGATTAGGATTTGTCACTCCGATTGTCGGAGAGGTATCTCTGGGCCCACTCGGTAATGCACATCACTATAAGCCTTGCAAGCATTGTGACTAAATGAGTTAGTTGCGGGATGATGTGTTACGGAACGAGTAAAGAGACTTGCCGGTAACGAGATTGAACTAGGTATCGAGATACCGACGATCAAATCTCGGGCAAGTAACATACCGGTGACAAAGGGAACAACGTATGTTGTTATGCGGTCTGACCGATAAAGATCTTCGTAGAATATGTGGGAGCCAATATGGGCATCCAGGTCCCGCTATTGGTTATTGACCGGAGAAGTGTCTCGGTCATGTCTACATAGTTCTCGAACCCGTAGGGTCCGCACGCTTAAAGTTACGATGACAGTTTTATTATGAGTTATGTATGTTGATGTACCGAAGGAGTTCGAAGTCCCGGATGAGATCGGGAACATGACGAGGAGTCTCGAAATGGTCGAGACGTAAAGATCGATATATTGGACGACTATATTCGGACTTCAGAAAGGTTCCGAGTGATTCGGGTATTTTTCGGAGTACCGGAGAGTTACGGGAATACGTATTGGGCCTTATTGGGCCATACGGGAAAGAAGGAAAAGGGCCTCAAGGGTGGCCGCACCCCTCCCCTTGGTCTGGTCCGAATTGGACTAGGGAAGGGGGCGCCCCCTTCCTTCCTTCTCTTTTTCCCTTCCTCTTTTCCTATTCCAAATGGGAGGTGGAATCCTACTAGGACTAGGGAGTCCTAGTAGGACCCCACACTTGGTGCGCCCCCTCCTAGGGCCGGCCTCCTCCTCCCTTACTCCTTTATATACGGAGGCAGGGGCACCCCATGGACACAACAATTGATCCTTCAGATTTCTTAGCCGTGTGCGGTGCCCCCCTCCACCATATTACACCTCGATAATACCGTTGCGGAGCTTAGGCGAAGCCCTGCGTCGGTGGAACATCATCATTGTCACCACGCCGTCGTGCTGACGAAACTCTCCCTCAACACTCGGCTGGATCGGAGTTCGAGGGACGTCATCGAGCTGAACGTGTGTAGAACTCGGAGGTGCCGTGCGTTCGGTACTTGATCGGTCGGATCGTGAAGACGTACGACTACATCAACCGCGTTGTGTTAACGCTTCCGCTATCGGTCTACGAGGGTACGTAGACTACACTCTCCCCTCTGGTTGCTATGCATCACCATGATATTGCGTGTGCGTAGGAATTTTTTTGAAATTACTACGTTCCCCAACAGTGGCATCCGAGCCTGGTTTTATGCGTTGATGCTATGCACGAGTAGAACACAAGTGAGTTGTGGGCGATATAAGTCATACTGCTTACCAGCATGTCATACTTTGGTTCAGCAGTATTGTGAGATGAAGCGGCCCGGACCGACATTACGCGTACGCTTACGCGAGACTGGTTTCACCGTTGCGAGCACTCGTTTCTTAAAGGTGACTGGCGGGTGTCTGTCTCTCTCACTTTAGTTGAACCGAGTGTGGCTACGCCCGGTCCTTGCGAAGGTTAAAACAGCACCAACTTGACAAACTATCGTTGTGGTTTTGATGCGTAGGTAAGAACGGTTCTTGCTAAGCCCGTAGCAGCCACGTAAAACTTGCAACAACAAAGTAGAGGACGTCTAACTTGTTTTTGCAGGGCATGTTGTGATGTGATATGGTCAAGACATGATGTGATATAATTTGTTGTATGAGATGATCATGTTTTGTAACCGAGTTATCGGCAACTGGCAGGAGCCATATGGTTGTCGTTTTATTGTATGCAATGCAATCGCCATGTAATGCTTTACTTTATCACTAAGCAGTAGCGATAGTCGTAGAAGCATAAGATTGACGAGACGACAACGATGCTACGATAGAGATCAAGGTGTCGCGCCGGTGACGATGGTGATCATGACGGTGCTTCGGAGATGGAGATCACAAGCACAAGATGATGATGGCCATATCATATCACTTATATTGATTGCATGTGATGTTAATCCTTTATGCATCTTATCTTGCTTTGTTTGACGGTAGCATTATAAGATGATCCTTCACTAAATTATCAAAGTATAAGTGTTCTCCCTGAGTATGCACCGTTGCGAAAGTTCTTCGTGCTGAGACACCACGTGATGATCGGGTGTGATAGGCTCTACGTTCAAATACAACGGGTGCAAAACAGTTGCACACGCGGAATACTCAGGTTAAACTTGACGAGCCTAGCATATAACAGATATGGCCTCGGAACACGGAGACCGAAAGGTCGAGCGTGAATCATATAGTAGATATGATCAACATAGTGATGTTCACCGTTGAAACTACTCCATCTCACGTGATGATCGGACATGGTTTAGTTGATATGGATCACGTGATCACTTAGAGGATTAGAGGGATGTCTATCTAAGTGGGAGATCTTAAGTAATATGATTAATTGAACTTAAATTTATCATGAACTTAGTCCTGATAGTATTTTGCAAATTATGTTGTAGATCAATAGCTCGCGTTGTTACTTCCCTGTTTTATTTTTGATATGTTCCTAGAGAAAATTATGTTGAAACTTGTTAGTAGCAAAGATGCGGATTGGATCCGTGATCTGAGGATTATCCTCATTGCTGCACAGAAAAAATATGTCCTTGATGCACCGCTAGGTGACAGACCTATTGCAGGAGCAGATGCAGACGTTATGAACGTTTGGCTAGCTCAATATGATGACTACTTGATAGTTTAGTGCACCATGCTTAACGGCTTAGAATCGGGACTTCAAAGACGTTTTGAACGTCATGGACCATATGAGATGTTCCAGAAGTTGAAGTTAATATTTCAAGCAAATACCCGAGTTGAGAGATATGAAGTCTCCAACAAGTTCTATAGCTAAAAGATGGAGGAGAATCACTCAACTAGTGAGCATGTGCTCAGATTGTCTGGGTACTACAATCGCTTGAATCAAGTGGGAGTTAATCTTCCAGATAAAATAATGATTGACAGAATTCTCTAGTCACCATCACCAAGATAGTAGAACTTCGTGATGAACTATAGTATGCAAGGGATGACGAAAGTAATTCCCGAGCTCTTCGTGATGCTGAAATCGACGAAGGTAGAAATCAAGAAAAACATCAAGTGTTGATGGTTGACGAGACCACTAGTTTCAAGAAAAGGGCAAAGGGAAGAAGGGGAACTTCAAGAAAGAACGGCAAGCAAGTTGCTGCTCAAATGAAGGAGCCTAAGTCTGGTCCTAAGCCTGAGACTAAGTGCTTCTACTGCAAAGGGACTGGTCACTGGAAGCGGAACTACCCCAACTATTTGGTGGATAAGAAGGATGGCAAAGTGAACAAAGGTATATTTGATATACAGATTATTGATGTGTACTTTACTAGTGTTTATAGCAACCCCTCGGTAATTGATACTGGTTCAGTTGCTAAGAGTAGTAACTCGAAACGGGAGTTGCAGAATAAACAGAGACTAGTAAAAGTGAACAAAGGTATATTTGACATACAGATTATTGATGTGTACTTTACTAGTGTTTATAGCAACCCCTCGGTAATTGATACTGGTTCAGTTGCTAAAGAGTAGTAACTCGAAAACGGGAGTTACAGAATAAACAGAGACTAGTAAAAGGCGAGGTGACGATGTGTGTTGGAAGTAGTTCCAAGATTGATATGATCATCATCGCACACTCCCTGTACTTTCGGGATTAGTGTTGAAACTGAATAAGTGTTATTTGGTGTTTGCGTTGAGCATGAATATGATTTGATCATGTTTATTGCAATACGGTTATTCATTTAAATTAGAGAACAATTGTTGTTCTGTTTAGATGAATAAAAACTTCTATGGTCATACACACCAACAAAAATGGTTTGTTGGATCTCGATCGTAGTGATACACATATTCATAATATTGAAGCCAAAAGATGCAAAGTTAATAATGATAGTGCAACTTATTTGTGGCACTGCCGTTTAGGTCATATTGGTGTAAAGCGCATGAAGAAACTCCATACTGATGGGATTTTGGAATCACTTGATGCTTGCGAACCGTGCCTCATGGGCAAGATGACTAAAACGCCGTTCTCCGGAACTATGGAGAGAGCAACAGATTTGTTGGAAATCATACATACAGATGTATGTGGTCCGATGAATATTGAGGCTCGTAGCAGGTATCATTATTTTCTGACCTTCACAGATGATTTGAGCATATATGGGTATATCTACTTAATGAAACAAGAGTCTGAAACATTTGAAAAGTTCATATAATTTCAGAGAGAAGGAGAAAATCATCGTAACAAGAAAATAAAGTTTCTACGATGTGATCGTGGAGAAGAGTATTTAAGTTACGAGTTTGGCCTTCAGTTAAAACAATGTGGAATAGTTTCACAAATTCATGCCACCTGGAACACCACAGCATAATGGTGTGTCCGAACGTCATAACCGTACTTTATTGGATATAGTGCAATCTATGATGTCTCTTACCAATTTACCACTAATTGTTTTGGGGGTTATGCATTAGAGACAGTTGCATTCACGTTAAATAGGGCACCATCAAAATCCGTTGAGACGACGCCTTATGAACTGTGGTTTGGCAAGAAACCAAAGTTGTCGTTTCTTAAAATTTTGGGGTTGCGATGCTTATGTGAAAAAGTTTCATCCTGATAAGCTCAAACCCAAATCGGAGAAATGCGTCTTCATAGGATACCCAAAGGAGACAGTTGGGTACACCTTCTATCACAGATCCGAAGGCAAGACATTCGTTGCTAAGTATGGACCCTTTCTAGAGAAGGAGTTTCTCTCGAAAGATGTGAGTGGGAGGAAAGTAGAACTTGATGAGGTAACTGTACCTGCTCCCTTATTGGAAAGTAGTTCATCACAGAAATCTGTGACTCCTACACCAATTAGTGAGGAAGTTAATGATGATGATCATGTAACTTCAGATCAAGTTACTACCAAACCTCGTGGGTAAACCAGAGTAAGATCCGCACCAGAGTGGTACGGTAATCCTGTTCTGGATGTTATGTTACTAGACCATGACGAACCTACGAACTATGAAGAAGCGATGGTGAGCCCAGATTCCGCAAAATGGCTTGAAGCCATGAAATCTGAGATGAGATCCATGTATGAGAACAAAGTAGGGACTTTGATTGACTTGCCCAATGATCCGCAAGCCATAGAAAATAAATGGATCTTCAAAAGGAAGACGGACGCTGATAGTAGTGTTACTATCTACAAAGCTAGACTTGTCGGAAAAAGGTTTTTGACAAAGTTCAAGGTGTTGACTACGATGAGATTTTCTCACTCGCAGCGATGCTTAAGTCTGTCCGAATCATGTTAGCAATTGCCGCATTTTATGAAATCTGGCAAATGGATAAACAAAACTGCATTCCTTAATGGATTTATTAAAGAAGAGTTGTATATGATGCAACCAGAAGGTTTTGTCAATCTTAAAGGTGCTAAAAAAAATATGCAAGCTCCAGCGATCCATCTATGGACTGGTGCAAGTATCTCAGAGTTGGAATATACGCTTTGATAAGTTGATCAAAGGATATAGTTTTATACAGACTTGCGGTGAAGCCTATATTTACAAGAAAGTGAGTGGGAGCACTACAACATTTCTGATAAGTATATGTGAATGACATATTGTTGATCGGAAATAATGTAGAATTATTCTGCAAAGCATAAAGGAGTGTTTGAAAGGAGTTTTTCAAAGAAAGACCTCGGTGAAGCTACTTACATATTGAGCATAAAGATCTATAGAGATAGATCAAGACGCTTGATAAGTTTTTTTTCAATGAGTACATACCTTAACAAGATTTTGAAGTGGTTCAAAATGAAACAGTCAAAGAAATAGTTTCTTGCCTGTGTTACAAGGTGTGAAATTGAGTAAGACTCAAAACCCGACCACGGCAGAAGATAGAAAAAGAATGAAAGTCATTCCCTATGCCTCGGCCATAGGTTCTATAAAGTATGCCATGCTGTGTACCAGATCTATTGTATACCCTACACTGATTTTGGCAAGGGAGTACAATAGTGATCTAGGAGTAGATCACTGGACAGCGGTCAAAATTATCCTTACTGGAATAAGGATATGTTTCTCGATTATGGAAGTGACAAAAGGCTTGTCGTAAAGGGTTACGTCGATGCAAGTTTTTACACTAATCTAGATGACTCTAAGTCTCGGTCTAGATACATATTGAAAGTGGGAGCAATTAGCTAGAGTAGCTCCATGCAGAGCATTGTAGACATAGAAATTTGCAAAATACTTACGGAGCTGAATGTGACAGACCCGTTGACTAAAATTATCTCACAAGCAAAACATGATAACACCTTAGTACTCTTTGGGTGTTAATCACATAGCGATGTGAACTAGATTACTGACTCTAGTAAACCCTTTGGGTGATGGTCACATGACGATGTGAACTATGGGTGTTAATCACATGGTGATGTGAATTATTGATGTTAAATCACATGGCGATGTGAACTAGATTATTGACTCTAGTGCAAGTGGGAGACTGAAGGAAATATGCCCTAGAGGCAACAATAAAGTATTATATATTTCCTTATATCATGATAAATGTTTATTATTCATGCTAGAATTGTATTAACCGGAAACATAATACATGTGTGAATACATAGACAAACAGAGTGTCACTAGTATGCCTCTACTTGACTAGCTCGTTAATCGAAGATGGTTATGTTTCCTAGCCATAGACATGAGTTGTCATTTGATTAACAGGATCACCTCATTAGGAGAATGACGTGATTGACTTGACCCATTCCGTTAGCTTAGCACCCGGTCGTTTAGTACTGCTATTGCTTTCTTCATGACTTATACATGTTCCTATGACTATGAGATTATGCAACTCCCGTTTACCGGAGGAACACTTTGTGTGCTACCAAACGTCACAACGTAAATGGGTGATTATAAAGGTGCTCTACAGGTGTCTCCAAAGGTACTTGTTGGGTTGGCGTATTTCGAGATTAGGATTTGTCACTCCGATTGTCGGAGAGGTATCTCTGGGCCCACTCGGTAATGCACATCACTATAAGCCTTGCAAGCATTGTGACTAAATGAGTTAGTTGCGGGATGATGTGTTACGGAACGAGTAAAGAGACTTGCCGGTAACGAGATTGAACTAGGTATCGAGATACCGACAATCAAATCTCGGGCAAGTAACATACCAGTGACAAAGGGAACAACGTATGTTGTTATGCGGTCTGACCGATAAAGATCTTCGTAGAATATGTGGGAGCCAATATGGGCATCCAGGTTCCGCTATTGGTTATTGACCGGAGACGTGTCTCGGTCATGTCTACATAGTTCTCGAACCCGTAGGGTCCGCACGCTTAAAGTTACGATGACAGTTTTATTATGAGTTTATGTATGTTGATGTACCGAAGGAGTTCGGATTCCCGGATGAGATCGGGGACATGACGAGGAGTCTCGAAATGGTCGAGACGTAAAGATCGATATATTGGACGGCTATATTCGGACTTCAGAAAGGTTCCGAGTGATTCGGGTATTTTTCGGAGTACCGGAGAGTTACGGGAATACGTATTGGGCCTTATTGGGCCATACGGGAAAGAAGGAAAAGGGCCTCAAGGGTGGCCGCACCCCTCCCCTTGGTCTGGTCCGAATTGGACTAGGGAAGGGGGCGCCCCCTTCCTTCCTTCTCTTTTTCCCTTCCTCTTTTCCTATTCCATATGGGAGGTGGAATCCTACTAGGACTAGGGAGTCCTAGTAGGACTCCACACTTGGTGCGCCCCCTCCTAGGGCCGGCCTCCTCCTCCCTTGCTCCTTTATATACGGGGGCAGGGGGCACCCCATGGACACAACAATTGATCCTTGAGATTTCTTAGCCGTGTGCGGTGCCCCCTTCCATCATATTACACCTCGATAATACCGTTGCGGAGCTTAGGCGAAGCCCTGCGTCGGTGGAACATCATCATCGTCACCACGCCGTCGTGCTGACGAAACTCTCCCTCAACACTCGGCTGGATCAGAGTTCGAGGGACGTCATCGAGCTGAACGTGTGTAGAACTCGGAGGTGTCGTGCGTTCGGTACTTGATCGGTCGGATCGTGAAGACGTACGACTACATCAACCGCGTTGTGTTAACGCTTCCGCTATCGGTCTACGAGGGTACGTGGACTACACTCTCCCCTCTCGTTGCTATGCATCACCATGATCTTGCGTGTGCGTAGGAATTTTTTTGAAATTACTACGTTCCCCAACAATAATGCCACTTTGTAATGAATAATTCTCCTGCATATAAGACACAGCAAGGCAAAGTAGTTTTGCTCGGACGAATTAATATGTGCTTAAAAATAAATAGGATAAATAGCACCTGGTATTTTTCGGATGTTGATAGCGAGGCCAGCGAGGTGACATGGCGACCCTCCCTAGGCGGGTCAAACCCCGTGTTGCATGCAGAGTTTGAGCTACTAGGCTCCTGTGGGTACGTATGTATTTTTTCCTTTGGACCCCATTGGAGTACTCATTTGGTGTCTGAGTGTCGCTGGAGCTTGGAGTGGACACGTCACAAGTCCACGCCGTGGGCCTGTAGTCCCCGGAATTTGTGTTTACCTCATATAACCACCACCAGATGCATGCACTCTAGCCTTCATCCTGGGCGGAGCGAGGCCTCTCCGGTGGGTCAACGAGGTCGGTGGCAGAAACGACGCAGAAGTAGACCGCAATGGTGGAACAGCGCGCGGCAAGGCAGGACAGTAGCTCGACCACGGTCAAAACCAGGCAGCGACTCGCAGACGGCCTTGGAAGCAACCTGGCAGCAGAAGGCGATGCGGCGACGGCGTCTTGAGACCGCACCCGCGGAGGTGAGCAGCGGCTGCAAGGCCGTACGTCGGAGGCGGACAGCCGTGGAGGGCGGTATCTCGGTGACGGCGGAGACGGCTCCAGACGCGGACGACGGAGGCGGGTCAGGCGGCCTGGCTGAGGCGAGTGAGACGGTTCGGGGCCGCAAGCCCGGGCGGCTCGGAAGCGGCGCGGCGGCAAGGCGGAGCAGTGGCCTGGAGGATGCCGGCAGGATGGGCCAAAGTAAAACGGAGCAGTACGAGCAGTTCCGTAGCGGCGGCGACCGCTGCCACTTCGGAGTCGTCGTCGGTTTGGAAGAGCCCACATCCACTTTTTCCTCTGGATCGTGTGTCAGTTGTTCTGTTTTTGGATCGTGTGTCAGTTGTTCTGTTTTTTTTAACTAGATCCGCATCCACCAAGGCCTGCAGGATTGCGCGCTGATAGCTTGCCTCTGATCACGTGTAAACCCACATAGTAGCTTTTCCTTTCTTGAATTAACTCCCTGGCAGATTCCTTGCATGCATGTAGCAATCAGAGTTTGACGAAAGAAAGAACCGATTTTGCTTCAGGTGATGTACTAGTCAAAGGTACACCACTATTCAAACCATGAGTTTTGATGCTTAATGTGATGGAATAGCCTCCGCGGTTGTCGCTTTTGGTTTCTGCGCTGGGGAGTAGTAATAACCGTATCAGTTGATGCCTTCGGGAATTTAAATTGTGTCTTTAATCAGCAAAAAAGGTTTTGGACCCCTTGACGGTCTCGGCGACTCTGTACGCGGCGGCATCAACTCGCCGAATCAGATAAAAGAAACATCAAGTTGACGGTCTCAGCGACTCTGTACATACCGACAGAACTCCTTTTTCAGTTGGCTTCTAGCGGCGGTGCAGCCGAAAGTGATCCGGCCACAATGAATCGCCCGATCGCGTGTGACGGCGCACACAGAGGCAATCCAAATTTCTGTTCTTTCACTTGAATCTCATGGATCGTCAAATCAGAACTGATGAAAGTTGATGCAGATCTTTCCAAGCTGAGTCTTTCTTATCTGAAAAATTGCAAATTTCTCGGTCCTTGAGAGAGATCCCTTCAAGAACTCAACACCACCATGCGCAGGCCCCACGGTGGGCGCCAACTGTCGTGGAATTGTCACGGCAGATGTCCTAGTGTGAGGACTTAGTCGTGAGGCCAACGCATCTATGTGGTAGCTTGAGAGGGATTGAGCGGAATCGAGAGACGCAACACAAAACAAGGGTTTAGACAGCTTCGGCCCCCGGGAAACATCATCCGGTAACAACCCTACATGTTGTTTGAGGCTAGGTCTCATTATCATCACGAGGGAGTCGCCGCATAAGCCGGCTCTTTGTGTCTTGCCGTAGAGATTGTTTCTTCTTGCTTGTTTCTTGTCCCTCTTTGGGGAGCCCTGCCCCTCCTTATATAAGTTAGAGGGGCGGGTTACATGTGGAGTCCTATTAAGATTAGGACTAGTCTACCTTCTAATACAAACCGGATACAAGTCCAGGTCTTAACTCCTTGTAAGATAAATGTTCCTCACGCCTTTCCTCTTAAACCGGCCCACCATAACATGAGCCGGCCTTCTGGGCCTTGGGCCTTGCCATCCGTCTGTGCCGCCCGCCGGGTTACCAGTGAGTCATAATGTTCAGTCAAGTTGCTTGTAAACCATCTGATCGGTGCGGGTCGCCGTGAATCGCCAAGTCCGGCCGGGATATACTTCCGGCCGGGTTACGCCGCGGGGTATATCCCCGACACATATAGTGTAAGAAAAATGGATGGTATTTCTTTTGTTACTTTTACTATGAATCTATGAGAAAAAAATTTAAATCATGAAATAAGTGTTCATGTGAAGCTTGGTAACATTATTTCTATTGTCCACCTTAAGCAGTCTAAATAGGGTTTTCCCTATTAAGTTTTCAATGCAAGGAAAAAATATTAAGCACAAACTTAATGCATTTATTGCTAAATTGGTGATTTTAGCACACAATTTTCATCGTGAATGTTTGACCACAACTATGCTTGCGGAAAAAAATAACAAAAGTTGTATGATGACAAAAAAAATATGGTTAAGCCGAAAGCTTAATTCTTGCATAAATAGCCTCGTTAGGGCATCTCCAACGCCATGAAATGGACACCCCAAACGTCTGTGGATGCATCTAGACATGTCCGTGGATAGCGGATAGGTGACCGTCATCCAACCCTATGAATGAAATGTTTGTCTCTGTCTTTTTCCTATATCTAGAGCACTTAAAACAACTAGTAAATACGTACGTGCAATGCACGTTCATATTAGGGAGGAAATTATTCGCACGTTGATAATAGGTAGGGTATCAATTACGCGTTGATTGTGTGATTAGCGTAGACGTTGATATCTGGTATGATATTAATTGCATGTCAAATATGGTGAGCTCTCACCATTGGAGAAATGTAGGTCGTTGGCTTGACATGGTTTGATGGCTCCGATTAATTGGATTTGTTCATTTGTGTCTTTTCATATTGGTATAAAGATAAATATCATCCGTGGACCATAATCATGTTGTGCAAATATTCCAATGCAAATAATTCAAATATAAACATTACTCCCTCCGTCCCAAAATAAGTGACTCAACTCAACTTTGTACCAACGGAGGAAGTATCTAAACATGAAGTTTTCTGATAAAATAGTTTAAACTTGAATTCAACTCATTCGGGTACATTTGTTAATTCTCCCTTCAAAGTTCCCACAAATGCTCAAGTAGATCATTTGAAGTTGCTCATGAGTTGCTACATGGAGAATATGTTGATATATTTGGCTAAAATCCTCGGATTCTGCTCTGGAAATCAGATAGGATCACTCATACGCTCATATTTCACACTGTGGCGAACAACCGTCACCCTCATCCTCCACAATCATGTTGTGCATAATCACACAGGTTGTCATCACCCCCCCCCCCCCAACACACACACACAATGTCTCTGGATCTGATATTTTTACAGGTCCTCAACACAATTGCAAAACAGGTATGGAGCTCTCCAAATGCCCTCTCGACGTCCTTTCTAACTCCTTATCTTTTGGGAAAAGTGAGATCTTTTCTCACCCCTTGGATCAAAGATGATCTTGACAAAGACCGTCCATGAAGGATAAATACCATCACAAAGATAATAGCCCATGTTGCAGTCATGACCATTCATGGTATAGTTGCATAGAGGAGCTTCTTCCGCACAGAACATCGCAAACAATGGGGACCGCTGCAGCATGTTGATAGAATTGTGAGACCGGGCATCCCAAAGAAGAAAGAGTGTCAAATCCAAAGGTCTTGTGATGCAAAATCTTCAAAAATGATGGTGGGCTTCTTTGCAACGGCCCTGATATTGCCCTTGTAGTGCATATAGGCAATTCTTCCATTGCCCGTGCTTGCAATCCAGAGATCAGAGCATACCTGGCCACCCTCTTGCTTCCGAAAGTGCCATAAGCCATGGGGTCTCTTTGGCAGTTGGTTCTCTCAAGTACTCTCGTCCAAGCACCTTGATCACCACAATAGCAAACTTGGAAATGGCTTTGAGGCATGTGTTTTCGGACATCCGGAGGTACTCGTTTCATGAATCTACGGTTGTGTCATAGGCAAGCATCCTCAATGCAAGTGTACACTTTTGGTAACCAGAGAATCCAATGTTTCCAACAGCATCATTCTTCAAGATAAAATAATCATCATAGGCCCGGAAACCATCGTAGAGGCGATTGAACATATATAGTTCGGCTCATCTGGTTTGCAAGAATTCAAACGTGCAGACAAAGTGTCTGGACCGCACTGTTCGGACATTTAGCGACGTTTTAATGCACGGTATTTATATAAAAAGTAGTAACCAAAATTGTGTGTCGAAGGACATTTCTATACAAGATCAGCTTTCATGATACATCTCTCTTTCAGATGCAACAAAGAAATGATGTGGCAAAGCAGTTTCAGACTAACTACAAGCAAAAAAACCATAGGCTTAGTTCACAGTAAATGTTCAAATAACAATTTCCTAAATGATTTCGCAAAAATAAAAATGAATAACCAAACGCCGGCCGGGGGTTTCGGTGGTAACTAACAGACTAACAACCAGCGAGATATCCCCCAAACCATTCCGCAACAAGACGGAGGCTCCTCCTGACCTCGTCCATTCCTCTTCCTTTTCTCCTGTCCGGCGTGGTTTACCACTGATTCGCCGTACTAACTGACCACCGCCGATCGACGAGAGACCCCCCCCCCCCCCCCTCCGGCCGCGGCATTGTGCACCGGCGATCACGGGGAGGACGGCAAGATGAGCATGATCGACGTGCTGACCCGGGTGGACGCCATCTGCAAGAACTACGAGAGGTACGACGCCGACAAGCACCGGAATGACGCCGCCGACCCCTTCTCGCGGCTCTACGCCGACATGGACGCCGTGATCGACGAAGCCATCGAGGTCCCGTTCCCCGCCGCCTCCTCGCGTTGCTAGCTGCATCCTGCATGCATGCGGCCTTCCTTGATCCTTGATCCTGCCTGAGATGTCGCGCTCACGGTTCATGTCAAACTGTGATTGAATTCAGAAGTCGGAGCGGGCCGCGAGGGAGACGAACCGGGCGGCGGCGGTGACCCTCAACGCCGGCGTGCGGCGCACCAAGGCGCGGCTCCTGGAGGAAGTGGCCAAGCTCCAGAAGCTAGCCGGCAAGAAGGTGACAAAAATAATCGATCACACGCCATCAATTCGATCCGAGCTCGTAAAGAAAACAATCTCCATAGTTTTCTTCTCGAAATGTATAGATCATCCCGATGAGTTTCGGATACAGATACGAATGCATGAACGGTTGAACATGCATGCACAGATGAAAGGGGTGTCGCGGGAGGAGATGGCGCTGCGGCCTGATCTGGTCTCGGCATTGCACCAGAGGATCCAGTCGATCCCCGACGGTGGCGGCGCGGCGGATCAGAACGGCGGCGGGAACGCTCGGCCGGGGATCAAGTTTGATTCTTCAGGTTTCCTTTTTTCTTTCATCTGCAAAGTACTCCCTCTGTAAACTTAGTGATCTAAACGCTCTTATATTAGTTTACGGAGGGAGTATCAATTATCATCTCAGCTACTGAAATTGTGTCCAGGCATGTCTCTCGTGTACCGGTGCATTCTTCAGTTAGTACCAGTGTACAGCAACACATTCTTCAGTCTGCATTGCATATCATTCCTCGTGAAAAACTGTAGTATCTAGCGTGACGATAGAATCCCTCTGATTTTAGGGGATTGTATTAAAAGTTGCATATCGCATGTAAAGAAAAATATAATGATGTTTCTCGTGTTTCAACTTTCAACCAGTTGCAGCTGAAACTTTGGACGAGGGCTACTTCCAGACCAGCGAGGAATCGGAGGCTTTTCGGATGGAGTTCGAGATGCGCCGGATCAAACAGGCAACGATTTTGGCCTTGTGCCCATTAAATCCATTTCTGTAAACACGTACTCCCTCTGTTCAGAATTACTTGTCATAAAAAAGGATGTATCTACAACTAAAATACATCCAGATACATTCATTTCTTGGATAAGTAATTCCGAACGGAGGGAGTAGATAAATGCCATCACAAAGCTAGCACTCGACTTTCCAAAACCCTGAATTTACCTTTCTAAATGTGATGTGATGCGCAGGATGAAGGGCTGGACCTCATTTCTGAAGGCCTGAACACGCTGAAAAACCTGGCAGAGGACATTGGTGAGGTCAGTCAGCTGCAAATGCATCATGTGGCATGCATAATAACCCAAGCTGAATCTAAAACCGGCTTATGTCTGGAGCTACAATTGACTCTTGATGATGTAATTCTGCAGGAACTGGACAGGCAGGTCCCTATCATGGACGAAATTGACAGAAAGGTTTTGACCCCCTTCTGCTCTTGTAACAAAAAAAATGCTTTCTGGTCCGTCCTCCTGCCTTTTCCATAGATGAAAACTGACTGATATGCATCATATTTTCTGCAGGTCGACAAGGCTAACACAGAACTTAGAAAGACCAACGTCAGGCTTAAAGAGATAGTCAACCAGGTTGGCTTTGTTACTCCCTTATAGATCCCTGATGAAGAACAAACTTTCACTTTTGTGCTGCTGCTGACAAATCAATCTGGGTGCTGTGCAGATTCGATCGACAAGGAACTTCACAGTTGATATCATACTCATCTGCATCATTCTTGGCATTGGTGCTTACCTCTACAAGTAAGCACTCGCCAACGCTACTGATTATGCTCCAAGTCAATCTACACTTGCCAGTTTTTCATCTCACTATCTCAAACTTCTCTTACTATGCAGCGTACTCGCCCAGTGAATCCTCGGAACATGGCGGCATCAGCAATTCAGCATGCTCTGTTAGAGTAAAATTATACTCCCTCCGTTCCTAAATACTTGTCTTTCTAGGCATTTCAACAAGTGACTACATACGGAGTAAAATGAGTGAATTTACACTCTAAAATATGTCTACATACATCCGTATGTGATAGTCATTTGAAATGCCTAGAAAGACAAGTATTTAGGAACGGAGGGAGTATGTTGTAGAACTACTCTGCTTATTATTAAAGTTGCCATGCAGCAAAGGGGTACTTTTCGGCATTGTTCCTAGGCATGCCTGAAAAGATCATTATTATTTGTGAAACGATATAGTTCAACCGGCGGATTACCGCCGCCTTGATTGCACGCCACGATGTTCCAGTTACGTGGTGAACCCCCATCTCTCCTTTGTGCATCAACGTCTCTGTTGCAAAATAAAACTGCAACAAGACCTCTTTTACAAAGATAATTAAATTGCAACAACGCCTCAATTGCAAACAAAAATAGTGTAACAAGACTTCTATTGCAAAAAAATGTAACATGGCCTCCGTTGCAAAAAAAACAACTGTAACACAGCTCTCTGACCTTGCAAAATTTCTGCAACATGATCCGTGTTGCAGAAAATGCAACACGACCTTTGTTGCAATGGTAGAGAGTGACGCCGTGACGCCCGCCGCTCAATCTGCCATATTTGACGTCTCACGAGGCGGCGGATCTGCCGACAGAAGCATAGCAGCGCCTTTATTATTTTTGCAAACGACAAGATACTGTTTTGCGCGCGATAGATCTATTAGCAAAGCAAATATATGCTCAGGCAGTAAAAATAATGGCGACACACAGAGAAAGGACATAACAGGACATGACAATGGCAGAATATATCAACCCATAAATTGCGAGGGTGGTGATCTTCTATTATGGATCCATTTTTGAGACAATCGTGTACAACAAATTTCCCAAAATCCCTGTGCCACACGACACAACAGATTTGCAATATAGCAAACTACATTAGCATGCCAGTCAATCTCTACTTTCTACTCTGTTGCTTAGGTGACTGACAAGCGCAAGTTAAAATACAAGACCCAGGAACAAGCATCGATTTTTGAAACACAAGATACCCAGTCGACCAAAATTGAGTGGACTGCATGACAGCTGAGTGCTAAGTTCCTCGCGTTGGTCACCGCATCTTGTAGTGTTGTGTTCTGGATACCTTGCACCTATTGCCGTTTATGGCGTATTTCAGCGTAATGTCGATGTCTCGGGGGTTCTTCTTGTTGTTCGCAACTGTCATGCTGCCCGACAGGGTCTCCCCCTCGCAGATGGTTACTACATCCTCGAGATACAGAACCGTCTGCTTCCAGTGGGTGGACTTTGATCTGGGCCCTGCAAACAATAAATTGTGTGTACATTCATTACTATCGGATTGCTTGAAGAAAGGAGCTAGACAAGCATACTTTGGATTATATAAAAGGTGAGGACAGACAAACCTGTCGAGAAGCCCATCAGCTTATGGCATTTGGTGAACGACACGTTAAAGTAAGCAACAAGAGCATGGATGAAGTCATTACGCTCTGCTACCAATTTGAACGGCACAGTAAATGATGCATCCCCAGATGACATCTTGGAAATATCCATCGTCTGAAACACGCATATCAAATAGACAAAAGGATTTAATCCGATCTGCCAATTGAACAGATATAATACAAAAACAAAAGATAACTTGGTTGAGAAGTACGCCATTACCTTCAGTAACTGACAGTTAGTGACGATCTGATTTTGATCCACAGTATCTACAAGTGGCTCCATCATCGCCTGTTTCTTAATACAGCTCATATCAAAGCCATACACATTATTCCAAACTGCAAGGGTAAAAAACAACGCCATCAGAGAAATATAAATATGAGCTCAGGAAAACTTCTGAACACACTGCATGAAACTCATATGCAGATACTCCAGTGCACCATGCACCACCATACTTACATTCAATTTTGTCCTCCTTGTATTCTGCATCTTCAATTGCAGTAAGATGTAAAGAGGCTTTGTCTGGCAGGACAACACCATCATCAGCCTACATAGAAGCAATAATAACAAAAAGTAATATAAGCTACAATCCCACAAAGTTCCAATACAAAACAGCAGGTCCGAATATTCAATCAACGTTGCCTCTTGGAGTACCAAGTTAAGAGAAACAACAAAGAAGGAAATGTAAACACTTGAACCCTGTGAAGGGTCACTTACCAGCCATTTATCACGTGCAAAAAGAACAGTGTCCAACATATTCTCAAACAGGAGGAAATAACCCATCCATTCAGAGATTATGACATCTACTTTTGGGACGGGAAGATCAATTTCTTCAACTTTCCCTTTTATTACCGTAATGACTGCAATGGAAGCAAAATGTAAGTATATCACAACAAGAGATTAACATGCTATAAAAACTATCATAGAATAGATAGTAAAATGACAGGAAATCACCTTCAGAAAATCCATTTGTTTTCACAATTTCCTTTGCCATGTCCGCCATCTGTGAGCATTCAATCTGTAAATGAAAAGAACAACTCTATGTTAGGAAAATAAAAGAAGGTTAGAAGCATAGTAAGAAGTGAAAGGAAGTGTTCATTCAGCCAGAGTAAAATAACAAAAATAATCCCCTGCACCTCAAACTAAGGAATATCAGAAATCCCAAACTTCACAGGACAACATAGACAATCACTTGGTGTGCGTCATTTTTTCCCTTCTCTTTTTGTGCACATGAGTGGGTGGGGGTCAGGGGCTTGCTGTGCTCTCTATTGAAATACTTACCCAAGGAAACACAAAAGCAAGGCAACAGTAGGAAAAACATAGGTAGGTCAATATTTTCTGGCTCTTCATTACCAAGACATGTTTTTTACATTATTTTCAAGGTACTACAATATATTGGTAGGCAAAGTTAACTATTTCATTTCAGATCATAGATAGTTGGTTACACACAACTGTATGGAAGACCGCCACCAAGTGCTTCAGCCAACATACCAGTTTATTCAAATAATGTGCATTCACTACAATAGCTTTGGATAACTAAATCACCATTGTAGACTTGAATTGGAAACATGAATTTAGTACACTGACCGCATAGACGTGCTTAGCTCCTGCCTTCGCACAAAAAAGTGATAGGATACCGGTCCCAGCACCAACATCAAGGACTATTTTGTCCTTGAAAAGAAAGTTATTCTGGGTGATAACATTTTGATATGATCTTGTCCGAACAACATCTTTTAGCATTTCCTGCAATCAATACATGGAAAATAATTGGCACCACACAGATTTGGTCGGCACATCTAAAGAGTACAACAAGGAATATTATATAATGATGAAGAACTGCAAGAGGGGGGGGGGGGGGGGGGGGGGGGGGTAGTGCTTCATTCAGAACTGCTTACTTCATGAATACCTGCAAAACAAACACCAAGGGTAAAGTATGAGTACAAAATAAACTTATTGCAAAACAGACACTACATTTTAGACAGTTCATGGAAGTCACACATATGACATAATGAGATAGTAAGTGATACACTCGATCCAGTAAGGAACTCAGGAACTATATAATTCGATGCTAATAATGTTTGCCAGTGCAAAAGAGCATAAACACGGTAAAATAACCGAAAAAAGAGCAAGACTTCGAAAGACCACTGTCTTGAGCCTACACATTTCTAGAAAAAGGTACAAGTTAAACTAGTTCTAGCCACCAGAGTTTAAGTCCTAACTTGACATTGGTGCTTACATTTTTCTGGATTTATTTCAATCCTTTCGGCGATGTGCGTTTAGTGGGAGGAGACATTCTCGTTGACTACAAAGACGTTTGTGGCGGCTTCATCAATCTCAAGATGATGCGCCGGCTCAGACTCCCGGATGTGCTCATCGGAAAGGGTAGTGTGTGCGTGCGTGACACCAGAACATGGCTAGACTATTAAACAGAACAAGAAAATGGCCCTTTTTCATACAATGTCACACTAAACCACAGCATAAAAAAATAGCACCAAACAACTAGCAGTAAACATGGGGACAAAAGGGGAACTACTCATATCTAACAATAATAAGCACATGACAGAACACAAGTAGTAAGGACCACCAACTTTAAACACCAGGTGATAACAAGCAACTATAATAATTTTTTAAAATTCCAACTAGTGAACGCGGCTTAAGTATAGGTCAAATTTTCATTCAGCAGAGCAACAACCTAAGGTCAAATTAAAAATGACACCATCAAATATCTGGAGAATCAACAAAAGCAAGAACCAATACAGCCTATATTCCACCAGACCATCAATCATCACATTTACATCAATCATCACATTTATAGGGTGAGAATTAGTTTTTTGATCCAACGGAGGGAAATCCTACAGTTCAGGTACACTAATTATTTCGCATGCTGCACCAGACCGGCAAAAGATCAATCTTTGGCACCAATATTGTCGCCAATACAAGCGGACGGTACAAACACCTCATGCTCTCCCATAAACTAGTCAATCAAAGATTGGGAAAAAAAATCCCCAACGCCGCGGGCTGTAACAGAAATCCACGGGAAAACGGCGTGTGTAGTCGAATCGGACCAAGCGCGCGTACCGAAGTGGGAGTATGAGTCGAAGTAGTAGTCGGCGCTGGTCTTGTCGTTGCCGATGACCTCCTCCCCGGGCGCGGCGGGGCTCTCCTCCACCTCCATCCCGACCTCCCCGGCCACCTCGTCGGCGTCCTCGAACCTGAGCCTGGACGCCGTCGCCTCCGCGAGGCCGCCGTTGGCGTCGCGGCTGCCGCTGCCCTTGCGCCGATCCATCTCGCTCGGCGCTGGTGGGTTTTGGCTCGTTTGCTCGCTCGCTCGCTCTGGCGCGCCGCAAAGCAGGGGAGGCTGGGCTAGGGTAGGGTTTTGAGAGGGGAGCGAGCGACGGGAACGCGGAGGTTTTATATAGGTGGCCACCCTGGCGTAAATATCTCAGTCCGGCGTGACAACGGCGTGCTGACTCCGCCCTGTGTGGCTCCGACTGCACAAGGGGTCAGAGTCGGACTCCACCTCGTGTGGCAAAATTAGCCAAAATTGTTGCCGTCGACGACTATAGTTTATGGTACATATTTGGAAAAAGAGTTATTCACATATCATCTTCTCTTTTAACACCAGTACATACATAAGCGCTCATATAAACCCCCGTTCAAGAATTCATCCGATTAACCAGTTAACTTGCCGATTAATCCCTACTCGTAGGGTCACCGAGTAGCCGATAAATTGAAAAATCGTCTGATTAATTAATTAAATGGCCGATTAACTTGCCGATTAACCGATTAATCTCTTACTCACGAGCCAACCGAGCAGCTGCCAGTTAACGATTTCCTCAACAATATAAACACGCATACACTCACCACTGTGAACGCACACACACATACCACCCATATGAGCACCTCCAAGAGACTGAGCCGGCATATCATCTAGAGATTTTACGAAGTCTAGCCACCTCGTAGTTGACGGAAACGTCTCCTTACACTCGAAGCATATTGCCGGAAATCCTGAAGTAAATCTCTATACTAGTACTCTCTCTGTTTTTATTTACTCCGCATACTAGGTTGGTCTCAAGTCAAACTTTATATACTTTCAACAAGTTTTTAGGCGCGAATCAACTTGTGGTTGGATGGTTAGAGGGACTGTTGTATCCCCAGCCTACTAGAGTGTCCTGATGCTCGCATTTATTCCTAGATTTATTTCAGGATTTCCTAAGATGATTTCGTAAATTTCAAGATGATATGCCGGCTCAGTCTTTTGAGGTGCTCATAGGGGTAGGGTGTGTGTGCCTTCATAGGGATGAGTGTATGCGCGTATATATGAGCCTTCCGTTTGTACTATGTTAAAAAAAACAAGTTTTTAGCCGAACCAATCTGTCGGCTCAGTCTTTCGGAGGTGCCCATATGGGTAGGGCGTGCGTGGGTGCGCTTATAGGGGTGTTGCGCGTGTATATGAGCGCTTGCGTCTGTATTATTTAAAAAAAAACAAGTTTTTTTAAAATATATTAACATATACACCACAAATATATTGCATATATTTTCACATTATATAAATTTGTTACCGTAAATGTTCATATTATTTATAAACTTTGTCAGACTTTATAAATTTTGACTTCGGTCAAAGCTATGTGGAATAGTAAAAACAGAGGAAATACTACTTACAAAATACGTATAAAGTACTGAGAGTGCTGCCACACCCCGTGCTGCAGGGGCGGATCCAATATTTGGTCATGAGTGTACATACCCAAAAAATTCAGCCAAAAAAATCGTATATGTAATCGTCCTGATCTAATTGATTTCATTAGTCAACCTTCGAACTGAATGACAAAATGAGGCCACTATTTTCGAATTGACCGCAGTAGAGCATTCAGAAAACAAGGGGAAGACCATTGATTTGAAAAGTTTATATTACCATGAATCATTGGCTTCACTGTTAGGGTGGAAAAATAATTTTGAACACCCATTGTTCAATTCCTAGGTCCGACACTGTTGTGTTGTCCATGAGTTTTTGATCTGATTTCTAGCTGCATTATGAAAGAAAGAGGTATCATGGTCTTCGTGCAAAACGCCAATTTGCTTGTCTCTATTGCAACCAATGAATTTCCTCCTAGTCTAACAAATTCTCTAACAAAACTTGAACCTCCTTTTGCCGATATCTAGTATCTGTGTTCATCGAGGCACGACGCAACTTATCAGGTTCTTTTTTAAATTTGTTGATTTGCTTCTTTGGCCCCTTTAAGACCTCCCTGTCCCACTGATGAAGATCAACATGCATCGCTCTTATGTTTTTTTTTTCAAAACGGAGGCAAAGATTGCCTCATCTATTAATTAAGCAGAAAAGAATTGCCCAATTAATTACAGAAAATCGGGCAAAAACCGGAACAACAATGGCCGAGCCCACTCTCATAGACTGAAACACATAGGGCAAAGCCCACCCTCCTCAACGACATGTCGACCTGCGGACAGACAACGCAACTCCGATTCTGACGGAGAACTCAGAAGAACGAAACCAGGCACGGTTGGCGCCACGGAAGATCGCCGAAAGGCCACCTACAGCCAGTCATCGTACACCACAGGGCCTCGCCGCCGCAGCTTCGACTCCACAGCAATAAACAAACCAAGGCAATACCGTGGACACGCCGGAGAAGAGCCGACTATCGCAACCATTGCCGCGTCGCCGACATCGCTCCCACCATCATCGTTGCCACAGAAGTCTGGACGCCACAGTGATTCTCTCGGGGCCGCCGCCTCGACGCAAAGTCAGACCGGCCCCTCTGGAACGCGTCGACCGGACCGACAAGCCTGCCACCCAAGTGGCCCAAGATTGCCACCCAAGCGAAGGCCGAGCCGCCGCCCCGCCCCATGGAGCCGCCCCGCGCATCACTTTCCGAGGCCGCCGCCTCGACGCACATCAGCCGTCCGGGGCCGCTGCCCCGGCATCCACCAAACCCGACGTAGGAGAAAATGAAACGCAGCAAGCAGAAGCTAACTCTCCCAAAGCAACGCCCCCAAGAGGGAAACGACGAAGACGCCGCCGTCGCCCTCTCCGGAAAATCTGGAGCTTAGGTTTTCACCCAGAGAGCCCGAGCCCCACTTAGAAGAAGATGAGTTCCACAACGACGCCTCCAAGGAGGGAAACGACGCCCGAAAGCGCCGCCGTCGACGGCACCGACAAGGTCGGGTCAAGGCTTTCGCCCGGAACACACACATCCCTATGGAGGCCTGCAGATCTGATCCACCAAGAAGCGTGGAGATCATTGGAGCCGTTCCTGTTGCGCCTTGCACTCTCCAACGCCGACCACCAAGCTTCACCGCGCAGCACCCACAGCAGCAGCACCTCAAGCTGCGAATGAGAAGCGAGCGCACACGTCACCACGGCCAAAACGCCATGGCTCCCAGCCCGGGGGCCGCCGCCCCGGCCTCCTCCTCGCGTCACGCCCGCCTGACGAGCTTCCCTGCCCGGCGCCTCCCGAGCTGAACCACCTCCCGCCCGCGCGCCCGACGCGCGCCGCATAGAACGCCCGCACCGCGCGAGACGCCCGCCCGCGCGCATCTGCGCCTCCCCTTGACGGCGCCCCTGCTGGAGCGCCAGATCCCGTGCCCCCTCGGACCGCCCGTGCCGGAGCGAGCCCACCGCCGCGCCGCGCCATCCCTCGGACCGCCGGAGCCTCACCAGCACGAGCCAGAGCCGCGCCCGCATGCCAGATGCGCCCTCGCGCCTCGCAGAGAGATGCCCCGCCGCCACCCTCCCTGGAACCAGACCGGGCTTCGCCGGCGGTCTCCTCAGGCGGCGGCGAGGTGGAGGGGTGGAGGGAGGAGGGAAGGTGGCGGCGCCGGAGTGGTTCCCCCGTGTCGCCAGGAGAGGCGACGCGGGGGTGGGGAAGCCAGTTTGGAGCTCCAGTACTGAGTATTAGGTGAAACCCCACGCATCGCTCTTATGTGATCAGCTAGAGAGGGTCAGATGCCAACTAACTTTGCTTTATTTCATGTAGAAGTGAGTATTTTTGTGATCGTTTCTTTCGGCATCCATCTAGCCTCGAACTTCCTTCCCCCTGATGATTGCCGAAATTGCATCTAATCATACTATTCTGTATCACGGTGATCTGAATGCAAGTGCTCCTCGTTGACAACATACACTAGTGGGAATTTAAGAGCCCAACCGACTTTACACACAACCCGATCCAATCTATCTATGTTATCTCCTCTTCTACAAGTGAACATATCACCTATGTACCCCCATATTCTCCAAACCACAATCCACTAAATAATCCCTGAAATTCTGCATCATATGGCTTGGTCGGGCATTGCCTCCTCCTTTCTCAATTTCAGACGAGATTTCATTTAAATCACCAACCACAACCGAGAGGTGCAATACATGGTGGTGAAGGTCATTCAAGTAGACCCAACATAGGTGTCTTTGGTCCCATGATGGGCATCCATAAAAGCCTGTTAGGCGCCCGGTCCACTCCATCCTCTCTCATAAACACATCAATGAAAATTGGACCAATATAATTTAGAACTACTTCATTTATAAGATTGCAAAACGGTTTAAGACCTCCTGCTCTACCATCACTCTCTACCACATGTAGGCCATCAAAGCCTAGTTTACCCATAGACATTTTGCTTTCTCTTTGTTCATGTGAGTCTCAGTAGGAAGATCACATTCGCTCTCACATCCCTTGAAGGGCTAGGATCTCGCGATCTGCCGTGGTCGAGAGCATTGCCACAACAGTTCTAGTCGATGGTTTTCATTGCTCCCGGCGGTCCTCAACACTAGAGGTTGTCGATCCTATAGATGTGCTCTTATCAATGGTTGATCCATCACTCATTAGCTTTTTAGCATTTCCTGTGGGGTACCCGTGGCCCTCAATCCACATGTATCATTAGTCTTCTCCTCCTTGAACTGGTCAACAATGTTCGTCATGATACATGGCTCCATAGGAGGGGCCACCAATGCCAAATCTTGATTTTTCCACTTGCCCAGGCGCTACATCATTTGAAGCTCCACATTTTCCTAAGATGTTTGTGATGTTCATCCTCACATATTGGTTCCCATTTTTAAGATCCGAGTTTGATGCATAGGAAGCCGCGCTCGAACTACCCTATCTACATAGCATTTCACCGACAGCTTCCCATATGAAAAATGCCATTTGGAGTTCTACCGCAACCATAGCCAAGCCCAAACAAACTTGCTCCTCTCCCTTTGCCAAAATACTTGTTTGCACCATCAAACTCGTAAACCCGACCTCTGACTCAACCACTTCCTCTACCATGGTCGCCATCTACGAGAATGAAGTCACGACACTCCAAGCTTGATTCGCCATGTTCACCATCTCCACATTCTTGGTATCAATGCCCAAGGAGACCACAATTGCCATAGAAAGTGGGCAATCTTTCATATTCTACCTGATATCGTTATTTCTCTTGATTCTTTGTTGTGGACACACATCTTGCGAGTTTCTTGTTCACCTTGATTCTTGCAGGTACTCGCACAAACTCGACAATAAAAATCGTCGGGAGCTTGATATGAACCTCACTATCTCTCCCGAGGGCCTGCACATCCCTCTAATGGTCGGATCCTTCAAGAATTCGTCTGGTAATTTGTGAACCTGTCACCATACTGGGGGCTTGTCTAGAATCACCGATCGAGGGTTTAAGAAACCATCATATTCTTCAATAAGAAGTATAGAATCATCACATTCTTGCTCATCTCCCTCCTGAGGGTGTTGTCACGAAGCTTAAGAGTTTTAGGGCGTTGCGTGGCATTATACTTAGGTCTTCCTTTGTTCTCTTTCGGTAGTGTAGTTGCGTGTGTCACGCATGATCCGGTTAGACTGGGATCGACGTTGTATAAGGGCTACCCATCATTTTGTATCGTTCGACTGTGTAATATGTTCGTTGTTCCTTTATATATAAACTATAAAGCGGGGTGAAAGTCTGTTTCGAGAGATAAGAAGTGCTTGATTCCTGAATAACCACGACACCATATTCATTGCTTCATTACAATTTCCTAAGCTCCCAAATTGGACTATGACTAGAGTTTCATCCAATCTTCTCCACAAGATTTCACTAGCTAGATTCCATAAAGAGCGCATGTTCGCACAAAGGGGCGCTAGGGCTAAACCCAGCTATGGACCTTCGCGATCGCTAGTCACTTTGTCTTCTCCAGTGGATCCGAGATTTCTTATCTCCACACAAACTCTGCTTAGTCTTCTTCCTGCAAATTCAGCCGCTCCAGAAGAGCCTCGACCGAATCCCTAGCAGACCTACCCAAGTTGCTTTTCTCGCCCATGTTTCTTGCCATGGTGACCAAAGTTGTGCCAGCGAAACTCTAGCAACCCCTTCCACCCAGCCGAGAGGACCTATGAATAAGGAAGCACCAGCGGAGGAAGATCGGAGAACGGAGAAACTCTTGACAACATGGTGCTGTCAGAGGACAGACAAACCCTAGATATTACGCCAGGGGCCGTCGGCAGCAGCCATCTCGAATCGTTTAGGCTCTATTTGTTTCAGCTTCGCTTGGATTTTAATCACCTGTGGATTTGCTTCGGCGACAAAGCTGATTATGTGAATTGATGACCCACAAGTATAGGGGATCAATTGTAGCTCTTTTCGATAAGTAAGAGTGTCGAACCCAACGAGGAGTAGAAGGAAATGACAAGTAGCTAGTTTTCAGTAAGGTAATGTCTACAAGTGCTGAAACTGTAAGTAACGAGTAGTTTGATAGCAAGATAATTTGTAACAAGCAAGTAACGATAATTGTAACAAGTATGCAGCAAGGTAGCCCAATCCTTTTGAGGCAAAGGACAGGCCAAAATGATCTTTGATACATCTCCAACGTATCTATAATTTTTGATTGTTCCATGCTATTATATTATCTATTTTGGATGTTCAATGGGCTTTATTATACACTTTTATATTATTTTTGGGGCTAACCTGTTAACCTGAGGCCCAGCCCAAATTGCTGTTTTTTGCCTATTTCAGTGTTTCGAAGGAAATGAATATCAAATGGAGTCCAAACGGAATGAAACCTTCGGGAATGTGATTTTCGGAACAAACGTGATCCAGAGGACTTGGAGTGGACGTCAAGCAATCAACGAGGAGGCCACGAGGCAGGGAGGCGCGCCCGCCCCCCTGGGCGTGCCCCCACCCTCGTGGGCCCCTCGTAGCTCTCCTGGCCGACCTCTTTCGCCTATATAGACTCATATACCCAGGAAACATCAGAAGAGGAGACGAAACCCTATTTCCACCGCCGCAACTCTCTGTACCCGTGAGATCCCATCTTGGGGCCTTTTCCAGCGCTCCGCCGGAGGGGGCATTGATCACGGAGGGCTTCTACATCAACACCATAGCCTCTCCGATGATGTGTGAGTAGTTTACCTCAGACCTTCGGGTCCATAGTTATTAGCTAGATGGCTTCTTCTCTCTCTTTGGATCTCAATACAAAGTTCTCCTCGATTCTCTTGGAGATCTATTCGATGTAATCTTCTTTTGCGGTGTGTTTGTCGAGATCCGATGAATTGTGGGTTTATGATCAAGATTATCTATGAACAATATTTGAATCTCCTCTGAATTCTTTTATGTATGATTTGTTATCTTTGCAAGTATCTTCGAATTATCAGTTTGGTTTGGCCTACTAGATTGATCTTTCTTGCAATGGGAGAAGTGCTTAGCTTTGGGTCCAATCTTGCGGTGCTCGATCCCAGTGACAGAAGGGGAAACGACACGTATTGTATTGTTGCTATCGAGGATAAAAAGATGGGGTTTAAATCATGTTGCTTGAGTTTATCCCTCTACATCATGTCATCTTGCTTAAAGCGTTACTCTGTTCTTATGAACTTAATACTCTAGATGCATGCTGGATAGCGGTCGATGTGTGGAGTAATAGTAGTAGATGCAGGCAGGAGTCGGTCTACTTGTCACGGACGTGATGCCTATATACATGATCATACCTAGATATTCTCATAACTATGCTCAATTCTATTAATTGCTCGACAGTAATTTGTTCACCCACCGTAATACTTATGCTCTTGAGAGAAGCCACTAGTGAAACCTATGGCCCCCGAGTCTATTATCTATCATATTAATCTACCGTTATTTTTATTACCGTTTATTTTGCTTTATTTACTTTTAGTCTCTATCATAAAAATACCAAAAATATTATCTTATCATCTCTATCAGATCTCACTTTTGCAAGTGGCCGTGAAGGGATTGACAACCCCTTTATCGCGTTGGTTGCAAGGTTCTTATTTGTTTGTGTAGGTACGTGGGACTTGAACGTGGTCTCCTACTAGATTGATACCTTGGTTCTCAAAAACTGAGGGAAATACTTATGCTACTTTATTGCATCACCCTTTCCTCTTCAAGGGAAAACCAACGCAGTGCTCAAGAGGTAGCAATCTCTTATAATAAGCAAAGCGTTCTTGAGGGTACACGGGAATTTCATCTAGTCACTTTCATCATGTTGGTTTGATTTGTGTTCGCTACTTTGATAATTTGATATGTGGGTGGACCGGTGCATAGGTGCTGTTCTTACTTGAACGAACCTCCTACTTATGATTAACCCCCCCCCCCCCGCAAGCATCCCCAACTACGAGAAAAGTATTAAGAATAAATTCTAACCATAACATTAAACTCTAGGATCCAATCGGTCCTGATACGTCTCCAACGTATCTATAATTTATGCAGTATTCATGTTGTTATTTTATCATTCTTGGATGTTTTACAATCATTTTATAGCAACTTTATATCATTTTTTGGTACTAACCTATTGATCCAGTGCCCAGTGCCAGTTGCTGTTTTTTGCTTGTTTTTACATCGCAGGAAATCAATATCAAACGGAGCCTAAACACCGCGAAACTTTTTGGAGTTTTTTTATGGACCAGAACACCCAAGATGGGCCTGAGCTGCACCTCGGGGGTGCCCCGAGGGGGGGCACAACCCACCAAGGTGCGCCAGGGCCCCCTGGCACTGCCAGGTGGGTTGTGCCCACCTCGATGGCCTCCCGCACCCCTTCTTTGCACTATAAATTCCCAAATATTCTGAAACCCTTTGGGGTAACCCTAGATCAGAAGTTCCGCCACCGCAAGGTCTTTGTATCCGCGAAAACCAATCTAGACTCCGTTCCGGTACCCTGCCGGAGGGGGGAATCATCTCCGGTGGCCATCTTCATCATCCCGGCGGCCACCACGACGAGGAGGGAGTAGTCCACTCCCGGGGCTAAGGGTTTGTACCAGTGGCTATGTGTTTAATCTCTCTCTCTCTCTCTCTCTCGTGATCTATATCATGGGCTTTGTTAATATAGTCGGATCATATGATGTTTCTACCCTCTATACTCTTGTTATGATGAATTGAATCTTTACCCTTCAAAGTTTTGTCTTTTCGGATTGAATATTCAGAGATGAGAACACGTGATATATGTCTTGCAATATGAATACTTGAGGTGACAATTGGGGTATCTTATTGATTCACTTGATATACGTTATGGCATTCAACTCGCGGATTCCCGCGGTGATATTGGGGTAATCTATGCATAGGGGTTGATGCACGTTTTTCTTCGACGGAAACTTTGGGGTCTCCTTGTAGTTCTTTGTGTGGATTGAGCATTATGAATATGAATTTGCTTTGGTGTTATTCTAGTACGAACTCTTGATTAGATCGACCAGGAAGAATAGCTTGCGTTATTCTAGTACAAACTCTAGGATAGATTGATAGGAAAGAATAGCTTTGAGGTGGTCTCATACCCTACAAACAATTTCTATCTTTTGTTCTCCGCTAATAGGAACTCGGGAGTGATTCTTTGCTGCACTTTGAGGGATAATCATATGATCCAACTATGTTAGCATTGTTGAGAGATTGCACTAGCGAAAGTACGGACCCTAGGCCTTGTTTTCAAGCATTGCAATATTGTGTTTGTGCCCGTTTACTAACTGCTACCTTACTATTTTTATTTATTCAGATTATAAAATTATATTTCTACCATCAATATTACACTTTTATCACCATCTCTTCACCGAACTAGTGCACCTATACAATTTTCCATTGTATTGGGTGTGTTGGGGACACAAGAGATTTCTTGTATTTGGTTGCAGGGTCGTTTGAGAGAGACCATCTTCATCCTACACCTCCCACGGATTGATAAACTTTAGGTCATCCACTTGAGGGAAAATTGCTACTGTACTACAAAACTCTGCGCTTGGAGGCCCAACACAAGTCTACAAGAATAAAGTTGCATAGTAGACATCAAGCTCTTTTCTAGCGTCGTTGCCGGGGAGGTGAGTGCATGAAGGTATATCTTTAGATCTTGCAATTGAATCTTTTAGTTTCTTGTTTATCACTAGTTTGGTCTATAAAAAGGAACTACATAAAAAATGGAATTGAGGTTGCATCATATTATTGATCATCTTTATAATATTTCAATAAAAGTGGCAAGATAGCCTTTACCATGCTTATTTTACAAGTCTACATGTTGCTGTTTGAAAACAGAAAGTTTACCGCTGTTGGAAAAATTCCCTAGAAAATTCAGAGTGTGATAAGATGTTGAAACTTTTTTCATAATAAGCTCTGATAAATTTTCTACAGTGTGGTAAATTTTCATAATTTTTGGAGTTAGGGAAGTATGATGAATCTTGCATTCTTTACACACTGTATTGTTTTGGCAGATTGCTATTATGTTTGCATTGTTTGCGTATGTTTGCTTGTTTAATGATTCTATTTGAGGATAGGAGTATTAAATATGCAGAGGCATTTAGTATGCAATGTTGAATAATAATTTTTGTGATTTGCTACAGTAGAGTATGATAAGGTTTAACTTATCTCACGAGTTCTTGTTGAGTTTTGTGTGGATGAAGTTTTTGAGATTTAGGAAAACCGTGATATGAGAGGAATTAAGGAGACACAAAAGCTCAAGCTTGGGGATGACCAAGGCACCCCAAGATAATATTTCAAGAAGTCTCAAACATCTAAGCTTGGGGATGCCCCGGTAGGCATCCCACCCTTCTTCTTCAACAATTATCGGTTAGTATCGGTTGAGCCTAAGTTTTTGCTTCTTCACATGATGTGTGCTATCCTTGGAATGTCATTTTGTTTTGTTTTGCTTGCTGTTTTAATAAAATACTTAGATCTGAAACTTCTAAATAAGAGAGAGTCCTCACATAGCTATCTATTTGCTTAACTACTCGTTTGATCTTCACTTATATCTTTTTGGAGTAGTTTGTCATTTACTCTTGTGCTTCACTTATATCCTATGAGTAAATTGTTGAATAAATTGAATATCATGAAGTTGAAATCATATCATGCCTAGTGGTAGCTTCACATTGGGTTTAGAAAGTGAAATCTTTTGAGGCTTGACAATCACAATATTGGTCATACAAGCAATTCACAAATAATTAGTATAAGGAAGAGAACTTTCACATGCAAATACACTATCGTGGAAATCTTTTGTGATTGTGAGCCCCATCAAAATATTATATGCCAAAATTGTTGACGTTGGACAAGGAAGACAACGTAATGGTTTATGTTTGCTCATATTCACATAGAATTCCTATTGTCATAGATCCTTCAACATGTGGTGCTTGCCCCCATCTTTGCTAGCCAAAATTTCCGCACCAAGTAGAGATACTACTTGTGCATCCAAACAACCCTTAAACCCAAATCTTATTTTCAAGAGTCCACCATACCTACCTAGGGATTGAGCAAGATCCCTCAAGTAAGTTGTCATCGGTGCAAAAAGGCAATAAAAATTGCTTCTAAAAGTGTTAGATCATTTAGTGTAAGAGAAAATTGAGCGTTGTACGAACTTGGATGGCAAAGAATAAAAGCGATAGACTGCATAATAAAGGTTGCCATTGTGACGCCCCCGATTCAATCGTACACTAATCATGCACGCAAACGTGTACGATCAAGATCAGGGACTCACGGGAAGATATCACAACACAACTCTAAAAACATAAATAAGTCATACAAGCATCATAATACAAGCCAGGGGCCTCGAGGGCTCGAATACAAGTGCTCGATTATAGACGAGTCAGCGAAAGCAACAATATCTGAGTACAAACATAAGTTAAACAAGTTTGCCTTAAGAAGGGTAGCACAAACTGGGATACAGATCGAAAGAGGCGCATGCCTCCTGCCTAGGATCCTCCTAAACTACTCCTGGTTGTCGGCGGCCTGAACATAGTAGTAGGCACCCTCGGTGTAGTAGGGGTCATCATCGATGGTGGCATCTTGCTCCTGGGCTCCAGCATCTGGTTGCGACAACCGAGAAGAAAGGAAAGGGGGAAAAGAGGGAGAAAAGCAACCGTGAGTACTCATCCAAAGTACTCGCAAGCAAGGATCTACACTACATATGCATGGGTATCTGTGTAAAGGGGCAATATCGGTGGACTGAACTGCAGAATGCCAGAATAAGAGGGGGATAGCTAGTCCTGTCGAAGACTACGCTTCTGGCAGCCCCCATCTTGCAGCATGTAGAAGAGAGTAGATGGTAACTTCACCAAGTATCATCGCATAGCATAATCCTACCCGGCGATCCTCCCCTCGTTGCCCTGTGTGAGAGGGATCACCGGGTTATATCTGGCACTTGGAAGGGTGTGTTTTATTAAGTATCCGGTTCTAGTTGTCATAAGGTCAAGGTACAACTCCGGGTCATCCTGTTACCGAAGATCACGGCTATTCGAATAGATTAACTTCCCTGCAGGGGTGCACCACATTACCCAACACGCTCGATCCCCTTTGGTCGGACACACTTTCCTGGGTCATGCCCAGCCTCGGAAGATCAACACGCACGTCGGTCTAAATCCTATGGCGCAGGGGTCTAGGCCCATCCCCCATTGCACACCTGCATGTTGCGTGTGCGTCCGCAGCCTCCCTAATACAAGAGCAGGCATTCCAGTCCAATCCGGCGCGCGCCGCTCAGTCGCTGATGTCAAGAAGGCTTCGGCTGATACCACGACGTCGAGTGCCCATAACTGTTCCCGCGTAGTTGGTTAGTGCGTATAGGCCAGTGGCCAGACTCAGATCAAATACCAAGATCTCGTTAAGCATGTTATTTTGAAGTAATCGCGGACGCTGACCAGGCCCAGGCCCACCGCTCTCCTAGGCGGTCTCAACCTGCCCTGTCGTTCTGCCACAAAGATCCACACAGAGGGCCGTCAGGAAAGTATGTCCTTTCAGCCCCCAATCCGTGAATCAACCGCGGGTACTCAACGAGCCGACCCGGCTTTAGTCACCACAGGTATCATATATTATGTATATAAGTATATACCCATGACCACCTCCCGAGTGATCACGACCCGATAGTATAGCATGGCAGACGGACAAGAATGTAGGGCCACTGATGGAATACTAGCATCCTATACTAAGCATTTAGGATTGCAGGTAAAGGTAACAACAGTAGTAGCGAAGACAGGCTATGCAGCAGAATAGGATTAACCGAAAGCAGTAACATGCTACACTACTCTAATGCAAGCAGTAGAGAGAAGGAATAGGTGATATCTGGTGATCAAGGGGGGGCTTGCCTGGAAGCTCAGCCGACAAGGAGGGGTCGTCAACACCGTAGTTGTACTGGGTAGCAGCGGTGTCTGTCTCAGTGTCTAGCAAGAGAAGAGGGGGAAGAAACAATAAATATAAAAGCAAACATATGCATGACGATGCATGACATGACAATGAACGGTGCTAGGTGTGCCCTAACGCGGTAGTAGGTGATACCAGGGAAGGGGGGAAACATCCGGGAAAGTATCCCCGATGTTTCGCGTTTTCGGACAGATGAACCGGAGGAGGAAAGTTGCGTGTTTGCTATGCTAGGGATGTGTGGCGGACGAACGGGAGCGTAGGGACTAAGGCAGCGGTGCGCGGGGAGGACGACGGGGACGACGACGTTGACGGAGAGGGGGAGGCAGTCCGGTGGGGGAGCGGTCCGGGGGCGACGGGGTCGAGCGGCGGGCATCGCGGTTCATTCCGGGCGGCGTCCTGGACGGGGGTTCGTTCCCCTTCCCAATCCAGATCTGGATCGGGGGATGGAGGAGAGAGCGACATGGGGGGGAGTGGGTGCGGTCATGGGTTAGGGTTTCTGGTAGTGGGGGGTTATAGGCGGGGTGGGCCAGCCTGGTGGCCCGATTGGGCCGAACGGCCCGGGGGAGGGGGGGTTCTTTTATCTCTTTCATTTTGTTTTCTCCTTTTGTTCTTTTTCTTTTATTTATTTTCCTTTCCATTTTAATTCACTTTAAAATATTTAGGCATCCTGTAAAAGTGTGGTACCTTCACCTTAAATACCTAGGCATTATTTGCACACTCCGAACATTTTAGTTTTGATGTTTGAAAACTTTTGTTGTTTGCCATATTTTGAATTTGATTTTTGGACCGATTTTTGAACTAACGAGAGATTAGCAACAGTAACGAAACTGACATGGAACCATTAGCAGAGTTTCGCTATAGCTTAATTATCCGGGCGTCACAATTCTCCTCCACTACAAGAAATCTCGTCCCGAGATTTAAGAGGGGGAGTAAGGGGGAAGGATCTGTTTACAAAATTCTAACGAATCCTCTTGGTCTTGGTTTCTCTTCTCGAAGAGGTCGATCCATTACGTTGACGTCTCCATTTCTCTGCTTCATGTCATCATGATGAAGTCGGCATCCTTTCTTCGGGAACTCCATCGTACTTACGAAAAAAATAAGAGGGGCATTCCGGGAGAACGGACCCTTGCAAGGTTGACTATCTGGTAGATAACATCGGGGGAGGTGGCGGAAAGTAACTCTCGAATTGAAACCTTAGAAAATATCGAGAGCAAGGTAAGAAGGTATCATGAGAAGTTTCGAGCGGGCAGGCAATCGTTCGGTGCCTGAAACAGGGCGTGAAAGGGGTTCGTAGCAACGGGAATAACTATTGTGTATGATATCAGAGTTGATGATCTCTCGAAAGGTAGCTCGTGAATTACATACGAAGCCACACGTGAGGAATAACTATGGAAACAGGGGTGCATAGGAGAGTCAGATCTCGATCCTGTGGAACTGTGGGTTATGGGCCCACCATGTGGGTAAAAGTAGGAAGGGCGATGACGTCTTGCATGATCATGTAAGCAAGGCTTTTCAGAGGTTAGTCTGTCGGTTATGTCGACAACAACATCGGTACCAAGGGCGAGGGACGAAGAGAACCATTTTTCCTGCTCGTTGAACGAGGCGGACCAATAGGCAAAGTTCTCATCCATCGGTGGTTACCGGAATGTCATCAACAATAGTAACAGGGTCTCACTGACAGAGGTGTACACCGAGGTGTTTACATAAGCAGTGAATTATTACTGCTTAGATTATATAGATCACAAGAAAGGTCAAACAAACCAATGGAAAGGAAAATGTGATCATCAGGTTAAACAGAACAATGGAAAGGAAAAATGTGTTTAAACACATTCAGGGGTATCCTTCCCAAGGACAAGCGGAGCATGATATCCATGACAGGATAGAAAGTAGAAAACCATTTAGGTAAGGGGGGAGGAATCTCATGATATTACCCATACAAAGGTGTTAGGATAAATGATAAAGAAAATTTAGCATTGTGCTTCAAATGCTCTTATTGAAAATCGGATTACGACAGACATGCTTCGAGATAGCATTGACATGGTCCTCAAGCAAAGGTCGGACTTTGGATACACAGAGGATCCATCAGGAACAACTTATAGAATAAGTCTCACAATTTCCTCATGGAAGAATGGCTATCCTTGTTAAAAAGGAAAAACTGTAACAATAGGTCCTCCGGCCAGGTGTGCTAGGCATGACATCACCTTACCTGTTCATATAAAGACCAATGTTATAACTCTTGGAATTATGTTCCAACCATCATATATGACCGAGATTCAGATCTGATCGGTGTTAGGATACCTCAGACTCAGGATGCCTGAGAAGAAAGGTGCAAAACAAACTAGACGACATTGTAAGATTCTCGGGAAATTTACTACGGAAGCGAGTTCCGAAACAAGAGCTCATCATTAAACCAATGAAGGGATAAGGAGGTAGCTGATGAACTCAGCGACAATTCAGCGAGGTTTCCAAATAAAAGATGAATTTCCACAATTATGTGAACAAGGAGATAACGTTAGTCAGATCAAATGATATGATGATGTATGCTCGAGGAAAACATACACAGTTAAACATTGGTTGAAAGGTGCACCCGAAATATGGGCTTAAGTAGCATGATCAATGTTAGAATGTTGGTTCGATAACCAATGGTCTAAGAATGAAATATCGACCATTAACTTCGAAGCAGTAGGGTTGCTAGAAGTTTTGAAGTCGCGCATCATATTTCGATTGTCGGTTTTCCGGTTAGAAATAACACGGGGACCAAGGAATGAACGGATATGGCAAAAGGTATCACCTGTATCAAGAATTCTTAAGAGGTGGTGAAATTCTCACGACATTCTTGACATAGAAGGTGGTAATACTCCAAGATAAAGAAGAACAAATGCTGGATAGCAAGGATCTCAAGGTATAATACAAAACACGAACAAGTTTGTGTTGAACGGAAGGCAATCGAGTGATCGATGATAACACAAATCATCGAGGGCAAGGATGGTATTTCTCATCATGAATTCAATTGATATCCTTGCGGAGCTCGGAATGTTGATGATGATCATGACACATTTGTCGAGAGGTTTCATGAAGATATAATCGCTCATCTACGACATCAAGCAAAAGGAAGGGTGGAGCGAAAAGTTATTGGAACCAAGGGTACGACACAAATTCGAAACCAAGCTCACTGTTTAAGGCGAAATGATATGATGAGGAAGATCGGCGTAAGCTTAGCTCATCGTCAAAAATTATGCTCCGGGAATAAGGACCAGGTAGCACAGTTAAAATTAGCACTATGATGATAGTCGATCAGGTTAGGATTGACATGCTCGAGTACAAACTCATGAGTAACGGAGATTACTAAAAGCTGTTTAATCATGGTGCGGACCCGATTTAGTTATCGGTGTCCCTGAGTGACTAACAACTCAGAACCAGGAAACATTGGAATCGGTGAGGAATAATACTTGATGAAGGCTCATAATAAGCAACATGGTTCGGTGATATTATCGAGATACCAGAGGGTAATACTCGGAGGTAGAGCAAAATAGAGGGTTGACAAGTGTATTGATCTGCAAAAGACAAGTACTTTAACTTGTCCGAGAAAAGGAATCAAGGGAAGAAATTATGGTCGGAACCACAATCATAAATGATCAAACCACGGATACAAGATGAACTTATAACAAAGGGGTAATTATTTTTACGAGCAGCTTCCATGATAAGTTCTACATCGTGTCCATGGGCATGAACACAAAGTTCAAGGTCGACTCCCACTTCTCCAATGCATAACCTATCATTCACTGCTCTTATTAAAAAGTATTTGAATGCGAAGAACTACCTGGTGAATTACCAGAGGAGTATGACCCATGAAAACTTTCGGGTTCACACAGATTAAGGAAGGCGTAGGTTCAACCCATCGGGGCATCTTAGGAACATATACCACAAACTTCGTAGTAAATAATACAAGCTCGAAAGTAGAGTAGGGTTATCAAAGCAGCGGATACAAATTACCAAAGGCGTTATATACCTATGGAAAGGCTCACGAGGTTATTGAATATGAAGGACACTGTCGGATAATAATCCAACAAGGTGTTTGTGGTCTACAACGAAGCTGTTGCGAGTATCAATACTCTATCAGAGGACGAAGGAACGAAAAGGCATCGGGTTATAGAAACAACTAACTAATTCAAAGGTCAAATGCAAAGGAATTATCATTTCCAAATCAAGGGATCGGAAGCCAATAGCCTGATTAAGAATGGATAAGTTGAATAGACTTAGGGGTACAATCGACGGCAAATTGATTGGTCGATAACTAGCTCATGTTCAAAATGACATCTGAGCCGGAAGGATGAATTCTAGGACCTGGTTGAGGATTGCGAGCATTCGCAACTTATTGAATCAATGGACTCAAAATGATAGTGACAAAGGATGCCAATAAGATTACTATACTTATGGGATTAACCATAATGCAAGCAAGCAAGAATTTTAAGAGCAATAAGCAGCTGAGGATTTTCGGAAGATCGAATAGTATTTCGAAGACCTTTGTGAAACACATGAACAACTGGTGATGAGCGGATACTTGGTATGTGCGAGGAATTATCCATAGGGGTATTAATACGGAAAAGAGCTGCAAAGCGGTGGGCACAACGGATCCTCGGAATATCGGAGAATTTTTCAGGGTATCAAGTAATAACAAGGTCAACTGGGAACAAAGGTATGGATGACCAGTGTAAGTAGTTATCCATAAGGGTTTATCGGTGGCCGGGAATAGCAAAAGCGGTGGCACAAAGTCTCGAGAGAATATCGGAGAGTATCTTCGAAATCTTCTAATGCGTCAAGTAATCATCTGGAGTAAGGGGCTCTCCGAGAGGAAGTAGTTATGAGAACCTAGAGTCGGCTTTAGTAAAATCATTTAACACGAATAGAAGAGAGATCAGAGTCCTAGAGTATAGACGAGAAATAAAAGATCCTAATACCACCCAATGGCGACGTGGGCCCGTAAGCCACACAGCCATGTTAGTAAAAGTTTTTCAGTGACTAGACTCGACTTCGGCCAAGGAGTGTGGAAGGGGGATTCCTACAGGCAGTCGGCTCTGATACCAACTTGTGACACCCCCGATTCAATCGTACACTAATCATGCACGCAAACGTGTACGATCAAGATCAGGGACTCACGGGAAGATATCACAACACAACTCTAAAAACATAAATAAGTCATACAAGCATCATAATACAAGCCAGGGGCCTCGAGGGCTCGAATACAAGTGCTCGATCATAGACGAGTCAGCGGAAGCAACAATATCTGAGTACAGACATAAGTTAAACAAGTTTGCCTTAAGAAGGCTAGCACAAACTGGGATACAGATCGAAAGAGGCACAGGCCTCCTGCCTGGGATCCTCCTAAACTACTCCTGGTCGTCGGCGGCCTGAACGTAGTAGTAGGCACCCTCAGTGTAGTAGGGGTCGTCGTCGACGGTGGCATCTGGCTCCTGGGCTCCAACATCTGGTTGCGACAACCGAGAAGAAAGGAAAGGGGGAAAGAGGGAGAAAAGCAACCGTGAGTACTCATCCAAAGTACTCGCAAGCAAGGATCTACACTACATATGCATGGGTATCTGTGTAAAGGGGCAATATCGGTGGACTGAACTGCAGAATGCCAGAATAAGAGGGGGATAGCTAGTCCTGTCGAAGACTACGCTTCTGGCAGCCCCCATCTTGCAGCATGTAGAAGAGAGTAGATGGTAAGTTCACCAAGTATCATCGCATAGCATAATCCTACCCGGCGATCCTCCCCTCGTCGCCCTGTGTGAGAGTGATCACCAGGTTATATCTGGCACTTGGAAGGGTGTGTTTTATTAAGTATCCGGTTCTAGTTGTCATAAGGTCAAGGTACAACTCCGGGTCGTCCTGTTACCGAAGATCATGGCTATTCGAATAGATTAACTTCCCTGCAGGGGTGCACCACATTACCCAATACGTTCGATCCCCTTTGGCCGGACACACTTTCCTGGGTCATGCTTGGCCTCGAAAGATCAACACGTCGCAGCCCCACCTAGGCACAACAGAGAGGTCAGCACGCCGGTCTAAATCCTATGGCGCAGGGGTCTGGGCCCATCGCCCATTGCACACCTGCACGTTGCGTGGGCGGTCGGAAGCAGACCTAGCCTCCCTAATACAAGAGCAGGCGTTCCAGTCCAATCCGGCGCACGCCGCTCAGTCGCTGATGTCAAGAAGGCTTCGGCTGATACCACGACATCGAGTGCCCATAACTGCTCCCACGTAGTTGGTTAGTGCGTATAGGCCAGTGGCCAAACTCAGATCAAATACCAAGATCTCGTTAAGCGTGTTATTTTGAAGTAATCACGGACGCCGACTAGGGCCAGGCCCACCTCTCTCCTAGGCGGTCTCAACCTGCCATGTCGTTCCGCCACAAAGATCCACACAAAGGGCCGTCAGGAAAGTATGTCATTTCAGCCCCCAATCCGTGAATCAACCGCGGGTACTCAACAAGCCGACCCGACTTTAGTCACCACAAGTATCATATATTATGTATATAAGTATATACCCGTGACCACCTCCCGAGTGATCACGGCCTGATAGTATAGCATGGCAGACGGACAAGAATGTAGGGCCACTGATGGAATACTAGCATCCTATACTAAGCATTTAAGATTGCAGGTAAAGGTAACAACAGTAGTAGCAAAGACATGCTATGCAGCATAATAGGATTAACCGAAAGCAGTAACATGCTACACTACTCTAATGCAAGCAGTAGAGAGAAGGAATAGGCGATATCTGGTGATCAAGGGGGGGGGGCTTGCCTGGAAGCTCAGCCGAGAAGGAGGGGTCGTCAACACCGTAGTCGTACTGGGTAGCAGCGGTGTCGGTCTTGGTGTCTAGCGAGAGAAGAGGGGGAAGAAACAATAAATATAAAAGAAAACATATGCATGATGATGCATGACATGACAATGAACGGTGTTAGGTGTTCCCTAACGCGGTAGTAGGTGATACCGGCGAAGGGGGGAAACATCCGGGAAAGTATCCCTGGTGTTCCGCGTTTTCGGACAAATGAACCGAAGGGGGAAAGTTGCATGTTTGCTATGCTAGGGATGTGTGGCGGACGAACAGGCTGCATATCCGGATTCGTCTCGTTGTTCTGAGCAACTTTCATGTAGAAAACATTTTCATCTGAGCTACGGTTTATTTTCTATGTTTTTCTAAAGTTTTAATCATTTTCTGAATTTATTTATCTATTTAATTCTAACATTATCCAGAATAGTGTCTGCTGATGTCATCATGATGCAATGCTGAGGTCATCAGTCAATAGTGCGGTTGACTGGGTCAAATCTGACCTGTGGGTCCAGTGGGACCCACGTGTCATTGAGAAAGAGTGAAATAGGATTTGTTTTAAACTAATTAGGATTAGTTAAGTGTGGGCCCCATTAGTCAGTGACAGATTAGTGTTTTAATTAACAAGTTAATTAATCAGGATTAATTAATTAATTTTATATTATTTTTTAGTTCTTTTTTTATAACCGTTCCAGGGCGTGGGCCCCGGCTGCCAGTGGCCCATGAGGCCAATGGAGCGAGCGTTTAACGGGTGCGGGCGGGGTTCCCGTCGGGGCGAACCCGGGAGACGACCACGGCGGGGCGCTGCCCGGGCGTTGGTCCAGGCCGCGGCCAACGGCGCGGGTGCCGGCGAGACAGCGTGGTGGGGGCGGCGTGCTGGCGAGACAGCGTGGTGGGGGCGGCGCGCTGGCAAAGGGGCCGACGACGGTGGACGGAGGCGTTCTGGGGTGGCCAGAGGAGCCACCGGAGCCGTGCTGGGGCGGCGGCGCGCTAGTGGGTGACGGGGAGCCGAGGCGGGACGTGGGCGGCGACATCGGGCACGTAGGAGGGCGCGAACGGCGCGCATGACTGGGCACTCGCAAACAGAACGAGCTGCGGGCGAGTCCAACACAGAGGGAGGGGAAAGCAACGGGCGGCGGCTGCCGCAGCAGCTGGGCGCGGCCAGCGCAGCTAGAAACGGAGGCGGGGCGCGGCAAAAGCAGCAGCACACACACTGGAGGGAGGCCAGGCGCGGGCGGCGCACGCACAGGGCGTCGGCGGCGCCAGCGGCGGCTCGTTGGCCAGAGGTGGCTTGTGGCGACGACAACGACAAGTGGGCGGGGCCCAGAGCTCGGATGGGCGCGGGTGTGGTGCTGCAGCACAGAGGCGACGCACGGGCGCGCGCGCGGCCACGTGAGCGCCGTGCACGGGCACGGGACGGCGGGCACGGAGACGTCCGACATGGGGAGAGGGGAGAGGGAAGAGGGGACAGGCCGGAGCCTCACCACGGGAGCATAGGGACTAAGGCAGCGGTGCGTGGGGAGGACGACGTTGACGGAGAGGGGGAGACAGTCCAGCGGGGGAGCGGTCTGTGGGCTTCGGGGTCGAGCGGCGGGCGTCGCGGTTCGTTCCGGGCGGCTTCCTGGACGGGGGTTCGTTCCCCTTCCCGATCCAGATCTGGATCGGGGGATGGAGGAGAGAGCGACGTGGGGGGGGGAGTAGGAGCGGTCGTGGGTTAGGGTTTCTGGTAGTGGGGGGTTATAGGCGGGGTGGGCCAGCCTGGTGGCCCGGTTGGGCCGAACGGCCTAGGGGAGGGGGGTTTGCTTTTCTCTCTTTCGTTTTGTTTTCTCCTTTTGTTCTTTTTCTTTTATTTATTTTCCTTTCCATTTTAATTCACTTTAAAATATTTAGGCATCCTGTAAAAGTGTGGTACCTTCACCTTAAATACCTAGGCATTATTTGCACACTTCGAACATTTTGGTTTTGATGTTTGAAAACTTTTGTTGTTTGCCATATTTTGAATTTGATTTTTGGACCGGTTTTTGAACTAACGAGAGATTAGCAACAGTAACGAAACTGACGTGGCACCATTAGCAGAGTTTCACTGTAGCTTAATTATCCGGGCGTCACAGCCATCTTAAGGGTCAATACAACGTGACGTTCTTTTGCACTAAGGGATTGAGCATACAAACAAATAAGCGCATGGCAACCTCTGCTTCCCTCTGTGAAGGGCCTATCTTTTACTTTTATGTATTTACTTTTATGCAAAGTCAAAGTTTTTCCCTCTATTCCTTTTTATTTTTCTCCTTTGGCAAGCATCATGTGGTGAGAAAAGGTCTAGGCACATATGTCCAGTTGAATATGGGTAGCATGAGTTATTATTGTTGACATCACCCTTGAGGTGAATAAGTTGGGAGGCAAAACAATAAGATCCTATCTTTCTATGTGTCCGGTTGAAACGTTTTGCTAATGTGTACGCGGTGAGTGTTAGCAATCATAGAAGACTATATGATGGTTGAGTATGTGGAGCTCTTACTTAGACTCCATTGAATAAGTTGAACTGCAATTCTTTGGTGACTAAGAACATAGGTTGTTGAGTTTCAAGAGAGTTCATTGTTTAAACCTTAATATGTGAATTGGTTGCCACTACAACATGAGAAATTTTATGAGAAAGAATTGTTGTTATGATGCTAGGAAAAGTGATTGACATTGTCATTGATCAAACTTATGCACTTTGCTAGCATTCACACTTCATAAATTATTTATTTTATCATTTACCTACTCGAGGACGAGTAGGAATTAAGCTTGGGGATGCTGATACGTCTTCAACGTATCTATAATTTATGAAGTATTCATGTTGTTATTTTATCATTCTTGGATGTTTTACAATCATTTTATAGCAACTTTATATCATTCTTTGGGACTAACCTATTAACCCAGTGCCAGTTGCTGTTTTTTTGCTTGCTTTTACATCGTAGGAAATCAATATCAAACGGAGTCCAACACCGTGAAACTTTTTGGAGATTTTTTATGGACCAGAACACCCAAGATGGGCCTGAGCTGCACCTGGGGGATGCCCCGAGGGGGGCACAACCCACCAGGGCACACCAGGGCCCCCCGGCGCGGCCAGGTGGGTTGTTCCCACCTCGGTGGCCTCCCGCACCCCTTCTTTGCACTATAAATTCCCAAATATTCCGAAACCCTTCGGGGTAACCCTATATCAGAAGTTCCGCCGCTGCAAGGTCTCTATATCCGCGAAAACCAATCTAGACCCCGTTTCGGCACCCTGCCGGAGGGGGGGATCATATCCGGTGGCCATCTTCATCATCCCGGCGGCCACCACGATGAGGAGGGAGTAGTCCAGCCTCGGGGCTGAGGGTTTGTACCAGTAGCTATGTGTTTAATCTCTCTCTCTCGTGATCTATATCATGGGCTTTGTTAATATAGTCGGATCATATGATGTTTCTACCCTCTATACTCTTGTTATGATGAATTGAATCTTTACCCTTCAAAGTTTTGTCTTGTCGGATTGAATATTCAGAGATGAGAACACGTGATATATGTCTTGCAATGTGAATACTTGAGGTGACAATTGGGGTATCTTATTGATTCACTTGATATATGTTATGGCATTCAACTCGCGGATTCCCGCGGTGATATTGGGGTAATCTATGCATAGGGGTTGATGCACGTTTTTCTCTGACGGAAACTTTGGGGTCTCCTTGTAGTTCTTTGTGTGGATTGAGAATTATGAATATGAATTTGCTTTGGTGTTATTCTAGTACGAACTCTTGATTAGATCGATCGGGAAGAATAGCTTGCGTTATTCTAGTACGAACTCTAGGATAGATTGGTCGGAAAGAATAGCTTTGAGGTGGTCTCATACGCTACAAACAATTTCTATCTTTTGTTCTCCGCTAATAGGAACTCGGGAGTGATTCTTTGCTGCACTTTGAGGGATAATCATATGATCCAACTATGTTAGCATTGTTGAGAGATTGCACTAGCGAAAGTACGGACCCGAGGCCTTATTTTCAAGCATTGCAATACTGTTTTTGTGCTCGTTTACTAATTGCTACCTTGCTGTTTTTATTTATTCATATTATAAAAATATATTTCTACCATCAATGTTACACTTTTATCACCATCTCTTTGCCGAACTAGTGCACCTATACAATTTGCCATTGTATTGGGTGTGTTGGGGACACAAGAGATTTCTTGTATTTGGTTGCAAGGTCGTTTGAGAGAGACCATCTTCATCCTACACCTCCCACGGATTGATAAACCTTAGGTCATCCACTTGAGGGAAAACTGCTACTGTCCTACAAAACTCTGCGCTTGGAGGCCCAACACGAGTCTACAAGAATAAAGTTGCGTAGTATACATCAGGTCCCTTACAGAATAGTGCATAAACTGGGGTTTAAGTTTCTGTCACTCTCGCAACCCACCATCTATTTACTACTCCACAATGCATTCCCCTAGGCCCAAATATGGTGAAGTGTCATGTAGTCGACGTTCACATGACACCACTATGGGAATCACCACATACATACTATCAAAATATCGAACACATATCAAGTTCACATGATTACTTGCACATGATTTCTCCCGTGACCTCAAGAACAAAAGTAACTACTCACAAATAATCAACATGCTCATGATCAGAGGGGTATTAATATGCATAATGGATCTGAACATATAATCTTCCACCAAATAAACCATATAGTAATCAACTACAAGATGTAATCAACACTACTAGTCACCCCCTAGCAACAATCTATAGTTCCGGTAACAAGATTGAATACAAGAGATGAACTAGGGTTTGAGATGAGATGGTGCTGGTGAAGATGTTGATGGAGATTGGCCTCCCCAAGATGGGAGAGTTGTTGGTGATGATGATGACGATGATTTCCCCCTCCGGTAGGGAAGTTCCCCCGGCAGAATTGCTCCGCCGGAGGGCAAAAGTGCTCCTGCCCAAGTTCCGCCTCGAGATGGCGACGCTCCGTCCCGAAAGTCTTCTCTTTATTTTTTCTAGGTCAAAATGACTTATATACCAGAAGATGGGCACCGGAGGTGGGCCGAGGAGGCCACAACCCACCAGGGCGCGCCAGGGGGGCCTGGCGCGCCCAGGTGGGTTGTGCCCACCTGGTGGCCCCTCTCTGGTAGTTATTGGCTCCAATATTTCTTAAATAATCCATAAAAATTCTTTGTGAAGTTTCAACTTGTTTGGAGTTGTGCAGAATAGGTGGCCTGACGTAGCTTTTTCAGGTCCAGATTTCCAGTTGCCGGAATTCTCCCTCTTGGTGTGTACCTTGCAAATTATGAGAAAAAGGCATTAGAATTACTCCAAAAAGAATTATTATGGATTAAAACATTATAAATAACAGTAAGAAAACATGATGCAAAATGGACGTATCAACTCCCCCAAGCTTAGACCTCGCTTGTCCTCAAGCGAAAACCGAAATCGAAAAACATGTGCACATGCTTTGAGAGAGAGGTGTCGATAAAAACAAAATACGGACATAGAAGCATCATGTTGATTATTATAACAGCAACAAATTTAAACACAATACTTCTATCATAGAACTTCCCATGAATAAGTAATAGTTCATCACATAATCGAAGTATAAAGCAAAAACTCTATTAGAAACCAATAAACTATGTTCTTAGTCAACTTTACAACTACAATTCATCATCTTTTCAGGAAGGGTCACATGTCGGAGCCTTTAGGCAAGTCCACATACTCAACCATCATATAGTCTTCTATGATTGCTAGCACTCACCTCGTACACATGAACAAAACGTTTCAACCGGACACATAGAAAGATAGGGGCTTATAGTTTCGCCTCCCAACATACTCACCTCAAGGGTGATGTCAACAATAATAACTCATGCTATCTATATTCAACTGGACATATGTGCCTAGATCTTTCCTCACCACATGATGCTTGCCAAAGGAGAAAAATAAAAGGAATAGAAGTAAAACTTGACTCTTTGCATAAAAGGAAATACATAAAAGTAAAGGATAGGCCCTTCGCAGAGGGAAGCAGAGGTTGCCATGCGCTTATTTGTTTGCAAGCTCAATCCCTTAGTGCAAAAGAATGTCACGGTACATTGCCCCTTAAGATGACAATCTTTATTATCCAGTCTGTCGCTTTTATTCTTTGTCATCCAAGTTCGTGCAACGCTCAATTTTCTCTTACACTAAAAAATCTTACACATTTAGAAGAAATTTTTATTGCCTTTTTGCACCAATGACAACTTACTTGAGGGATCTTGCTCAATCCCTAGGTAGGTATGGTGGACACTTGAAAAAGATTTGGGTTTAAGGGTTTTTGGATGCACAAGTAGTATCTCTACTTAGTGTGGAATTTTTGGCTAGCAAAGATAGGGGCAAGCACCACATGTTGAAGGATCTATGACAATATGACTTCTATGTGAATATAAACAAACATAAACCATTACCTTGTCTTCCTTGTCCAACGTCAACAATTTTGGCATATAATATTTTGATGAGGGCTCACAATCACAAAAGATTTCTAGGATAGTATATTTATATGTGAATCTTCCCTTCCCTTATTAATTCTTGCATGAGTTGCATCATTGACTAATGCTATGTTTGTCAATCTCTAATAAAATTTTCTTACTTATACTTTTCCTTATGTGGTGCTATCACCTACCATAGGATTAGTATATGATCTTATTAATTTATTTCCTTTCTTTTATTTCCTTTCTTTCTCTTTTTCTTTTCTAGTTTCTTTCCTTTATTTGCAACATGAAAGTAAGGAAAGTAAAAACTCAAACTAACTTTATTATATAACTTGCACACGATTACAATGATAGATCACTAAGCAAACTCTCAAAGAAGAAAAGATCGAACTAGTCTTTATTCATCTAAGCAAAAGATTGAACTAAGATACGCAAAAGCAAAAAGATAGTGGGATGATACGATACCGGGGCACCTCCCCCAAGCTTGGCGGAAGCCAAGGGGAGTGCCCATACCCAATACTCAATTATCCTTCGATGGTGAAGAAGGTGATGTTGGTGAAGAAGAAGAGATCTTGTCCTCGGATTTCCATGGCAGTGGTCCACCATCAAAAGAGGAGGAGTGAGTCTCACGGGTCCTGCAACTAGCAGCCAAACTCATACCTTTAAACCTCGCCTCATATTCAAAGACTTTGTTTTGAAGATCATAGATCTGGCTTTGGAGGAAGTTGATTTGCTCGTTGAGGGTGAAGATGATGTCCTTCATGGGCTTGCCATCCACCTTGAGATCACGGGAAAGCTCCGTGATCATGAGGTGATTGGCATTGAGACCATGTTCCACCATCCCCTTGCACCGGAAGACTTCTTGCTCCATAGCTTCAAGCCTGGCCTCCACGGTTCATGTGCCCTTGGGACCTTGCTCATCGCGGATGTACAACACCCCCTCATGCATCTGGATGGTTTGAGGGTGCTGCACCACCTCCCGCAGATATGGGTTGATGACGTTCTTGAAGAACTTGTCCTTGGAGGAGCTTGAAGCAGCCATGGTAGATGGGATCTGACAGAAAATAGTAAGGGAAAAAGAGAACAGATGATTTCTTCGCGATACGGTGGTTAACAGGTTCGGGAAGTATATATAGATTTTTTATTTTGCAGGACAAGTAAGAGGCAGAAAAAACGGAGTCCGGAAGGTGTCCCAGGTGGGCACAACCCACCTGGGCGCGCCAGGCATGCCTGGCGGGCCCTGGTGTCTTGTGCCCACCAGGGGACGCTTCCTGGAAGTTTCTTTATATCCAAAATTCTAAAATATTCCAAAACTAACAAAAACTATTTTTGCGGATTTTTTGGAGTCCGTTTACTTGCCTTATCACGTACCTCCTTATTTTGACAATTCTGGGGTGTTCCGGAAGGACTCTTTTATGTGTTCTTCCGGTGTCAAAGTTTGGATAATATTGCTTTCAATATTAATAGGCATACCTGAGATATATTGCTTTATTCGTTGCCCATTGACAACCTTCGGTTAGTACCTTCGGAATTATTTATTTTGATGGCTCCAGACCGGTAAACCTCCTCGATAACATATGGGCCTTCCCAATGTTGGGGAACGCAGTAATTTCAAAAAAATTCCTACGAACATGCAAGATCTATCTAGGTGATGCATAGCAACGAGCGGGAGAGTGTGTCCACGTACCCTCGTAGACCGAAAGCGGAAGCGTTAAGTAACGCGGTTGATGTAGTTGAACGTCTTCGCGATCCAACCGATCAAGTGCCGAACGCACGGCACCTCCGCGATCTGCACACGTACAGCTCGGTGACGTCCCTCGAACTCTTGATCCAGCTGAGGCCGAGGGAGAGTTTCGTCAGCACGACGGCATGGTGACGGTGATGATGAAGTTACCGACGCAGGGCTTCGCCTAAGCACTACGACAATATGACCGAGGTGGAAATCTGTGGAGGGGGGCACCGCACACGGCTAAGAAATCAACGTGTGTGTCTATGGGGTGCCCCCTCCCCCGTATATAAAGGAGTGGAGGAGGGGGCCGGCCGGCCTCATGGGGCGCGCCCCAAGGGGGGGAATCCTTCTCCTACTAGGAGTAGGTTCCCCCATTTCCTAGTCCAACTAGTACAATGCCCATGCGTTGCCACGGGCTTTTGAAATATTTTGCTAGAGTTATATATACATAATGCATGCTAAATTTTATATATTAAAAAAAGATAACACAAACACAATCGGGTAATAATTGAAGTATATTTTACTTGCAATGTAAATTATTAACAAAAAGACAATTGGAAGATGTATACATGTAGACTGATTATCCCACTAAAAATCTTTAGAAATTAAGATCTATTTGATGTGCGTAAGAAATCTTTGTGCAATATCAGAAATATTGTTTTTAGCTTCGTTCGCATAATACCTGAGCAAGTATAATAAAAACCTCTTCCTTGACTTATACCAATTCTGCACAAGCAATATATGTAATTAACACAAATACTTCTCATCAAAGATCTTAAAATATGTAATGGAGAGTACACACCGTACAAGCCGTACACCCACCAGAGCATAAAACAAAAAGTAAAATAGCCAGACACATCCCTTCCATTTCCTAAATTAATTTTATCTTGAATATAGTGATAACAAAAATAAATACCTATATTTTATATGTTATGATAATGAAATATATAAATTTACCAGTCTATGCTCGTTGGAATACCAAACAGAAATAAACGTTGCCATCTAGATACATCTGAATGCCCGTGTGTTACCATGGAACAACAAATTTAATGCATTGATAAAAAAATCATTTTGATTCACAACATGTCGCTTGCGGCTTATGATTTCTTTGCAACAAATATCACTTTGTACTACTGTTAAGACAAAATCATGACTACTGTTAAGACAAAATCCATGATTGCATTCAAGTTTGAGGTGGACATATTTACCATGACCAAATAAAGGGAACTCATGCCTTCTACTCTACAATGATGACAAAGCCGACAATTGAATTGCCTTCAATTTCGCCATGCACTCTAGGATACACTAATGAGGTCTCTTCTCCACCCAACTCGGACAAATAAATACTACTCTCTGTGTCACAATTTACCTACCGCACAGGCGTCACACATTTTAAAATTTAAATGTACTCAAGCACTTTGATCAACAAATTGTCGCTTACATGTCACAAAATTTATCATCAAATTCGTATTACAAAAAACTCCAATGGTATAATTTTATGACACATAACACATATATCATTAATTAAGTTTGGTGGTCAAAGTTAAATCACAGAGAGAGTATATACACACTACTTTTCTTACAAAAATTAATCTATGAAAACATCTTCTCTCCCCCTTGCAATCCATCTCCTCGGCTTTGCCGCAAGCTTTTTTTGCAATAGAAGCCACACTTTAATATGAAAATGAGACATACATCATTTGGTAATATCCACACATTCAATAATGGACTTGAATGGTGCTAACTCTGCTCTGCACTACAACGGGATCTACCTTTGCCATACACGACGCTTCCAACACCATCACAACAAATGCTCTGTCAGCTAACAAATGCTCTGTCAGTACAAATGCAGTTGATGTTGTCAAAATAATTCATCTTCTTGGTCCATAAAAGAGGAGAAACTTTAACACCAGAACATCTTATCATAAGTGAGCCAAGTTGTTTTCTTGCGAGAGTGGGAAATCTTGGAATATCCTTCAACCATACAAAGTTGTCGACATTTTCAACCCTGAACCTGCGAAAGATTGATGCCCACGGCCCACCTCATATTTTCATGAAAAAATTTACTTGACAGGATATGCATAAGAACCTTGCTATATGGACGACAAAATTCAGACGACTCCCATGTCCACAACGGAGTAACGGCCACTGGATTTGTAGTCGTCCACCTTTTGTCTATATAGAGCAGTTTCATATGCATAGAAAACTATTATGTAGAGATGGAACCTTCATCAAGCAAGGAAATATGCCAATCATGACTCAAGGAGATAATTTCACTTACATACATTAGTGCATCTATCAGTTGATGCAACCAACTTATAAGCCCAATTAATCAAGTCATTCTGTTTGTTGGATCAAGCCTTGTTTGGACAACATGATCAACTACGGCTCTTACTTCATCTCTCGGGACTACACAATAAAAACATACTTATTCATTTGAACTTCAAAATTTTAAATGAACAGAGTGTCAAAAATAAATGAATGAATCGGAAAGTAAAGAAGAGCGTTTTATATTCGTTTGAAGGGAAAAGAATCTGATCTCTACAACTTGCCAATTTGAGAAGAAAACTAACACAAAGAGAAACCAATTTGGCATGTGATGCTGGTATAAATTGTGCATGCGCCCTTCTTCTCGGTTTCTCACATATGACAAATTAGTAAAGCATTAGAATATTGAAGGAGAGAACTTTACATTCAATTGAATAAAGCAGGATTCGGGCATCAGCGGTTTATAATATTTGAAAAATAAATAACACAAGATAACAAGAAATAAATTAACCTTGTGTCATGCTAATGAAAATGTATAACATTAGAGCAGAAATGACCTTCAGCTCTGAACGTTCAAAAGAAGCAGCACACACAGTGCACAAAGAGTAACAACTTGTCAAACTATATGTTTAGAAAAGTTGCTTCTTAGCTCTGATAACCGGATTTAGCAATCAAAAAAGCTTTCCAAAAGTGCATATGTTCTATCTTAGATTAGGCTAACTCAGTAACTTCTTCCACGGTTCTAGTCTTTGTTTACAAAAGAAAAGGTCTAGTTTCGCAAAACATTTAAATGGAAAGCTTTTCGGACCATAAAAATATATTCAATTACTTACCTAATTCTGTAGTCCAAAAATTGCCCGACTGCTCTGCTGAGGAAGGGAATGGCCTGATCCGCAGTCCAGCAAGTTGCTACAACCATTCCACAATGTGCATGCCCAACAACTACACTGGATCAATGGCCTTATTGCGACACTGCATGGTGAGACGGAACCCAATAGTTGTCGCAGTCAGGCAATCCTTAACATTTATAGCCCCTGGATGAACAGGAGGAAGCATCATGACGTACATAGCAGCACATGATTTACTGTAAGATGTTTCTTGCTCAGAATCTGTACTAAGATGATTAGAAATTCGTCTTAGGGTGATACATACTTGTGCCTTGGACTTCCTTATGAAAATATCACTCCGGTCATATCCACCAAACTCTAGGAACACTTCATAAGGATTCTTTTAGAGGGCTTACTGCAGGACGTTCCAAGGGCACACCATTGCTACATGTATATTAATGTTGTGGATTGCCCCGAATAAAAATTAATAGTTAACTAATGAAGAAGCGATAATTTTCATCAATCAAATCATGTCAATGAAATTAATTGGGTAAATGTCATGAGTACTTCATAAGTAACAAACTGATTGACAGTCCACCTAAGACAAGTAAGCTTGTTCGTTTGAAATGGACATCAATTTATTCAGGGGGTTCGTTCATTGGGAATTTACCTTTTCACATAGCAGGAGCAGAAATCTGCGATGATGAATGTCCATGATTTGTGACAGGAGAACTATAGCCCACCAGCACGAAGCCAACATATAGCCACGAGTAAGCAAAACCTACAGAAGACATTTTAGTAGTTTAACAATCAACGCTTTCAGAGAAAAGGCTATGACAGCCCAGCTGTTTTATAAAAGAAAAGTATTGGGAACACCTGCGTTTTACAGAGAAAACCAATGGCAGGGTAAAAAGAAATCCCCACGGATCAACACAATAGCCTGCTGGGAACAAAAGAGCACGGAGCAGGCACACACATAAAAAAAATAGGAGAGCAGTCCATCATATAGACTGGGTTTTCGTCTCGAACAACTCACGAACAAGTAGCTTCCAAGTGGACACATGCACACCTGTATTTGGAATTTAAAATTCCTTGAGATGCCAGCATGAGCAAGTATCAGTTTTGATCCATAAGACATGTGGTGTCTCTTTTTCTAATTATTATATATATCCTATAACATCATTAAATGTTATCAATCTATATCTATAAAAGATGCAAAAATATCAATCAAATTATGATCTCAGCTGTGGAATGAAAGTGAAATCGAGTCATGATATCTCGCTGAATTGGACATTGCATATGTTGTCCAACTTGAGTTCAAGTAGTCACCAGCAAGACCCTCCTAACTAACCTCGTACAGAACCTTTACCTCTAGATCTAAATTGGCGAACTTGCATGGAAATTGGAACTAATTTTTAGCATAGAGGGAAAGGGGAGAGGAGCACTCACCTGCCATGTTGCATGACCTTCATCGACCCAGCAGCATTCAAGCCAAGATATGCCCTTAGTGTTCTAAAAATCTGCAGAACATCCCATAAAACATTAAGTGTATCCTACATACAAAACATGAGCAAGATCGATGCATGCCTGTAAAATCAAGAACCACTAAATCTGATTCAAACACAAAAGAACAAGGGAGAACTTATGGTATCCTGGTAGGCCACAGCCAGCACCACCGCTCCACCATGACTTCCTCGTCAGTCCCGCGGCCAGCAGCCACATTAACGTGAGGAGACACGGGGGCGCGGGCCGGCGAACATAAACAATGCATGTACAGTTGAGATATAGCAAAATAAAGAGAATCACTCAAACTGGGAGGGCCAGGACGTTATTCTGTAGGCGATAATGGATTCATGAAATAAAGCGGGCGGCCACCCTATTTCGTCATAATGGATTTGTGAAATCTGTGGACAAGGAAAGAGATTCACCACAGGTGACTTTCATGTTAACTAAAACTACATAGTAACTGGCAAGCTTTATAAAAGATGCAAGCCTTAGTATTCGTTCAAGATCATAATAAGAAATTGTAATTTAAGGTAAAGACGTCTTAGCAAGTTCATGAGTTGGCCTCACCTCGGAGCATCCCAGCAGAAGCCATCCCACAGCCAGGCGCATCAGCACGATCAAATGAGTGTACGACGGTGGACGTCTCATACGCAGTTGTCTGATAACCGGTGGACAAAGGAGGAGAGCCTCATCAGTAGCAGCATGGTGGATTTCAACCCTAGCGTTGTGCTCCGCCCAACGAACATGGACGTCGCCACCGCCGGCCCGGTGGAGCTCGAACAAGAGACTCTGCTGCTTGCTGGGAGGGGTCGGGGAGGGTCGGAGCACATGAGCATTGACGGGTGAAGAGAGAGTAGGCCGGGGATGCGGCGTTCTGAGCAATGTCGGTTGTCTCTGCAGATTAAGCATATTGTAATTGCAAAAAACAACATAGTTGCTATTGTTATTTATCTATCTATATTGTTCAAGACAAGAATTTGATTAATGTGGCGACGACTATAATCTGGCTTTCTGGGCTATAGTACTTAAGGAATATGATTGTACTAAACTATAATATTAGTGGTCGCAGCTTGTTAAAGTGGTAGTGTATTGTAAGTCTCAATCAGGCTTGTAATGTCAATTTGTTCTTTTCCATCGGAAGTGATGCACTGCTTTGAACAACTTCCTTTTTATATCTTTTCTGGCCATAGCTATTGAATCCTTTTGAACTTCATCCACAGTCGGACTGTTACAGAAGACCATCCAGTTTTGATATACTTTTTCGTTACACACATCAGGTGATAAACTAAAAGTGTGTATGGTTCACACATGAGAAAGGGATATTGGCAGGTGTCAAGACACGGCATTTTTTGCCTGATAGAAATTTATTGCATGGTATATTCAGGACAAAAGGAGCACGGTACTTACCGATGACAATGAAAGGCGGTGAGTGAAGCTGGACTGAAACTTCTTCAACAGGTCGAGTTTCATGAATCTGATCTATAGAAAATGAGTTAATATGACTAATTATTGTACAAAACAATATAAGCTATATGGCAGAAACAACACATTGCGAAATTGAATAGTGCAAACCTACCCCATCATGGATAGAACATCCCAATCAAGCGTTTGACTATAGAGGAACAGATGGCTCAACCTGTTATCCTAACCCACGTACAGATTTTGCAGGACTCACAATTTCCATCATCCATGGTTGCAGCCGCCAGCAGCGCCGCCGACCCGATGGCGCTCCTGTTGGGGCAGTACGACGCCAATGAGCTCGCCGACATGGCGACCTTGACAGCAGAATTCCATCGTGATGCGAACTTCTCCACAAAAGTCAATGGCTCTTACACAAAACAATAGAATTGCATGTGTGCAACATGATGCAGCAATGGTATATAAGAATCCCATATCTTGCGAGGGAGAGAAGCAGATCGAAGAGTCGCTGATGTGCTTGGAGGAGGGGCAAAGTGAGTTGTCTTCCCATCTTATTAGCTGTTGCAGCATCCTAACCAATCACCCTCTTTTTTAGTTTACGGGATGTTTAGTTGGATCAGGGGAGGAGATGGGGGCGGGCGGCGGCAGCAGCTCCTGCACTGTCTTCTGTGTGACGGCGGCGGTGATCCAGACGGTGGCAGTGGCTGCGATCCGGAGATACGGCAGCAGCGATCCAGACGGCGGCGGCGGCGGGGCCGATGATCCGGAGAGACGGCGGCGACGGCGGCGGTGGGAGCAGCGATCCGGAGAGACGGCGGCGGCGGCGGCGATCCAGACGGCGGCGGCGGCGAGCGGCGGTGGCGGTGGCGGCGATCCGGAGAGGGGCGGCGGTGAGGGGATTGTGCGTGGCGTGGGGTGGAGTGGGGTGCGAGTACGTGCGACCAATTCCCTAGTGTTGGGTTTTTTTCGTAGGTTTATCTTCGTAGATTTTTTCTCCCGGTTTTTTTTTCTAGATCGACCGTGTGGGAGGTGGGAATCGAGCGTGTAGGAACCTCGCGTGGGCATCGTTTTTTATTGGTTCGGCGCTGGTACGTGGGAGGTGCGGTCGAGGACGAAAAAACCCATCTTTGATGGGACGAAAATTGACCGGCGGAGACTACCAACTTCTTCATTAGGAGTAGAGACTTGGAGGGGAAGGAAAGAGGAAGAGGGAGAGAAGAAAAGGCCCCCCCAATTCGGATTGGGCTTGGGGGGCGTTCGCCTCCACCTGGTCGCCTCCTCCTCTCTTCCACTAAAGCCCATGAAGGATCATTAACCCCCTAGGGGGTTCCGGTAACCCCCCGATACTCCGGAAAATGCCCGAACCTATCTGAAACCTTTCCGGTGTCCAAACATAACCTTCCAATATATCAATCTTTATGTCTCGACCATTTCGAAACTCCTCATCATGTCCGTGATCTCATCCGGGACTCTGAACTACCTTCGGTACATCAAAACACATAAACTCATAATACCGAGACTCATCTCCGGTCAATAACAGATAGCGGAACCTGGATGCTCATATTGGCTCCCACATATTCTACGGAGATCTTTATCGGTCAAACCGCATAACAACATACGTTGTTCCCTTTGTCATCGGTATGTTACTTGCCCGAGATTCGTTCGTCGGTATCATCATACCTAGTTCGATCTCGTTACCGGCAAGTCTCTTTACTCGTTCCGTAATGCATCATCCCACAACTAACTCATTAGTCACATTGCTTGCGTGGCTTATAGTGATGTGCATTACCGAGAGGGCCCAGAGATACCTTTCCGACAATCGGAGTGACAAATCCTAATCTTGATCTATGCCAACTCAACAAACACCATCGGAGACACCTGTAGAGCATCTTTATAATCACCCAGTTACGTTGTGACGTTTGATAGCACACAAGGTGTTCCTCTGGCATTCGGGAGTTGCATAATCTCATAGTCAAAGGAATATGTATAAGTCATGAAGAAAGCAATAGCAATAAAACTTAACAATCATTATGCTAAGCTAACGGATGGGTCTTGTCCATCACATCATTCTTCTAATGATGTGATCCCGTTCATCAAATGACAACACATGTCTATGGTTAGGAAACTTAACCATCTTTGATTAACGAGCTAGTCAAGTAGAGGCATACTAGGGACACTTTGTTTTATCTATGTATTCACACATGTATCAAGTTTCTGGTTAATACAATTCTAGATGAATAATAAACATTTATCATGATATAAGGAAATATAAAATAACAACTTTATTATTGCCTCTAGGGCATATTTCCTTCAGTCTCCCACTTGCACTAGAGTCAATAATCTAGTTCACATCGCCATGTGATTTAACACCAATAGTTCACATCACCATGTGATTAACACCCATAGTTCACATCGCTATGTGATCAACGCCCAAAGGGTTTACTAGAGTCAGTAATCTAGTTCACAGCTCCATGTGATTAACACCCAAAGAGTACTAAGGTGTGATCATGTTTTTCTTGTGAGAGAGGTTTAGTCAATGGGTCTGCCACTTTCAGATCCGTATGTGTTTTGCAAATTTTTGTGTCTACAATGCTCTGCACGAAGCTACTCTACCTAAATGCTCCCACTTTCAATATGTATCTAGATCGAGACTCAGAGTCATCCAGATCAGTGTCAAAGCTTGCATCGACGTAACTCTTTACGATGAACTCTTTATCACCTCCATAACCGAGAAAAATCTCCTTAGTTCTCTAAGGATAATTTTGACCGCTGTCCAGTGATCTACTCCTAGATCACAATTGTACTCCCTTGCTAAACTCAGGGCAGGGTATACAATAGGTCTGGTACACAGCATGGCATACTTTATAGAACCTATGGCTGAGGCATAGGGGATGACTTTCATTCTCTCTCTATTTTCTGCCATGGTCGGGCTTTGAGTCTTACTCAACTTCACACCTTGCAACACAGGCAAGAACTCCTTCTTTGACTATTCCATTTTGAACTACTTCAAAAACTTGTCAAGGTATGTACTCATTGAAAAAACTTATCAAGCGTCTTGATCTATCTCTATAGATCTTGATGCTCAATATGTAAGCACCTTCACCGAGGTCTTTCTTTGAAAAACTCCTTTCAAACACTCCTTTATGCTTTCCAGAAAATTCTACATCATTTCCGATCAACAATATGTCATTCACATATACTTATCAGAAAGGCTATAGGGCTCCCACTCACTTTCTTGTAAATACAGGCTTCACCGCAAGTCTCTATAAAACTATATGCTTTGATCAACTCATCAAAGCGTATATTCCAACTCCGAGATGGTTGCACCAGTCCATAGATGGATCGCTGGAGCTTTGTACACTTTTTATAGCACCTTTAGGATCGACAAAACCTTCTGGTTGCATCATATAAATTCTTCTTTTAAGAAATCCATTAAGGAATGCAGTTTTGACATCCATTTGCCAGATTTCATAAAATGTGGCAATTGCTAACATGATTTGGACAAACTTAGGCATCACTATGAGTGAGAAAATATCATCATAGTCAACACCTTGAACTTGTCAAAAACCTTTTGTGACAAGTCGAGCTTTGTAGATAGTAACACCACCATCACCGTCTATCTTCCTCTTGAAGATCCATTTATTCTCTATGGCTTGTGTTGGGGAACGTAGTAATTTCAAAAAAATTCCTACGAACACGCAAGATCATGGTGATGCATAGCAACGAGAGGGGAGAGTGTTGTCCACGTACCCTCGTAGACCGAAAGCGGAAGCGTTAACACAACGCGGTTGATGTAGTCGTACGTCTTCACGATCCGACCGATCAAGTACCGAACGCACGACACCTCCGAGTTCAGCACACGTTCAGCTCGATGACGTCCCTCGAACTCCGATCCAGCCAAGTGTTGAGGGAGAGTTTCGTCAGCACGACGGCGTGGTGACGATGATGATGTTCTACCGACGCAGGGCTTTGCCTAAGCACTGCTACGATATTATCGAGGTGTAATATGGTCGAGGGGGGCACCGCACACGGCTAAGAGATCGTTGATCAATTGTGTGTAGAGAGGTGCCCCCCTGCCCCCGTATATAAAGGAGCAAGGGGGAGGCCGCCGGCCAAGGAGGAGAGGCGTGCGAGGAGGAGTCCTACTCCTACCGGGAGTAGGACTCCCCCCCTTTCCATGTTGGACTAGGAGAGGAAGGGGGAAAAGGTGGAGGGGAGGAAGGAAGGGGGGCGCCGCCCCCCTCTCCTTGTCCTATTCGGACTGGGGGGGAGGGGCGCGTGGCCCTGCCCTGGCCTCCTCTCCTCTCTTCCACCTAGGCCCACTAAGGCCCATTAAGTTACCGGGGGGTTCCGGTAACCTCCCGGTACTCCGGAAAAATCCCGATTTCACCCGGAACACTTCCGATGTCCAAACATAGGCTTACAATATATCAATCTTTATGTCTTGACCATTTCGAGACTCCTCGTCATGTCCGTGATCACATCCGGGACTCCGAACAACCTTCGGTACATCAAAACATATAAACTCATAATATAACTGTCATCGTAACGTTAAGCGTGCGGACCCTACGGGTTCGAGAACTATGTAGACATGACCGAGACACCACTCCGGTCAATAACCAATAGCAGAACCTGGATGCTCATATTGGTTCCCACATATTCTACGAAGATCTTTATCGGTCAGACCGCATAACAACATACCTTGTTCCCTTTGTCATCAGTATGTTACTTGCCCGAGATTCGATCGTCGGTATCTCGATACCTAGTTCAATCTCGTTACCGGCAAGTCTCTTTACTCGTTCCGTAATACATCATCCCGCAACTAACTCATTAGTCACAATGCTTGCAAGGCTTATAGTGATGTGTATTACTGAGTGGGCCCAGAGATACCTCTCCGACAATCGGAGTGACAAATCCTAATCTCGAAATACGCCAACCCAACAAGTACCTTTGGAGACACCTGTAGAGCACCTTTATAATCACCCAGTTACGTTGTGACGTTTGGTAGCACACAAAGTGTTCCTCCGGTAAACGGGAGTTGCATAATCTCATAGTCATAGGAACAGGTATAAGTCATGAAGAAAGCAATAGCAACATACTAAACGATCGAGTGCTAAGCTAACGGAATGGGTCAAGTCAATCACATCATTCTCCTAATGATGTGATCCCGTTAATCAAATGACAACTCATGTCTATGGCTAGGAAACATAACCATCTTTGATCAACGAGCTAGTCAAGTAGAGGCATACTAGTGACACTCTGTTTGTCTATGTATTCACACATGTATTATGTTTCCGGTTAATACAATTCTAGCATGAATAATAAACTTTTATCATGATATAAGGAAATAAATAATAACTTTATTATTGCCTCTAGGGCATATTTAATTCCTTCAGTCTCCCACTTGCACTAGAGTCAATAATCTAGATTACACAGGAATGATTCTTACACCCATGGAGTCTTGGTGCTGATCATGTTTTGCTCGTGGAAGAGGCTTAGTCAACGGGTGTGCAACATTTAGATCCGTATGTATCTTGCAAATTTCTATGTCTCCCACCTGGACTAAATCCTGGATGGAATTGAAGCGTCTTTTGATGTGCTTGGTTCTCTTGTGAAATCTGGATTCCTTTGCTAAGGCAATTGCACCAGTATTGTCACAAAAGATTTTCATTGGTCCCGATGCACTAGGTATGACACCTAGATCGGATATGAACTCCTTCATCCAGACTCCTTCATTTGCTGCTTCCGAAGCAGCTATGTACTCCGCTTCACACGTAGATCCCGCCACGACACTTTGCTTAGTACTGCACCAACTGACAGCTCCACCGTTCAATGTAAACACGTATCCGGTTTGTGATTTAGAATCGTCTGGATCAGTGTCAAAGCTTGCATCAACGTAACCATTTACGATGAGCTCTTTGTCACCTCCATAAACGAGAAACATATCCTTAGTCCTTTTCAGGTATTTCAGGATGTTCTTGACCGCTGTCAAGTGATCCACTCCTGGATTACTTTGGTACCTCCCTGCTAAACTTATAGCAAGGCACACATCAGGTCTGGTACACAGCATTGCATACATGATAGAGCCTATGGCTGAAGCATAGTGTCGTGGAATTGTCACGGCAGATGTCCTCATGCAAGGACTTAGTCGTGGAGCCATCGCAGCTAGGAAGCTTAAAGGGGTTAAATGGGACAAGGAACACGAGGGTTATACTGGTTCGGCCCCTTACGGTGAAGGTAAAAGCCTACATCCAGTTGAGGTGGTATTGATTAGGGTTTCGATGACCAGGGAGCTTAACTGCTATGCCCGGCTCTCGACTGGATCTTCTCTGTCTCCCAACCGCTGCCGGGTCGTCCCTTTATATAAAGAGGTTGACGCCCAGCGGCGCTCAGAGTCCCGGCCAGCTCATAACAGTGTCCGGCTCGGACTCTTAGCTATTCTTGCCTTACACTACAAGCTTTACCCTAACGGCGGCTAACGCTACGGGCCTTAAGCCATCTCCGGGTCTTAGGCCCGTTATTGACCCGCCGTCTTCAAGTTTGGTACTGGGCTTTGCGTGATGACCATTATGAGTAACCCGACCCCTCCTGGGCGGGTGACTCCAATGGTTATATCCTCAACATTAGGCCCTAGATTGATTTGAGCCGGCTCATGTCAATCTTCAATCCCTTCGATAGAAAATCTTCCGGCTTACATTTGTGTGAAGGCTATAACCCGTCGTGACGTCATCTTCTGGATTCCGGGTAAGCCGTCGTGACGTCATCTTCCATTAAGTTAATTTTTTTATTCTGCCATATCTCCAACGGATCTTTTCTTTAATGGCCATCCCAGAAATCGAGGCGCTTTCGTGGTGAGATAATCACGCCGTGGCCTCCTCGTTTCTCGCGCCCACTTAAGAGCCTCACCTTATAAATAGCCTGGCCCATGAGCCTCCAGTTACTTGTCGCCTCCATCTTCTTCCTCCTCTCGCCACTGTACTGCCGCTCGAGCTCCGCCGCCCCGCCGCCGTGGGTCTCCTCATCTTCACCAACTCAGGCCGCTGCATCAACCTGACGTGACCAGAAAAACGCGACGAACCTCCGTAGTAACTCCGCATCTGTAAGTCCCTGCACCTCTCCATCGTAGATCCGCATTTAGGGTTCCGCTGTTCTTCCTCTGTTCTTCGCTGTTCTTCTCGAGTTCCCTGTAGTTCTTCCACTACAGTCATGTTTGATCCAAAAGTAGCACGGAGCTCCTGCGGTAGTTGTTGCGCATCCATTTTTATGCTAGTAGATCCCCTTTGTCTGCAATAAGACCTCGTTCTGACTCTATGAACTTCTTCGGTGTCAGTTCTAGGTCTAGAAATTTTTCTTTTTAACTGACCGTTTTGATCCAAAAGAATTACTGCGATCTGTGAAACTTGTTTGCGCCACACTTAGTCAAAAATTGCATCTGTTTAACTATGGCGGCTCATATTTCCGGCTTAAAAGAAGCCACGCGCTGTAAAATTTCTGGCTCATTTATGATCAAGCTGTAGACAACTTGAATTACTCACGACGCCCACAGCGGCTTAGATAACCCGACGGAATTAGCCATGTATCATTAGGCCCCTTCATAAGCCGCCATTTTGAGTGTTGAACTGTAAATTTCTTCCGGCTTATAATTGAACCGGACATTTCCCTTTTGCCATAGGCTTCATCTTCCACAATGCCACCCAAGGCTCCCAAGGCACCCATCACGTGCAACTGGATGAGATCCAATGTCACTGATGACACTTTAGCCAATTTCGTGAAGACGGGTTACCTGCCCAAGAAGGAGGTCATGTCTTATCGTGCTCCTGACCCGTCAGAGGAAAGACCTCAACCTAGAGATGGCGAGGTGGTGATATTTGCTGATCACATGAGCCGGGGCTTCGCACCGCCCGACTCAAAATTCTTTAGAGAGATTCTGAACTTCTTTGATCTGCGGCCGCAAGACATAGGACCCAATTCCGTGTCAAATATCTGCAATTTTCAAGTATTATGCGAAGTCTATCTCGGAGAAGAGCCCAGCCTACTGCTCTTTAGAGAGCTGTTTTATCTGAATCGCCAGAACGAGTGCGCCAACGGGCCGAGCTTGGAACTTGGTGGAATCTCCATTCAACGACGGAGAGATTGCCTCTTTCCTTACGCTGAGCCGCCAAGCCATCCAAAGGACTGGAACCAGACATGGTTCTACTGCCAGGATACCTCCCCGGCTGACAAGAGCCCTCTGCCCGGCTTTCGCGCCCTGCGTCTGGAGCCAAATCACCCCCTGCCAGACAAACTTTCTCAAGCTGAGCGTCAACCTCTGATCCCCACCATCAATAAGATCAAGGCTCTCCTGGGAAATGGCCTCAACGGCATTGATCTGGTCCGGGTCTGGATCTCTTGGCGGGTGATTCCCTTGAGCCGCCGCGCTGGCTTAATGTGTGATTACACGGGCCGGAAGGATGACCCTCTGCGGCACAGCCCCAACGATCTTCCTGAAGACGCCGTGGACGACATGACCAAGTCCCTCTTGAACGAGAGCTTAACAGACCGCGGGAAGACCGGCTTAAATCCCTTCTGCCGAGCTAACCCGGCTCCAGCGGTAAGCTACCGATCTGAGCACCTTACTTTCCATTTTAACAATTTTCAACTGAACCTTAAGAAATCTTTGTTGTATTTTTTTTTCAGGCTAATGACAAATTCTGGAAGGTCAAGTATGATCATGAAGCTGCCAAAAAAGCCAGGAAGGCTAAGAAAGCCGCCAGGAGAGCCGCTCCCCGCAAGAAGGGGAGTAAGCCTAGCGCCTCAGAGCTGCTTCAGCTGGATGATAGCTCCGAGTCAGAGGTAGCCCTTGTTTCTTTAGACTCTTCCTTTGTTTTTCATCTATTTGTAACCACCTTATTGACACTGACCATTAGCAGGATGACACCGGAGCGAGTAACCCGGTGATTGAAGAGGTAACTATCCTTTCCTCCGACTCGGAGCCCTTGCCAAGGCTGAAAGTCCGAAGAGTAACCCGGAAAGTAAGATTTTCACATCCTTTAGCTTATCAAGATCCTCAATTTCTTTTGAAGCAACAGATTCATGAGAGCCGAAGACAAACCCGGGCCACCAAGGATGTAGACCTCTCCTCCGGCTTACCTGAAGCATCAAGGAAGCGCCGAGCCGAGGTTATCTCCAACTTATATCCTTTTCATCCTTTGACGGGCACCATTCGCCAACCACTCAATTCTTCCGATTCAAACTATCAGGAAACTTCACCTTCCTCTGGTGACTCTATGCAATCCAATTTGCCGGCTTTCAAGACCGCGCCCGAGTAATGATGATCATCTTATGTTGTGCTTATCTTTACTCATGCTTTTGTACTAACCTTTTGTCCTTCCAGTGCTCAAGCAAAGCTCAGCAAGAGGGCGAAAAAGAACAAACCGGTCGAAGAACCGGTCCTAACTGAACCGGAGGCTTCTGCTCAAGAGCTGCCATCTGCCTCAGCTCCTGAAGCCACCACTCCAACTGACGAGCCAGTCATAGAGGCTTCTACTAACCCGGAGATCCCCAGCCCAGCTCAGCCGACCGATGACCCGGACGTTGTAATCACCCGGACAGAATTTGTCGAGCCCGGGAGACCCACTGTGCTGGCCAAATGTTCTGCCAAAGAAGAGCTGCTGGAGCGCCGCAGGGCCCGACTGGAGATCACTGACTATACACATTTGAGCATTGGAGACATTGTTTCTGGTTACATTGGTCAAGTGCACAGCAGCCGGGACTTGGAGATTGATATGGTGAAGCAGATACAGCAAAAATCTGAGGTATGACTCTCTCGCTTATTCCATAGTTATCATTACCATGCCAGCCCCCAAGTCTATGACTAATGATAAAATATGTTGTAGACTTAATACCGGCTTAATAATTACTGCAAGAACAAACCGGCTTACCTGGTAACACTCGAGGGCCGGCTTAAACAGCAAAGTTAACCCGGTTCTTTCCTTACTTTAATCAAGTAGTTGAGCAACGTTACACATTAGCCCCCAAGTGCCAAGTACCTTTGTCTACAAAATGCTTGGGACTTACTTTCATGAACCGGCACTGTAAGTAGAACTTTTCAGCATACATTAGCCCCCAAGTGCCAAGTGTCTTTGCCTGCAAAGTACTTGGGACTTGAATGTTACATAATGATTACTCATACTATAACCCGGAATTTGTACAGGCTGTCTGCAAAAAAATTGAGGCTGAAATCTCTGAGCTGAAGAACCGCCTGAAGACTCAGGAAACTGAGACCCAGAAGGCCAATGCTAAATTCGAGTCCAGTGTTTCTGACAGGAAAAGCTGAAGAAGAAATTTGAAACAGAGAGAAAAACTTGGGCCGAGGAGAGAACCGCCTTGCTGAGCCGGGCCAAAAAGGCAGAGGCTACGCTAACTGAGAGAACCGCCGAACTCTCCGGCTTAAAGCGCCATGTGTCACAAATGGTTGCCGCAATCTTTGGTAAGTCATTCGGCAAGCTTTTAACAAGTTTTCATTCTTTATGTCTCATAAGTCTCACTACCGCCACCGGCTTACCTGACTTTGTGAAACAGGTCCCAGAAGCTCCAACCTGAACCAGAATGTTCTGACCAAACTGAAAGCCGTGTACACCTTGGTGGAGCAACTCTATACCGGGTCACAGCGTGCGTTAGCCGTTGTGGCCCTGTCCAACGAGGTTCCGACTCACCTGGCGGACGTACTCAGGCGGCTTGCCGTTCTTCCCCAGCGCTTCCAAGAGCTAAGACGGGCCTCTGCAAGAGCCGGAGCTATCGCTGCACTGAGCCGGGCCAAAGCTTTCCTCCCGGAGCTAGACCCGGCCGATATCGCTCTTGGGTACCCTAGCCTGAAGGAAGACGGCACCCCCTTCGATCAAAAAGACTTTGCTGCCTGTGTGAAGAGCGTGCGCCCGGTGGCCACCCTGATTGGGAATGACACCGATCTTACCAAGTATCAGCCGGGCTACGACGCGGAAAATCAGAGGATCCCCACTCCACGTTATGAAGCCATCAGCTTGATCCCTCCGACTCGTAAGCATACCTTCGCCCCAGAAGTTGACCCGGCCGGGTTAATTGATGACGAGGCTCAATTTGAAGCCTTGAACGGCATTGACTGGAAATCATCAACCTTCCAGGTCATGGAATCAGCCGGAGGAGCGGAGAGGGATGAGCCGGAAGCTTCAACTCAACAAGCACCTTGATTTTTAGGCAGTTCATAGCTACGCCTCAAACAATGCGTCACCTTTTGGACTCGGGGAGTCTTGTAATAGAGTAGGACAAACACTTAATTTTGTCGTGCCATCATGCACGTGTTGAATGCTTAACTCCATTGAAGCTGCTTTTTCTTATTCCTCCGGGTTATAATTGATCAGTTATTTTCCTTAAGCTCGAATAGCTGTTTTAACCATCCTGCAAAGAAGACAAGTCACAAGTCTCTAGGCGGCTTACCGCACTGAGAATCATAGACCTTATATATATATAACCCGGAATATGAACAAAAAGTCACCAAAAAACTGGCCCTCAATTATATCTTTGATGTAACCATAATAGCATACTTACAAACCTTCAAGTATACTTCCGGTTTATGTAACCCGAATAATGAGTTGAAGATCTCAACTCCGGTTTACCAGCACCAAGAATACTTACTGTGCGTTATCAACGTTGTGAATCAAAATTAAGCCGGCGAAGTAAAAGCCTCCCTTGTACACTGTTGATATGACCAAAAGAACTTGTTATAAGTCGGAAGATCAAAACTTAGGGGCTTTTGGTTCGAATACGACCAGAGAACCGTCCCAAAGGGGTTAAGCTAAGATTTGAATACGATCATATAGCCCCCAGTGGCTTTGGCGATGCCGATCAAGAGGGTATCGACAGCTATGTTCTCTTTGGTTCGAATACGACCCATGTTTGAACAGGAAGCCCCCAAATGACCTTAAGAGTTGTTTAACGACGCTGATTCGAATACGATCCACGTCGGTTCCCAAAGGGGGTTGAGCTTATGATTCAAATATGATAAAAAAAACTCCCCAATGAGCTCGGCAATTTGCCAATCAAGTGGGTATCGACAGCTGTGTTCTCTTTGGTTCGAATACGACCTATGTTTGAACAGGAAGCCCCCAGGTGATCATGTTGTTTATGGCTGGATTCGAATACGATCATAAGCCGGATCCACCTCCTAGTGACCATGTGATGTCGTAATGAAAATAACACGTGTACCTTTGGAGGGGGAAAGGACAGAGGTCCTGCTTTATTATTTATCATAATATATACATGGCTATAGAAATATGTACATTATGAGAGCCAGTGGCTTAAGTGTAGTAAGGCCGAAGCTGAGCTATGTTCCACGGCCGACGGGTCTCTTCCTCCGACTTGCGTGAATCTTTGTGCTCCCGAACGTCGATAAGGTAATATGACCCGTTGTGCAAGTTCTTGCTGACCACAAAGGGCCCTTCCCAAGGCGGGGATAACTTGTGCGCATCTGTTTGATCTTGAATGAGCCGGAGCACCAGATCACCTTCCTGGAAGACCCGGGACTTAACCCGGCGGCTGTGATAACGGCGCAGGTCTTGTTGGTAAATCGCCAAGCGAGCTGCTGCCACATCACGCTGTTCGTCCAACAAGTCAAGAGCATCTTGGCGCGCCCGTTCATTATCCGCCTCAACGTAAGCCGCCACTCGAGGCGAGTCATGACGGATGTCACTGGGGAGGACTGCTTCCGCTCCATAAACCATGAAGAAAGGCGTGTAACCCGTAGACCTGTTAGGAGTAGTATTGATGCTCCATAACACGGAGGGTAACTCCTCCACCCAACAACCCGGCGTCCGTTGCAAAGGGACCAAAAGCCGGGGCTTAATACCCTTCAAGATCTCCTGATTAGCTCTCTCAACTTGACCATTGGATTGAAGATGAGCCACTGATGAAACATCAAGTCGAATATGCTCTCATTGACAAAACTCCTCCATGGCGCCCTTAGACAGATTGGTACCGTTGTCAGTTATAATGCTGTGTGGGAAACCAAAGCGAAATATCACCCTTTTCATGAACTGAACCGCTGTGGCTGCGTCACACTTGCTAACTGGCTCTGCCTCAACCCACTTTGTGAACTTGTCAACTGCCACCAAGAGGTGGGTCTTCTTATCCTTGGACCTTTTAAAAGGCCCAACCATATCAAGCCCCCAGACCGCAAATGGCCAAGTAATTGGAATCATCCGCAGCTCCTGAGCCGGCACATGAGCCCGTCGCGAGAATCTCTGACAACCATCACATTTACTGACCAAGTCCTCCGCATCAGCATGAGCCGTCAGCCAATAAAAACCATGACGAAAGGCCTTGGCCACAAGAGATTTTGAGCCGGCATGATGGCCACAATCCCCCTCATGAATCTCATGCAAAATATCTTGGCCTTCCTCAGGGGAAACACAACGCTGGAAAGTTCCAGTGACGCTGCGGCGATGTAGCTCACCATTGATAACTATCATTGACTTAGACCGCCGGGTTATTTGTCTGGCCAAAGTTTCATCCTCAGGTAACTCTCCCCGGGTCATGTAAGCCAAATATGGTACTGTCCAGTCTGGGGTGATGTGAAGAGCCGCCACCAACTGTGCCTCCGGGTCAGGGACAGCCAAGTCTTCCTCTGTAGGTAACTTAACAGAAGGATTATGCAAGATGTCTAAGAAGGTATTAGGCGGCACCGGCTTTCGCTGAGAGCCCAGCCGGCTTAGTGCATCAGCCGCCTCGTTCTTCCTGCGATCGATGTGCTCTACTTGGTAACCCTGAAAGTGTCCAGCAATGGCATCAACTTCACGGCGATAAGCCACCATGAGAGGGTCCTTGGAATCCCACTTGCCTGACACTTGTTGGGCCACTAAATCTGAGTCGCCAAAGCACCTCACCCGGCTCAAACTCATCTCCTTAGCCATCCGAAGACCATGGAGCAAGGCCTCGTACTCAGCCGCATTGTTAGTACAAGGAAACAGCAACTGCAGCACATAATGAAACTTGTCACCCTTGGGGGAAGTCAATACAACTCCAGCCCCCGAGCCCTCCAATTGCCTAGACCCGTCGAAGTGAATAGTCCAGTATGTATTATCCGGCTTCTCTTCAGGCACCTGCAGCTCTGTCCAATCTTTGATGAAATCCACCAATGCTTGAGATTTGATGGCAGTGCGGGGCACATATTTCAGACCATGAGGCCCAAGCTCTATAGCCCACTTAGCCACTCTTCCTGTGGCTTCTCTGTTTTGGATGATATCCCCTAGGGGAGCAGAACTAACCACAGTGATGGGGTGACCCTGGAAATAATGCTTAAGCTTCCGGCTTGCCATGAACACGCCGTAAACAAGTTTCTGCCAATGTGGATACCGCTGTTTGGACTCAATGAGCACCTCGCTGACATAGTAAACCGGCCGCTGAACCGGATACTCCTTACCCTCTTCCTTGCGCTCTAGCACCACGGCCACACTGACGGCTCATGTGTTAGCGGCTACATACAGTAACAAGGGCTCCTTGTCAACCGGAGCGGCAAGAACTGGGGGCTCAGCCAACTGTCTCTTCAAGTCCTCAAAGGCAGCGTTAGCAGCATCATTCCAAACAAAGTCATCTGTTTTCTTCATTAACTAGTACAGTGGCATGGCCTTTTCACCCAAACGGCTTATAAACCGGCTTAAAGCAGCGATGCGGCCTGCCAGACGCTGGACGTCGTTTATACACGCCGGCTTAGCCAGAGAGGTGATTGCCTTGATTTTTTCCGGGTTAGCTTCAATGCCTCTGTTAGAAACCAGGAACCCCAAGAGCTTACCCGCAGGAACACCAAAAACACACTTGGCCGGGTTAAGCATCATTCTGTAAACCCGGAGATTATCAAAGGTTTCTCTAAGATCATCGACCAGGGTCTCCTTCTCCCTGGATTTAACCACGATATCATCCACATAGGCATGAACGTTGCGCCCAATCTAGTTATGAAGACAATTCTGCACACAACGCTGGTAAGTCGCCTGTGCACTCTTGAGTCCAAAGGGCATAGACACATAACAGAAGGCTCCAAAGGGAGTGATGAACGCCGTCTTCTCCTGGTCCTTAACTGCCATTTTGATCTGATGGTATCCAGAATAAGCATCCAAGAAACTTAAGCGCTCACAACCCGCCGTAGCATCAATAATTTGATCAATACGGGGGAGAGCAAAAGGATCAGCCGGACAAGCCTTGTTTAAGTCCGTGTAGTCCACACACATCCGCCAGGTGCCATTCTTCTTGAGCACGAGCACCGGGTTAGCTAACCATTCTGGATGAAAGACTTCGACAATAAACCCGGCCGCCAAGAGCCGGGCCACCTCCTCACCAATGGCTTTCCGCCTCTCCTCATTAAACCGCCGAAGGAATTGCCTGACCGACTTAAATTTCGGATCAATATTGAGAGTGTGCTCAACGAGTTCTCTAGGTACACCTGGCATGTCAGAAGGTTTCCATGCAAAAATGTCCCTATTCTCACGGATGAACTCGATGAGCGCGCTTTCCTATTTTGGATCCAGATTGGCACTGATGCTGAACTGCTGAGATGAGTCACCTGGAACGAAATCAACAAGTTTGGTCTCATCAGCGGACTTAAATTTCATGGTCGGCTCATGCTCCGTGGTCGGCTTTTTCAGGGATGTCATATCCGTTGGGTCAACATTGTCCTTGTAAAACTTCAGCTCCTCTGTTGCACAAACAGATTCTGCATAAGCCGCGTCACCTTCCTCACACTCCAAGGCTATCTTCCGGCTGCCATGAACCGTAATGGTCCCATTGTGACCCGGCATCTTGAGCTGTAAGTATACGTAACACGGTCGTGCCATGAACTTGGCGTAAGCCGGCCACCCAAATATGGCATGATACGGACTTCTTATCTTGACCACCTCAAAGGTCAATTTTTCTGCCCTGTAGTTGTACTCATCCCCAAAGGCCACTTCCAGCTCGATCTTGCCAACTGGATAAGCCGACTTACCAGGCACCACACCATGGAAAACAGTATTGGACTGGCTGAGGTTCTTATCAATCAACCCCATACGACGGAAGGTCTCATAGTAGAGGATGTTGATGCTGCTGCCCCCATCCATGAGCACCTTAGTGAACTTATATCCTCCCACCTGAGGATCCACCACCAGGGCCAGGTGACCCGGATTATCAACCCAGGGAGGGTGATCCTCCCTACTCCACACAATAGGCTGCTCAGACCATCTCAGATAGCGCGGAACCGCCGGCTCAACAGCATTCACAGCCCTCTTATGAAGCTTCTGATCTCGTTTACACAGACTGGTGGTAAACACATGATACTGTCCACCATTGAGCTGCTTTGGGTTGGTCTGGTATCCCCCTGCTGCTGTTGATGACCCTAGCCGGACTGCTGATTAAAGCCCCCTTGAACATTCTGAGGATTGAAATTTGAGCCGCCGCCCGGGCCATGAAAGCCGCCAGCGCCTGAGCCGCCGCCCGAGCCATTGTTGCCATTAAAGGCATTGGAATTCTTAAAGGCTTTCATGATTGCGCAATCTTTCCATAGATGAGTTGCTGGCTTCTCCCTAGAGCCAGGCCTCGGGCAAGGCTCATTCAACAGCTGCTCAAGTGTTGGACCGGAACCCTCGGGGAGGTGGCCTCCCCTTACGTCGCTGGTTGTTACCCTGTGAGCTGGCATTGGCCACAAATTCTATGCTGCCATCAGCCTTACGCTTGCTACCTCCTTGGTTCGCCGGGTTATGCTGAGGGCCCTTGCCGTTGCCGTTCTTCTTTCCCTTCCCTGTCCTTTCATGATCTAACGCGGGGTCCTTGGTACTATCAGAGTCGGCGTACTTGACGAGAGCCGCCATCAGCGTACCCATATCATTGCAATCGCGCTTGAGCCGCCCGAGCTTCATCTTCAGGGGCAGGAAACGACAATTCTGCTCCAACATTAATACTACAGAGCCGGCATCCATCTTATCAGATGAATGTATTATCTCTTTGACCCGGCGAACCCAATGTGTTGTAGACTCACCCTCCTGCTGTTAACAGTTAGTCAAATCCACAATTGACATAGACTGCCTACAGGTATCTTTGAAGTTTTGGATGAACCGGGCTTTCAGCTCAGCCCAAGACCCGATAGAATTCGGCGGCGGCCCTTTCAACCAAGTGCAGGCAGTCCCATCTACCATCATGGTGAAGTACTTAGCCATTGCCGCTTCGCTGACCTCCAGCAATTCCATGGCCATCTCGTAACTCTCGATCCAGGCTCCGGGTTGTAAATCAGCCGTGTAATTAGGCACCTTCCTAGGCCCCTTGAAATCCTTGGGAAGACGTTCATTGCGGAGAGCCGGTACTAGACAAGGGACACCTCCAGTCCTTGTAGGGATACCCACGTCGATGGAAGCCGTCGGATAAGCCGGGGGTGACTGGTAAGCCGTCAACTGAGGCACCTGCTCCGCCTCTTGCCGTGCCCTGTCTTGGTCTGCTGCGTGAAAGGCTCCGTTATGAGCCGGGCCGTGGCCAGGAGGCAAGTCATGGCGTCGGACATTACTTGAGCCGGTCACTGAGACCATGTGTCTGCTATAACTCGGGCTCCGGCCTGGATGAGGGGTTGAATGAATCATGTCCCGGCTATAAGAATATGCCTCTTGCTGCGCCAGAGCCGTCTGAAGGAGTTCTCTGACCCGGCGGGTTTCAACCGCCGTTGGAGAGTCACCATCAATTGGGAGAGCCGCCAGCCGCGCCGCCGCGGCAACCATGTTTTCCAACGGGTTGGCATAATGAACCGGCGGTATTGGTACGTACTGAGGCGGGGCGGGGTTCACCCGGGGAGGTCCCATCACTTGGGGATGAATTGGCATCCCAGCCCCGGGCACTATGATCTCTGGCGGGTTACTAGACCCTGCACCCGGCGTGTTGAAGAGGTTCCGAGGATCATAAACCGGAGGGAGCCGAGATTGGGCCTTCTGATGCCTCCTTCTCATGACCTCATTGGACGCGTTTTGATCCATCGTAAGCCGGAAGGACTGTGCCTGAATCAGCTGAGTCTGAGCGTCGAGAGCCGCCCTCTCTGCAGCCATCCTGATCCCTTCCGCCGCCAGATCCTCCTTGGCCTTTGCTAGATCCAACCTTAACTGTGCCACCTCTGCATCATGCTGAACTTGATCCGCCGGGGCAACCGTAGCGGTCAACAAGGCCGTCATCTTGTCTGTGAGATCCATCAGCACCTGAGCCGGCGAGGGCACAGGCCTTCCTGACCCGACGGTGGGGTTTTGAACAGGTTGTGCGCCGGCCATGAAGATTCCAACCCGGCTCGGCGGCTCAAAGGGGTCCGGAATGCTGTCGCCATCGGAACAACCCCTGAGCTTGCCATCTTGAAGTTGATACAACGAGTTTGACTCATCCGTAGACGACTCGCCGTCAGAGCCGGCGGCCGTCTCATCACCAGATCCAGATCCTTCAGAGAGTCCTCCATGGACACATCCCACAAAAGCATGTTTCAAGGCAGGTAGAGCCCGGGCGAGTCGTGCACGCTGAGCCGTCTCGATGAGATCGGCGCAGAGACCCGGCTCAGGGCCTGGCTCACCAATCTTGCCAATGAAAACATGAATTCCGCCAAAGGGGACCCGGTACCCGTACTCAATTGATCTGGCGTCGGGGCCCCAGTTTGCATCGTCGATGTAGAGCTTGCCGCGACGACTCTTGGTCATCCGGCCCACAGCGTATCACTTGAGCCCTTCGAAGCTGCCCTTCAAGAACTCAAATCCACCGTGCGCCAGCCCCACGGTGGGCGCCAACTGTCGTGGAATTGTCACAGCAGATGTCCTCGTGCAAGGACTTAGTCGTGGAGCCATCGCAGCTAGGAAGCTTAAAGGGGTTAAACGGGACAAGGAACACGAGGGTTATACTGGTTCGGCCCCTTACGGTGAAGGTAAAAGCCTACGTCCAGTTGAGGTGGTATTGATTAGGGTTTCGATGACCAGGGAGCTTAACTGCTATGCCCGGCTCTCGACTTGATCTTCTCTGTCTCCAACCGCCGCCGGGTCGTCCCTTTATATAAAGAGGTTGACGCCCAGCGGCGCTCAGAGTCCCAGCCGGCTCATAACAGTGTCCGGCTCGGACTCTTAGCTATTCTTGCCTTACACTACAAGCTTTACCCTAACGGCGGCTAACGCTACGGGCCTTAAGCCATCTCTGGGTCTTAGGCCCATTATTGACCCGCCGTCTTCAAGTTTGGTACTGGGCTTTGCGTGATGACCATTATGAGTAACCCGGCCCCTCCTGGGCGGGTGACTCCAATGGTTATATCCTCAACACATAGGGAACATCTTTCATCTTCTCTCTATCTTCTGCAGTGGTCGGGCATTGAGTCTTACTCAATCTCACACCTTGTAGTACAGGCAAGAACCCTTTCTTTGCTTGATCCATTTTGAACTTCTTCAAAACTTTGTCAAGGTATGTGCTTTGTGAAAGTCCAATTAAGCATCTTGATCTATCTCTATAGATCTTGATTCCCAATATATATGCAGCTTCATCGAGGTCTTTCATTGAAAAACTCTTATTCAAGTATCCCTTTATGCTATCCAAAAATTCTATATCATTTCCAATTAGCAATATGTCATCCACATATAATATCAGAAATGCTACAGAGCTCCCACTCACTTTCTTGTAAATACAGGCTTCTCCAAAAGTCTGTATAAAACCAAATGCTTTGATCACACTATCAAAGCGTTTATTCCAACTCCGAGAGGCTTGCACCAGTCCATAAATGGATCGCTGGAGCTTGCACACTTTGTTAGCTCCCTTTGGATCGACAAAACCTTCCGGTTGCATCATATACAGCTCTTCTTCCAGAAATCCATTCAGGAATGCAGTTTTGACATCCATTTGCCAAATTTCATAATCATAAAATGCGGCAATTGCTAACATGATTCAGACAGACTTAAGCATCGCTACGGGTGAGAAGGTCTCATCGTAGTCAATCCCTTGAACTTGTCGAAAACCTTTCGCAACAAGTCGAGCTTTATAGACAGCAACATTACCGTCAGCGTCAGTCTTCTTCTTGAAGATCCATTTATTTTCAATGGCTTGCCGATCATTGGGCAAGTCAACCAAAGTCCATACTTTGTTCTCATACATGGATCCCATCTCGGATTTCATGGCCCCAAGCCATTTTGCGGAATCTGGGCTCACCATCGCTTCTTCATAGTTCGTAGGTTCGTCATGGTCTAGTAACATAACCTCCAGAATAGGATTACCGTACCACTCTGGTGCGGATCTTAATCTGGTTGACCTACGAGGTTCAGTAATAACTTGATCCGAAGTTTCATGATCATTATCATTAACTTCCTCACTAATTGGTGTAGGTGTCGCAGAAACTGTTTTCTGTGATGATCTACTTTCCAATAAGGGAGCAGGTACAGTTACCTCATCAAGTTCTACTTTCCTCCCACTCACTTCTTTCGAGAGAAACTCCTTCTCTAGAAAGGATCCATTCTTAGCAACGAATGTCTTGCCTTCGGATCTGTGATAGAAGGTGTACCCAACAGTCACCTTTGGGTATCCTATGAAGACACATTTCTCCGATTTAGGTTCGAGCTTATCAGGTTGAAGTTTCTTCACATAAGCATCGCAACCCCAAACTTTAAGATACGACAACTTTGGTTTCTTGCCAAACCATAGTTCATAAGGTGTCGTTTCAACGGATTTTGATGGTGCCCTATTTAGAGTGAATGCAGCTCTCTCTAAAGCATAACCCCAAAACGATAGCGGTAAATCAGTAAGAGACATCATAGATCGCACCATATCTAGTAAAGTATGATTACGACGTTCGGACACACCATTACGTTGTGGTGTTCCGGGTGGCGTGAGTTGCGAAACTATTCCGCATTGTTTCAAATGAAGACCAAACTCATAACTCAAATATTCTCCTCCACGATCAGATCATAGAAATTTAATTTTCTTGTTACGATGATTTTCAACTTCACTCTGAAATTCTTTGAACTTTTCAAATGTTTCAGACTTATGTTTCATTAAGTAGATATACCCATATCTGCTCAAATCATCTGTGAAGGTGAGAAAATAACGATATCCGCCACGAGCCTCAATATTCATTGGACCACATACATCTGTATGTATGATTTCCAACAAATCTGTTGCTCTCTCCATAGTTCCGGAGAACGGTGTTTTAGTCATCTTGCCCATGAGGCACGGTTCACAAGTACCAAGTGATTCATAATCAAGTGGTTCCAAAAGCCCATCAGTATGGAGTTTCTTCATGCGCTTTACACCGATATGACCTAAACGGCAGTGCCACAAATAAGTTGCACTATCATTATCAACTCTGTATCTTTTGGCTTCAACATTATGAATATGTGTATCACTACTATCGAGATTCAACAAAAATAGACCACTCTTCAAGGGTGCATGACCATAAAAGATATTACTCATATAAATAGAACAACCATTATTCTCTGATTTAAATGAATAACTGTCTCGCATCAAACAAGATCCAGATATAATGTTCATGCTCAACGCTGGCACCAAATAACAATTATTTAGGTCTAATATTAATCCCGAAGGTAGATGTAGAGGTAGCGTGCCGACCGCGATCACATCGACTTTGGAACCATTTCCCACGCGCATCGTCACCTCGTCCTTAGCCAATCTTCGCTTAATCCGTAGCCCCTGTTTCGAGTTGCAAATATTAGCAACAGAACCAGTATCAAATACCCAGGTTCTACTGCGAGCATTAGTAAGGTACACATCAATAACATGTATATCACATATACCTTTGTTAACCTTGCCATCCTTCTTATCCGCCAAATACTTGGGGCAGTTCCGCTTCCAGTGACCAGTCTGCTTGCAGTAGAAGCACTCAGTTTCAGGCTTAGGTCCAAACTTGGGTTTCTTCTCCTGAACAACAACTTGCTTGCTGTTCTTCTTGAAGTTCCCCTTCTTCTTCCCTTTGCCCTTTTTCTTCAAACTAGTGGTCTTATTGACCATCAACACTTGATGCTCCTTTTTGATTTCTACCTCCGCTACCTTTAGCACTGCGAAGAGCTCAGGAATTGTCTTATTCATCCCTTGCATGTTATAGTTCATCACGAAGCTCTTGTAGCTTGGTGGCAGTGATTGAAGAATTCTGTCAATGACGCTATCATCCGGAAGATTAACTCCCAGTTGAATCAAGTGATTATTATACCCAGACATTTTGAGTATATGCTCACTGACAGAACTATTCTCTTCCATCTTGCAGCTGTAGAACTTATTGGAGACTTCATATCTCTCAATCCGGGCATTTGCTTGAAATATTAACTTCAACTCCTGGAACATCTCATATGCTCCATGACGTTCAAAACGTCGTTGAAGACCCGGTTCTAAGCCGTAAAGCATGGCACACTGAACTATCGAGTAGTCATCAGCTTTACTCTGCCAGACATTCATAACTTCTGGTGTTGCCCTTGCAGGAGGCCTGGCGCCTAGCGGTGCTTCCAGGACGTAATTCTTCTGTGCAGCAATGAGGATAATCCTCAAGTTACGGACCCAGACCGTGTAATTGCTACCATCATCTTTCAACTTTGCTTTCTCAAGGAACGCATTAAAATTCAACGGAACAACAGCACGGGCCATTTATCTACAATTAACATAGACAAGCAAGATACTATCAGGTACTAAGTTCATGATAAATTCAAGTTCAATTAATCATATTACTTAAGAACTCCCACTTAGATAGACATCCCTCTAATCCTCTAAGTGATTACGTGATCCATATCAACTAAACCATGTCCGATCATCACGTGAGATGGAGTAGTTTCAATGGTGAACATCACTATGTTGATCATATCTACTATATGATTCACGCTCGACCTTTCGGTCTCCGTGTTCCGAGGCCATATCTGCATATGCTAGGCTCGTCAAGTTTAACCTGAGTATTCCGCGTGTGCAACTGTTTTGCACCCGTTGTATTTGAACGTAGAGCCTATCACACCCGATCATCACGTGGTGTCTCAGCACGAAGAACTTTCACAACGGTGCATACTCAGGGAGAACACTTTTATCTTGAAATTTTAGTGAGAGATCATCTTATAATGCTACCGTCAATCAAAGCAAGATAAGATGCATAAAAGATAAACATCACATGCAATCATTATAAGTGATATGATATGGCCATCATCATCTTGTGCTTGTGATCTCCATCTCCGAAGCACCGTCATGATCACCATCGTCACCGGCGCGACACCTTGATCTCCATCGTAGCATCATTGTCGTCTCGCCAACTATTGCTTTTACAACTATCGCTACCGCTTAGTGATAAAGTAAAACAATTACATGGTGATTGCATTTCATACAATAAAGCGACAACCATATGGCTCCTGCCAGTTGCCGATAACTCGGTTACAAAACATGATCATCTCATACAATAAAATATAGCATCATGTCTTGACCATATCACATCACAACATGCCCTGCAAAAACAAGTTAGACGTCCTCTACTTTGTTGTTGCAAGTTTTACGTGGCTGCTACGGGCTTAGCAAGAACCGTTCTTACCTAAGCATCAAAACCACAACGATAGTTTGTCAAGTTGGTGCTGTTTTAACCTTCGGAAGGACCGGGCGTAGCCACACTCGGTTCAACTAAAGTGAGAGAGACAGACACCCACCAGTCACCTTTAAGCAACGAGTGCTCGCAACGGTGAAACCAGTCTCGCGTAAGCGTACGCGTAATGTCGGTCCGGGCCGCTTCATCTCACAATACCGCTGAACCAAAGTATGACATGCTGGTAAGCAGTATGACTTATATCGCCCACAACTCACTTGTGTTCTACTCGTGCATAACATCAACGCATAAAACCAGGCTTGGATGCCACTGTTGAGGAACGTAGTAATTTCAAAAAAATTCCTACGAACACGCAAGATCATGGTGATGCATAGCAACGAGAGGGGAGAGTGTTGTCCACGTACCCTCGTAGACCGAAAGCGGAAGCATTAACACAACGCGGTTGATGTAGTCGTACGTCTTCACGATCCGACCGATCAAGTACCGAACGCACGGCACCTCCGAGTTCAGCACACGTTCAACTCGATGACGTCCCTCGGACTCCGATCTAGCTGAGTGTTGAGGGAGAGTTTCGTCAGCACGATGGCGTGGTGACGATGATGATGTTCTACCGACGCAGGGCTTCGTCTAAGCACTGCTACCATATTATCGAGGTGTAATATGGTGGAGGGGGGCACCGCACACGGCTAAGAGATCGTTGATCAATTGTGTGTAGAGAGGTGCCCCCTGCCCCCGTATATAAAGGAGCAAGGGGGAGGCCGCCGCCAAGGAGGAGAGGCGCGCCAGGAGGAGTCCTACTCCTACCGGGAGTAGGACTCCCCACTTTAAATGTTGGACTAGGAGAGGAAGGGGGGAAAGGTGGAGGGGAGGAAGGAAGGGGGGCGCCGCCCCCTCTCCTTGTCCTATTCGGACTGGGGGGGGGGGAGGGGCGCGCGGCCCTTCCCTGGCCTCCTCTCCTCTCTTCCACCTAGGCCCACTAAGGCCCATTAAGTTACTGGGGGGTTCCCGGAACCCCCCGGTACTCCGGAAAAATCCCGATTTCACCCGGAACACTTCCGATGTCCAAACATAGGCTTCCAATATATCAATCTTTATGTCTCGACCATTTCGAGACTCCTCATCATGTCTGTGATCACATCCGGGACTCCGAACGACCTTCGGTACATCAAAACATATAAACTCATAATATAACTGTCATTGTAACGTTAAGCGTGCGGACCCTACGGGTTCGAGAACTATGTAGACATGACCGAGACACCTCTCCGGTCAATAACCAATAGCGGAACCTGGATGCTCATATTGGTTCCCACATATTCTACGAAGATCTTTATCGGTCAGACCGCATAACAACATACATTGTTCCCTTTGTCATCGGTATGTTACTTGCCCGAGATTTGATCGTCGGTATCTCGATACCTAGTTCAATCTCGTTGCAGGCAAGTCTCTTTACTCGTTCCGTAATATATCATCCCGCAACTAACTCATTAGTTGCATTGCTTGCAAGGCTTATAGTGATGTGTATTACTCAGTGGGCCCAGAGATACCTCTCCGACAATCGGAGTGACAAATCCTAATCTCGAAATACGCCAACCCAACAAGTACCTTTGGAGACACCTGTAGAGCACCTTTATAATCACCCAGTTACGTTGTGACATTTGGTAGCACACAAAGTGTTCCTCCGGTAAACGGGAGTTGCATAATCTCTTAGTCATAGGAACATGTATAAGTCATGAAGAAAGCAATAGCAACATACTAAACGATCGAGTGCTAAGCTAACGGAATGGGTCAAGTCAATCACATCATTCTCCTAATGATGTGATCCCGTTAATCAAATGACAACTCATGTCTATGGCTAGGAAACATAACCATCTTTGATCAACGAGCTAGTCAAGTAGAGGCATACTAGTGACACTCTGTTTGTCTATGTATTCACACATGTATTATGTTTCCGGTTAATACAATTCTAGCATGAATAAGAAACTTTTATCATGATATAAGGAAATAAATAATAACTTTATTATTGCCTCTAGGGAATATTTCCTTCAGCTTGCCGATCATCGGGCAAGTCAACCAAAGTCCATACTTTGTTCTCATACATGGATCCTATCTCAGATTTTATGGCCTTAAGACATTTCGCGGAACCTGGGCACATCATCGCTTCCTCATAGTTCGTAGGTTTGTCATGGTCTAGTAACATGATTTCCAGAATAGGATTACCGTACCACTCTGGTGCGGAACGTACTCTGGTTGACCTACGAGGTTCAGTAGTAACTTGATCTAAAGTTTCATGATCATCATCATTAACTTCCTCACTAATTGGTGTAGGCATCACTAGAACTGATTTCTGTGATGAACTACTTTCCAATTCAGGAGAAGGTACAATTACCTCATCAAGTTCTACTTTCCTCCCACTCACTTCTTTCGAGAGAAACTCCTTCTCTAGAAAGGATCCGTTCTTAGCAACAAAGATCTTGCCTTCGGATCTATGATAGAAGGTGTACCCAACATTTTCTTTTGGGTATCCTATGAAGACGCACTTCTCCGATTTGGGTTCGAGCTTATCAGGTTGAAACTTTTTCGCATAAGCATCGCAACCCCAAACTTTAAGAAATGACAGCTTAGGTTTCTTGCCAAACCATAGTTCATACGGTGTCGTCTCAACGGATTTAGATCGTGCCCTATTTAACGTGAATGTAGCTGTCTCTAATGCATAACCCCAAAACCATAGTGGTAAATCGGTAAGAGACATCATAGTTTGCACTATATCCAATAAAGTATGGTTATGACGTTCGGACACACCATTATGTTGTGGTGTTCCAGGTGGCATGAGTTTGTGAAACTATTCCACATTGTTTTAATCGAAGGCCAAACTCGTAACTCAAATATTCGCCTCTGCGATCAGATCGTAGAAACTTTATTTTCTTGTTACGATGATTCTCTACTTCACTCTGAAATTCTTTGAACTTTTCAAATGTTTTAGACTTGTGTTTCATCAAGTAGATATACCCATATCTGCTCAAATCATGTGTGAAGGTCAGAAAACAATGATACCCGCCGTGAGCCTCAACACTCATCGGACCACCGCATACATCGGTATGTATTATTATTCCAATAAGTCAGTGGTTTGCTCCATTGTTCCGGAGAATGGAGTCTTAGTCATCTTGCCCATGATGCATGGTTCGCAAGCATCAAATGATTCATAATCAAGTGATTCCAAAAGTACATCCGCATGGAGTTTCTTCATGCGCTTTACATCAATATGACCTAAACGGCAGTGCCACAAGTATGTTGCACTATCATTATCAACTTTGCATCTTTTGGCATCAATATTATGTGTATCACTACGATTGAGATTCAATAAACCATTTATATTAAGTGTATGACCATAGAAGGTTTTATTCATGTAAACAGTGTTGGGGATCGTAGCAGAAATTTAAAATTTTCTACGCATCACCAAGATCAATCTATGGAGTCATCTAGCAACGAGAGAGAGGAGTGCATCTACATACCCTTGTAGATCGCGAGCGGAAGCGTTCAAGTGAACGGGGTTGATGGAGTCGTACTCGTCGTGATCCAAATCACCGATGACCGAGCGCCGAACGGACGGCACCTCCGCGTTCAACACACGTACGGAGCAGCGACGTCTCCTCCTTCTTGATCCAGCAAGGGGGAAGGAGAGGTTGATGGAGATCCAGCGGCACGACGGCGTGGTGGTGGAAGTAGCGGGGATCTCGGCAGGGCTTCGCCAAGCTCAGCGAGAGGGAGAGGTGTCACGGGAGGGAGAGGGAGGCGCCAGGGGCTGTGGTGCGGCTTCCCTCCCTCCCCTCCACTATATATAGGGGCCCTGGGGGGGCGCCGGCCCCTGGGAGATCCAATATCCAGGGGGGCGGCGGCCAAGGGGGGTGGCTTGCCCCCCAAGCCAAGTGGGGCGCCCCCACCCCTAGGGTTTCCAACCCTAGGCGCAGGGGGAGGCCCAAGGGGGGCACACCAGCCCACTAGGGGCTGGTTCCCCTCCCACTTCAGCCCATGAGGCCCTCCTGGATAGGTGGCCCCACCCGGTGGACCCCCGGGACCCTTCCGGTGGTCCCGGTACAATACCGGTGACCCCCAAAACTTTCTCGGTGGCCGAAACTGGACTTCCTATATATAATTCTTCACCTCCGGACCATTCCGGAACTCCTCGTGATGTCCGGGATCTCATCCGGGACTCTGAACAACTTTCGGATTTCCGCATACTATTATCTCTACATCCCTAGCGTCACCGAACCTTAAGTGTGTAGACCCTACGGGTTCGGGAGACATGCAGACATGACCGAGACGACTCTCCGGTCAATAACCAACAGCGGGATCTGGATACCCATGTTGGCTCCCACATGTTCCATGATGATCTCATCGGATGAACCATGATGTCGAGGATTCAATCAATCCCGTATACAATTCCCTTTGTCAATCGGTACGTTACTTGCCCGAGATTCGATCGTCGGTATCCCAATACCTTGTTCAATCTCGTTACCGGTAAGTCACTTTACTCGTACCGTAATGCATGATCCCGTGACCAAACACTTGGTCACATTGAGCTCATTATGATGATGCATTACCGAGTGGGCCCAGAGATACCTCTCCGTCATACGGAGTGACAAATCCCAGTCTCGATTCGTGCCAACCCAACAGACACTTTCGGAGATACCCGTAGTGCACCTTTATAGCCACCCAGTTACGTTGTGACGTTTGGCACACCCAAAGCACTCCTATGGTATCCGGGAGTTGCACAATCTCATGGTCTAAGGAAATGATACTTGACATTTGGAAAAGCTCTAGCAAACGAACTACACGATCTTGTGCTATGCTTAGGATTGGGTCTTGTCCATCACATCATTCTCCTAATGATGTGATCCCGTTATCAATGACATCCAATGTCCATAGTCAGGAAACCATGACTATCTGTTGATCAATGAGCCAGTCAACTAGAGGCTCACTAGGGACATGTTGTGGTCTATGTATTCACACATGTATTACGATTTCCGGATAACACAATTATAGCATGAACAATAGACAATTATCATGAACAAGGAAATATAATAATAACCATTTTATTATTGCCTCTAGGGCATATTTCCAACAGTCTCCCACTTGCACTAGAGTCAATAATCTAGTTACATTGTGATGAATCGAACACCCATAGAGTTCTGGTGTTGATCATGTTTTGCTCTAGGGAGAGGTTTAGTCAACGGATCTGCTACATTCAGGTCCGTATGTACTTTACAAATATCTATGTCTCCATTTTGAACATTTTCACGAATGGAGTTGAAGTGACGCTTGATATGCCTGGTCTTCCTGTGAAACCTGGGCTCCTTGGCAAGGGCAATAGCTCCAGTGTTGTCACAGAAGAGAGTCATCGGGCCTGACGCATTGGGAATCACCCCTAGGTCGGTAATGAACTCCTTCATCCAGATTGCTTCTTGTGCTGCCTCTGAGGCCGCCATGTACTCCGCTTCACATGTAGATCCCGCCACGACGCTTTGCTTGCAACTGCACCAGCTTACTGCCCCTCCATTCAAAATATACACGTATCCGGTTTGTGACTTAGAGTCATCCAGATCTGTGTCGAAGCTAGCATCGACGTAACCCTTTACGACGAGCTCTTCGTCACCTCCATAAACGAGAAACATATCCTTAGTCCTCTTCAGGTACTTCAGGATATTCTTGACCGCTGTCCAGTGTTCCATGCCGGGATTACTTTGGTACCTTCCTACCAAACTTACGGCAAGGTTTACATCAGGTCTGGTACACAGCATGGCATACATAATAGACCCTATGGCCGAGGCATAGGGGATGACACTCATCTTTTCTCTATCTTCTGCCGTGGTCGGGCATTGAACCGTGCTCAATTGCACACCTTGCAATACAGGCAAGAACCCCTTCTTGGACTGATCCATATTGAACTTCTTCAATATCTTGTCAAGGTACGTACTCTGTGAAAGACCAATGAGGCGTCTTGATCTATCTCTATAGATCTTGATGCCTAATATATAAGCAGCTTCTCCAAGGTCCTTCATTGAAAAACACTTATTCAAATAGGCCTTTATACTTTCCAAGAATTCTATATCATTTCCCATCAACAGTATGTCATCCACATATAATATGAGAAATGCTACAGAGCTCCCACTCACTTTCTTGTAAACACAGGCTTCTCCATAAGTCTGTGTAAACCCAAACGCTTTGATCATCTCATCAAATCGAATGTTCCAACTCCGAGATGCTTGCACCGGCCCATAGATGGAGCGCTGGAGCTTGCATACCTTGTTAGCATTCTTAGGATCGACAAAACCTTCCGGCTGCATCATATACAATTCTTCCTTAAGAAAGCCATTAAGGAATGCCGTCTTGACGTCCATTTGCCATATCTCATAATCATAGAATGCGGCAATTGCTAACATGATTCGGACGGACTTCAACTTCACTACGGGTGAGAAAGTCTCATCGTAGTCAACCCCTTGAACTTGTCGATAACCCTTAGCGACAAGTCGAGCCTTATAGATGGTCACATTACCATCCGCGTCTGTCTTCTTCTTAAAGATCCATTTATTTTCTATGGCTCGCCGATCATCGGGCAAGTCAGTCAAAGTCCATACTTCGTTTTCATACATGGATCCTATCTCGAATTGCATGGCTTCAAGCCATTTGTTGGAATCCGGGCCCGCCATCGCTTCTTCATAGTTCGAAGGTTCACCGTTGTCTAACAACATGATTTCCATGACAGGGTTGCCGTACCACTCTGGTGCGAAACGTGTCCTTGTGGACCTACGAAGTTCAGCAGTAACTTGATCTGAAGCTTCATGATCATCATCATTAACTTCCTCCCCAGTCGGTGCAGGCACCACAGGAACATCTTCCCGCGCTGTGCTACTTTCCGGTTCGGAAGGGGTGACTATCACCTCATCAAGTTCCACTTTCCTCCCACTCACTCCTTTCGAGAGAAACTCTTTCTCCAGAAAGGACCCGTTCTTGGCAACAAAGATTTTGCCTTCGGATCTGAGGTAGAAGGTATACCCAATGGTTTCCTTAGGGTATCCTATGAAGACGCATTTTTCCGACTTGGGTTCGAGCTTTTCAGGTTGAAGTTTCTTGACATAAGCATCGCATCCCCAAACTTTTAGAAATGACAGCTTAGGTTTCTTCCCAAACCATAATTCATACGGTGTCGTCTCAACGGATTTCGATGGAGCCCTATTTAAAGTGAATGCGGCAGTCTCTAAAGCATAGCCCCAAAATGAGAGCGGTAGATCGGTAAGAGACATCATAGATCGCACCATATCCAATAGAGTGCGATTACGACGTTCGGACACACCATTTCGCTGAGGTGTTCCAGGCGGCGTGAGTTGTGAAACTATTCCACATTTCCTTAAGTGTGTACCAAATTCGTGACTCAAATATTCCCCTCCACGATCTGATCGTAAGAATTTTATTTTTCTGTCACGTTGATTCTCAACCTCACTCTGAAATTCCTTGAACTTTTCAAAGGTCTCAGACTTGTGTTTCATTAGGTAGACACACCCATATCTACTCAAGTCATCAGTGAGAGTGAGAACATAACGATAGCCACCGCGAGCCTCAACACTCATTGGACCGCACACATCAGTATGTATGATTTCCAATAAGTTGGTTGCTCGCTCCATTGTTCCGGAGAACGGAGTCTTGGTCATCTTACCCATGAGGCATGGTTCGCACGTGTCAAATGATTCGTAATCAAGAGACTCCAAAAGTCCATCTGCATGGAGCTTCTTCATGCGTTTGACACCAATGTGACCAAGGCGGCAGTGCCACAAGTATGTGGGACTATCGTTATCAACTATACATCTTTTGGTATTCACACTATGAATATGTGTAACATCACGTTCGAGATTCATTAAGAATAAACCATTGACCAGCGGGGCATGACCATAAAACATATCTCTCATATAAATAGAACAACCATTATTCTCGGATTTAAATTAGTAGCCATCTCGCATTAAACGAGATCCAGATACAATGTTCATGCTCAAAGCTGGCACTAAATAACAATTATTGAGGTTTAAAACTAATCCCGTAGGTAAATGTAGAGGTAGCGTGCCGACGGTGATCACATCGACCTTGGAACCATTCCTGACGCGCATCGTCACCTCGTCCTTCGCCAATCTCCGCTTATTCCGCAACTCCTGTTTTGAGTTACAAATATGAGCAACCGCACCGGTATCAAATACCCAGGAGCTACTACGAGTACTGGTAAGGTACACATCAATTACATGTATATCACATATACCTTTGGTGTTGCCGGCCTTCTTGTCCGCTAAGTATTTGGGGCAGTTCCGCTTCCAGTGACCACTTCCCTTGCAATAAAAGCACTCAGTCTCAGGCTTGGGTCCATTCTTTGGCTTCTTCCCGGCAACTGGCTTACCGGGTGCGGCAACTCCCTTGCCGTCCTTCTTGAAGTTCTTCTTACCCTTGCCTTTCTTGAACTTAGTGGTTTTATTCACCATCAACACTTGATGTTCCTTTTTGATCTCCACCTCCGCTGATTTCAACATTGAATATACCTCAGGAATGGTCTTTTCCATCCCCTGCATATTGAAGTTCATCACAAAGCTCTTGTAGCTCGGTGGAAGCGACTGAAGGATTCTGTCAATGACCGCGTCATTCGGGATATTAACTCCCAGCTGAGTCAAGCGGTTGTGCAACCCAGACATTTTGAGTATGTGCTCACTGACAGAACTGTTTTCCTCCATCTTACAACTGAAGAACTTGTCGGAGACTTCATATCTCTCGACCCGGGCATGAGCTTGGAAAACCATTTTCAGCTCTTCGAACATCTCATATGCTCCGTGTTGCTCAAAACGCTTTTGGAGCCCCGGTTCTAAGCTGTAAAGCATGCCGCACTGGACGAGGGAGTAATCATCAGCACGTGACTGCCAAGCGTTCATAACGTCTTGGTTCTTTGGGATGGGTGCGTCACCTAGCGGTGCTTCTAGGACATAATCTTTCTTGGCAGCTATGAGGATGATCCTCAGGTTCCGGACCCAGTCCGTATAGTTGCTGCCATCATCTTTCAGCTTGGTTTTCTCTAGGAACGCGTTGAAGTTGAGGGCAACATGGGCCATTTGATCTACAAGACATATTGTAAAGATTTTAGACTAAGTTCATGATAATTAAGTTCATCTAATAAAATTATACAATGAACTCCCACTCAGATAGACATCCCTCTAGTCATCTAAGTGAAACATGATCCGAGTCAACTAGGCCGTGTCCGATCATCACGTGAGACGGACTAGTCAACATCGGTGAACATCTTCATGTTGATCGTATCTTCTATACGACTCATGCTCGACCTTTCGGTCTTCTGTATTCCGAGGCCATGTCTGTACATGCTAGGCTCGTCAAGTCAACCTAAGTGTATTGCGTGTGTAAATCTGGCTTACACCCGTTGTATTCGAACGTTAGAATCTATCACACCCGATCATCACGTGGTGCTTCGAAACAATGAACCTTCGCAATGGTGCACAGTTAGGGGGAACACTTTCTTGAAATTATTGCGAGGGATCATCTTATTTAAGCTACCGTCGTTCTAAGCAAATAAGATGTAAAACATGATAAACATCACATGCAATCAAATAGTGACATGATATGGCCAATATCATTTTGCTCCTTTGATCTCCATCTTCGGGGCTCCATGATCATCTTCGTCACCGGCATGACACCATGATCTCCATCATCGTGTCTTCATGAAGTTGTCACGCCAACGATTACTTCTACTTCTATGGCTAACGTGTTTAGCAATAAAGTAAAGTAATTTACATGGCGTTATTCAATGACACGCAGGTCATACAAAAATAAAGGCAACTCCTATGGCTCCTGCCAGTTGTCATACTCATCGACATGCAAGTCGTGATTCCTATTACAAGAACATGATCAATCTCATACATCACATATATCATTCATCACATCCTTTTGGCCATATCACATCACAAGGCATATGCTGCAAAAACAAGTTAGACGTCCTCTAATTGTTGTTGCAAGTTTTTACGTGGCTGCTATAGGTTTCTAAGCAAGAACGTTTCTTACCTACGCCAAAACCACAACGTGATATGCCAATTTCTATTTACCCTTCATAAGGACCCTTTTCATCGAATCCGTTCTGACTAAAGTGGGAGAGACAGACACCCGCTAGCCACCTTATGCAACTAGTGCATGTCAGTCGGTGGAACCTGTCTCACGTAAGCGTACGTGTAAGGTCAGTCCGGGCCGCTTCATCCTACAATGCCGCCGAAACAAGATAAGACTAGTAGTGGCAAGAAAAATTGACAACATCTACGCCCACAACAAGTTTGTGTTCTACTCGTGCATAGAAACTACACATAGACCTAGCTCATGATGCCACTGTTGGGGATTGTAGCAGAAATTTAAAGTTTTCTACGCATCACCAAGATCAATCTATGGAGTCATCTAGCAACGAGAGAGAGGAGTGCATCTACATACCCTTGTAAATCGCGAGCGGAAGCGTTCAAGTGAACGGGGTTGATGGAGTCGTACTCGTCGTGATCCAAATCACCGATGACCGAGCGCCGAACGGACGGCACCTCCGCGTTCAACACACGTACGGAGCAGCGACGTCTCCTCCTTCTTGATCCAGCAAGGGGGAAGGAGAGGTTGATGGAGATCCAACAGCACGACGGCGTGGTGGTGGAAGTAGCGGGGATCTCGGCAGGGCTTCGCCAAGCTCAGCGAGAGGGAGAGGTGTCATGGGAGGGAGAGGGAGGCGCCAGGGGCTGTGGTGCGGCTGCCCTCCCTCCCCTCCACTATATATAGGGGCCCTGGGGGGGCGCTGGCCCCTGGGAGATCCAATCTCCAGGGGGGCGGCGGCCAAGGGGGGTGGCTTGCCCCCCAAGCCAAGTGGGGCGCCCCCACCCCTAGGGTTTCCAACCCTAGGCGCAGGGGGAGGCCCAAGGGGGGCGCACCAGCCCACTAGGGGTTGGTTCCCCTCCCACTTCAGCCCATGGGGCCCTCCGGGATAGGTGGCCCCACCCGGTGGACCCCCGGGACCCTTCCGGTGGTCCCGGTACAATACCGGTGACCCCCGAAACTTTCCCGGTGGCCGAAACTGGACTTCCTATATATAATTCTTCACCTCCGGAACTCCTCGTGACATCCGGGATCTCATCCGGGACTCTGAACAACTTTCGGATTTCCGCATACTATTATCTCTACATCCCTAGCGTCACCGAACCTTAAGTGTGTAGACCCTACGGGTTCGGGAGACATGCAGACATGACCGAGACGACTCTCCGGTCAATAACCAACAGCGGGATCTGGATACCCATGTTGGCTCCCACATGTTCCATGATGATCTCATCGGATGAACCACGATGTCGAGGATTCAATCAATCCCGTATACAATTCCCTTTGTCAATCGGTACGTTACTTGCCCGAGATTCGATCGTCGGTATCCCAATACCTTGTTCAATCTCATTACCGGTAAGTCACTTTACTCGTACCGTAATGCATGATCCCATGACCAAACACTTGGTCACATTGAGCTCATTATGATGATGCATTACCGAGTGGGCCCAGAGATACCTCTCCGTCATACGGAGTGACAAATCCCAGTCTCGATTCGTGCCAACCCAACAGACACTTTCGGAGATACCCGTAGTGCACCTTTATAGCCACCCAGTTACGTTGTGACGTTTGGCACACCCAAAGCACTCCTATGGTATCCGGGAGTTGCACAATCTCATGGTCTAAGGAAATGATACTTGACATTTGGAAAAGCTCTAGCAAACAAACTACACGATCTTGTGCTATGCTTAGGATTGGGTCTTGTCCATCACATCATTCTCCTAATGATGTGATCCCGTTATCAATGACATCCAATGTCCATAGTCAGGAAACGATGACTATCTGTTGATCAACGAGCCAGCCAACTAGAGGCTCACTAGGGACATGTTGTGGTCTATGTATTCACACATGTATTACGATTTCCGGATAACACAATTATAGCATGAACAATAGACAATTATCATGAACAAGGAAATATAATAATAACCATTTTATTATTGCCTCTAGGGCATATTTCCAACAAACAGAACAACAATTATTCTTTGACTTAAATGAATAACCGTATTGCAATAAACATGATCCAATCATCAACGCAAACACCAAATAACATTTATTTTAGGTTCAACACTAATCCCGAAGGTAAAAGGAGTGTGCGATGGTGATCTTATCAACCTTGGAATTATTTCCAACACACATCGTCACCTTGTCCTTAACTAGTCTCTGTTCATTTTGCAACTCCTGCTTCGATTTACTACTCTTAGTAACTGAACCAGTATCAAATACCGAGGGGTTGCTATAAATACTAGTAAAGTACACATCAATAACATGTATATCAAATATACCTTTGTTCACTTTGCCATCCTTCTTATCCGCCAAGTATCTAGGGCAGTTCCACTTCTAGTGACCGTTCCCTTTGAAGTAGAAGCACTCAGTTTCAGGCTTAGGTCTAGCTTTGGGCTTCTTCACGGGAGTGGCAACTTGCTTGCCATTCTTCTTGAAGTTTCCTTTCTTTCCATTGCCCTTTTACTTGAAACTAGTGGTCTTGTCAACCATCAACACTTGATGCTTTTTCTTGATTTCTACCGTCGCCGATTTCAGCATCGCGAAGAGCTTGGGAATCATTTCCATTATCCCTTGCATATTACAGTTCATCATGAAGTTCTAGTAACTTGGTGATGGTGACTAGAGAACTCTGTCAATCACTATCTTATTTGGAAGATTAACTCCCACTTGATTCAAGTGATTGCAGTACTCAGACATTCTGAGCACATGCTCACTGGTTGAGCTATTCTCCTCCATCTTGTAGGCAAAATACTTGTCAGAGGTCTCATACCTCTCGACTCGGGCATGAGTCTGAAATACCAATTTCAGCTCTTGGAACATCTTATATGCTCCATGTTATTCAAAACGTTTATGAAGTCCCGATTCTAAGCCGTAAAGCATGGCGCACTAAACTATCAAGTAGTCATCATACCGAGCTTGTCAAACGTTCATAATGTCTGCATCCGCTCTTGCAATAGGTCCGTCACCTAGCGGTGCATCAAGGACATAATTCTTCTGTGCAGCAATGAGGATAATCCTCAGATCACGGACCTAGTCCACATCATTGCTACTATTATCTTTTAACTTAGTTTTCTCTAGGAACATATCAAAAATAAAACAGGGAACTACATCGCGAGCTATTGATATACAACATAATTTGCAAATACTATCAAGACTAAGTTCATGATAAATTAAAGTTCAATTAATCATATTACTTAAGAACTCCCACTTAGATAGACATCCCTCGAGTCATCTAAATGATCACGTGATCCATATCAACAAAACCATGTCCGATCATCACATGAGATGGAGTAGTTTTTCAGTGGTGAACATCACTATGTTGATCATATCTACTATATGATTCACGTTCGATCTTTCGATCTCAGTGTTCCGAGGCCATATCTGCATATGCTAGGATCGTCAAGTTTAACCCGAGTATTCTGCGTGTGCAAAACTGGCTTGCACCCGTTGTATGTGAACGTAGAGCTTATCACACCCGATCATCACGTGGTGTCTCGGCACGACGAACTGTCGCAATGGTGCATACTCAGGGAGAACACTTATACCTTGAAATTTAGTGTAGGATCATCTTATAATGCTAACGCCGTACTAAGCAAAATAAGATGCATAAAAGATAAACATCACATGCAATCAAAATATGTGACATGATATGGCCATCAGCCTTTGATCTCCATCTCCAAAGTACCGTCATGATCTCCATCGTTACCGGCATGACACCATGATCTCCATCATCTTGATCTCTATCAACGTGTCGTCACTTGGTCGTCTCGCCAACTATTGTTTTTGCAACTATTGCTATCGCATAGCGATAAAGTAAAGCAATTACATGGCGCTTGCATCTTATGCAATAAAGAGACAACTAAAAGTGCAACTATCCCTGGGTGGTTTTGGTAATTCCTAACAACATATATCTCATTGAGCTAATGCTACTTCAAGTTAAATATTTCAGGAAAGCTCAATGACTGGCATGGCATGGATGAGAAAAGTGGATCCCTCAAAATACTAAGGACAAAAGGATTGGCTCAAGCTCAAAGCACAAGACTCTACATTTTCTATTTTAGTGATCCAAGATCACATTGTGTCTATAGGAAAAGCCAATACTATCAAGGAGGGATGAGGTGTTGCTTAATGGCTTTCTTGCTCAAAATGCTTAGTGATATGCTCCAAAGCCCTCAACTACTTTCTCATATCCACATATGACCTAAACCAAAAGTCCAACTCGGCCCCACCGATTCTTTCCATCCGGCGCCACCGAGTTCACATGTCATAGCCACTGCCACAAACCCTAGGCAAATCGGTCTCACCGATAGGGATCTCGGTCTCACCGAGATGGGGTTGTAATCTCTCTGTTTCCTCTTCGTTATGTTTCGGTCAAACCGAGATGAGCGATCGGTCCCACCGAGATTGCAATGCAAACTCTATGTTTCCTTTTCGTAACGTTTCAGTCTTACCGAGATGAGCGAATCGGTCCCACCGAGTTTGCCTGACCAACTCTCTGTTTGTCTATTACCAAAATCGGTCTCACCGAGTTTGTGTAATCGGTCTTACCGAGATTACATTATGCCCTAACCCTAACCATATCGGTCCTACCGAGTTGCATGTCGGTCCCACCGAAAATCCTAACGGTCACATGATTTGCTAAATCGGTCCGACCGAGTTTCTCAATTCGGTCCCACCGAGATTGGTAAATTGTGTGTAACGGTTAGATTTTGTGTGGAGGCTATATATACCCCTCCACCCACTCTTCATTCGTGGAGAGAGCCATCAGAACGTACCTACACTTCCAACATACATTTTCTGTGAGAGAACCACCTACACTTGTGTTGAGACCAAGATATTCCATTCCTACCATATGAATCTTGATCTCTAGCCTTCCCAAGTTGCTTTCCACTCAAATCTTCTTTCCACCAAATCCAAATCCTGTGAGAGAGAGTTGAGTGTTGGGGAGACTATCATTTGAAGCACAAGAGCAAGGAGGTCATCATCAACACACCATTTGTTACTTCTTGGAGAGTGGTGTCTCCTAGATTGGCTAGGTGTCACTTGGGAGCCTCCGACAAGATTGTGGAGTTGAACCAAGGAGTTTGTAAGGGCAAGGAGATCGCCTACTTCGTGAAGATCTACCCTAGTGAGGCAAGTCCTTCGTGGGCGACGGCCATGGTGGGATAGACAAGGTTGCTTCTTCGTGGACCTTTCATGGGTGGAGCCCTCCGTGGACTCGCGCAGCCGTTACCCTTCGTGGGTTGAAGTCTCCATCAACATGGATGTACGATAGCACCACCTATCGGAACCACGACAAAAACATCCGTGTATCCTATTGCGTTTGCACTCTCCAAACCCTTCCCTTTACATTATTGCAAGTTACATGCTTTACTTTCCGCTGCTCATATACTCTTTGCATGCTTGCTTGAATTGTGTTAAGATTGCTTGACTTGTGCAAAGTTGCTAAAATCTGCCAAGAACTAAAATTGGGAAAAGGATAGATTTTTATTTGGTCAAGTAGTCTAATCACCCCCCTCTAGACATACTTTCGATCCTACAAGTGGTATCAGAGCTTTGGTCTCCATTTGCTTTGATCTCCATAGCTTTTGGTGGTCATAGCCTTAGTTTCACAACCTAGGAGAGTATGGCGTCTAGCGGGGAAAATTACCACCGTAGAGGTCCTTACTTTGATGGTACTAATTTTGCTAGTTGGAAGCATAAGATGAAAATGCATATTCTTGGACATAACCCCGCCGTTTGGGCTATTGTGTGTATGGGCTTGCAAGGTGAATTCTTTGATGGGAGAGAACCGAACCGTGAAGCTACCGCGGAAGAGTTGAACATGCTGCAATACAACGCTCAAGCTTGTGATATCCTCTTCAACGGATTGTGCCCCGAAGAATTCAACAAAATCAGCCGTCTTGAGAATGCAAAGGAAATTTGGGATACTTTGATTGATATGCATGAAGGTACCGACTCCGTCAAGGAATCCAAGTTGGATGTGCTTCAAAGTCAGCTTGACAAGTTCAAAATGAAGGATGGTGAAGGTGCCGCTGAAATGTACTCTAGGCTTGCTCTTATCACAAATGAGATTGCCGGCTTAGGAAGTGAAGAGATGACCGATAAATTCATCATCAAGAAGATCCTAAGAGCTTTGGACGGAAAATATGATACCGTGTGCACATTGATCCAAATGATGCCCAATTACAAAGATCTCAAGCCAACGGAAGTCATTGGAAGAATTGTTGCTCATGAGATGTCACTCAAGGATAAGGAGGAGCTCCACAACAAGTCAAGTGGTGCTTACAAAGCCTCATGTGAAGCTCCCACATCATCAAGTGAGAAACAAACCTTCAATGAAGAATTGAGCCTAATGGTGAAGAACTTCAACAAGTTCTACAAGAGTAGAAGCAAGGAGAGAAGTTCCAAGTCAAGGTCATACAATGACAAAAGATCTTCTAGTCGTGAGCAAAATTGCTACAATTGTGGAAGACCCGGACACTATTCCAATGAGTGTACGACACCCTATAAAAGAAGAGAAGATTCTCCAAAAAGAAGAAGTAGAAGAGAAGAATCACCATCAAGAGAGAGACGGAGTAGAGATGATCGTTATGAACGAAGAACATCCCGGAGAAGCAAGGATTCGGAAAGGAAGGACAAGTCATCAAGGAGCTACACAAAACGAAGACATCAAGCTCATGTTGGTGAATGGGTATCCGGCTCCGACTCCGACAATCACTCCGAGAGAAGCTATCACTCCGACTCTGAATATACTCAAGATGAAGGTGTTGCCGGTCTACCACTTGTATCAACCAACTCCTACGACATATTTGATTCACCAAATGAAGGACTTGGAAGATGCTTCATGGCTAAAGGCCCAAAGGTATCACACCCCGAGTATGTTGATTTCAATAGTGATGAAGATGACTTGTTAGGTGATGATGATTTACTTGTTGGCAACTCTAGTGATGAATACTATGATGAAACGTCAATTAATCATGCTAACTAAGATAAAACGAATGACAATGATAAGGAGAAGATTGAGCTCCTAACTAAAGAACTAAACACTCTTAAGTTAGCTCATGAAACTATCTTAGGAGATCATCGAGAACTTTTAAGGACTCTTGAGAAGTTACGCTTTGAAAAGCTCAATCTTGAGCAAGAACATGAGTTTTTAAAAGCAATCAATGATGATCTTCGCAAGAAAAGTTCTTCTTACATTGCCAAGCGTTTACTCTTATCTACTTGCATGCCTCAAGTCAAGTCTAGCAACAAGAACAAGAAAGATTCTTCCTCTAGTAGTAACAATAATCATGCTAAATCCAATATTGTCACTTCTAGTAGTTCTCTTGATTCCACTAATGATTCTCTTAGCCAAGTTACACTTGAGCAAGAAAATAGCTTATTGAAGGGAATTATAGATAAAGGTGTTTACAAGAGTCTTGCCGGGAGTAAGAAATTCGAGGAAATTGTACGCAAGCAAGGAAGGCACCGGAAGAACCAAGGTGTTGGTTTTGAACGAAAGTTCAATGCCAATGGCGTTGAGTGGGAAGAAGATCAATACCCCAAGACGAAGTTTGTTCCTCAACAAGAGAAGTATGATCCTACTTCTCTCAAAGGGACACAAGCTCAAGATGATTTTCCACCACAAGACCACAAGCAAAAAGGCAAGGACAAGCTTCAAGAGGAGATTGATGCATTTGAAGAAGCTCCTAAGGCCTTGGTCAAGTGGGTTCCCAAGACTACGTCAAGTTCTACTTCATCAAGTACAACTACAACTCCAAGGATTCCCATCAAGATGATGTGGATCCCGAAGAAGAAGAACTAGAGAGTTCTTGAGGGTGACTCCGCCAACATATTTCACTCTTATCATTTTGGCAAGGACAAGTGCAATCAATTTCCACATCTTGCACTAGTTCAAGGAGTCACAAACCCTCTTGTTGGTAAGACAAGGGACAAAGTAACCTAATGCTTTCATGGACATCATCTTGTGTGTGCATCACTCTATGTCTATGTGTTGGGGAACGTAGTAATTTCAAAATTTCCTACGCACACGCAAGATCATGGTGATGCATAGCAACGAGAGGGGAGAGTGTGTCCACGTACCCTCGTAGACCGAAAGCGGAAGCGTTAGCACAACGCGTTTGATGTAGTCGTACGTCTTCACGATCCGACCGATCCAAGTACCGAATGCACGGCACCTCCGAGTTCAGCACACGTTCAACTCGATGACGTCCCTCGAACTCCGATCCAGCCGAGCTTTGAGGGAGAGTTCCATCAGCACGACGGCGTGGTGACGATGATGATGTTCTACCAACGCAGGGCTTCGCCTAAGCACCGCTACGATATTATCGAGGTGGATTATGGTGGAGGGGGGCACCGCACACGGCTAAGAGATCCAAGGGATCAATTGTTGTGTCTATGGGGTGCCCCCCTCCTCCGTATATAAAAAGGGGAGGAAGAGGGGGCCGACCAAGGGGAGGAGGCGCGCCCAAGGGGGGGCAATCCTACTCCAAGTAGGTTTTGCCCCCCTTTCCTATTCCAACTAGGAGAAGGGGGAAGGAGGAGGTGGAGAGAAGGAAGGAGAAGGGGGGGGGGCCGCCCCCTTCCCTTTCCCAATTCGGATTGGGGCAAGGGGCGGCCGCGCGCCACCTCCTGGCCACCTCTCCTCTTCCACCACTTGCGCCCATGAGGCCCAATAACCTCCGGGGGGGTTCCGGTAACCCCCCGGTACTCCGATATATATCCGATAACCCCCGGAACCATTCCAGTGTCCGAATATAGTCGTCCAATATATCGATCTTTACGTCTTGACCATTTCGAGACTCCTCGTCATGTCCGTGATCACATCCGGGACTCCGAACTACCTTCGGTACATCAAAACACATAAACTCATAATATAACCGTCATCGAACTTTAAGCGTGCGGACCCTACGGGTTCGAGAACTATGTAGACATGACCGAGACACATCTCCGGTCAATAACCAATAGCGGAACCTGGATGCTCATATTGGCTCCCACATATTCTACGAAGATCTTTATCGCTCAAACCGCATAACAACATACGTTGTTCCCTTTGTCATCGGTATGTTACTTGCCCGAGATTCGATCGTCGGTATCTCAATACCTAGTTCAATCTCGTTACTGGCAAGTCTCTTTACTCGTTCCGTAATACATCATCCCGCAACTAACTCATTAGTTGCAATGCTTGCAAGGCTTATAGTGATGTGCATTACCGAGTGGGCCCAGAGATACCTCTCTGACAATCGGAGTGACAAATCCTAATCTCGAAATACGCCAACCCAACAAGTACCTTCGGAGACACCTATAGTGCACCTTTATAATCACCCAGTTATGTTGTGACGTTTGGTAGCACACAAAGTGTTCCTCCGGTAAACGGGAGTTGCATAATCTCATAGTCATAGGAACATGTATAAGTCATGAAGAAAGCAATAGCAGAATACTAAACGATCAAGTGCTAAGCTAACGGAATGGGTCAAGTCAATCATATCATTCTCCTAATGATGTGATCCTGTTAATCAAATGACAACTCTTTGTCTATGGCTAGGAAACATAACCATCTTTGATCAACGAGCTAGTCAAGTAGAGGCATACTAGTGACACTCTGTTTGTCTATGTATTCACACATGTATTATGTTTCCGGTTAATACAATTCTAGAATGAATAATAAACATTTATCATGATATAAGGAAATAAATAATAACTTTATTATTGCCTCTAGGGCATATTTCCTTCACTATGGATATCCTTGTTTGTTCCTTGTGGGACTAACCCGTGTAGGAATTGAAAGTGCAACTCACTCCAAAGGATTGCTCCAAATGATCTACATCAACATTGAGCATCCACATCTTCAACACCTACATGAAGTCATCATCGACAAAACCCAAGGTTAGTTCATCCCTCTTAGGGGGGATCTCACATCTAGGGGGAGCTTTAATCTAAGAATTGAGCTAAAGCAACTCTAATGATGTGAACACAACAATGCTTTATGTAAAAGTGGTAACCCCACTTGTGCTTAAACGATGAGTATGACCTATGATCAAATGTTCTCATTTGACTCCTATGTCAATATACTCATATATAGATGACCTAGTCATCGCCAATTGCTTGATAGATGCTAGAATTGTTTGTGCATGCTTTGTCACAGATTTCATTTGCCATTTTATTGTGTGAGCATGTTGGTTGCATAATTTACTCATTCGAGGACATCCACTTGTAGCTTTGATTGTTTGGTTTCTTTTTCTTTTACCAAGTGGATGGACAAGAATGCCTAAGAACCTTCTCTAGATATCTATGCTCTTCTTGTCTCAAACTCTATTCATGCTACATCACAAAGTTTGATCAAGTCAGATTCGAACCACTCTGTGTGAGGAGCACTCGGAGTCCCCGATTCGTCATAGACTTAAACTTCCAAAACCTCTTTGTGCATTTCGGTCTGACTGATCCAACCATTTCGGTCACGCCGAGATCACTAAGTTGATCTAGGTTTTCAATCTCGGTGCAACCGATTTGAACTTTTAGGTCACACCGAGTTGCAGTAACTGCTTGCAGTTATGCATCTCGGTGCCACCGAATTGTTCCACTCGGTCACACCGACAGGGTCAGGCTATATATACCCCCGGGCCAAAATTTCAAAAAAATTCCAAACCTCTTCGCCCGCGCACTGCCTGCTCTGCCTCCTCGGGTCTCTGGATCGTCCTCCTCGTCGCCAGCGACCTCCCGCCGCTGGTCTCCGCCGCCGTCAACGGGATTCAACTCCGCCGTTGCCGCCGTAGCAAGTCCATCGCCGAACTAGGGTATGGATTTGAATCTTTGTGCTATTCCTCACTCCGATTCCTAGCACATTGCATTGCCATGTATCTTGCCACGATTGAGATCGTCCTATCCAGCGAAAACACTCCGTAGATTAGTTTTGGATTGAAAATTTAGGGTTAGGTTTCCGCCGAACTCATCTCGGACCGACCGAGTTGTAGAAATCGGTCCCACCGATTTGGCTCAGGCCAGTGCACATGATTCTCGGTCTGACCGAGAATTGCAAATCGGTGTGACCGAGTTCAGGACTTTGTGAAACCCTAGCAGTCTCGGTGCCACCAAACTGTGACTCGGTCCGACCGAGTTCACTAGTTTAGGTTCCAAAAGCTGTTTCGATATCACCGAGTTTACAAATCGGTAGCTCCGAAATGCTTTCTGTGGAAAACTAAAACTAAGTTTTTGACTCAATTGTTTTGCAAAAACCTCTGCACTTTGTGATGCTCATCCACTCTACCTCATCTATATCTATTCACAGGGTCTGCTGTCAGAGTTTGCATCATGTCAGATCAGAGTGACAGTCAGAATAAGTCTGAGGAGCAAGTTCAGATGAGTGAGGGCACTAGTCCCTCTAGCAGCTATGATGATGGCAGCAGGAGCACACCCAGCAACTTGCCAAAGGCAGCCACCAGGGCCAGAAAGAAGAAGACCTCAGATTCTGAGGATGAGGACTATGTGGCTGTTGAGGATGAGGCCACCTCAAAGAAGAAAGTGTTGAAGAAGGAATATGGCACAACTGCTACCACTAAGCCAGGAATGAAGACAAAGGTTCCTGCCAAGAGAGTTCCTATGTCAAAGGCCAGAGCATCCACTCAAGAGACTTTGGGATCTGAACAGAAAAGGGCTGCTGTAGAAGGAAAGAAGAAGGAAAGAAAAAGAGGGAGATGGTGCAAGAAAGTTGATCCAATGGCAGAATTTGAGAAGCACTCTTCTGATGAGGAAGATGAAGAGGAAGAGGTTGCTGCACCAGCACCTAAAGCTCAAAAGCTAATGGGAGATGCTATAAGGTCAGGGGCTGCTCCATCTAAGCCCAAAGATGCTCCCAAAGAGGCTGCTCCAAAACCCAAGTCTGCACCCAAGAGGAACACCAGGAGTATTCCAGCTGCAGAGAAGAACAAGGCCCCAGTGCCTGAAGCTGCTGATGAAGAAGATGAAGACTCACTAGTCTTGAGAAAGCTGAAGCCCAAGATCCCAGATCATAATGATGCTCACCCAATTGCAGAAGACATGAAGCTCAGGAAGGATGCAGGTCTGAGACAGTGGAGATTGACTGACCCCTATGCAGTCAGGAGAAGGACTGCTGCGGACAACAGGTTTCACACTAAAGAACAACAAGATTTCTATGAGACAGTGCTACTTGACAAGAAGCCCATAGTTTGTGATATGAGATGGGTTGATTGGGAGTATATCAAGAAGAATGAAGAGCACTATCCAGGAGTTTATGACAGTTTCAAGTCTTGTGGAGTAGAAGACTTTGTTGGGTAGAAGCTCACAAAGTGGAATGATGAGCTCATTATGCAGTTTTACTCCACAGCTCATTTCTACCCAGATGGGAAGATAGTCTGGATGTCTGAGGGTACCAGGTACCAATCAACAGTTGAAGAATGGTCTGAATTGATCAATGCACCAAAAGAGAATGAGGATGACTTGGATGTCTATGCCAAGAAGAAGAAAGATCACAACTCCATGGCTCACATGTACAGAGAGATCCCAGATGCTGCACTTGAGACACACAAGTTTGGATCTGTACATTATCTGTTGTCAGGATTGCCTATAATCAATTGGATTTTAAGGCATACTTTGCTGCCCAAGTCAGGTGATCACAAGATGACCAGAGGCCATGCAATTAACTTGCTTCATATATTTGATGTGCCTCAGAAGTTCAAAGTCATGAGCCTGATTGTGGAAACAATCAAAATGACTGTTGTTGATCAGAAGAGGAGTTGTGGGTATGCTCCACAGATTCAGGAGCTTATAAACTCCAAGATGGGCACTGGCACATATCTCTTGGACAAGGAACACCTGCCCATCTACTCTGATTTTGAGGACAACACTGTTGTGATGGATGAAAATGAACCATCTTCTGTGCAAGCACAAGAGAAGAAGGAGAAGGCAAGGGCTGAGAAGGCTACAAAGATGCCAACTGCTGAAGAGGCATCTTAGATTTTCCTGAAGAGCAAGCAAGATCAGCTTGGCTACTTGATTGCCTCCACCATGAGGATTGATAAGGGCTTGGCCACCCTGATTCAAAACCAGGAGAGCTTGGAGAGAATCATAGAGCAGAAGTTCTATGCTCTTGATGTTAAAGTAACTGAGATCCAAACTGCAGTTGAGCAACTTCAGGAGGATGTGGAGGAGAAGAAGGGCAAGTCAACTACTGATGCTTTTGCTAGATTGCCCAGAGGACAGAGATCTACTACAGTGCCTGTGGCAGACACCAGAGCTACATCATCTGCACTAGCTACAGCTTCTGTGCATCCAGCTCCAGCACCCACTCCACCAGCTCCAGCTACATCAACATAAGTCTTCGTCCAAGGAGCCATCTCTACACCATCCCATGAAGACCAAGCCTGAGAGTCATTTAGCACTATGCATTTTCTATGAACTTTTTGGTAACTTGTTGCCAAAGGGGGAGAAAAATGTATAGATCATAGGCTTCGAGAGAGAGTGTTGCTTTTGGTCTCTCTTGTCTTTTTGATGGTTGAACTTCATTATTTGCTTGTGTGCTTAATACTCTATGCTTTTGTGAGATACTTGGATGATCATGTGTTTGATCATATGCTACCTTAATGCTTGTTGGATGACATTATCCTCTTTTATCCCTATATGATCATTCACTTTGCTTGGTGATGAGTGCATGTATTTAATTGTTATCATTTTGAACGCTCCACCAAGATGTATGTGACATGGAAGAGTAACCCATGATTCTAACTCTTTGTGCATTTGCAGTCCAAAGCAAATTTTCAACGTGGAGAGAGCCATCAGAACGTGCCTACACTTCCAACATACATTTTCTGAGAGAGAACCACCTACACTTGTGTTGAGACCAAGATATTCCATTCCTACCATATGAATCTTGATCTCTAGCCTTCCCAAGTTGCTTTCCACTCAAATCTTCTTTCCACCAAATCCAAATCCTGTGAGAGAGAGTTGAGTGTTGGGGAGACTATCATTTGAAGCACAAGAGCAAGGAGTTCATGATCAACACACCATTTGTTACTTCTTGGAGAGTGGTGTCTCCTAGATTGGCTAGGTGTCACTTGGGAGCCTCCGACAAGATTGTGGAGTTGAACCAAGGAGTTTGTAAGGGCAAGGAGATCGCCTACTTCGTGAAGATATACCCTAGTGAGGCAAGTCCTTCGTGGGCAACGGCCATGGTGGGATAGACAAGGTTGCTTCTTCTTGGACCTTTCATGGGCGGATCCCTCCGTGGACTCGCGCAGCCGTTACCCTTCGTGGGTTGAAGTCTCCATCAATGTGGATGTACGATAGCACCACCTATCGGAACCACGACAAAAACATCCGTGTCTCCTATTGCATTTGCACTCTCCAAACCCTTCCCTTTCCATTCTTGCAAGTTACATGCTTTACTTTCCGCTGCTCATATACTCTTTGCATGCTTGCTTGAATTGTGTTAAGATTGCTTGACTTGTGCAAAGTTGCTAAAATCTGCCAAGAACTAAAATTGGGAAAAGGATAGATTTTTATTTGGTCAAGTAGTCTAATCACCCCCAGACATACTTTCGATCCTACAACAACCATAAGGCTCCTGCCAGTTGCCGATAACTTTTACAAAACATGATCATCTCATACAACAATTTATATATCATCACGTCTTGACCATATCACATCACAACATGCCCTGCAAAAACAAGTTAGACGTCCTCTACGTTGTTGTTGCAAGTTTTACGTGGCTGCTACAGGCTTCTAGCAAGAACCGTTCCTACCTATGTGTCAAAACCACAATGATTTTTCGTCAAGTGTGCTGTTTTAACCTTCAACAAGGACCGGGCGTAGTCAAACTCGATTCAACTAAAGTTGGAGAAACTGACACCTGCTAGCCACCTGTGTGCGAAGCACGTCAGTGGAACCAGTCTCATGAACGCGGTCATGTAATGTCGATCCGGGCCGCTTCATCCAACAATACCGCCGAATCAAAGTAAGACGTTGCTGGTAAGCAGTATGACTATTATCGCCCACAACTCTTTGTGTTCTACTCGTGCATATAACATCTACACATAGACCTGGCTTGGATGCCACTTTTGGGGAACGCAGTAATTTCAAAAAAATTCCTACGAACACGCAAGATCTATCTAGGTGATGCATAGAAACGAACGGGAGAGTGTGTCCACGTACCCTCGTAGACCGAAAGCGGAAGCGTTAAGTAACACGGTTGATGTAGTCGAACGTCTTCGCGATCCAACCGATCAAGTACCGAACGCACGACACCTCCGCGATCTGCACGCGTACAGATCAGTGAAGTCCCTCGAACTCTTGATCCAGCCGAGGCCGAGGGAGAGTTTTGTCAGCATGACGGCGTGGTAACGGTGATGATGAAGTTACCGACGCAGGGCTTCGCCTAAGCACTACTATAATATGACTGAGGTGGAAATCTGTGGAGGGGGGCACCGCACACGGCTAGGAAATCAACTTGTGTGTCTATGGGGTGCCCCCTCCCCCGTATATAAAGGAGTGGAGGAGGGGGCTGGCCGGCCTCATGGGGCGCGCCCCAAGGGGGGGATCCTACTCCTACTAGGAGTAGGTTCCCCCCTTTCCTAGTCCAACTAGGAGGGGAAGGAAAGAGGAAGAGGGAGAGAAGGAAAGGGGGCCGCCGCCCCCAATTCGGATTGGGCTTGGGGGGGCGCGCCTCCACCTGGCCGCCTCCTCCTCTCTTCCACTAAATCCCATGAAGGCCCATTAACCCCCTAGGGGTTCCGATAACCCCCCGGTACTCCGGAAAATGCCCGAACCTATCCAAAACCTTTCCGGTGTCCAAACATAACCTTCCAATATATCAATCTTTATGTCTCGACCATTTCAAGACTCCTCGTCATGTCCGTGATCTCATCCGGGACTCCGAACTACCTTCGGTACATCAAAACACATAAACTCATAATACCGATCGTCATCGAACGTTAAGCGTGCGGACCCTACGGGTTCGAGAACTATGTAGACATGACCGAGACTCATCTCCAGTTAATAACCAATAGCGGAACCTGGATGCTCATATTGGCTCCCACATATTCTATGAAGATCTTTATCGGTCAAACCGCATAACAACATACGTTGTTCCCTTTGTCATCGGTATGTTACTTGCCCGAGATTCGATCGTCGGTATCATCATACCTAGTTCAATCTCGTTACCGGCAAGCCTCTTTACTCGTTCCGCAATGCATCATCCCGCAACTAACTCATTAGTCACATTTCTTGCAAGGCTTATAGTGATGTGCATTACCGAGAGGGCCCAGAGATACCTCTCCGACAATCGGAGTGCAAAATCCTAATCTCGATCTATGCCAACTCAACAAACACCATCGAAGACACCTGTAGAGCATCTTTATAATCACCCAGTTACGTTGTGACATTTGATAACACACAAGGTGTTCCTCCGGCATTCAGGAGTTGCATAATCTCATAGTCAAAGGAATATGTATAAGTCATGAAGAAAGCAATAGCAATAAAACTTAACGATCATTATGCTAAGCTAACGGATGGGTCGTGTCCATCACATCATTCTCCTAATGATGTGATCCCGTTCATCAAATGACAACACATGTCTATGGTTAGGAAACTTAACCATCTTTGATTAACGAGCTAGTTAAGTAGAGGCATACTAGGGACACTTTGTTTTGTCTATGTATTCACACATGTATCAAGTTTCCGGTTTAATACAATTCTAGCATGAATGACAAACATTTATCATGGTATAAGGAAATATAAAATAACAACTTTATTATTGCCTCTAGGGCATATTTCCTTCACCCATTTCGAGAGGAGCTTTCCTGCAAAGAATATGAAATGAGAGTTGTACAAAAGAACATATTCTCCAACTTTAAACTCACACTTTTGAATTATTTTGTCATGCCATCTTTTAACTTTTTCTTTGAATAACTTTGCATTTTCATAAGCTTGGGTTCTCCATTCATCTAATGAGCTTATATCAAATAACCTCTTTTCACCAGCAAGTTTGAAATCATAGTTGAGTTCCTTAACTGCCCAGTATGCTTTATGTTCTAACTCAAGAGGTAAATGACAAGCTTTTCCATAAACCATTTTATAAGGAGACATACCCATAGGATTTTTATATGCTGTTCTATAAGCCCAAAGTGCATCATCTAGTTTCTTAGACCAATTCTTCCTGGACCTATTGACAGTCTTTTGCAAAATTAATTTTATTTCTCTATTGCTAAGCTCAACTTGACCACTAGACTGAGGATGATAAGGTGATGCAATTCTATGGTTAACATCATACTTGGCAAGCATTTTACGGAAAGCACCATGAATAAAGTGTGAACCACCATCAGTCATTAAATATCTAGGGACTCCAAACCTTGGGAAAATAACTTCCTTAAGCATTTTAATAGAGGTGTTGTGATCAGCACTACTAGTTGGAATAGCTTCTACCCATTTAGTAACATAATCAACATCAACCAAAATATGTGTATACCCATTAGAGGAAGGAAAAGGTCCCATGTAATCAAATCCCCAAACATCAAATAGTTCAACAGCAAGTGAGTAATTCATAGGCATTTCTTGACGCTTACCAATATTACCTATTCTTTGGCATTCATCACAAGACGAGACATACTTACGAGCATCCTTGAAGAGAGTAGGCCAATAAAATCCAGACTACAATACCTTATGAGTAGTTCTATCTCCAGCATGATGTCCTCCATATGGTTCGGAGTGGCATTTCTGTAGGATTTGTCCCTGTTCATGCTCAGGTACACAACGTCTAATAATACCATCTACTCCTTCTTTATAAAGATGTGGGTCATCCCAAAAGTAATGTCTTACATCATAGAAGAATTTTTTTGTTGGTAAGTAAAGCTAGGTGGCAAATATTTAGCAACAATGTAATTAGCATAGTCAGCATACCAAGGAGTACTATTAGCAACATTTATTGTAGCTAACTGCTCATCAGGAAAACTATCATCAATAAGAAGTGGGTCATCAAGCACATTTTCAAGCGTAGACAAGTTATCAGCTACGGGGTTCTCAGCTCCTTTTCTATCGATAATATGCAAATCAAATTCTTGTAACAAGAGAACCCAACGAATAAGTCTAGGTTTAGCATCTTTCTTTGCCATAAGATATTTAATAGCAGCATGGCCTATGTGAACAGTTACTTTAGAATCAACAATATAAGGTCTAAACTTATCACAAGCAAACACCACTGCTAAGAATTCTTTTTCAGTAGTAGCATAATTTCTTTCAGCACTGTCTAGAGTTTTACTAGCATAATGAATAACATTCAACTTCTTATCAACTCTTTGTCCTAGAACAGCACCAACAGCATAATCACTAGCATCACACATAATTTCAAAAGGCAAGTTCCAATCAGGTGGTTGAACAATAGGTGCAGAGATTAAAGCTTTCTTGAGTGTTTCAAAGGCTTCTAAACAATCATCATCAAAAACAAAAGGAATATCCTTTTGCAAGAGATTAGTGAGAGGCCTAGAAATTTTAGAAAAGTCTTTAATAAACCTCCTATAGAAACCAGCATGACCTAGGAAACTACGAATACCTTTTATGTCCTTAGGACATGGCATTTTCTCAATTGCATCAACCTTAGCTTGGTCCACTTCGATACCTCTTTCAGAAATTTTATGACCCAAGACAATGCCTTCATTAACCATAAAGTGGCACTTCTCCCAATTCAAGACGAGATTAGTTTGTTCACATCTCTGCAAAACTCGATCAAGATTGCTTAAACAATCATCAAAAGACTTCCCATAAACAGAAAAGTCATCCATGTAAACCTCAACAATCTTTTCACAAAAGTCAGAGAATATAGCCATCATGCATCTTTGAAAGGTAGCAGGTGCATTACATAAACCAAAAGGCATACGTCTATAAGCATAAGTTCCAAAAGGACAAGTAAAAGTGGTCTTTTCTTGATCAGGTTGAGAAACAGGTATTTGTGAAAAGCCAGAATATCCATCAAGGAAGCAAAAGTGTGTGTGCTTAGATAATCTTTCAAGCATTTGATCAATAAAAGGCAAAGGGTAATGATCTTTTCTAGTTGCTTTATTTAATTTTCTAAAACCAATTACCATTCTATAGCCTGTAACAATTCTTTGTGGAATAAGTTCATTCTTATCATTAGGAACAACAATTATACCTCCTTACTTAGGGACACAATGAACATGACTTACCCATCTACTATCAGCTATGGGATAGATTATACCTGCTTCCAGAAGTTTTAGTATTTCCGTTCTTACCACCTCTTCCATCTTCGGATTTAACCAACGTTGGTGATCAACAACTGGTTTAGCATCAGGTTCCATATTAATTTTGTGCTGACATAGAGTGGGACTAATGCCCTTTAAATCATCAAGAGTATATCCAATAGCAGCTCGGTGCTTCCTTAGAACTTTCAATAATCTTTCTTCTTCATGTTCTGAAAGGTTAGCATTGATAATAACATGATATATTTTCTTTTCATCAAGATAAGCATATTTCAAAGTGTCTGGCAATTGTTTTAATTCAAACACAGGATCACCTTTAGGTGGAGGAGGACCTCCTAGAGTTTTAATAGGCAAATTGTGTTTAAGCAGAGGACGTTGTTCAAAGAAAATCTTATCTATTTCATTTCTTTCATGCATATGAGAATCATTTTCATGGTCTAGCAAGTATTGTTCTAAAGGATCAGTAGGTGGCACAACAATAGAAGCAAGACCAATTAATTCATCCTTACTAGGCAATTCCTTTTCATGATGATTTCTACTAAACTTAGAAAAATTAAATTCATGAGACTCATCACCAAAGCTAACACCCACAGTTTGTTTCTTACAATCTATGTTAGCATTAGCTGTGTTCAAGAAAGGTCTATCAAAGATAATGGGACAGAAGTCATCTTGTGGGGAACCAAGAACAAGAAAATCAATAGGATATTTTATTTTCCCACACAAGACTTCAACATCTCTAATAATCCCACAAGGTGATATGGTGTCTCTATTAGCAAGTTTAATAGTAACATCTATGTCTTCTATCTCTGCAGGTGCTATGTCTTTCTTAACTTCTTGATATAAAGTGTAAGTAATAGCACTCACATTAGCACCCATGTCACATAAACCATGATAACAGTGATCTCCTATTTTAACTGAAATGACAGGCATGCCAACAACTGGTCTATGTTTATCCCTTTTATCGGGTTTAGCAATTCTAGCAGCTTCTGCACAGAAGTAAATAACATGCCCATCTATATCTTCTTCTAAGAGATCTTTAACCATATCAACATTAGGTTCAAGTCTAATTTGTTCATCTGGTTTAGGTGTTCTAACATAACTTTTGTTAACCACAGTTGAAACTTTAGCATGTTCCTTTATCCTAACAGGAAAAGGGGGTTTCTCAATATAAGCAGTAGGAACAACTGGATCAACATTATAGACTATAGTTTCTTCTTTAACTGGTACTGGTTCTTTAATTCTTCTTTAATAGGTGGGTGATATTTAAACCATTTATCTTTAGGAAGTTCAACATGAGTAGCAAATGATTCACAAAAAGAGGCTACTATCTCAGAGCCAAGTCCATATTTAGTGCTAAACTTTTGAAAAACATCTGTATCCATAAAAGATTTAACACAATCATATTTAAGTTTTATACCTGACTCTTTACCTTCGTCGAGTTCCCAATCTTCAGAGTTGCATTTAATTCTTTCCAAAAGATCCCACCGGAATTCAATAGTTTTCTTCATAAAAGAACCAGCACAAGAAGTATCCAGCATGGTTTGACTATTACGAGAAAACCGAGCATAAAAGTTCTGAATAATAATTTTTCTTGAGAGCTCATGATTGGGGCATGAATATAACATTGACTTAAGCCTCCCCCAAGCTAGAGCGATACTTTCTCCTTCACGAGGCCAAAAATTATATAATTCCGATCACGATGAACTAGATGCATAGGATAATTTTTTTGGTGGAACTCCAATTTTAAACGATTCCAATTCCATGGTCCAATATCATCGCATAGCTATACCATGCCAATGCTTTTCCCTTCAAAGATAAAGGGAAAACCTTTTTCATCACCTCATGTCCAGGTAAACCTGCAAGCTTGAACAATCCACAAATTTGTTCTACATATATCAAGTGCATATCAGGATGTTCGGTTACATCTCCTGCATAAGGATTAGCTAGCAGTTGTTCTATCATACCTGAAGTAATTTCATATTCAATATTTTCAGTAGGTGCAGTAGGTTGAGGGGCAATTAATTATGGTTCCGGACGAGGTGAAGATACCCCGAACAAATCCCTCAAAGGATTGTTTTCCATAGTAGCAAGTGACAATAAATTTCAGCACACTATATAAATGTTTCCTTACCGAATTCTACTTACCAAAGGCGCTTCACTCCCCGGCAACGGCGCCAGAAAATAGCCTTGATGACCCACAAGTATAAGGGATCAATTCTAGCTCTTTTCGATAAGTAAGAGTGTCAAACCCAACGAGGAGCAGAAGGAAATGGCAAGTAGTTTTCAGTAAGGTAATGTCTGCAAGTGCTGAAACTGTAAGTAACGAGTAGTTTGATAGCAAGATAATTTGTAACGAGCAAGTAACGATAATTGTAACAAGTATGAAGCAAGGTAGCCCAATCCTTTTGAGGCAAAGGATAGGCCAAAACGGTCTCTTATAATAAGCAAAGCGTTCTTGAGGGTACACGGGAATTTCATCTAGTCACTTTCATCATGTTGGTTTTATTTGTGTTCGCTACTTTGATAATTTGATATGTGGGTGGACCGGTGCTTAGGTGATGTTCTTACTTGAACAAACCTCCTACTTATGATTAACCCTCTCACAAGCAACCGCAACTACGAGAAAAGTATTAAGAATAAATTCTAACCATAGCATTAAACTCTAGGATCCAATCGGTCCCTTACGGAATAGTGCATAAACTGGGGCTTAAGTTTCTGTCACTCTCGCAACCCACCATCTATTTACTACTCCACAATGCATTCCCTTAGGCCCAAATATGGTGAAGTGTCACGTAGTCGACGTTCACATGACACCACTAAGAGAGTCACAACATACATACTATCAAAATATCGAACACATATCAAGTTCACATGTTTACTTGCAACATGGTTTCTCCCGTGACCTCAAGAACAAAAGTAACTACTCACAAATAATCAACATGCTCATGATCAGAGGGGTATTAATATGCATAATGAATCTGAACATATAATCTTCCACCAAATAAACCATATAGTAATCAACTACAAGATGTAATCAACACTACTAGTCACCCCCTAGCAACAATCTATAGTTCCGGTAACAAGATTGAATACAAGAGATAAACTAGGGTTTGAGATGAGATGGTGCTGGTGAAGATGTTGATGGAGATTGCCCTCCCCAAGATGGGAGAGTTGTTGGTGATGATGATGACGATGATTTCCCCCTCCGGGAGGGAAGTTCCCCCGGCAGAATCGCTCCGCCGGAGGGCAAAAGTGCTCCTGCCCAAGTTCCGCCTCGAGACGGCGCGCTCCGTCCCGAAAGTCTTCCCTTTATTTTTTATAGGTCAAAATGACTTACATACCAGAAGATGGGCACCGGAGGTGGGCCGAGGAGGCCACAACCCACCAGGGCGCCGGGGGGCCTGGCGCGCCCAGGTGGGTTGTGCCCACCTGGTGGCCCATCTCTGGTAGTTATTGGCTCCAATATTTCTTAAATATTCATAAAAATTCTCCGTGAAGTTTCAGCTTGTTTGGAGTTGTGCAGAATAGGTGGCCTGACGTAGCTTTTTCAGGTCCAGATTTCCAGCTGCCGGAATTCTCCCTCTTGGTGTGTACCTTGCAAATTATGTGAGAAAAGATATTAGAATTACTCCAAAAAACATTATTATGGATAAAAGCATTACAAATAACAGTAAGAAAACATGATGCAAAATGGACGTATCATGAATCAGCTTCGCCACTAAAGTACACTTTGAGGTGCTTCAGAAAATTGCACTAAAAATGGCCCAAAAACAGATTCAGCTTCATTGGTAAAGCTGATTCCAAATAGCTGTTTGTTTCGGATTCTAGATTCGGCTTCACTGGCAAAACTGAATCTGGTCTCAGAATCCGAAACAAAGAGGACGTTAGAGTTTCATCCTACCAGAATTAAGGATAAAGTTCAAATCGACTCGTTGCCACCTTGGCAAAACAAGATAAAAAATCCTTGGCTGGTTGGTAAAGCCAAAATTGTGTTAAATTTTGCAAGAAATTTGACCAACCATCCATCCAAAGTTCCAAACCATCCCCACCCGTCCACCCCCCTCGCCTATTCCGCCGCCACGCCCTTCCCGCCGTCGCGAGGCGTATCTTTCGGCGACATACGCAGAGCTGCCACACGCCATGGAGAAGACCGAGGCTAAGAAACCCACGCCCGCATCCCCCCTCTTCTCCTTCTCCAACCCCAGCGCCTCCTTCGGCTTCGGGTTCGGCGCCGCGCCCGGCCCTCCCCCTCCGCCTCTGCCGCCAGCTGTCGAGGTCCTCCTCTCCGAGGTATTTCCCCTCCGCTTTATCCCTTCTTGCTCTTCTGCGTGCTCTTCTTGGCGCTAGGTTTGATCTCTCCTTTGTTTTCCTTGCAGGAATCACCCGTCGCGGCCGGCAACTTGGAGCCTGTGGTGGTTGACGACTCCCTATCGATTTACAAGGTGCGATTTAGAAATGCCTACCCTGTGTTTGCGGAAATGCCTCTGTCGCTCTGTAGTCCAGCAAAAGCTGTAGAGTATGCTACAATTCCGGTGTGCAAGAGAAAGACGGGTCATAATGTATGCAATTACTTGATCACTCTGCAACCCGCGTATGACGAATGCCACGATGATCAGTTGATCATTGAGCATGCAATGCAAGCATTAGGGCGGCTTTATGTTTTGGCAGCCTCGGTGCTTATTTTACTTCTGCACTAGTTCTCATTTGCATGCCAGTTGAACTGCAAACACTTGAGAAATGCTTAAATACCACTGCATCCATTGTGGCATACGTGCTTTATGCTACATTGAAAGCGTAGAGCTATTACAAGTGCGAACTGAAGTGAGGATGGTTGGATCAAGATTGAGCATACCAAATGAGTTTCTTTGGCTGTTGCAGAACTGTTAGGGGAGCTTGCAGTAGTTACCACTTGTGCTACTGCTAATAAAAACAGCCTGCTGTTATGCGATGTTCGATTGTATTTAAAATTAGGACTGAAATTCTGCTAGTAAACAACAGTCAACAACATTTGATAAAAAAACAGCATAGTATTTTGAGACTATTGGTTCTTAAATTGTCAGGTACATTTGTTTCTTAGCTATCATATATGCCTTTTGATGTAATGGTTTGATTATCCCCATTGAAATTGTAGGTGAATTACACTGATAAATACAGATCAATACTTGAAAACACCTGATTATAAATTTGTATAGTGGTTACGGATGTATTCTCTAGTCCTGTTTAATTTGTATAGTTTGTAGTCTTTTCCAGTTAGTTGGTTCTGTGACTATGAACGAATTGTATAGAATAATCATTTGTATTTTTGTTCTGGACTTCTATTACATTATTGTTGGTAAATTTTACCCTTTTCCCCCTGTTTTATTGGTTATGCAAATATCTTCCCAGAGTTCAGGGAATGAGGAAGCTTGCAACAACATTTTGTGTGACTTGAAATTGGAATATATATATATATATATATATATATATATATATATATATATATATATATATATATATATATATATATATAGGGAAAATCCATCCTACCACCCGGTGGTAGTTACCCCACATATCTCATATACTACCATGTGGTACTATATGTACTATTTTATTATTTTAAATGTGTTCATATACTATATCTAAGATATTTCAAAGCAAGTTACATGAAAAAATTGCATATGAGCCCATAGTTTTTGTTATATTTGTGAAATACGTACATATTTGTATGTAAAAAAGAGCATACTCAAAACATGGTACATACTACCCAAAAAGTAGTATATATACTACCTAATCATATGAGCCCTCAGGACAAATGTTTCCTACAAGCAGTGGTAGTTACCACCACTTGCGTTTTGTATGTTGTATGTAGTATCTGTCGAAACCAAGAGTATGTACGTGTAGTATGTAGTATATAACAATGATTAGGTAGTATATATACTAATTTTTAGGTAGTATGTACCATGTTTTGAGTATGCTCTTTTTTACGTACAAATATGTACGTATTTCACAAATATAACAAAAATTATGGACTCATATGCAATTTTTTCATGAACTTGCTTTGAAATATCTTAGATATAGTATATGAACATATTTAAAATAATAAAATAGTATATATAGTACCACATGGTAGTATATGAGATATGTGGGGTAACTACCACCGGATGGTAGGATGGATTTTCCCTATATATATATATATATATGTTCTATTTTGGTAAGCTGTGTTTGTTAGTCACCGTTGTTTTAGATTAGCCTTAGTTGAGTTACCAGGATTTCTTTCGCTAAGATTAGGGTCAGCTATCCTGCGTATACTGCATACATATACCTCATCCCATAACAGTGGCGTACACTGCACACTGTTCACGCATGCCAGGTAGCCCTAATCTCAGCCAACAGAATAAAGAGGTAGGAATAGTGTTTGTCATGATGTTAGAGGTGGAATAAGATGGCAATACCTCAACGACAGGAAGTAATGATTTAATTAGAATCCGAGCAATCATAGATGGAAGTAGTCTTTTTCAGTCAGATCATATCGGCTATATAAGGACTAAAAGGAGACATAGTTTAGCATTATTAATCAAGAAATAAGCAAAATTCTTATTCCACCTTGTTTCTCAGTAGGGCCTCACAACCTCGCTGTGCTGTGTGGCTGACTGTTCAAGGGCGGGCACCCCATGTCGCCCCTCGGAGCTGTACCTTTTCCCAACGGAAGTTTTCTTTGTATGATTAGGCTGCTGCTACAGATTGAATTCACGTTGAATAGCCTTATTTTATTCTTCACTCATCATGATCTTTGTTGGGCATAGATCTGTAAGTATGGAGAAAAAGCGAGACACTTTTATACTATTTGGTGTTTCTATGTTTTAAGGATAAGGGTTATGATTGATCAAGAAACGATGAACTTATGAATATTGTGAGTCTGTTTGTTCATGCTCACCACATGCTTGATGCTTTACCAAGGGAAGCAAGAACCTAGGAGACTTCATGAAACATTGCAGAATCTTGAATACGCTAATCTTCCCACCTTTTCTCTCCCCCGACCCCAAATAAAGAAAAGGAAAACATATTGCTTCTTTAGCCATGAAATAGTTTTCTAGGCCACGCATTGACTCTCTTCTTGTGAAATTTGGGCCAAAATGACATTGCACCCATCCACATTTGGAGCAAATATGTCACCAGGTCAACTACCGCTATTCCAAACTTATATGGAGTAGTTTTATATAAAAGCTTTTCCTGTTCTTTCACCATATTCCACACGTAGTTGTTAGATCCTTATGCTGGCGTAAACTAACCTATTCTCCTCCTTCAACCTATTTATCAGGGGAGAGTTAACACCTCTGATGTTTTCGGGGTAAAAAACTCTGATTTGGTTCCAGGAAAATATGAAGGTGAAGACTGAATGCATATTGTTATTTGCAGCATGTTTTGTCGTATTTGTGAACCTAACAATTTCCATGGGTCCTAGGTGGGTTGAAGCTGTGGGAAGGATCATTGGACTTGGTGAAAACCCTAAATTCAGACATCAAAGATGATCGATTGCTTATGGAAGGCAAACACGTACTAGAGGTGGGATACTTTCTCTAAGATTATATGTATTGTCAACATTTTGTGTACACTTGGAAGTTCTATTAAATATTTATTAGATCTTGTTTCTTCCGAATGTATTTGGCCTATATTTTCTTGGTGCAGTTTCTCTCTTCTCTCTCCAGCTAATCATGTACTCTACTAGGATATCTAGCTTACAAAGTACTGTACTACTTAAAGTCTTCCACGAATTGTTGATATAGATAATTATAAGCTGAGAAAATGGTACATTCAGATAGTTGCTTACATCATCTATCTCTCTGATTCTTCAGTTAGGATGTGGACATGGCCTCCCTGGCATCTATGCAGGTCTGAAGGTATATTAATCTGTTTCCCCCTTTGTCATTTTGAAATTATTCCTCAACTATATAAATTTCTTAAAACTTCAAACTTTCAGGGTGCTGGTCTAGTTCACTTCCAAGATTTCAATGCTGAGGTCCTTAGGTGCCTTACCATCCCAAATGTAAAAGCTAATCTGTTGAAGAAATCATCTCAAGGAACATCCACATCTAGGAGTATTGGTTTTTATGCTGGTGATTGGAGTGAAATCGACAAGTTACTTCTTTGCGGAGATGCTGTCCAGGATAAAATAACCAATCTTCGCACAGAAAATGAAGGGTATAGAGGCTATGATATCATCCTGATGGCTGAGACTGTTTATGCATTGGATTCACTTCCTAGTCTCTACAGGCTCGTCAAGAAGGTCAACATCCGAGATCTTCCTTTACTATTCTTTCTTCCATTACTCTAGTTTGCTAAATATTAATTGTTGCTCACATCTCTAAAACCTTTTGCAGTGCTTACACTACCCTAGTGGTGTAGTTTATATGGCAGGGAAAAAGCATTACTTTGGTGTAGGTGGCGGCACAAGGCAATTTCTACGCTTGGTTAGAGAAGATGGTAAGAATTTATTAGCCATCTGATATTTATTCATGTACCCATATTTTTCTCTGTAGTGGCATGCATATTTTGCACTTTGATATGATGAATGGTTGGAGAAAAACGTCAATACTTTTGTACAGTAGTGGTCACAGATTTTTTCTTGTTTTTCCTCTATCAAACTACATGTTGTTTATAATGAATTTGCATGTCAAGATCTGTGCATTATTGCTTTGAAGCTGAGTCTCAAGCACATGTGTTTTATAAGATAGGAAAGGAACCTGCATCCTGCATGTGGAGGAGAGGATTAAACTATCCTTCGTTAAATGCATCACATGACAAAACCATAGGCCAGCTGTTTAACACTCAGATGCACGACTTTGGATTCATGATGTGAATTTGGTGTTAAGAGTTGCATGTGTTGTGGTGTCCATGCATTGGCTTTACTGGTTCTTTTCTTGTCCTTTAGGTGCGATGCAGTCGGACCTGCTTGCTGAAGTTACTGACGGATCATCCAATGTTAGGGAGGTTTGGAAATTCTCATTCAAGTAGACTAGCATGGCCTCTGTGGTTGTTGTATCAGATACAAGCGTGTACTGGGCTCCATAGTGGTAGAGTGTGAGCCTTGGTTTAGCGGTATCATGGTGTTTTAATGCACTGTTAGTTTCAAGTTGATTGTCCATGAGCTCTTGAGAAGTCATACAAGTACTTGAGTCCTATCTCTGAATTACGACTCTTAAAACCGGTGTACCCTTTCCTCTGAGATGTGAATTCTCCATGATGCCCGCTTGTACCATCTCACAACTTTGACAAAAGCAGCACTTTCTATTGCCCATGGTAGCAAAGATTCTTGGGAATTCCAGTGGCAGACAGAACTGATTGAGTAGCGATAGCAACTGACAAGTCATCAAAAAGAGTAACAAGAAACAAAATTTGTGCCCCCATACTTTACCTCCTTTGTCCAGATGCCATGATACACTCCATGCTTTCCTGGCAACCAGGAAACTCTCCAACGTACCCCCACAAGATAATTTTGGGAGAGGTGCGAGTGAGGAAGGGACATGGATGTGAGAGGGTGGCTAGGCCCATGTGGCACAAGGAATCAAACATTAGGGCGACCTTTGTCCTCTTGTTCATGTGTCAATGTTTCTAATTATCGGCGCCGTACCACTTTGGTCGGGGTCACTCCATGTGCAAGCTACTGCTGTGTTGTCCGTCGTCAAGATGATCTGCATCTTCCTTCCTTGTAGAGTCTACTATATCTTGGCCTTGCAGGTTGCAGCCTTTCCCCTTGAGCTGCAATGATGGGGCTGCAGGACACGGGCAGCAGCCGGAGGGGCAGCTTCTTCCAGTACCAGAGGCTGGAATGCCGGGACGACGGGGCCACCCCGCGGCCCAGGCAGCGGCGGTGGCTGCCCTCTCTGAACGGTAAGGCGGCGTGCTCCTGTTTCTTCCATCTCAAGAAGCTCAGGTGGAGCAGGATCAGTTCGGTCCTCCTGCCAAGGAAGGTCTCCGACCCCTCCTCCTCCTCCTCCAAGATCCGCCATGCAAGCGTGGCGCACGCCGAGGATGCCTGCCCGAGCATCGTCTTCTTGTCGCAGTGGGGGCTGCCGGTGCTCTCCGGCCCGTCGGTGGCTGGTAACAGGGGCAAGCATCCCCGTGGGAAGGGCTACTGAGAGGCAGCAGGCTTCTGCACATTTTTCAGGTGTCGTCTCTGTTCCTAGCGATATATGCGTGTGTATGATGTGGTCTATGGTAGTATATATCTAGTTGATCCTGTAAATCGAATTGTGTTCGTTGCTCTGTGCCGGGATGGATCTGAGATTGCTGATCGATCGTGCCCGGATCTTGTGCGAAAAAATGTAGGCCGATTTTAAGTTGATGCCGGGCAGAAAAACTGCAAGATTCACTCACAGCTGTGCCGTGTGAGTTGTGATGTGAAGATCGCCCTTCTCCCATGAACCACCTTACGTTCTGAAACGGGGGTTAGATTGAGATAGGCAGCGTCTGCAACGCATGAACCTTTGCATGTTGCCGTGGAAAACGAACTGATTTTCGTGAAATTCCTTTTGGCTCCAAAACAAGAAGCTCGAAATGGGGTGAAAAGAATGGCACCAACGGAATGCTGTGCTTTGCAGCTTGCTTCCACGGCGGCTCTACTGCTGTTGGCCTAGGAGCGAGAAACGGTGTCCTGATTTGTGCGACCTTGAGCCGTCAACTAGATGATAAACGGTCTCCTTTCCTCCACGACACCACACCTCCCCCGTTCTTTTCTCTCGATGAGACGCACAACTGGTGCTCGTGCTCTTAAAAAGCTACTTCCTCCGTCCCACAATATAAGAGAATACCCTCCCATAATATAAGGGAGTACTGTACTAATACTATGGATACAACCACGTCAAAAAAGAGTACTATCGATACAACGGATGTCTCGTTTCGCTGCATTTCGGGTGCTCTTGGAACATACCAAGGTCATCTTCGACGTTGGGCGCTTGTTTAGGCGCTTGAGCAATAAACGGAATATAATTTTCACTTGTTTAGGAGTGAGGGACTCCTAGTGAGCTACTTCCTCTTTTGCTTAAGGATGTAGGCATTATTACAAGTTAATAAATAAGGGAAACATTATCTGGTGAATGTTCTCTGGGAGCGTTTTTCCAGCAAACGCTTCAAACTTGCCATGCCATACCAACTAAAGTTGCCATAGCAACTTTAGTAAATTGCCATGATTGAAGGTGAAAGATGTCATGTAGCACCTCATATTCTTCCTAAACCCTAAACCCTTAACCCTTAACTCAAATTTGAAGAAGTTTTCCTTCTATCCGCCTCAACAGCTAGGGCAAACTCTCATCTCCAAGCTTCGTCGACAAGTTTGTGGATTTACCTCCCCTCTGCCTATCACTTCGATGGCCAGTGGCGGGGAGGGAATGTTCGTGCCTCCGCTCCGGGTAGTAGTTTAGGTTAGGGTTTTTTAGCCTTGACTCTATGGATGGCGGCGCTTCTTCTTTGAGATTGTCTGTCGAGCTCCGATCCCCAACGAGTCTTTGGGGAGACAAGGTTATGGTTTCTCGTCGTGCGTGCGCAATCACGAGATTTGGTGTCAGGTGCTTCAGATCTATTCAAGGGTTCAACAACGACGATGACTGCGACTCTAGGACGTTGGTCCTTAGTGACGCATGCACGAAGACTTCTCGTCTGTCATTGACAAGGTCAAACCGGCTCCGGTAGGGAAGTGACGACAACGACACAGAGGCAGGTTGTTCTCGCGCCGGTAGTGGTCATTCGGTGATTTAGGAACCTTGATCAGATCGTTTCCACAAAAAAGAGCTAGCAAAATACAGGCACACATGATAAGTCTAGTACTCTAACCACCACCTAATCATCCTCTAGGCCGGGCTAGGGTCGGGCCAAGCTTGACAAAGCCTGGAGTCAAAATGTTGGGAAACGTAGTAATTTAAAAAATTTCCCTACGCACACGCAAGATCATGGTGATGCATAGCAACGAGAGGGGAGAGTGTCTTCCACGTGCCCTCATAGACCGTAAGCGGAAGCGTTATCAGAACGCGGTTGATGTAGTCGTACGTCTTCACGATCCGACTGATCCAAGTACCGAACGCACGGCACCTCCGAGTTCAGCACACGTTTAGCTCGGTGACGTCCCACGAACTCCGATCCAGCAGAGCTTCGAGGGAGAGTTCCGTCAGCACGACGGCGTGATGACGGTGATGATGATGCTACCGACGCAGGGCTTCGCCTAAGCACCGCTACGATATGACCGAGGTGGATTATGGTGGAGGGGGGCACTGCACACGGCTAAAAGATCAATGATCAATTTTTGTGTATCCAAGGGGTCCTCCCTCCCCGTATATAAAGGAGTAGAGGAGGGGGAGGGGGCCGGCCTCCTATGGCGCGCCCCATGAGGATTCCTACTCCCACCGGGAGTAGGACTCCCCCCTTCCAAGTAGGAGTAGGAGAGGGGAAGGAAGGGAGAGAAGGAAAGGGGGGCGCTGCCCCCTCCTTGTCCAATTCGGACTACAGGGAAGGGGGTGCGCGGCTGCCCTGGCCGCCCCTCCTCTTCTCCCACCAAGGCCCATTAGGCCCAATATACTCCCCGGGGGGTTCCGGTAACCCCCCGGTACTCCGGTATATGTCTGAAACCTCCCGAAACACTTCCGGTGTTCGAACATAGTCGTCCAATATATCGATCTTTACGTCTCGACCATTTCGAGACTCCTCGTCATGTCCGTGATCATATCCGGGACTCCGAATCACCTTTGGTACATCAAAACACAAAAACTCATAATACCGATCGTCACCGAACGTTAAGCGTGCGGACCCTACGGGTTCGAGAACTATGTAGACATGACCGAGACACGTCTCCGGTCAATAACCAATAGCGGAACCTTGATGTTCATATTGGCTCCTACATATTCTACGAAGATCTTTATCGGTCAAACCGCATAACAACATACGTTGTTCCCTTTGTTATCGGTATGTTACTTGCCCGAGATTCGATCGTCGGTATCTTAATACCTAGTTCAATCTCGTTACCGGCAAGTCTCTTTACTCGTTCCGTAATACATCATCCCGCAACTAACTCATTAGTTGCATTGCTTGCAAGGCTTATAGTGATGTGTATTACCGAGAGGGCCCAGAGATACCTCTCCAACAATCGGAGTGACAAATCCTAATCTCGATCTAGATTGACTCATATCATGATAAATGTTTATTATTCATGCTAGAATTGTATTAACCGGAAACATAATACATGTGTGAATACATAGACAAACATAGTGTCGCTAGTATGCCTCTACTTGACTAGCTCGTTAATCGAAGATGGTTGAGTTTCCTAACCATGGACATGAGTTGTCATTTGATTAACGGGATCACATCATTAGGAGAATGATGTGATTAACTTGACCCATTCCGTTAGCTTAACACTTGATCGTTTAGTATGTTGCTGTTGCTTTCTTCATGACTTATACATGTTCCTATGACTATGAGATTATGCAACTCCCGTTTACCGGAGGAACACTTTGTGTGCTACCAAACGTCACAATGTAAGTGGGTGATTATAAAGGTGCTTTACAGGTGTTTCCGAAGGTACTTGTTGAGTTGGCGTATATCGAGATTAGGATTTGTCACTCCGATTATCGGAGAGGTATCTCTGGGCCCACTCGGTAATACACATCACTATAAGCCTTGTAAGCATTGTAACTAATGAGTTAGTTGCGGGATGATGTATTACGGAACGAGTAAAGAGACTTGCCGGTAACGAGATTGAACTAGGTATTGAGATACCGACGATCGAATCTCGGGCAAGTAACATACCGATGACAAAGGGAACAACGTATGTTGTTATGCGGTTTGACCGATAAAGATCTTCGTAGAATATGTGGGAGCCAATATGAGCATCCAGGTTCCGCTATTGGTTATTGACCGGAGACGTGTCTCGGTCATGTCTACATAGTTCCCGAACCCGTAGGGTCCGCACGCTAAAAGTTTGGTGACGATCGATATTATGAGTTTTTGTGTTTTGATGTACAGAAGGTAGTTCGGAGTTCCGGATATGATCACAAACATGACGAGGAGTCTCGAAATGGTCGAGACGTAAAGATCGATATATTGGATGACTATGTTCGGACACCGGAAGTGTTTCGGGAAGTTTCGGACATTTACTGGAGTACCGAGGGGTTACCGGAACCCCCCGGGGAGTATATTGGGCCTAATGGGCCTTAGTGGGAGAAGAGGAGGGGTGGCCAGGGCAGCCGCGCCCCCCCTCCCCCTCTAGTCCGAATTGGACAAGGAAGGGGCGCGGCGCCCCCCTTTTTCCTTCTCCTCCCCTCTCCCTTCCTTCCCTTCTCCTACTCCAACAAGGAAAGGAGGAGTCCTACTCCCGGTGGGAGTAGGACTCCCCCCTTGGCGCGCCCTCCTTGGCCGGCCGCCTCTCCCCCTTGCTCCTTTATATACGGGGGCAGGGGGCACCTCTAGACACACAAGTTGATCTGTTGATCTCTCCCAGCCGTGTGCGGTGCCCCCCTCCACCATAATCCACCTCGGTCATATCGTAGTGGTGCTTAGGCGAAGCCCTTCGTCGGTAGCAACATCATCACCGTCATCACGCCGTCGTGCTGATGGAACTCTCCCGTAAAGCTCTGCTGGATCGGAGTTCGCGGGACGTCATCGAGCTGAACATGTGCTGAACTCGGAGGTGCCGTACGTTCGGTACTTGGATTGGTCGAATCGTGAAGACGTACGACTACATCAACCGCGTTGTGCTAACGCTTTCGCTTTCGGTCTATGAGGGTATGTGGACAACACTCTCCCCTCTCGTTGCTATGCATCATCATGATCTTGCGTGTGCGTAGGAATTTTTTTGAAATTACTACGTTGCCCAACTGTGGTATCAGAGCCAGGTTTATGCGTAGATGTTATATGCACGAGTAGAACACAAGTGAGTTGTGGGCGATACAAGTCATGCTGCTTACCAGCATGTCATACTTTGGTTCGGCGGTATTGTTGGATGAAGCGGCCGGACCGACATTACGCGTACGCTTACGCGAGACTGGTTCTACCGACATGCTTTGCACACATGTGGCTGGCGGGTGTCAGTTTCTCCAACTTTAGTTGAACCGAGTGTGGCTACGCCCGGTCCTTGAGAAGGTTAAAACAGCACTAACTTGACGAACTATCGTTGTGGTTTTGATGCGTAGGTAAGAACGGTTCTTGCTTAGCCCGTAGCAGCCACGTAAAACTTGCAACAACAAAGTGGAGGATGTCTAACTTGTTTTTGCAGGCATGTTCTAATGTGATATGGTCAAAGCATGATGCTATATTTTATTGTATGAGATGATCATGTTTTGTAACCGAGTTATCGGCAACTGGTAGGAGCCATATGGTTGTCGCTTTATTGTATGCAATGCAATCGCCCTGTAATTGCTTTACTTTATCACTAAGCGGTAGCGATAGTCGTAGAAGCAATAGTTGGCAAGACGACAACGATGCTACGATGGAGATCAAGGTGTCGCGCCGGTGACGATGGTGATCATGATGGTGCTTCGGAGATGGAGATCACAAGCACAAGATGATGATGGCCATATCATATCACTTATATTGATTGCATGTGATGTTTATCTTTTATGCATCTTATTTTGCTTTGATTGATGGTAGCATTATAATATGATCTCTCACTAAATTTCAAGATAAAAGTGTTCTCCCTGAGTATGCACCGTTGCCAAAGTTTGTCGTGCCGAGACACCACGTGATGATCGGGTGTGATAAGCTCTACGTTCATCTACAACGGGTGCAAGCCAGTTTTGCACACGTAGAATACTCAGGTTAAACTTGACGAGCCTAGCATGTGCAGATATGGCCTCGGAACACTGAGATCGAAAGGTCGAGCGTGAATCATATAGTAGATATGATCAACATAGTGATGTTCACCATTGAATACTACTCCATCTCACGTGATGATCGGACATGGTTTAGTTGATTTGGATCACGTGATCACTTAGATGATTAGAGGGATGTCTATCTAAGTGGGAGTTCTTAAGTAATATGATTAATTGAACTTAAATTTATCATGAACTTATGTAACACCCTGAGAATCATGCTACAGTAACCCCCTGTGATTAAGCTAATCATATTGCTAAACAGGGCTAGATCACATTTGAACCACACCCTTGTCAGACTCCTAGTTCAAACTTCAAATATAATTAAAGTGGAAAATAAAAGTTTTCAAAAATTCAAACAGAAATGTTCAGTGGGTTCTAAATAATACACTGGTAATTATGGTGGAGAAAACACATTTTTATAAAATGTCTAAATACTTTTAAATGAAATAAAACAGAGAAGGAAATAAACAAAAACAGAAAACAGAAAACAAAACAGAAAAAGAAAACAGGGGGGGAAAGGGCCCGCTTCCCCCCCCACTAGACCCGCGGCCCAAACCCCCCCGGCCCAAGCTGGGCTGCCACCCGCGCCCCGCGCCCCGGCCCAGCCCACCTCCCCCCCCCCGCGTCCCCTTCCTGTTCCCCCGACCGGGTCGGAACAGGGGAGCGTCGCCGCCGCACCCCCTCGCCGGCGACGGGGAGGATAAGGGCGCCAGCTCCCCCGCCTCCTCGGGCCTCTCTCCCACTCGCCCCCCTCTCCCTCGGCCTCTGCGCCTTCTCCCCCGCCAGATCCCCCTCCCTCTCCCCTCCGTTCCCCTCTGCCCGCGCGTGCTCGCCGCCGTTCACCGTCGAACTCGCGGTCACCTTGCCCCGATCGCCTCGACGACGTGCCCGAACGACTCCCCGCCGTCGACTACGCCGACTGCGCCCTCGGGAACGAGCCGAGCGCCTCTGCACCGGCCTCCCCGAGCTCGTCTTCAACCTACGGCCGCCGTCGTTCGTCGCCGATTCCGGCTGCCCCGCGCCCTCCCCGAGCTCACTGCCACTCCCTACAGCCGCGCGGTGAGCTCCTCTACCTCCTCCCCCTCTCCGCTAGCTCGCTCGCGCTCCGTAGCTGCTTCCCCGCGCGTGCCCGAACGCCACGCCGCGGAGCTCGCCGCCGGCGTGTCTCCGGTGACCAAATGGTCACGGGCGTTGGCCCGCTAGCCCGACCGCACCGTGCCGCACCCACCTAGCTAGCTAGTTCGGCCGTTCGCGCGCTCTAGCGTAGCTTCCGTCGGGCACCCGTAGCACCTCGCCGCCGGCGAGCTTGTAGCGGTCGCCCCCGGCCGTCCCAGCCCCTCCGACCACCGCCGTTGGACGCGCGACGTCGAGCCGCGTCGAACGCGCCCAGCCCCGCCTCCGCAAACCCACTGTGGGTGAAACCCGCGCCCCTCCCGCGCGCGCCGCCGTGCGTTTTGGTCGCCGGCGATACTCCGGCGCCGGCCGCCGACGTGGCACACCTGGGGCCACCCCTGGGTCACTGCCAGTGGCCCCCACGGGCCCAGTTGACTGGGTTGACCCAGTCAACTGCTGACTGGGCAGGCCCAGTCACTGACATGCGGGCCCCGCCGCAAAAATTAAAAAAAAAGAAAGAAAAGAAAATGTTTTTATAAATAAAAATAATTAGTTTAATTAATCTCTCACTGACAGGTGGGCCCAGTAGCTAATTAACTAAAGATTAATTAGTTTAATCCTCTGTTAACCCACTGTCTATGACAGGTGGGTCCCCCTTGTCAGTTTGACCAGTCAACCCGGGCTGTCGACCGCTGACGTCACTCCTACGTCACGCTGACGTCATATCCCTTTTTCTGTTAAATTAAGTAATTCCAGAAATTCAAATAAACTTTGAAAATTCATATCTTTTAAACCGTAACTCGGATGAAAATGTTTCCTATATGAAAGTTGCTCAGAACGACGAGACGAATCCGAATACGCAGTCCGTTCGTCCACCACACCTCCCTAACCTATCGATCTAGCAACTTTCCCCCTCCGGTCCGTCTGTCCGAAAACGCGAAACATCGGGAATACCTCCCGGATGTCCTCCCCCTTCACCGGTACCACCTACTGTCGCGTTAGGACACCCCTAGCACCGCTCACTGTCATGTCACGCATCGTCATGCTTATGTTTGCATTGTATTTACTATTTCCTCCCCCTCTTCTCTCCGGTAGACTACGAGACCGACACTGCTGCTGCCCAGTTCGACTACGGAGTCGACGACCCCTCCTACTTGCCAGAGCAACCAGGCAAGCCCCCCCCCCTTGATCACCAGATATCGCCTATTCTTCTCTATACTGCTTGCATTAGAGTAGTGTAGCATGTTACTGCTTTTCGATATCCTATCCTGATGCATAGCCTATCCTTGCTACTACTGTTGATACCTTTACCTGCAATCCTACATGCTTAGTATAGGATGCTAGATTTCCATCAGTGGCCCTACATTCTTGTCCGTCTGCTGTGCTATACTATCGGGTCGTGATCACCTGGGCGGTGATCACGGGTATATACTTATATACTACATACATGACACATGTGATGGCTAAAGTCGGGTCGGCTCGTAGGAGTACCCGCAAGTGGATCTTTGTGGCGGAGCGACAGGGCAGGTTGAGACCGCCTAGGTGAGAGGTGGGCCTGGCCCTGGTCGGCGTTCGCGGATACTTAACACGCTTAACGAGATCTTGGTATTTGATCTGAGTCTGGCCATTTGGTCTATACGCACTAACCATCTACGCGGGAGTAGTTATGGGTATCCCGGCGTCGTGGTATCAGCCGAAGCCTTCTTGACGTCAGCGACTGAGTGGCGCGCGCCGGATTGGACTGGAACGCCACTAGGCTAGGTCTGCTTCCGGCCGCGTACGCAACGTGCAGGTGTGCATAGGGCGATGGGCCCAGACCCCTGCGCGCATAGGGTTAGACCGGCGTGCTGACCGCTCTGTTGTGCTTAGGTGGGGCTGCGACGCGTTGATCTTACAAGGCCGGGCATGACCCAGGAAAGTGTGTCCGGCCAAATGGGATCGAGCGTGTTGGGTTATGTGGTGCACCCCTGCAGGGAAGTTTATCTATTCGAATAGCCGTGTCCCTCGGTAAAAGGACGACCCGGAGTTGTACCTTGACCTTATGACAACTAGAACTGGATACTGAATAAAATACACCCTTCCAAGTGCCAGATACATCCCGGTGATCCCTCTCTAACAGGGCGACGAGGAGGGGATTGCCGGGTAGGATTATGCTATGCGATGCTACTTGGAGGACTTCAATCTACTCTCTTCTACATGCTGCAAGATGGAGATGTCCAGAAGCGTAGTCTTCGACAGGACTAGCTATCCCCCTCTTATTCCGGCATTCTGCAGTTCAGTCCACTGATATGCCTCTTTACACATATACCCATGCATATGTAGTGTAGCTCCTTGCTTGCGAGTACTTTGGATGAGTACTCACGGTTGCTTTTCTCCCTCTTTCCCCTTTCTATATCGGATTGTCGCAATCAGATGTTGGAGTTCAGGAGCCAGACGCCACCGTCGACGACGACTCCCACGGCACTGGAGGTGCCTACTACTACGTGCAGGCCGCTGACGACGACCAGGAGTAGTTAGGAGGTCCCAGGCAGGAGGCCTTGCCTCTTCGATCGTTGCTACTTTTGTGCTAGCCTTCTTAAGGCAAACTTGTTTAACTTATGTCTGTACTCAGATATTGTTGCTTTCGCTGACTCGTCTATGATCGAGCACTTGTATTCGAGCCCTCGAGGCCCCTGGCTTGTATTATAATGCTTGTATGACTTATTTATGTTTTAGAGTTGTGTTGTGATATCTTCCCGTGAGTCCCTGATCGTGATCGTACACATTTGCGTGCATGATTAGTGTACGGTCAAATCGGGGGCGTCACAACTTAGTACCTGATAGTATTTTGCTTGTCTATGTTGTTGTAGATAGATGACCCGTGCTGTTGTTCCGTTGAATTTTAATGCGTTCCTTGAAAAAGCAAAGTTGAAAGATGATGGTAGCAATTACACGGACTGGGTCCGTAACTTGAGGATTATCCTCATTGCTGCATAGAAGAATTACATCCTGGAAGCACCGCTAGGTGCCAGACCTGCTGCAGGAGCAACACCAGATGTTATGAACGTCTGACAGAGCAAAGCTGATGACTACTCGAAAGTTCAGTGTGCCATGCTTTACGGCTTAGAACCGGGACTTCAACGACGTTTTGCACGTGATGGAGCATATGAGATGTTCCAAGAGTTGAAGTTAATATTTCAAACAAATGCCCGGATTGATAGATATGAAGTCTCCAATAAGTTCTACAGCTGCAAGATGGAGGAGAATAGTTCTGTCAGTGAGCATATACTCAGAATGTCTGGGTATAACAATCACTTGATTCAATTGGCAGTTAATCTTCCATATGATAGTGTCATTGACAGAATTCTTCAATCACTGCCACCAAGCTACAAGAGCTTCGTGATGAACTATAATATGCAAGGGATGGATAAGACAATTCCCGAGCTCTTCGCGATGCTAAAGGCTGCGGAGGTAGAAATCAAGAAGGAGCATCAAGTGTTGATGGTCAACATGACCACCAGTTTCAAGAAAAAGGGTAAAGGGAAGAAGAAGGGGAACTTCAAGAAGAACGGCAAACAAGTTGCTGCTCAGGAGAAGAAACCCAAGTTCGGACCTAAGCCTGAGACTGAGTGCTTCTACTGCAAACAGACTGGTCACTGGAAGCGGAACTGCCCCAAGTATTTGGCGGATAAGAAGGATGGCAAGGTGAACAAAGGTATATGTGATATACATGTTATTGATGTGTACCTTACTAGAGCTCACAGTAGCACCTGGGTATTTGATACTGGTTCTGTTACTAATATTTGCAAATCGAAACAGGGACTGCGGATTAAGCGAAGACTGGCTAAGGACGAGGTGACGATGCGCGTGGGAAATGGTTCCAAAGTCGATGTGATCGCCATCGGCACGCTACCTCTACATCTACCTTCGGGATTAGTTTTAGACCTAAATAATTGTTATTTGGTGGCAACGTTGAGCATGAACATTATATCTGGATCTTGTTTGATGCGAGACGGTTATTCATTTAAATCTGAGAATAATGGTTGTTATATTTATATGAGTAATATCTTTTATGGTCATGCACCCTTGGAGAGTGGTCTATTTTTGTTGAATCTCGATAGTAGTGATACACATATTCATAATGTTGAAGCCAAAAGATGCAGAGTTGATAATGATAGTGCAACTTATTTGTGGCACTGCCGTTTGGGTCATATCGGTGTAAAGCGCATGAAGAAACTCCATACTGATGGACTTTCGGAATCACTTGATTATGAATCACTTGGTACTTGCGAACCATGCCTTATGGGCAAGATGACTAAAACGCCGTTCTCCGGAACAATGGAGCGAGCAACAGATCTGTTGGAGATCATACATACTAATGTATGTGGTCCGATGAATATTGAGGCTCGCGGTGGGTATCGTTATTTTCTCACCTTCACAGATGATTTGAGTAGATATGGGTATATCTACTTAATGAAACATAAATCTGAAACATTTGAAAAGTTCAGAGAATTTCAGAGTGAAGTGGAAAATCATCGTAACAAGAAAATAATGTTTCTACGATCTGATCGTGGAGGAGAATATTTGAGTTATGAGTTTGGTCTACATTTGAAACAATGCGGAATAGTTTCGCAACTCACGCCACCCGGAACACCACAGCATAATGGTGTGTCCGAACGTCGTAATCGTACTTTACTAGATATGGTGCAATCTATGATGTCTCTTACTGATTTACCGCTATCGTTTTGGGGTTATGCTCTTGAGACGGCTGCATTCACGTTAAATAGGGCACCATCTAAATCCGTTGAGACGACGCCTTATGAACTGTGGTTTGGCAAGAAACCAAAGTTATCGTTTCTTAAAGTTTGGGGCTGCGATGCTTATGTGAAAAAGCTTCAACCTGATAAGCTCGAACCCAAATCGGATAAATGTGTCTTCATAGGATACCCAAAAGAAACTGTTGGGTACACCTTCTATCACAGATCCGAAGGCAAGACATTCATTGCTAAGAATGGATCCTTTCTAGAGAAGGAGTTTCTCTCGAAAGAAGTGAGTGGGAGGAAAGTAGAACTTGATGAGGTAACTGTACCTGCTCCCTTGTTGGAAAGTAGTTCATCACAAAAACCGGTTCCTGTGACCTCTAAACCAATTAGTGAGGAAGCTAATGATGATGATCATGAAACTTCAGATCAAGTTACTACCGAACCTTGTAGGTCAACCAGAGTAAGATCCGCACCAGAGTGGTACGGTAATCTTGTTCGGGAAGTCATGTTACTAGACCATGACGAACCTACGAACTATGAGGAAGCGATGATGAGCGCAGATTCCGCAAAATGGCTTGAAGCCATGAAATCTGAGATGGGATCCATGTATGAGAACAAAGTGTGGACTTTGGTTGACTTGCCCGATGATCGACAAGCCATCAAGAATAAATGGATCTTCAAGAAGAAGACAGACGCTGACGGTAATATTACTGTCTACAAAGCTCGACTTGTTGCGAAAGGTTTTCGACAAGTTCAAGGAGTTGACTACGATGAGACCTTCTCACCCGTAGCGATGCTTAAGTCCGTCCGAATCATGTTAGCTATTGCCACATTTTATGATTATGAAATTTGGCAAATGGATGTAAAGACTGCATTCCTGAATGGATTTCTGGAAGAAGAGTTGTATATGATGCAACCTGAAGGTTTTATCGATCCAAAAGGTGCTAACAAAGTGTGCAAGCTCCAGCGATCCATTTATGGACTGGTGCAAGCCTCTCGGAGTTGGAATAAACGTTTTAATAGTGTGATTAAAGCATATGCTTTTATACAGACTTTTGGAGAAGCCTGTATTTACAAGAAAGTGAGTGGGAGCTCTGTAGCATTTCTAATATTATATGTGGATGACATATTGTTGATTGGAAATGATATAGAATTTCTGGATAGCATAAAAGGATACTTGAATAAGAGTTTTTCAATGAAGGACCTCGGAGAAGCTGCTTACATATTGGGCATCAAGATCTATAGAGATAGATCAAGACGCTTGATAGGACTTTCACAAAGCACATACCTTGACAAAGTTTTGAAGTTCAAAATGGATCAAGCAAATAAAGGGTTCTTGCCTGTGTTACAAGGTGTGAAGTTGAGTCAGACTCAATGCTTGACCACTGCAGAAGATAGAGAGAAAATGAAAGATGTTCCCTGTGCTTCAGCCATAGGCTCTATCATGTATGCAATGCTGTGTACCAGACCTGATGTGTGCCTTGCTATTAGTTTAGCAGGGAGGTACCAAAGTAATCCAGGAGTGGATCACTGGACAGCGGTCAAGAACATCCTGAAATACCTGAAAATGACTAAGGATATGTTTCTCGTTTATGGAGGTGACAAAGAGCTCGTCGTAAAAGGTTACGTCGATGCAAGCTTTGACACTGATCCGGACGATTCTAAATCGCAAACCAGATACGTGTTTATATTGAACGGTGGAGCTGCCAGTTGGAGCAGTTCTAAACAAAGCATTGTGGCGGGATCTACGTGTGAAGCGGAGTACATTGCTGCTTTGGAAGCAACAAATGAAGGAGTCTGGATGAAGGAGTTCGTATCCGATCTAGGTGTCATACCTAGTGCATCGGGTCCAATGAAAATCTTTCGTGACAATACTAGTGCAATTGCCTTGGCAAAGGAATCCAGATTTCACAAGAGAACCAAGCACATCAAGAGACGCTTCAACTCCATCCGGGATCAAGTCCAGGTGGGAGACATAGAGATTTGCAAGATACATACGGATCTGAATGTTGCAGACCCGTTGGCTAAGCCTCTTCCACGAGCAAAACATAATCAGCACCAAGGCTCCATGGGTGTTAGAATCATTACCGTGTAATCCAGATTATTGACTCTAGTGCAAGTGGGAGACTGAAGGAAATATGCCCTAGAGGCAATAATAAAGTTATTATTTATTTCCTCATATCATGATAAATGTTTATTATTCATGCTAGAATTGTATTAACCGGAAACATAATACATGTGTGAATACATAGACAAACATACCGATGACAAAGGGAACAACATATGTTGTTATGCGGTTTGACCGATAAAGATCTTCGTAGAATATGTGGGAGCCAATATGAGCATCCAGGTTCCGCTATTGGTTATTGACCGGAGACGTGTCTCGGTCATGTCTACATAGTTCTCGAACCCGTAGGGTCCGCACGCTTAAAGTTTGGTGACGATCGATATTATGAGTTTTTGTGTTTTGATGTACAGAAGGTAGTTCGGAGTTCCGGATATGATCACGGACATGACGAGGAGTCTCGAAATGGTCGAGACGTAAAGATCGATATATTGGATGACTATGTTCGGACACCGGAAGTGTTTCGGGAGGTTTCGGACATTTACTGGAGTACCGGGGGGTTACCGGAACCCCCCGGGGAGTATATTGGGCCTAATGGGCCTTAGTGGGAGAAGAGGAGGGGCGGCCAGGGCAGCCGCGCGCCCCCTCGCCCTCTAGTCCGAATTGGATAAGGAAGGGGGGCGGCGCCCCCCTTTTTTCCTTCTCCTCCTCTCTCCCTTCCTTCCCTTCTCCTACTCCAACAAGGAAAGGAGGAGTCCTACTCCCGTTGGGAGGAGGACTCCTCCCTTGGCGCGCCGTCCTTGGTCGGCCGCCTCTCCCCCCTTGCTCCTTTATATACGGGGGCAGGGGGGCACCTCTAGACACAAAGTTGATCTGTTGATCTCTCCCAGCCGTGTGCGGTGCCCCCCTCCACCATAATCCACCTCGGTCATATCATAGTGGTGCTTAGGTGAAGCCCTGCGTCGGTAGTAACATCATCACCGTCATCACGCCTTCGTGCTGACGGTACTCTCCCGTAAAGCTCTACTGGATCGGAGTTTGTGGTACGTCATCGAGCTGAACGTGTGCTGAACTCGGAGGTGCCGTACGTTCGGTACTTGGATCGGTCGGATCGTGAAGACGTATGACTACATCAACCGCGTTGTGCTAACGCTTCCGCTTTCGGTCTACGAGGGTACGTGGACAACACTCTCCCCTCTCGTTGCAATGCATCACCATGATCTTGCGTGTGCGTAGGAATTTTTTTGAAATTACTACGTTCCCCAACAGTATCTAGGGCAGTTCCACTTCCAGTGACCATTTCCTTTACAGTAGAAGCACTCAGTTTCAGGATTGGGTCTAGCTTTGGGCTTCTTCACGGGAGCAGCAACTTGCTTGCCATTCTTTTTGAAGTTCCCCTTCTTCCCTTTGCCCTTTTCTTGAAACTAGTGGTCTTGTCAACCATCAACACTTGATGCTTTTCTTGATTTCTACCTTCGTCGATTTCAGGATCACGAAGAGCTTGGGAATCGTTTCCGTTATCCCTTGCATATTATAGTTCATCACGAAGTTCTAGTAACTTGGTGATAGTGACTAGAGAACTCTGTCAATCACTATCTTATCTGGAAGATTAACTCCCACTTGATTCAAGTGATTGTAGTACTCAGACATTCTGAGCACATGCTCACTAGCTGAGCTATTCTCCTCCATCTTGTAGGCAAAGTACTTGTCAAAGGTCTCATACCTTTCGACATGGGCATGAGTCTGAAATACTAATTCCAACTCTTGGAACATCTCATATGCTCCTTGGGGTTTCAAAAACGTATTTGAAGCCTCGATTCTAAGCCGTAAAGTACGGTGCACTAAATTATCAAGTAGTCATCATATAGAGCTTGCCAAACGTTCATAACGTCTGCATTTGCTCCTGCAATCAGTCTGTCACCTAGCGGTGCATCAGGGACACAATTCTTCCGTGTAGCAATGAGGATAATCCTCAAGTTATGGACCCAGTCCGTGTAATTGCTACCATCATCTTTCAACTTTGCTTTCTCAAGGAACGCATTAAAATTCAACGGAACAACAGCACAGGCCATCTATCTACAACAACATTGACATGCAAAATACTATCAGGTACTAAGTTCATGATAAATTAAAGTTCAATTTAATCAAATTACTTTAAGAACTCCCGCTTAGATAGACATCCCTCTAATCATCTAAGTGATCACGTGATCCATATCAACTAAACCATGTCCGATCATCACGTGAGATGGAGTAGTTTTCAATGGTGAACATCACTATGTTGATCATATCTACTATATGATTCACGCTCGACCTTTTGGTCTCAGTGTTCCGAGGCCATATCTGCATATGCTAGGCTCGTCAAGTTTAACCCGAGTATTCTGCGTGTGCAAAACTGGCTTGCACCCGTTGTATGTGAACGTAGAGCTTATCACACCCGATCATCACGTGGTGTCTCGGCACGACGAACTTTCGCAACGGTGCATACTCAGGGAGAACACTTATACCTTGAAATTTAGTGAGAGATCATCTTATAATGCTACCGTCGATCTAAGCAAAATAAGATGCATAAAAGATAAACATCACATGCAATCAATATAAGTGATATGATATGGCCATCATCATCTTGTGCCTTTGAACTCCATCTCCAAAGCACCGTCATGATCACCATCGTCACCGGCGCGACACCTTGATCTCCATCGTAGCATCGTTGTCGTCTCGCCAACTATTGCTTCTACGACTATCGCTACCGCTTAGTGATAAAGTAAAGCAATTACAGGGCGTTTGCATTGCATACAATAAACACTACAAAAGAAATACACTTCCGTGATGATACGTGTTTGTCACAGTTGGTCACGTTTTCTGTCATGCATGTACATCCATGACAAATTTATGACAGAATCAAGATAGTCATACCTGTGCTGTCGTAGAAGTGTTCCATGACATTACCAAAATTATCATCACGGAAGTGTCCATTTCCATGACGATAAATCGCACGTCACAGAAGTGATTTCGTCAAGGGTGACCGATACGTGGCATCCACCGTAACGGAACGCCGTTAAGCTATCGGGTCCGGTTTTGGATCCGATAACCCGTTAACAGCCCCGACCAATGGGGATTTTCCACGTGTAAAATCATCATTGGCTGAAGGAAACACGTGTCAGCTCCGTGTTGGCACAGGTGTCACTCATCCAATGGGCGAGATGCGCCTATGATATGTTAACACGTGGATGATAACCCACAAGTATAGGGGATCGCAACAGTTTTCGAGGGTAGAGTATTCAACCCAAATTTATTGATTCGACACAAGGGGAGCCAAAGAATATTCTCAAGTATTAGCAGTTGAGTTGTCAGTTCAACCACACCTGGATAACTTAGTATCTGCAGCAAAGTATTTAGTAGCAAAGTAATATGATAGTAGTGGTAACGGTAACAAAAGTAACGGTAGCAAAAGTAATATTTTTGGTGTTTTGTAGTGATTGTAACAGTAGCAACCGGAAAGTAAATAAGCGAAGAACAATATGTGAAAAGCTCGTAGGCATTGTATCGGTGATGGAAAATTATGCCGGGTGCGGTTCATCATGTAACAATCATAACCTAGGGTGACACAGAACTAGCTCCAATTCATCAATGTAATGTAGGCATGTATTCTGAATATAGTCATACGTGCTTATGGAAAAGAACTTGCATGACATCTTTTGTCCTACCCTCCCGTGGCAGCGGGGTCCTAATGGAAACTAAGGGATGTTAAGGCCTACTTTTAATAGAGTACCGGAACAAAGCATTAGCACATAGTGAATACATGAACTCCTCAAACTATGGTCATCACCGGGAGTGGTCCCGATTATTGTCACTTCGGGGTTGCCGGATCATAACACATAGTAGGTGACTATAGACTTGCAAGATAGGATCAAGAACTCACATATATTCATGAAAACATAATAGGTCCAGATCTGAAATCATGGCACTCGGGCCCTAGTGACAAGCATTAAGCATACCAAAGTCATAGCAACATCAATCTCAGAACATAGTGGATACTAGGGATCAAACCCTAACAAAACTAACTCGATTACATGATAGATCTCATCCAACCCATCACCGTCTAGCAAGCCTACGATGGAATTACTCACGCACGGCAGTGAGCATCATGAAATTGGTGATGGAGGATGGTTGATGATGACGACGGCGACGAATCCCCCTCTCCGGAGCCCTGAACGGACTCCAGATCAGCCCTCCCGAGAGGTTTTAGGGCTTGGCGGCGGCTCCGTATCGTAAAACGTGATGAATCCTTCCCTCTGATTTTTTTCTCCCCGAAAGTGAATATATGGAGTTGGAGTTGAGGTCGGTGGAGCGTCAGGGGGCCCACGAGGTAGGGGGCGCGCCCTCCACCCTCGTGGACAGGGTGTGGGCCCCCTGACGTGGATTTTTATTCCGGTATTTTTCTTATTTTCCAAATAGATGTTCCGTGGAGTTTCAGGTCATTCCGAGAACTTTTGTTTCTGCACATAAATAACACCATGGAAAGTCTGCTGAAAACAGCGTCAGTCCGGGTTAGTTCCATTCAAATCATGCAAGTTAGAGTCCAAAACACGGGCAAAAGTGTTTGGAAAAGTAGATACGACGGAGACGTATCAACTCCCCCAAGCTTAAACCTTTGCTTGTCCTCAAGCAATTCAGTTGATAAACTGAAAGTGATAAGGAAAAACTTATAGAAACTCTGTTTGCTCTTGTTGTTGTAAATATGTAAAGCCAGCATTCAAGTTTTCAGCAAAGATTATGACAAACCACATTTGCAATAACTCTCAGGTCTCATGTTTACTCATATCAATGGCATAATCAACTAGCAAGCGATAATAATAAATCTCGGATGGCAACACTTTCTCAAAACAATCATAATATGATATAACAGGATGGTATCTCACTAGCCCTTTCTGAGACCGCAAAACATAAATGCAGAGCACCTTTAAAGATCAAGGACTGACTAGAAATTGTAATTCATGGTAAAAGAGATCCAGTCATAGTCATACCCAATATAAATTAATAGTAATGGATGCAAATGACAGCAGCGCTCTCCAGCTAGTGCTTTTTAGTAAGAGGGTGATGACTCAACATAAAAGTAAATAGATAGGCCCTTCGCAGAGGGAAGCAGGGATTTGTAGAGGTGCCAGAGCTCGGTTTTGAAATAGAGATAAATAATTTTTTGAGCGGCATACTTTCATTGTCAACATAACAACCAAGAGATGGTGATATCTTCCATGCTACACACATTATAGGCGGTTCCCAAACAGAATGGTAAAGTTTATACTCCCCCTCCACCAACAAGCATCAATCCATGGCTTGCTCGAAACAACGAGTGCCTCCAACTAGTAACAGTCCTAGGGGGAGTTTTGTTTGCAATTATTTTGATTTAGTTTGCATAAAGCATGGGACTGGGCATCCCGGTGACCAGCCATTTTCTCGTGAATGAGGAGCGGAGTCCACTCCTCTTGAGAATAACCAGCCTAGCATGGAAGATAAGGGCAGCCCTAGTTGATACATGAGCTATTCGAGCATACAAAATAGAATGTTTATTTGAAGGTTTAGAGTTTGGCACATACAAATTTACTTGGAACGGCAGGTAGATAGCGCATATAGGAAGGTATAGTGGACTCATATGGCATAACTTTGGGGTTTAAGGGATTGGATGCACAAGCAGTATTCCCGCTTAGTACAAGTGAAGGCTAGCAAAAGACTGGGAAGCGACCAACTAGAGAGCGGCAACAGTCATGAACATGCATTAAAATTAATAAACATTGAGTGCAAGCATGAGTAGGATATAATCCACCATGAACATAAATATCGTGAAGGCTATGTTGATTTGTTTCAACTACATGTGTGAACATGTGCCAAGTCGAGTCACTTAAATCATTCAAAGGAGGATACCACCCCACTATACCACATCACAACCATTTTAATAGCATGTTGGCACGCAAGGTAAACCATTATAACTCATAGCTAATCAAGCATGGCACAAGCAACTATGATCTCCAATTGTCATTGCAAGCATGTTTATTCATAATAGGCTGAATCAGGAACGATAAACTCATCATATTTACAAAAACAAGAGAGGTCGAGTTCATACCAGCTTCTCTCATCTCAGTCAGTCCATCATATATCGTCATAATTGCCTTTCACTTGCATGACCGAACGATGTAAAAATAATAAGAGTGCACGTGCATTGGACTAAGCTGGAATCTGCGAGCATTCAATAAACAGGAGAAGACAAGGCAATATGGGCTCTTGGTTAAATCAACAATAATGCATATAAGAGCCACTTCAACAATTTAATTATGGTCTTTTCCTATCGACCCCCAAAGAAAAGAAAATAAATAAAACTATTTACACGGGAAAGCTCCCAACAAGCAAAAGAAGAACAAGAAATCTTTTTGGGTTTTCTTTTTAATTATTACTACTACAGCAAGAAATAAACTAACTAAAAGCTATTACTAATCTTTTTGTTTTTCTTAAGATTTATCAAACACACAAGAAGAAAGCAAGAAAAAGAAAATAAACTAGCATGGATATTACAGTGAAAGAGTATGAGCACCGACATCTAGCAATGAGTGTGTGTGACCATAAATGTAATGTCGGTGGGAAATACGTACTCCCCCAAGCTTAGGCTTTTGGCCTAAGTTGGTTCATTGCCACGGATGGCCTGGCGGATAGCCGTAGTTGTAGCCGGGGTCGTACTGAGCTGCGGCAGTTATTGCCTCCTGAGCTGCAGCGTGGCGGCGAGCTGCCTCCGCCCTCCTCTCGTACTCATCTGCCTCCTCTCTGGTAATAACATATCTTCCTTTTGCCTGATAATCAAAGAAGGCAGGAGCAGGGAGAGTAATACGGATAGCACGACGTTTGTCAAAGATTAAGCGATACCGAAGAGGTGATTCATTCCTCTCGATAAACTTGTGGTGGACCATAGCATTATAGTCTAAATAAGTAGGAGGCAACTCAATATCATCCTCACGAATGTCCACACCAAGAAAATCAGCTAAGCGGGTTGCATAAATTCCTCCAAAGAAATCTCCATTAAATCTATTATGATGCAACCTACGTGCAACAATGGCTCCCAAGTTATAAGTTTTGTCTCCTAACACAGCACTCCTAAGAATACTAAGATCAGGGACACACATGTGACATGCTTCATCTTTACCATTTATGCACCTACCTATGAAGAGATCAAAATAATGTATAGCAGGAAAATGAATGCTCCCTATGGTAGCTTGTGCTATATCTCTAGATTCCCCCACAGTTATACTAGCAAGAAAATTTCTAAATTCAGATTTGCGAGGTTCACTAGCACTACCCCATTGTGGAAGTTTGCAAGCAGTGGTAAAATCCTCTAAGTCCATAGTATAAGATTTTTCATAGAGATCAAACAGGACAGTTGGAGAATTACGTGAAGATGAAAATTCAAACCTCCTCACAAATAAACTAGTGAGATAGTGGTATTGGCGGCACTTCTCTGCTTCGAAGCTCACAAGATCAGCGTTACGCAAATATGCATTAAATTCTTCCTTGATTCCCGTTCGATCCATAAAGTTTTCTGAAGGCCATTCACAAGGCCGCACTGGAGCGTCCCTTGGTGGCTCATCGTCAGCATCACGCATTGCAAGCCGGGGTCCTTGCTTCCTTGAAGAACCACCTTGGAACATTTTCCTAAGCATATTTCTTCCTCTAAAAAATTTCTGAATTTTTTAGTAACTTCAAATGAAAGTGAGCCAAACTCAATAAAATTGATAGCAACTACTCCTACAAGTGCCTAGAGCCTATATCATGCATTAGAACTACTTGGAACCATATAAATTTGACATGCAAGCTCAAGAACATGGTCACCTAGGCAGCACAAATTTGCAATGAATAAAGCACTAGAACAAAAACTAATTGGACCAATGGAGGAGTCACATACCAAGGAACAATCTCCCCAATCAGTTTTTTGAGAGGTGCTTTGAGCAAGGAGATCGAAAATCACAGCAAAACGAGCTAGAACTCGTGCTTGAGCTGGATGGTGATTTTTTTGGGAGGAAGAAGTGTGTGGGTGCAGGAATAAGTGGAGGGGGCCACCATGGGCCCACGAGGCAGGGGGCGCGCCCTGGGGGGTAGGGCGCTCCCTCCACCCTCGTGGCCAGGTGCTTGCCCCTCCTGCTGTGTTCTCAGTGCCAGATATTCTCAAAAATTCTAGAAAAAATCATATTCCATTTTCAGGGCATTTGGAGAACTTTTATTTTCGGGGTATTTTTATATTGCACGGATAAATCAGGAAACAGATAGGAAAATACTATTTTTACTTTATTTCAACTAAATAACAGAAAGCAGAAAGAGGGTACAGAAGGTTGTGCCTTCTTGTTTCATCCATCTCATGCTCATCAAAAGGAATCCACTAACAAGGTTGATCAAGTCTTGTTAATAAACTCATTCCGAATAACATGGAACCGGAGAAATTTTGAATAACACTATGTTACCTCAACGGGGATATGCACATCCCCAATAATAATAATATCATATTTCTTCTTGACAGTAGGAAGAGGAAATTCAAAACCTCCAAAAGTAATTGATGGAATTTTTCCAATATAATTGATACCGTGGACTTGAGGTTGTTTCCTCGGAAAGTGTACCATATGCTCATTACCATTAACATGAAAAGTGACATTGCCTTTGTTGCAATCAATAACAGCCCCTACAGTATTCAAAAAAGGTCTTCCAAGAATAATAGACATACTATCGTCCTCGGGAATATCAAGAATAACAAAGTCCGTTAAAATAGTAACGTTTGCAACTACAACAGGCACATCCTCACAAATACCAACAGGTATAGCAGTTGATTTATCGGCCATTTGCAAAGATATTTCAATAGGTGTCAACTTATTCAAATCAAGTCTACGATCTAAAGAGAGAGGCATAACACTAACACCGGCTCCAAGGTCACATAAAGCAGTTTTAACATAGTTTCTTTTAATGGAGCATGGTATAGTAGGTACTCCTGGATCTCCAAGTTTCTTTGGTATTCCACCCTTAAAAGTATAATTAGCAAGCATGGTGGAAATTTCAGCTTCCGGTATCTTTCTTTTATTAGTGACAATTTCTTTCATGTACTTAGCATAAGGATTCATTTTGAGCATATCAGTTAATCGCATACGCAAAAAGATACGTCTAATCATTTCAGCAAAGCGCTCAAAATCCTCATCATCCTTTTTCTTGGATGGTTTGGGAGGAAAAGGCATGGGTTTCTGAACCCAAGGTTCTCTTTCTTTACCATGTTTCCTAGCAACAAAGTCTCTCTTATCATAACGTTGATTCTTTGATTGTGGGTTATCAAGATCAACAGCAGGTTCAATTTCTACATCATTATCATTACTAGGTTGAGCATCATCATGAACATCATCATTAGTATTTTCACTAGGATCATGTTCATTACCAGATTGTGTTTCAGCATCAGAAATAGATATATCATTTGGATTCTCAGGTGGTTCAGCAATAGGTTCACTAGAAGCATGCAAAGTCCTATCATTTTTCTTTTTCTTCTTTTTAGAAGGACTAGGTGCATTAATATTATTTCTCTGAGAATCTTGCTCAATTCTCTTAGGGTGGCCTTCAGGATACAAAGGTTCCTGAGTCATTTTACCAGTTCTAGCAGCCACTCTAACAGCATAATCATTTTTCTTACTATTCAATTCATTGAGCAAATCATTTTGAGCCTTAAGTACTTGTTCTACTTGAGTGGTAACCATAGAAGCATGTTTACTAATGAGTTTAAGTTCACCTTTAACATTAGCCATGTAATTACTCAAGTGCTCAAGCGTATCGGAATTGTATTTCAATTGTCTACCAAAATAAGCATTGAACTTTTCTTGTTTGACAATAAAATTATCAAACTCTTCTAAGCATTGTCTAGCAGACTTATAGTGAGGAATATCACCTTCATCAGATCTATAGAGAGAATTTACCTTTACTACCTGTGTCGGGTTATCAAGACCATGAGTTTCTTCAATAGGTAATGGATTAAGATCATATGTTTCTTCAACAGGCGGTAGATTTAGGCCATGTATTTCTTCAATAGGAGGTAAATTCTTAACATCTTCAGCTTTAATACCCTTTTCTTTCATAGATTTCTTTGCCTCTTGCATATCTTCAGGACTGAGAAATAGAACACCCCTCTTCTTCGGAGTTGGTTTAGGAATAGGCTCAGGAATAGGCTCAGGAGCTGGCTTAGGAAGTGTCCAATTATTTTCATTTGTCAACATATTATTCAATAGAATTTCAGCTTCATCCGGTGTTCTTTCCCTGAAAATAGAACTAGCACAACTATCCAGGTGGTCTCTGGAAGCATCGGTTAGTCCATTATAAAAGATATCAAGTATTTCATTTTTCTTAAGAGGATGATCAGGCAAAGCATTAAGTAATTGGAGGAGCCTCCCCCAAGCTTGTGGGAGACTCTCTTCTTCAATTTGCACAAAATTATATATTTCCCTTAAGGCAGCTTGTTTCTTATGAGCGGGGAAATATTTAGCAGAGAAGTAATAAATCATATCCTGGGGACTACGCACACAACCAAGATCAAGAGAATTAAACCATATCTTAGCATCATCCTTTAATGAGAACGGAAATATTTGAAGGATATAAAAGTAGCGGGTTCTCTCATCATTAGTGAACAGGGTGGCTATATCATCTAATTTAGTAAGATGTGCCACAACAGTTTCAGATTCATAGCCATAAAAAGGATCAGATTCAACCAAAGTAATTATATCAGGATCAACAGAGAATTCATAATCCTTATCAGTAACACAGATAAGTGAAGTAGCAAAAGCAGGGTCAGGTTTCATTCTAGCATTAAGAGATTGCTGCTTCCATTTAACTAATAACCTCTTGAGCTCATATCTCTCTTTGCAAGCTAAAATAGCTAAAGCAGCTTCTTTTTAAAAAACATAACCCTCAGGAATAACAGGCAAGTCTTCATCATCACTTTCATCTATATAATCAGTTTCAATAATTTCTTTCTCTCTAGCCCTAGCAATTTGTTCATCAAGAAATTCACTAAGTGGCACAGTAGTATCAAGCATAGAAGTAGTTTCATCATAAGTATCATGCATAGCAGAAGTGGCATCATCAATAACATGCGACATATCAGAACGAATAGCAGAAGCAGGTTTAGGTGTCGCAAACTTTCTCAAAACAGAGGGTGAATCAAGTGCAGAGCTAGATGGCAGTTCCTTACCTCCCCTCGTAGTTGAGGGATAAATTGTTGTCTTAGCCTCTTTCAAGTTCTTCATAGTGACCAGCAGATATAAGTCCCAAGTGACTCAAAGAATAGAGCTATGCTCCCCGGCAACGGCGCCAGAAAATAGTCTTGATAACCCACAAGTATAGGGGATCGCAACAGTTTTCGAGGGTAGAGTATTCAACCCAAATTTATTGATTCGACACAAGGGGAGCCAAAGAATATTCTCAAGTATCAGCAGTTGAGTTGTCAATTCAACCACACCTGGATAACTTAGTATCTGCAGCAAAGTATTTAGTAGCAAAGTAATATGATAGTAGTGGTAACGGTAACAAAAGTAACGGTAGCAAAAGTAATATTTTTGGTGTTTTGTAGTGATTGTAACAGTAGCAACGGGAAAGTAAATAAGCGAAGAACAATATGTGAAAAGCTCATAGACATTGGATCGGTGATGGAAAATTATGCCGGATGCGGTTCATCATGTAACAATCATAACCTAGGGTGACACAGAACTAGCTCCAATTCATCAATGTAATGTAGGCATGTATTCCGAATATAGTCATACGTGCTTATGGAAAAGAACTTGCATGACATCTTTTGTCCTACCCTCCCATGGCAGCGGGGTCCTAATGGAAACTAAGGGATATTAAGGCCTCCTTTTAATAGAGTACTGGAACAAAGCATTAGCACATAGTGAATACATGAACTCCTCAAACTATGGTCATCACCGGGAGTGGTCCCGATTATTGTCACTTCGGGGTTGCCGGATCATAACACATAGTAGGTGACTATAGACTTGCAAGATAGGATCAAGAACTCACATATATTCATGAAAACATAATAGATTCAGATCTGAAATCATGGCACTCGGGCCCTAGTGACAAGCATTAAGCATAGCAAAGTCATAGCAACATCAATCTCAGAACATAGTGGATACTAGGGATCAAACCCTAACAAAACTAACTCGATTACATGATAGATATCATCCAACCCATCACCGTCCAGCAAGCCTACGATGGAATTGCTCACGCACGGCGGTGAGCATCATGAAATTGGTGATGGAGGATGGTTGATGATGACGACGGCGACGAATCCCCCTCTCCGGAGCCCCTAACGGACTCCAGATCAGCCCTCCCGAGAGGTTTTAGGGCTTGGCGGCGGCTCCGTATCGTAAAACGCGATGAATCCTTCTCTCTGATTTTTTTCTCCCCGAAAGTGAATATATGGAGTTGGAGTTGAGGTCGGTGGAGCGTCAGGCGGCCCACAAGGTAGGGGGGTGCGCCCTAGGGGGGCAGGCGCGCCCTCCACCCTTGTGGACAGGGTGTGGGCCCCCTGACGTGGATTTTTCTTCCGGTATTTTTCTTATTTTCCAAATAGATGTTCCGTGGAGTTTCAGGTCATTCCGAGAACTTTTGTTTCTGCACATAAATAACGCCATGGAAAGTCTGCTAAAATCAGCGTCAGTCCGGGTTAGTTCCATTAAAATCATGCAAGTTAGAGTCCAAAACAAGGGCAAAAGAGTTTGGAAAAGTAGATATGACGGAGACGTATCAGTGGACCGGCCCAAAAGTGGCCCATAAAGTTTAAATGGGCCGGCCCAACTAAAGGCCCACAAGATTTTGTGGACCATAATGGGATGGCCCAGCTAAAGGCCCACAAGATGTTGCAAGCCATAATGGGCCGGTCCAGGTAAAGGCCCATAAGATGTTTGCGGGCCATAATGGGCCGGCCCAGGTGAAGGCCCACAAGATTTTTGTGGACCATAATGGGCCGGCCCAGCTAAAGGCCCACGAGATTTCGCCAACATTAATGGGCCGGCCCAGCTGTAGGCCCATAAGATTTTTGAGGGCCCTAGTAGGCCGGCCCATTAACTGGCTGCCATGTTTTGGGCCAAATGCCGGCCCATATTTGATCTGGTCCATTAATGGCCTGCCACGTTCCGGGCCTAATAATGGCCCATATGAGATCCAGCCCGTTAAAAGCCTACCACGTTCTGGGCCAAATTACGGCCCATATCAGGTCCGGCCCTTTAAGAGGCTTTGGGCTAAATTATGGCCCATATCAGATTCGGCCCGTCAACTGGACGCTACGTGCTACCTCTTGAGCAGTGCGTTGGTTTTCCCTTGAAGAGGAAAGGGTGATGCAGCAAAGTAGCGTAAGTATTTCCCTCAGTTTTTGAGAACCAAGGTATCAATCCAGTAGGAGGTCACGCACGAGTCCCTCGCACCTACACAAACAAATAAATCCTCGCAACCAACGCGATAAGGGGTTGTCAATCCCTACACGGTCACTTACGAGAGTGAGATCTGATAGATATGATAAGATAATATTTTTGGTATTTTTATGATAAAGATGCAAAGTAAAATAAAAGGCAATAAAAATAACTAAGTGTTGGAAGATTAATATGATGGCAAATAGACCCGGGGGCCATAGGTTTCACTAGTGGCTTCTCTCAAGAGCATAAGTATTTATGGTGGGTGAACAAATTACTGTTGAGCAATTGACAGAATTGAGCATAGTTATGAGAATATCTAGGTATGATCATGTATATAGGCATCACGTCCGAGACAAGTAGACCGACTCCTTCCTGCATCTACTACTATTACTCCACACATCGACCGCTATCCAGCATGCATCTAGAGTATTAAGTTCATAAGAACAGAGTAACGCTTTAAGCAAGATGACATGATGTAGAGGGATAAACTCATGCAATATGATGTAAACCCCATCTTGTTATCCTCGATGGCAACAATACAATACGTGCCTTGCTGCCCCTACTGTCACTGGGAAAGGACACCGCAAGATTGAACCCAAAGCTAAGCACTTCTCCCATTGCAAGAAAGATCAATCTAGTAGGCCAAACCAAACTGATAATTCGAAGAGACTTGCAAAGATAACCAATCATACATAAAAGAATTCAGAGAAGATTCGAATATTGTTCATAGATAATCTTGATCATAAACCCACAATTCATCTGTCTCAACAAACACACCGCAAAAGAAGATTACATCGAATAGATCTCCACGAGAGAGGGGGAGAACATTGTATTGAGATCCAAAAAGAGAGAAGAAGCCATCTAGCTAATAACTATGGACCCGAAGGTCTGAGGTAAACTACTCACACATCATCGGAGAGGCTATGGTGTTGATGTAGAAGCCCTCCGTGATCGATGCCCCTCCGGCGGAGCTCCGGAACAGGCCCCAAGATGGGATCTCACAAGTACAGAAGGTTGCGGCGGTGGAATTAGGTTTTTGGCTCTGTATCTGGTAGTTTGGGGGTACGTAGGGATATATAGGAGGAAGGAGTACGTCGGTGGAGCAACAGGGGGCCCACGAGGGTGGAGGGCGCGCCCCCTACCTTGTGCCCTCCTGGTTGATGTCTTGATGTAGGGTCCATGTCCTCTGGACCACGTTCGTTCCGAAAATCACGTTCCCGAAGGTTTCATTCCGTTTGGTCTCCGTTTGATATTCTTTTTCTGCGAAACTCTGAAACAGGCAAAAGACAGCAATTCTAGGCTGGGCCTCTGGTTAATAGGTTAGTCCAAAAAATAATATAAAAGTGTATAATAAAGCCCAATAATGTCCAAAACAGAATATAATATAGCATGGAACAATAAAAAATTATAGATACGTTGGAGACGTATCAAGCATCCCCAAGCTTAATTCCTGCTTGTCCTCGAGTAGGTAAATGATAAAAACAGAATTTTTGATGTGGAATGCTACTTGGCATAATTTCAATGTAATTCTTCTTAATTGTGGTATGAATATTCAGATCCGAAAGATTCAAGTTAAAAGTTCAATATTGACATAGAAATAATAATACTTCAAGCATACTAACTAAGCAATTATGTCCTCTCAAAATAACATGGCCGAAGAAAGTTCATCCCTACAAAATCATATAGTTTAGTCATGCTCCATTTTCGTCACACAAGAATGCTCTCATCATGCACAACCCAGATGACAAGCCAAGCAATTGTTTCATACTTTAGTAATCTCAAACTTTTTCAACCTTCACGCAATACATGAGCGTGAGCCATGGATATAGCACTATGGGTGGAATAGAATATAATGATGGGGGTTATGTGGTGAAGACAAAAAAGGAGAAAGTCTAACAACAACGAGGCTAATCAATGAGCTATGGAGATGCCCATCAATTGATGTTAATGCAAGGAGTAGGGATTGCCATGCAACGGATGCACTAGAGCTATAAATGCATGAAAGCTCAATAAAAGAAACTAAGTGGGTGTGCATCCAACTTGCTTGCTCACGAAGACCTAGGGCATTTGAGGAAGCCCATTGTTGGAATATACAAGCCAAGTTCTATAATGAAAAGTTCCCACTAGTATATGAAAGTGACAAAACAAAGGACTATCTATCATGAAAATTATGGTGCTACTTTGAAGCACAAGTGTGGTAAAAGGATAGTAACATTGTCCGTTCTCTCTTTTTCTCTCATTTTTTGGGCCTTCTCTTTTTTTATTGCCTTTCTCTCTTTTTTTTCCTCACTTGGGACAATGCTCTAGAAAATGATGATCATCACACTTCTATTTATTTACAACTCAATGATTACAACTCGATACTAGAACAAAGTATGACTCTATATGAATGCCTCCGGCGGTGTACCGGGATATGCAATGAACCAAGAGTGACATGTATGAAAGAATTATGAATGGTGGCTTTGCCACAAATACTATGTCAACTACATGATTATGCAAAGCAATATGACAATGATGAACGTGTCATGATAAACGAAACAGTGGAAAGTTGCATGGCAATATATCTTGGAATGGCTATGGAAATGCCATAATAGGTATGGTGGCTGTTTTGAGGAAGATATAAGGAGGTTTATGTGTGAAAGAGCGTATCATATCACGGGGTTTGTATGCACCGGCGAAGTTTGCACCAACTCTCAATGTGAGAAAGGGCAATGCACGGTACCGAAGAGGCTAGCAATGATGGAAGGGTAAGAGTGCGTATAATCCATGGACTCAACATTAGTCATAAAGAACTGACATACTTATTGCAAAAATCTACAAGTCATCAAAAACCAAGCACTACGCGCATGCTCCTAGGGGGATAGATTGGTAGGAAAAGACCATCGCTCGTCCCCGTCCGCCACTCATAAGGAGGACAATCAAAGAACACCTCATGTTTCAAATTTGTTACATAACGTTTACCATACGTGCATGCTACGGGACTTGCAAACTTCAACACAAGTATTTCTCAAATTCACAACTACTCAACTAGCACAACTTTGATATCACTACCTCCATATCTCAAAACAATCATCAAGCATCAAACTTCTCTTAGTATTCAACACACTCATAAGAAAGTTTTTACTAGTAATGAATACCTAGCATATTAGGATTATTTAAGTAAATTACCATGCTATTTAAGACTCTCAAAATAATATAAGTGAAGCATGAGATAATAATAGTTTCTATAAAACAAAACCACCACCGTGCTCTAAAAAATATAAGTGAAGTACTAGAGCAAAAACTATATAACTCAAAAGATATAAGTGAAGCACATAGAGTATTCTAATAATTTCCGAATCATGTGTGTCTCTCTAAAAAGGTGTGTACAGAAAGGATGATTGTGGTAAACTAAAAAGCAAAGACTCAAATCATACAAGACGCTCCAAGCAAAACACATATCATGTGGTGAATAAAAATATAGCTCCAAGTAAAGTTACCGATGGAAGTAGACGAAAGAGGGGATGCCTTCCGGGGCATCCCCAAGCTTTGGCTTTTAGGTGTCCTTAGATTATCTTGGGGGTGCCATGGGCATCCCCAAGCTTAGGCTCTTGCCACTCCTTGTTCCATAATCCATCAAATCTTTCACCCAAAACTTGAAAACTTCACAACACAAAACTTAACAGAAAATCTCGTGAGCTCCGTTAGCGAAAGAAAAGAAAACACCACTTCAAGGTACTGTAATGAACTCATTCTTTATTTATATTGGTGTTAAACCTACTGTATTCCAACTTCTCTATGGTTTATAAACTATTGTACTAGCCATAGATTCATCAAAATAAGCAAACAACAGACGAAAAACAGAATCTGTCAAAAACAGAACAATCTGTAGTAATCTGTAACTAACGCAAACTTCTGGAACTCCAAAAATTCAGCCAAAATAGGAAGACCTAGAAAATTTGTTTATTGATCAGAAGAAATTGGAATAAATATTTTATCACGTTCTGGTGATTTGTAAAAATTATTTTCGTGAACAGAAAGTTTCTGGAATTTTCAGCAAGATCAAATAACTATAATCCAAGAAGATCCTATCGGTTTAACTTGGCACAAACACTAATTAAAACATAAAAAGACATCTAACCAGAGGCTAGATCAAATATTTATTCCTAAACAGAAGCAAAAAGGAAAAAAATAAAAATAAAATTGGGTTGCCTCCCAACAAGCGCTATCGTTTAACGCCCCTAGCTAGGCATAAAAAGCAAGGATAGATCTAGGTATTGCCATCTTTGGTAGGCAATCCATAAGTGGCTCTCATGATAGATTCATATGGTAATTTTATTTTCTTTCTAGGGAAGTGTTCCATGCCTTTCCTTAATGGAAATTGGAATCTAATATTCCCTTCCTTCATATCAATAATTGCACCAATCGTTCTAAGGAAAGGTCTACCAAGAATAATAGGACATGAAGGATTGCAATCTATATCAAGAACAATAATGTCTACGGGCACATAGTTCATATTTGCAACAATAAGAACATCATTAATTCTTCCCATAGGTTTTTAATAGTGGAATCCGCAAGGTGCAAGTTTAGAGAGCAATCATCAAAATCACAGAAACCTAGCAAATCGCACAAAGTCTTTGGAATCGTAGAAACACTAGCACCCAAATCACACAAAGCATAGCATTCATGATCTTTAATTTTAATTTTAATAGTAGGTTCCCATTCATCATAAAGTTTTCTAGGTATAGAAACTTCCAACTCAAGTTTTTCTTCATAAGATTGCATCAAAGCATCAACGATATGTTTGGTAAAGGCTTTCTTTTGACTATAAGCATGAGGAGAATTTAGCACGGATTGCAACAAGGAAATACAATCTATCAAAGAGCAATTATCATAATTAAATTCCTTGAAATCCAAAATAGTGGGTTCATTAATATCTAATGTTTTGATCTCTTCAATCCCACTTTTATCAATTTTAGCATCAAGATCTAAAAACTCCGAATTTTTGGAACGCCTTGTAGGTAAAGGTGGATCATATTCAGTCCCATCATTATCAAGATTCATATTGCAAAACAAAGATTTAATAGGGGACACATCAATAACTTTTAGATCTTCATCTTTATTTTCAAAGTTTTCCGGCTTAGCGGCCATCTTATTAACTAAGGTGGCCTGCTTATCCGAAATTTCAGCTATTAACTTCTCAAGATGAGCAATTTGGGATCTCAAACCATCAAATTCTTTAGACATATCATCGAGTTCTTTATTCATATAACTCATAAAGCTTTTTTGTTCCTTAAGCTCGTTTCTAAAGAAATTGTTATGTTCAAATTGTAAGACCATGAAACTCCTAACGTTGCTTTCGATCTCTTCTAGCCTTTTAAGGTGAGGATCACCAAATCTTGGTAGAGCCATCGAGACAAACAAGCAATCCAACACACGAGCAAACAAGAGACGGGCAAAAAGAGGCAAATGGAAAAGAGAGGGCGAATAAAACGGCAAGGGTGAAGTGGGGGAGAGGAAAACGAGAGGCAAATGGCAAATAATGTAATGCGGGAGATAAGGGTTTGTGATGGGTACTTGGTATGTTGACTTTTGCGAAGACTTCCCCGGCAACGGCGCCAGAAATCCTTCTTGCTACCTATTGAGCACTGCGTTGGTTTTCCCTTGAAGAGGAAAGGGTGATGCAGCAAAGTAGCGTAAGTATTTCCCTCAGTTTTTGACAACCACGGTATCAATCCAGTAGGAGGCCACGCACGAGTCCCTCACACCTACACAAACAAATAAATCCTCGCAACCAACGCGATAAGGGGTTGTCAATCCCTACACGGTCATTTACAAGAGTGAGATCTGATAGATATGATAAGATAATATTTTTGGTATTTTTTATGATAAAGATGCAAAGTAAAATAAAAGGCAATAAAAATAACTAAGTGTTGGAAGATTAATATGATGGGAAATAGACCCCGGGGCCATAGGTTTCACTAGTGGCTTCTCTCAAGAGCATAAGTATTTACGGTGGGTGAACAAATTACTATTGAGCAATTGACAGAATTGAGCATAGTTATGAGAATATCTAGGTATGATCATGTATATAGGCATCACGTCCGAGAAAAGTAGACCGACTCCTGCCTGCATCTACTACTATTACTCCACACATTGACCGCTATCCAGCATGCATCTAGAGTATTAAGTTCATAAGAACAGAGTAACGCTTTAAGCAAGATGACATGATGTAGAGGGATAAACTCATGCAATATGATGTAAACCCCATCTTGTTATCCTCGATGGCAACAATATAATACGTGCCTTGCTGCCCCTACTGTCACTGGGAAAGGACACCGCAAGATTGAACCCAAAGCTAAGCACTTCTCCCATTGCAAGAAAGATCAATCTAGTAGGCCAAACCAAACTGATAATTCGAAGAGACTTGCAAAGATAACCAATCATACATAAAAGAATTCAGAGAAGATTCAAATATTGTTCATAGATAATCTTGATCACAAACCCACAATTCATCTGTCTCAACAAACACACCGCAAAAGAAGATTACATGGAATAGATCTCCATGAGAGAGGGGGAGAACATTGTATTGAGATCCAAAAAGAGAGAAGAAGCCATCTAGCTAATAACTATGGACCCGAAGGTCTGAGGTAAACTACTCACACATCATCGGAGAGGCTATGGTGTTGATGTAGAAGCCCTCCGTGATCGATGTCCCCTCCGGCGGAGCTCCGGAACAGGCCCCAAGATGGGATCTCACAAGTACAGAAGGCTGCGGCGGTGGAATTAGGTTTTTGGCTCCGTATCTGGTAGTTTGGGGGTATGTAGGTATATATAGGAGCAACAGGGGGCCCACGAGGGTGGAGGGCGCGCCTAGGGGGGTAGGCGCGCCCCCCTAGCTCGTGCCCTCTTGGTTGATGTCTTGACGTAGGGTCCAAGTCCTCTGGATCACGTTCGTTCCGAGAATCACGTTCCTGAAGGTTTCATTCCGTTTGGACTCCGTTTGATATTCTTTTTCTGCGAAACTCTGAAATAGGCAAAAGACAGCAATTCTGTGCTAGGCCTCCGGTTAATAGGTTAGTCCCAAAAATAATATAAAAGTGTATAATAAAGCCCAATAATGTCCAAAACAGAATATAATATAACATGGAACAATAAAAATTATAGATACGTTGGAGACGTATCACTACGCTTTTGGGCCCATTTGCTAAAGGCCCATTTAGTAATTCAGCCTGATATTAGTTTCGTCCTGTTAAGGGCCCGTTTAACATTTCAGCCCTATATTAATTTTGGCATGTTTAAAGCCCGTTATATAGTTGGGCCTAACTACGGCCCGGTTTGCATCCGGCCTGCTCGCAGCCGATAATCTGATTGGGACAAACAAGGACCGAGACAATTTTGGCCTGTTATAAGCCCATGATTTGATTGGCACATTCATGGGCTGGGGTCTATTTCAGCCTGCTGCCGACCCGTGAGCTGTTCGGCATGTTTCAGGCCCAACCTAGTTTTCAGCCTCGTAAAGGCCCATTGAGTTTTCTTGGGAAAATAGGGTCGGTGGTTTACTCGGCCTATTAAAGGCCCGAATCTACTAGTGGGCCAGTTTACATTTAGGCCTGTTAACGGACCAAGATGTCGGGGCCCATGATGCGGATCATACATGCTGATTTGCATGACGGCCCGATTATGTACCGTAATTTTACGGTTTGGCCGGTTTACTGCGAAGACAGGATATATATACAGTAAAATAACTGCAGCATCGTTAATAAGAAAAAAACTAGACTATACAATAAAGAAATTACGGCATATTACATCCACTGGGCATCAAAGTTCGCCACTATGATAATAAAGCACAAGCAGACAGCAGATTACATACACTGGGCATCAAAGATCGCCACCAGTGCAACTAAACTCGCTGACAAAATAATATACAAAACCGACAGCACTTCAATAGAGTTCAAGAAAGGTTAGCCCTACTCGGGAGCTGCAGCGCAAGCAGCTGAGCAAGCTGGTGAGACTGCACTTGTTTGACACTTATATCCTCCTCACTCTAAAAGATAAACAAGCAGACAGATGACAGGTTTTGCAGATATAAGTATCAGTGCTCACAATTCATCACATTTCTTACTAACGAATAAAGTGACATAGTTTAAAATAACATTAACACAATATGGTATTGTTCAGGTCAAGACATGGCAGGAAATGACATTGTGAAGGAGTTGGCAGATTCATGACACCACTGGATTACAGATCAAGAACTCATAAGTATCAATGGTTAGTGTGCTGTCAATTTAACCCATTTCAGATTGGCAAAATAAGATCACTTGCTCTGTATAGTTTAATTTACATGGTATGAAGAAGGAACTTGGTTGTACAACTGAAAACTTAAATTAAGAAGGACAAACTTTTGTTTATGAACTGGAGTACATAATAAACTTTAAACATGCAATTTGATGCAAACACCAAAAATAAACAGTTGTTGCAGTCATGCCTAACCAAATATACACAACAAAGTTTGAAGGCTTGAGAAGGACAAACTTACATTATTGGTGAAGGCAGGCTCTATAAAGCCCTTGTCCATGCTGATGGGGGGGGGCAATTCAAGAAGTTTACCACAGAATCTTCTTCATAAGCATTGCCTTTATTCTACAGTTTGTTAAGAGTAAATATAGATGTGACAATATAAGAAAAAATGGAGAATATTTAAGATAAGATGAAGAGTGATGCTACATAACCAAGTAGCTATAAATGTAAGTACAACGATACAGGCAAAAGGTACAGCCAAGAGCAATGCAGAGCTAAACTTCTTCAGTACCATCGGTGCTATCCAACCTTATGGTAAGAGTAAATATAGATCTTATGTGTAGAAAATGGAGGGCGAAGGAAAATAAGCTGCGGAGTGATGGTACATGAACAACTACCTGTCAATATAAGTACACTGATAAAGGACAGCAGGTACTTACACGAACAATGCAGAGCTAAAAAATTTCATTGGCATTGGATATATTCTACACTAATGTAACCATTCATATAGATCAGATAATTTGGAGCGAACAATTGATAAGCAAGCTATCATGCATACTGCTGTCACATAATGAACCAGGTATGTATGCAAGTACAGTGATACAGGACAACAGGTACTAACAAGAGCAAAGCAGCGGGCAGCATATTTGCGATATCTTGTCGTTCTTTTCAAACCGGAATTCTTTTTTGAGCAGATTTCCTGCAAAAAAGATCCATAAGGCACATGCAGAAAAGTAGAAGTTCAAATTGTCATGCGATATCATAGACAGTACCTCATCCTCGGAACAAGACCAGTGCATAACAAGGTTTTTCCATTCAATGTCTTCTAAATTTAGCACATGAGACTTCACTAGAAATCCGTTTATAGACTTACCATCAAAGTGTGATTTCCTCAGGTAACACCGATACTACTGCAATGCTTCCTTGAAAAGCGCAAGCAAGCTTTGCTCGTCATGACTATCCAGATTGACCCTCGCCTACTTACAACAATGTAATGTAAATCATTTATGTGTTCAATCAGCAGAAAACAGGAAAATTATCACCATGAATAATAGCACTTACACGTAAGTGGGACAGGAAGATGTGAAAATGCTGTTTGTCTTCACTATAATCTTCCCATGATGGGAATATATGCACGTAGTCCCTAACAACATTGAAAGCATTTTCTTTTAAACTGGGAATAACTGGAATGGGGTTCCAATCTGCAGGAATTGGCCGTCTCTGCAGTTGGGATAGGTCTTCGGCTGGTGGACTTGCTGTACTTTTTGCTGGAGTGGGATTTTTCTGTGGTACGGCTGGTGCTATGGCAACTGAAATCGGTATACCTTTTGCTGGAGTGCAGGTCCTGTGTGGTGCGGCTAGTGGTGTGGCCAGTGAAGTATGGGTACAGTCTGATGGAGTCGGTCCTACGTTTTGTGTCACTGGTTGTACAACCAATATAAGTGGGGTGTTGTCTGATTTCTCCGGCACAACCACGTTTTTCAAGGACTTTGCTGGTGCTCCTTCAGGTTCGGCAATCACCCTCTTCCTTTTTGATGTCTGATGCACAAGAACAACATTTGAGTGAAAAAACATGGTATGATGACAGATGGAATATGTATTGATAATGGATGGGCATGGCATCTCGACATATATGATGAGTAAACTAAGCAGATGGCGGTGCAACAAAGTAGAAGAAATGCAAGACAACATATGCAAGATACGCGCAATCAATAAAACCTGGCCAAATTAGAACAGGCACCTTGATGGGTGTATAGGACAGGCCATCTGCCTTTGACTCCTCAAGGTTAGAATAGTCATTAGGATCATATTCTGAACAAGAATCAACAGGTGGTGAGCGTATGAGTTTCATTGCATCCAGAATGGCACTCAATGCCTTGGTGCCAATTTTGTAAGTCATTGCGGTGTTTAGCTTCAAGAGTGGACTGCTGCTAGTGCGACACAAAGCAGCTACACATATCATAGTGTAGATATAACGGGAAAACCGTAAGCATCAGAGTAAAATCAGCAAAGTGGAACTTGCTGTAATATATGTGCTAGTATTGCCGGTACGGCTAGAAAGCCTTCGGATACCAGCTCTCTTCAACTGAAGGTGCGGTACTGTTAATATCAGTGTAACTCTCAAAGGCGACACCGCTTCCCGCATTTCCTTGCTATTCTTACAGGATTCGAGTGGGCAGGCCACTACAAATCCTATTCCCATGTTTACAAAATCCTACGAATCAAAGAGGCCCGACGAGTTCAAAGTGTCCATACCAACCGACCGTATAGACCTCTACACTGCAAATGTCCCTGCTCATATTCACTACAAGGAACATACTGTACTACTATCATACTCCCTCCGTTCCAAAATATAAGTCTTGGTAGAGATTTCCACTATGGATCACATACAGATGTATCCAGATACATTTTAGAGTGTAGATTCACTCATTTTGCTCCATATGTAGTCCATGGTGGAATCTATACAAAGAATTGTATTTAGGAACGGAGAGAGTACTTATTAAAGAAGAACGGAAGAGGAACATGCTAAAGAAGAGCAAGCAGATTTTGGATAATAAAATGTTCGTTGCGCAGTGCCCACACATGATGAACCAGAGCGCATTAGGAAAGCAACTCCCTGCTGTCTCTCTATATGTGGTGCACGTGCTTTTTTGAAAGTAAAGTAGGAACATTAGCTGACCAATTAAATGTTATCTGTTTTAGTAATATCAGCATCATATCAGATTCGTACTTGAGCAACAAGTTTGGAATTATGAGTGGCACGTTGTTTAGCTTGATGGATTCAGGAGCAGTGCTAAGTAGGTACGATGATGGTACTGAATATAAAGGCATGTCTGCATTTGGGTCAGTCGACCATTTCAGGCGGTTGGATGAAGATCCTACGTCTCCTAACCCTTCTTCTTCCTCGTCTCTGATTCTTCCCATACAGAACACAGCACGGGCCGCCGGCCGGACCATCGGCCCCCACCGCCTGTGTTCCTCCGCCACCCCCACCCCCACCCCGCCCCGACCCCGCGTCGAGTTTTATTCGTTCGGCGAGGCCCCACCACCGCCCCCAACAACCTAAGTCCCCACCCAAGCCCCTTCGTTCGCACCGGCGAACTCCGACGAGCTTTGAAAAATCGACTGACCAAATTTTGAAATTTAGTCTACTGTGATTTAACTAGTGTGGAATATAAAAGGCGAAAACCATAAGCATTGCGAGTATAGTGTTGAGCGTGCCATGGCGGATCTGAAGGTGCAAACCGGACAAAGGCAACTTTGCAACCAACGCTTGCTCTCAACTAGCAAGTAAGTGATGGACAAGAAATCAGAGTAAAGCAGTGGCGATCTATTTTCTTGCTGCGATAAATAAGTTGTGCAGATACGAAAGAGTACCGCCTCTAGTGCGGCGCCGTGTATGCATCTGCTGAGAATTTGACGGTGCTGCGGTAGCGATGGCTGTCAGCGGCGTGGAAGCATATCTAGGAGGGTAGACGGTGGTGGCGGGGCGCGGTGGACGAGACGGTCGTAGGAGCAGCGCCGGCAAGGTGGACGACGGCGGGGATGAAGCGAGAGGACGGGATGCAAGGATCCCGGTCCGAAGCCGTGGATGAGAGAGGTCGATCTCTTGTAATGGACGGCGGCGTCGGGGTATCAGCTCCGGCATGGTGGAGGAGGACGGCGGTGGACGGGGTGGCGGACGGAGGAGGCTGGGGTGGAGAGGGTGTTTTGGTGCCCACGGAGTACGAATGGGGAAATGGAGGTGGAGAGAAGGGGGGAACCATGTCTTCAGGGCGCGCTTGTCTCAAATGCGAGGAAATTTACAAACTTAGCCCCCGTTTCAAATTTCCTACATCACAGCAATATTAGTCGGTTGGGGATAGGACGATAATCTCGGATACACCGAATATTTTCTGACGAGAGTTTGTTTTTGGCGCCCACCGTGTATGAATCGGGGAGGGAGTCGATTTCGGCCGAGGACACACTGTGTTTTGGCACCCACCGTGTATGAATCCGTGTGAGAGGCGGTTATGTCATGTTCGAGTGAAATTACAAACCTACCCCTATCGAAACCTATAGAAATCGAGCAGATAGGCTTTGCGTGGCAGGGATAGGCAGTAGTAATTTCCATCTCGCGGATTTTGGTTTCGGGCGGTTACTGTGACTTTCCCCGCTTCGTTCAAATTTTGCAGAGTGCACGTTTACCGTGCCAACTCAATTCGAATCCCGTTTGTATTCTATTTTTTCGGGCAGGATCCATTTTCGATTGGAATAAAATTCTATATACATCATTTTTTTAATATATACTTTCAAAAGCACAACAAAGAATTCTGCTCCTTTATATGTATAATATGATTTACAAATACAATGATCTCAAAATCATAAGGTTGAATTCAAAAAATTAAACCAAATTATGTTCTACTAAAATGTATGGATCAGTAATATCTACATATTAAATAACATAGATGCGCGTGAATTCATATGAGTATGCATGTTTGATAGATCAATTTTGGTTCGAGTATGGATTACATGTATCATCATCTCGAATTCAAATATTTGAATCCCTGTTCACTCCTTTCATGCCCATCTCTCTCGCATGCATGCTCCTTCATGTAGCTATCACTCTCTTTTCTCCAGCTCACCCGCACGCTCACTTCATGTTTCTCCTATTCTCGCAAACATGGTCTCTCGACGTCTCCCTTGAGAAGTGTCATACTCTCCCTATCATTATACATTAGACGGTTTTCATTATCTCTCACGTCTCTACCGTTGTCTCGTATCACTAGGTACCTAAGCTTTCTTTTTCACCGCCACACACACAGTCTCCACTCGTCTTTCACTTTGTCTTTCTCTCTATGGGATTCTCTCACACACCCTATATGTCTCTAGATATGAATCATACCACTAAAATTACTCTCTCTCTCTCCTGTAGACACAACATTTGTTGCGGTCTCCTTTTCGTCTCCATCCCAGACTGACATTATTCATTTGTTTACCGATCAGACAAACTCCCCTCTCTCTCTCTCTCACACACACACAACTCCTGCTTCCACTCCCCTTCCCGACTACCGTCTTTCTCTCACATAAAACTCTCGCTTTCGCACCCCCGTCTCGTATTTCTCTCACAAACATTTATCGACTAGCCTCTAGATAGGTTTATACACTCGTGCTTCCACTATCGCATACACGCCTCTCTCCCGCTCCTTGTATCTATGTAGATTTTTCTTCCCTTCTTGAGACAAGCCCTCTTGATCGTGCACACACACACTATCGCCTCATTTTAAGCTGATACCTCTCGCACACACACTCTTTGTGTCTTTGTCACACATGCACTCCGTCCTCCTCCTCTCTCCCTCTCTCTCTCTCTCACACATGGGCTTTTTGCAACAACTAGCAAGATGCCCATGCATTGCACGGAACATGAAGATGCATTTGTATGAGTAGTTTATCTTGTGGGAGAAAAGGATGAACAAGGGAAGGCCTTATTTGCAAGTGTGGAGAGGGGTGTGGGTATCTTTTTGCAAAATTGCCATAGTTTCCTTCCTATCCGTCAGATATAGATCGGATGGCCTATATTGCAGGATGGCAGGCACACGATCATCACCGACTATGCTTTTTATAAGAGTAGGGATAAAAAACAGAGTTGGTGATGATGGCGGGCCTGCCATCCTGCAATATAGGCCGTCCGATTTATATTTGACGGATAGGAACGAAACTATGGCAATTTACCCGCAGTCCTCTCCACATTTGCAGATAAGGCCTTCCCTCGTTCATCCTTTTCTCCCACAAGATCTTGATGTTCCGTGCAACGCACGGGCATCTTGCTAGTAAGAGTAGAAATTAGACATATACCACTTCTTGAATCTTGAAACCAACAACATTCCTCCCTTATCTCATCCAAACCGCCAAAGGAATATATTTTGAGTGAAACATAACATTTTTTTAGTGATATACGTATTTCAAAACTAGACTTTTTTTCTATCAAATCGGTGAATATGTATTAATCTACTCAGATCGTGTGGCAACGCATTGGCACATTGCTAGTAGTTATTATAATTTTGTGGACACCAGACAAACGGTGGAGTACATATACGAAGAGAAGAGGCGCACGCACGCAGTCGGTCTCTCGTTGTCTTGCACACATGAGTGTTACGTAAAGGCAACGTTAACAAATAAACCCTAAAACCCTAGGTGCACGATTGCTGCATTCGCGGGTACCGGGTACGTGGTGGAGCGCACCTTTGTAGGAATAGTCAGCTCGCGTGATAATTTGATCCGTAGGAGTTGATGGTCGGGACCACAGGTGAACGACTTGGAGGCGGTGGCTCGCCAGTTGCCACAGATCGAGTAGCCACGTTTAAAATATCATTTTTTAGTGGGGTTAAGAGTTTCGATTTTCAATGGCGCGTTATAAGTACTAAGTAGTTTTTAGAACGATTGGTATGGAGCGAAAATGGAATTCATAGTACTACCTACTACGTACCTCCTTGGCGTATGGTTGTATGGGTTTATGTTGCGAGATGTTGAACCTGGTAATTCTAGGGCAAATACTATGTTTAGATTTAGATGTTGGTTTTCAGTAATGAAAATCGGAAGGGGGAAACCCTTCTTTGATTAAAAAAAACTACTACCTCCGTTCTGGTTTACTAGTCCCCATCGTTTTTGGGTCAAAGTTAGTCCACGAATTTTACTTGTAAAATGTGAATGGAAAACGAGATTTTGTTATACGCAAACAAAAAAGGACTAGAGGGAGTGATTGCTCTAACACGGACGCGACCTCTCATAGCGCAGGCATTGAACCGGCGCGCCGGCCAAGAGGGCCCCACTCACTGCAGGCCCGGCTGAACACGCCTCCTCGCCGCATACAACCGGCTTCAGACTGCCCCGCCTGCCTTCATTGAATCCGCGCGTGTGCCGGCAACACGTCCTTCCGCGAGCCGGCTGGCATTTTAGAACACAAAAAGTGACCAAAATATAATTTATTACGCATGGTCTTGACTTGTTGTGCTCGCACTGGTAGCAGGAACTAGAGGTTTTTCTTTATTCATAACTCTCATCAATTTTTTTGGCTTTGAAGTGAATCATGGTTGTGGACATTATGTATGAATGTGGAGATTTCTGTGAACATGAGTTTGATGTGGAAGTTGAACTTGGAATGTCGGGCTGGCGCGTGAACTATACCATGTCCAATGCTTCGTCTGTTATTGTTTGGAAAGTAATTGTTGTTATTACATGACCCGAAAAAATATATTTTGTGCCACATCAGTAGATGCATGGACATCACAACAGGCATGCTGACTGGATAAACATTTGAACCTAGCTAACTATGAAGGAAATTTTGTATTGACAACAATTTTAGATAGCAGGAGACGCCTAGCCTGCTCTGCCTCTGCTAGCTTATTTCTGGCTTCTTCCATCTCTTCTTTGGCATGGGTGAAGAGAGCATCTGATTGCTCTTTTCGCTTCTTCAGGAACTCAGCTACATTCTCAAGGGCTACTACACGCTTTCTTTCAGCCTTTACTAGAGCCACGAGGACACGAACAGCTGACGACTCCACCTGGCTTGTGTGTAATCCAGCATCATTTGGGAATTTGCACCTTGTGTCTAATCCAGCATCATTAGGGAACTGGCACCTTGTGTGTAATCCAGCCTCATTCTGGAAACATGATCTCGAGGTTGACCATACTTCCCTCCTCGCAGGAACTGCATCCTGACATGAAGTTACTTCTTTTTTAGATAATTACTCAGAGCAACCCAGATCCATTTAGTAGAAGCCAGATAAACATAACTGGGAGAAGTGAATTCAAAAGGGAAAAAATATATAAAAACAGACTACAAGGTGAGAACACCCACTTCCTACATCAAGCTAAAAACGAAAGCATTAGGACGATTAAGACTCTTCTTATGACACATCGAAGAACACGAGGCTTAAGAGAAACAGAAACTACAACGTATACACATCCAAGAAAATGAGGCTAAACGAAAGTAATTGAAAGGGTGTTACCTACCAAAGCTCGTTTTACAGGTTCGGTGCAGCTCCTCTTTAACTTGCCACGCTCCTTGAAGATGTCCCCAATATCCCGTGTTTGGTCTTCATTGCTCCTCTGCATGTTCGCACTCGTGGTTTTAAAATCTCAACATGGCAAGAAAAATATACTACTAGTAATACTCGCGCATCTTGTGGGCAACATTAAAGCACTCGTCTACCATGTTAGAGCATCTCCAACAGAATCGCAACGCGCGGCTCTTTAAAAAAGCGTTTACAGTGCTGAGATCGAGAAGTAGAGATAGAGAGTAGAGGATAGTTCTCAGCATAGATAGATAAAAAAATAGATTATTCAACTACTCCTCGTCGTCCGACTCCTCCTCGGTGATGTCCTCCTCCGACGTCTGATTGTAGGCGTGAAGATACCGATCATCGTCGGATTCCCAGGGCGACGCTGCTCCTAGCCTCATGTTGAATTGAGCGTCCGCTTTTCGCCTACACTTGTCCTCGCGATAGGCGGCTCGCTCCGCCCTCCTCTTATCCCTCTCCGCCCTCCTTTTCTCATAGAACTCGCGCTCGTTGATGATGTCCTGCGGGAAGCGTTGGCGCCACAGTGCCATGGCTTCCTCGTCCATCTCGGCGATGCCGAGACGGTGCTCCCGCCTCCGGTTGTCGCGACGATCCTCGTCGGTGATAAGCTGCGGTAGAGGCGCGAGCTCCTGTGCCCGCTCCCGCGTCGGCACGTTGGGGAAGTTCAATGTTTTATGAGGCCACCGGAGGCGCCACACCGCTGCGTCGTACGCGCGGGCGGCCTCGTTGGTGGTGTCGAAATTGCCGAGGCCGAGGCACATCCCGCGGAACCGGATCTCGGCGGAGAAGTCGCCGGAGGGGCGCGCGCGGACGCCGCGGTATCCCCAAGTTTCCCGGCGACGCGGCGGCATGGTGGCGCGGCGGCGGCGAGGCAAGAAAGAGCGGGGAGAGAGCGGTGGCGAGGCACAGAGCATGGAGAGAGCAGTGGCAAGGCACAGAGCGGCGGGAGGGCGTTGGATTTTGTAAAGCGCGCCGGACGCCGCGCGCCAAAACTAGCGCACGCCCGGTCGTTTTTCCCCCCCGCGCGCAATCCTTTCCCGATGTCTCTGCTATTTCTACTCTCTTCTTTACTATTATATTTATTTTATATTTTATATTTATCTCTACTTCTCTACTCTCTATTTTTTTCTCTACTTTTTCCCTACTCTTATAAAAACAGAGTTGGTGATGATGGTGTTCCTGCCATCCTGCAATATAGGCCATCCGATTTATATCCGACGGATAGGAAGGAAACTGTGGCAATTTTGCAAAAAGACACCCACACCCCTCTCCGCATTTGCAAATAAGGCATTCCCTCGTTCATCCTTTTCTCCCACAAGATAAACTACTCATACAAATGCATCTTGATGCGTGCAACGCATGGGCATCTTGCTAGTTCTAAAAAACTATCCATCATTTGCCACACTACTGGTTGCAGATGAAATACCTACCCAAGCACAGCACGATATAGGAGCGACGCACAATTACAAGCTGATATTCTGTTGGACAATGGAGGCTATAACCAATTACTTTTACGGGAACAATAGCACCCAGGAAATTTGAAGGGTAGGTATGAACAAATTGGAACTGCACATGTACTGCTAAGTGATTCAATACACACATTACCAATCGAGGAGGAGAACGATGGTCGCGGCAGCCTCTGTGAGTCATGGTTGGCAACGGGAGTCAGTTCATTGTCCACGATGGTGGTGCTTCTGCGCTTGGCGTCGGCTTCCGGGAAGCAGATCCGAGACCGTGGAAGACGGTGCCGGGGAAGAGGCTCCGTGTATGATGACGACGGTGGACCGGCTCCAGTGCGGCGTACGAGGTCGTCGATGAGGCAGATGCACTGCAGTGGACGAGTGCGCCGATGTTGAAGGGGAGGAGCACAAAGGGTGCGGTGCCATGGAGAAGTCTATTTTGCGGTGGGGATAGAAAATGGGGAGTATTCAGGTGTACTACTCTGGGTGCCGGGGTAGGGTTGGCTGGGTAGGGTGAACCTGAAGTTACGAAAACAGCCCCCTACCAACCGTCATCCGTAGGCCTGTTCCGAAGGCTATGATGGTAACTTCCCACTGCTCGAATCAGGGTCGCGGGAGATTTTCCCGCCGACCTCAAAATTTTGTGACACTGAACTCCCGGTGTGGCGTGTTGGGTGATTCGGCTAAGCAACTAGCGAGTAGTACTAGTAAACTCTGCATATTAGGTTTGACCGAAGTCAATCCTAAAGTTTGACCAAGTTTATAGAAAAATATAAACATTTACCATAACAGATATGTATGATGTGAAAGTACATTCAATAATGAATCTAATGGTATTTATTTGTTATTGTATATGTTAATATTTTTTGCTATAAACTTTTTGAGTGTTTACAAAACTTGACTTTGACCAATGCTAATACGCAGACTTAAATAAAAACGGAGGGTGTACACATTTTTTTTCTTAGTATGTAGTGAATTAATCATTTGTTGAAATTGTGAAATAAATATATTAGGCTACTGACTTCAAATGTAATGGTCTATACAATTCAACAGTTACAATCATTGTTGAATTCCAAGATGTATACGAGGTCTATAGTACTTCACAACATGCTCAAACTCGCATAATCCCAGTCAAATGAAAATCAAAATGCATTTCATAGTTATTACTTTGTAGGATGCAACAAAACCAACAATAACTCTACATCAGCCATTATAAAAGCAACATTTTGAACATATCCCAATGTGTGAATGAAACGTGCAGAGAGAGCTTACGAAGATGGAGCAGATAGGGCGGGAAAGATTGTATGTATGTGGACAAGAGAGTAGGAGACAAACCTAACGAAACAGAAAGAGGGAGATAGAGAGAGAAAGAGAGAGGAAGAAGTTAGGTCTGTGAGAAAGATGGAGACATGTAATATACGTGAGATGCATGTGTATCCAGATTCTGTACACGTGGAAGGAGAAGAGATAACAGGTTTGATGAGAGAGCTGGGAAAACATGGACGAGAGGGGAAGGATCTCGTGGGTTGAGGGTTTGATAAATTTGTGCGGGGGAGAGAGGGGTTGGTAATTTTGTGCGAGAGAGAGAGGGTGGGGGGAGGAGTCAGTCAGCCGTCGTCACATCATCCTGCTTCCAAATGGCCCCGCATTCTCTAGCGTAGTGTGGTCGCTGTCTTCGATCTCCTCGATTCCCTCTTTGAAGATTGAGGTGTTGTGCATGCTGGGGTGCGAAGAAGCACAAGCGAGAGTGGTCGCCATATAACCTTGGATGGGGATGAATTGTGTGCTCGGGGGAGGGGGTGTGTGTGTGATGTGTGCTGTCTGTGTGTGTGTGTGTGTGTGTCAGATATTGAGAGAAAACAAACCTAAGGAGAGAAATGTGTGTGTATGTGACGGAAAGCTACTTGCTAAACAAGGTATTCATGAAGAGATTGTGCATGCGAGATAGAGAGCGATGTGCGGGCCTTGAGGTGGGCAGGGGCCGGGTGAGGGTGTCAAAATGTGCGCGTTGATGCATGTGTTACGTGCGATCGTGTGAGGGACGGACAAATCGAGAGAGATGGTTGTTGTGTTACGGATGCTCCTCTCTCTCTCTCTCTCACACACACACAAGTAAAATAGAAGACCGTTCTCTCATGTATACACAACGTATCGGCATCTGTCTATGTCTCAATCATGCATGATCATTTGCACATTCACACCTCTCTATGTCTCTATCACAAGCACACCGTCTACACATTGTCCTTCCGCCACAACACACATATGGACACATACACACGTTCTCTCTCAGTCACACACACAGGGGCTGTTTGGTTTGAGACTAAGTTTGCCTAAGGTTGCCACACCTAAGGTTAGGCAAGTTTGACCAACTTGGGTGGGTGTTTGGTTCAAGCCACACCTTAGGCAAGCCACATTAGGGTCCCACATTACATACACTCAAAAAGTGTGGCAAGATTCCCTTAGGCTTGCCAACTTGTGGTTCTCATTTTGAAGAACTAACCTTAGGCAAGTGTGGCAACATTGTCTCTATGACAAGTGGACCATAGGGGTAATAAAGTGTGGCAAGCCAAAGTGTGGCAAAAACCAAACACATGCCAACTAAACTATGGCTGCCAAATTTTGGCTTGGCAAACGGTGGCTGGGAACCAAACAGCCCCAAAATCAGTATTAAAAAAAACTAGGGCGCACCTAAAACGTCCAAATCCTAATAAACACGAACTGGAGCTAAATTCAAATATATGGAAATATTGTAGCGTCAAGAACTTTTCCCAGAAAAAAAAAGTTGAGTAATATTCGGGGATTGTTTTCACACACACAAAAAGGTTCGGTGGATGTCCTTCGAGCGCGACACGGTGATGCACTGTTCGATCGACCGCGCGGCCGCGGTTCACGCGCTTGCACAGGATTCCGTATTGTGGTTGTGGTAACTAATAAAAGCACTGCCTAAGTCTAATGTTTACGTGTACTAGTGCGGTTTTCTTTTAAGTTTGACCAACCCTATATAAAACTAAACTAAGCTCCCATACGCGCACTCATCAATATGCCGCCGCCGCCGTTGCGCATGCCGGCGCCCGCCTGCTCCGGCCAACAATTTCTCACCTATCACTGCCGTGTCGCCGCCAAGCCGAAGGCTCGCCCGCTCACGTCGTCTGCAGTCCCTCCTCGCGATGCCGCCGCGCTGCCAAGCACGCGAGCAGCTGGTGTAGCCGTGTCTATGCACGCAGCGTAGGAAGAGGAGGATGAGCGCGTGCTCCAGCACGCCGGCGAGGAGGAACTAGCGTGTCATTGTCGTCTCCGCCCGCGCGGAGGAGGCGCTCATGGTGGCTGTCGCGGCGGAAGCCGGTCGCGCGCGCGTCGAGCCCACAAACCGGGTGCGGACGCGGAATCTACCTTCGAGACCTTGAATGCCATGTGGATCATGCAGTCTGATGGAGCCATTTGGGTCACTCGACTCTTGTGAGCCGTTTGATGCAACATGGATGGCTAGAAGGGCTTCTTCAACCTCCGAAATAGACGCACGGTTCATCTTCTCAGCCCGCCACACGCCTAACCGCCTGTCGCCGCCGCCGCGCCCTCCCTTGAACCGCCTGCCACCGCCATGCTCCCCCACCCCCGCCATCCGTTTAACCCCGGGCACGACCCATTTTTTTCTGGCGAACTGCATTCCACACCCAACACTCATAAGATAGATCATGGGCACCCTGCCGTCTTCTTCCTTCACTCCGTCGAACTTCTTTCACAAATCGACTGAGCCAAATTATACTATTAGGACGAACGTATTAACTACAGTAGGAACACGAAGATACGAGCAGTAGTACCAACTGCAAGAAGAACAGCAGTAAGACATAGTACTAGTACTACTGTACGTACTAAAGAGTTTAAATAACGAGAAAGAACATAAACATAGTTCCGCTGGGGCCTCAGCACAACACACCCTTGAAAATAAACTAAGCAACTAGTCCGCTTGACACTGCAGTAGAACCAGCATGAGCGACGGCACTGCCACCTACTCGGAGTCCGAGTCCACGTCCTCGACTTTGTCCTCGTCCCTCTTCCTCTTCGCCGACGCTTCTTTGCTTGAACCGGACACTGGGCTCTGCTTCTTCATCCAACCCTTGTAGATATTTAAACAAAGGTAGGCATCCATTGCTGCGTACAGGATGTGATCTTCATCTAATGTCTTCGACTCCCATGCATGATGAAACTCGTGATGAGGTTTCTTCAGTTTAGCGTACGAACGATCAATCATGGCTGCTGCCAGGGTCAGCATTGAAGGCTGAGATGAGGACACCAGCCCTTCCTTCTGGAGGTCGAAGGGGTCGCCTACAACGAGGCCTATCCGACCCAGGATTTCCTTGTCGTTCCTAAAGTCTACAGTAACGAATTTGACTCGGCCGCCCTTGAGGAACTTCTTAAATTCCTTGCACTCAACGTCGGCATGGCATATGTGGTAGACCATGCATAAGTCATGCACGCAAACCTGGATCACGGCGGGCTTCTTCTTCTCTGCCTCCTTTAGTTTCTTCTCGCTTCCCAGGACTGTGGTGTACTCAACATCTAGCCCAGCGACCCACTCATCATTTGAGTTTTCGAACATGCGTTTGAAGCGAGCAAGGCATTCTTTCACCGTTGCGGAAGAACGGGTGTAGATGATGTCGAACTCATCGCCGGTGTTGGTTCTAACGTTGTACTCACCGCCGATCATGGAGATTTGGGACGCCATGGATTTGGGAGGAGGGTTAGGATTAGTGGAACTGCCGTAATGTGAAAGGACGGGACGACTGGGAGCGAACTGTTGTAAGGTACTGTACTAGTAGAAGACGGGGACGAGTAGGGCGTGCGAACGGCGTGGGGTTGCTGGCTTGCCCAGTGGATAAACGGCTGCAAGCCCCCAAAGAGTTCTCGAGAACTATGCGGGACCCACTAGATGTCATGTCTACTAGACCCATATCGTAGGCCTGACGGTATAGCTTCTGCCTGTTTGCACGCCATGCCGGCTTGTGTGTAACTTCAATTAATTCCGTCAACCGTCGCGCCTCCCACGACCTTCGCCTCCCTCGCGCGGTCGCGCCCTTTGAGACTTCGACCGGCTATAAATGAGCAATTTTTTTGCCTACTCCGCATGCATGATACTCCCTCTCGTCCTTTTTACTTCCGTCAACCGTTTATACTAAAAATATCAATATCTACAATACTGATTATAATGAGTATAAAGCACCTCTTGGGTGGGTTAGATTTTTTTGGGTTAGTTGAGTTCAAACTAACCCAAACTAACTCTAACACATGGATCCAAACAGGGCCAAGGTTAGCTATTAGAGTACTACTACCTCCCTTCTAGTTTAAAGGGCTCGATTCAAAATTTTGACCTACTCTTAGCAAGACAGAGGCGGTGGAATAGTTTTTGTAGTTCTTCACAAAAAAATGTGTTTACCAATGCATGCATGAACACTAGTTACTCTAACCTCCTATCTTCTTTAATTCTTTGCCACATCAGCATGTTTTCTATTCCCGTGTGCATGATACCAGCTAAGATACCACCATTATGGCCAGCCTTAATCATCGCATGCAATAATTTAGTGCACCTTGAAATATGAACATGTGTGGGGCGTGTATGTTTTTAATGACTTGAGACTATACCTAGCCCGACATGCAAGATGAGACTTATTATGCACCGTTCCCCATACCTGCAGGAAGCCCGTTCGTCTCCAAATCTTTTCCTCTCCATGTGTGGAAACAATATGCCTGCCAGACTCTCCTTCTCCCTCCGGCGGTCCCACCACTCCACCCTGTGTGGAAAAAATCTGCATGCATGACTCTCCTCCCCCCGCGCTCGTCCAATCTGTTGTGACCAGCAATATTTCCACCCCTTCCCTCCCCCGTAATTTACTCCAACAAATATGCCCACGTACTCCCTCCGTTCTAAAATAGATGACCCAACTTTGTACTAACTTTGTGCAAAGTTGGGTCATCTATTTTGGAACGGAGGGAGTAGCTGTTACTTAACTGCAGGTGCATTGGGTCACTGACATATGGGCCCAACAGGGGTCTGGCCCACATTTCAGTGATGCAACTGGACCTGCAGTTAAGCCAGTGCAACTCAGTCCATATCTTACGTAGGTGTGCCATTGCTCGCTATAAATACTGCGCCTCCCACGACATCGCTATCTCCTCCCCCTCACGTTCACGTTCATCGCTATCTCCTCCCCCTCACGTTCACGTTCATCGCTATCTCCTCCCCCTCCCTGGCTCCCTCTCACGTCGACCACCATGGCATCGCCCTCCCAAGCCCTAGGCGCCCCTCGCTGCACCGCGCGGACGGTCACGCGTTCCGTTCCTCGCCGCCACTAGTCGACGAGGACGCGTCGTCGTTCCGCTCCTCGCCGCGACGCGACACGTCACCATTCCGTTCCTCGCCGCCACTAGTCGAGGAGGACGCGTCGGTGTTCCGCTCGTCGCCGTGACGCGACGAGGTGGACGCGTCGGCGTTCCCAATCTCGCCAGCACGCGCGTCGGAGGACGCGTCGGCTCCCCGCTACAAGGAGAACGCCGCGCAGCCCGCCGAGCCCCCCAGCCTTGAGGAGCTTTGGAAAGAAATGGATGTCGCCTTGTGGGAGGCTTTGCCTCCAGCAGAGCGCGCCAAAAAAGAGGCGGAGAAGAAGGCCGACGAAGAGAAGCGCACCGCGGAACAAGCTGCCTGGGAGGCCTATGTCGCATCCGAGAGAGTCAGGCAATTGGCTCTTTGGCAGAAGGCTCGTGCGAGGGCCGTGAGGGTGGCGGAGGACGCCCGTGCCAATGCCCTGAGTGCAGTCGGGCCCAAGCGCCTCATCTACGCTTGGTGGTATGTGGACCGGGTGCACGCTTCCAGCGAGGAGTACTTGTTGGCGCCGGATCACCACACCGGTGTGACCGCGCTCGCCCGCCGGCAAGCCGCCAATCAGCACCTCGCGAGTTGCGAGGCTGAGGAAGAGGCGTTGTGTCGGCGCACTGGGAAACGGCCACGCACCAGGGCACTCGTGGCGCCCCGCAAGCGCTCCTGCGAGCGCCGTGGCTTTTAGGAGGAGTATAATTTTTGTTTCATAAGGCGATCTCATTAGTTTTGGGACGCAAATGATAAATCCCGAACGTTCAGGAATTATTAGCGTCCTTAATTAAGTATGTAAAAGGGAAAGTTTGGAAACCTTGTGTATTCGTACGCATTTTGCAAGTACGTGCATATAGCACAAACTTTACTATATACTATCGCACTACATGTCTCTCTCTATATATGCTTGCAGACTGTGCTACTCCCTCCGTCCAGGTCAATAAGTCATCTTTGGTTGTGCACCATGACCAAGAAGGAGGGAAGACTTATACACCTAGATGGAGGGAGTACTACTATTACTTATGTACGTGCAAATGCACGTTTTAACATTACAATGCGGTTTTTATAAAAGTAGAAAAACAACACTAGTCAAGCTTGTGAAACGATTCAATGCAAAAAAGCTCGTTTGATTGTTTACTTTTAGCTTCCTTCTCTGTGGTTATTTCTCTATCGTACTTTGTATGGAGTATCTCACTAGTTGGAAAGACATGCAAATTCCCAAACCGCTTCCTACACCCTGTATCGAATTTTTTGCCTAACAAGTTGTGCCGTGCAATTGGAATTCCAACTTGAGTACTACTACTAGTAGGAGTACCAGGGGCCAGTTCTTTTAGGCTTCTAGATTAGTAATCCCATAACTACTACCTCCGTCCTGGTTTATTGGTCCCCATTGCAATATGTGTCAAATTTTGATCATAAATTTAACTAATGAAATGTTAGTGCATGTCACCTGCACTAACATTTTATCAGTTAAATCTTTGGTCAAAATTTAGCACAAATTACAATGGCGAGGAATAAACCAGGATGGAGGTACTACTAGTAGTAGTTTAGAAGCCCAAATAAATGAGTGAGGCGCCTTAATGTTACTCTCCACTGTGACTAGTCTTATGGGAAAAGCTGGGGAAGCCGCCAAAAGAACTGGCCCTAGGAGTAGTAGCTAGGGATACTAGGAGTAGTAGCTAGGGATCGAGTGTGCGAGATGAACCGGAGAAAGTAAATGCAGAGAGATGAAATGCAAAAAAGACGGAGGGATGTGATGGTTGCTTGTCCGTTTATTTTACCAGGCCACTTATTACTAGGAGTGGTTGGGTTTTGTGATATGACGGCTTTACTGCCGCGCCACGAGCTGGGTGAGACTCCTGTGCAGCGCTGCCCTCTACACTAGTACTACTACATCGGTCGTGGTTTATCCCCCATTGAATTTGACTGAAGATTTAACTGACAAAATGTTAGTGCATGTCAACAAAAACAATATCGTTTGATTCGTATTTGAACATAGTTTTCAATGATATAATTTTAGGTGACATGCATCATCATTTATGTACTATATATATTGTTAGTTCAATTTTTGGTCGTACTAATCTATAGTAAGGTGCCCGTGCGTTGCACGGAAGAGTGAAATGCATTGATCGGGGAGTTGTTTATTTTGACAAAGGATGTGGGGGTCATCTCATGTGTAACGGGCATCGATAGGTTTGTTCGGATATTATCTCATCTCTAGAGCTCACAAACATCTGGGTGAAATAGATAAAAAAGTATCTTTTGCAAACAAAAGCATTCAACTGTTCAACCTGCATCCAAAACTTGTGAAGAAATAACTCTTATTGTGCTTTGCAGGAAATGATCTTCAAGAATTAGTTTTTGAGTATCCATTGTTATACATGTTGGCTACAGATGACATGGCACTTTCTTATAGTCAACAGTTGGCTATACTATTTAAGTATTAACCATGCCCTTATACACCTAGACGGAGGGATTAAATCAGGATGACTTGGAAGGGGGCAGAGGATATGTAAGAAATGGTTCATCATAAGTCTTTCATCAGTACTGTAGTAAAAATTCATACATGGAAGATTCTAGACTAAACCATAAATGGATACACTTTTATTCATGCGCGATACTCCAATAGAGCAAGATCATGCATGGAAGTCTCCACATGCTTAGACAGCGGATTACAGACTAATGATCAACATTTAGCTTAGTAATGCAGATCTCCAGGTGAACCTCCTAGGAGTCCCCATGCACATTGTTGGGGGTCAAATAATACCATGCGTCTGAAGGAAATATGCCCTAGAGGCAATAATAAAGTTATTATTTATTTCCTTATATCATGATAAATGTTTATTATTCATGCTAGAATTGTATTAACCGGAAACGTAATACTTGTGTGAATACATAGACAAACAGAGTGTCACTAGTATGCCTCTACTTGACTAGCTCGTTGATCAAAGATGGTTATGTTTCCTAGCCATTGACATGGGTTGTCATTTGATTAACGGGATCACATCATTAGGAGAATGATGTGATTGACTTGACCCATTCCGTTAGCTTAGCACTCGATCGTATAGTATGTTGCTATTGCTTTCTTCATGACTTATACATGTTCCTATGACTATGAGATTATGCAACTCCCGTTTACCGGAGGAACACTTTATGTGCTACCAAACATCACAACGTAACTGGGTGATTATAAAGGTGCTCTACAGGTGTCTCCAAAGGTACTTGTTGGGTTGGCGTATTTTGAGATTAGGATTTGTCACTCCGATTGTCGAAGAGGTATCTCTGGGCCCACTCGGTAATGCACATCACTTAAGCCTTGCAAGCATTGCAACTAATGAGTTAGTTGCGGGATGATGTACTACGGAACGAGTAAAGAGACTTTCCGGTAACGAGATTGAACTAGGTATTGAGATACCAACGATCGAATCTCGGGCAAGTAACATACCGATGACAAAGGGAACAACGTATGTTGTTATGCGGTCTGACCAATAAAGATCTTCGTAGAATATGTTGGAGCCAATATGAGCATCCAGGTTCCGCTATTGGTTATTGACCAGAGACGTGTCTCGGTCATGTCTACATAGTTCTCGAACTCGTAGGGTCCGCACGCTTAACGTTTCGATGACAGTTATATTATGAGTTTATATATTTTGATGTACCGAAGATTATTTGGAGTCCCGGATGTGATCACGGACATGACGAGGAGTCTCGAAATGGTTGAGACATGAAGATTGATATATTGGAAGCATATATTTGGATATCGGAAGTGTTCCGGGTGAAATCGAGATTTTACCGGAGTACCGGAGGGGTTACCGGAAACCCCCGGGGGTTAATGGGCCATAGTGGGCCTTAGTGGAGAAGAGGAGAGGCACCAGCGCAAGGGCTGCGCGCCCCTCCCCCCTAGTCCGAATAGGACAAGGAGAGGGGGGCGGCGCCCCCCTTTCCTTCTTCTCCTCCACCTCTTTCCCCCTCTTCTCCTAATCCAACAAGGAAAAGGGAGGGAGTCCTACTCCCGGTGGGAGTAGGACTCCTCTTGGCGCGCCCCTCCTGGCCAGCCGCACCTCCCCCCTTGCTCCTTTGTATACGGGGGCAGGGGGCACCCTAGAGACAACAATTGATCGTTTGATCTTTTAGCCGTGTGCGGTGCCCCCCGCCACCATAGTCCACCTCGATAATACTGTAGCGGTGCTTAGGCGAAGCCCTGCGTCGGTAGAACATCATCATCGTCACCACGCCATCATGCTGACGAAACTCTCCCTCAACACTCGACTGGATCGGAGTTCGAGGGACGTCATCGGGCTGAACGTGTGCTGAACTCGGAGGTGCCGTGCGTTCGGTACTTGATCGGTCGGATCATGAAGACGTACGACTACATCAACCGCGTTGTGCTAACGCTTCCGCTTTCGGTCTACGAGGGTACGTGGTCAACACTCTCCCCTCTCGTTGCTATGCATCACCATGATCTTGCGTGTGCGTAGGAATTTTTTTGAAATTACTACGTTCCCCAACGGTGGTATCAGAGCCTGGTTTTATGCGTTGATGTTATATGCACGAGTAGAACACAAGTGAGTTGTGGGCGATACAAGTCATACTGCTTACCAGCATGTCACACTTTGGTTCGGCAGTATTGTTGGATGAAGCGGCCCGGACCGGACATTACGCGTACGCTTACGCGAGACTGGTTCTACCGACGTGCCTTGCACACAGGTGGCTGGCGGGTGTCAGTTTCTCCAACTTTAGTTGAACCGAGTGTGGCTACGCCCGGTCCTTGCGAAGGTTAAAACAACACCAACTTGACAAACTATCATTGTGGTTTTGATGTGTAGGTAAGAACGGTTCTTGCTAAGCCCGTAGCAGCCACGTAAAATTTGCAACAGCAAAGTAGAGGACGTCTAACTTGTTTTTGCAGGGCATGTTGTGATGTGATATGGTCAAGACATGATACTAAATTTTATTGTATGAGATGATCATGTTTTGTAACCGAAGGTATCGGCAACTGGTAGGAGCCATATGGTTGTCGCTTTATTGTATGCAATGCAATCGCCCTGTAATGCTTTACTTTATCACTAAGCGGTAGCGATAGTCGTAGAAGCATAAGATTGGCGAGACGAAAACGATGCTACGATGGAAATCAAGGTGTCGCGCCGGTGACGATGGTGATCATGACGGTGCTTCGCAGATGGAGATCACAAGCACAAGATGATGATGGCCATATCATATCACTTATATTGATTGCATATGATGGTTATCTTTTATGCATCTTATCTTGCTTTGATTGACGGTAGCATTATAAGATGATCTCTCACTAAATTTCAAGATAAAAGTGTTCTCCCTGAGTATGCACCGTTGCTCAAAGTTCGTCGTGCCCAGACACCACGTGATGATCGGGTGTGATAAGCTCTACGTCCATCTACAATGGGTGCAAGCCAGTTTTGCACACGCAGAATACTCAGGTTAAACTTGACGAGCCTAGCATATGCAGATATGGCCTCGGAATACTGAGACCGAAAGGTCGAGCGTGAATCATATAGTAGATATGATCAACATAGTGATGTTCACCATTGAAAACTACTCCATTTCACGTGATGATCGGTTATGGTTTAGTTGATTTGGATCACGTGATCACTTAGAGGATTAGAGAGATGTCTATCTAAGTGGGAGTTCTTAAGTAATATGATTAATTGAACTTAAATTTATCATGAACTTAGTACCTGATAGTATCTTGCTTGTCTATGTTGATTGTAGATAGATGGCCCGTGCTATTGTTCCGTTGAATTTTAATGTGTTCCTTGAGAAAGCAAAGTTGAAAGATGATGGTAGCAATTACACGGACTGGGTCCGTAACTTGAGGATTATCCTCATTGCTGCACAGAAGAATTACGTCCTGGAAGCACCGCTAGGTGCCAGGCCTCCTGCAAGGGCAACACCAGAAGTTATGAACATCTGGCAGAGCAAAGCTGATGACTACTCGATAGTTCAGTGTGCCATGCTTTACGGTTTAGAACCGGGACTTCAACGACGTTTTGAACGTCATGGAGCATATGAGATGTTCCAGGAGTTGAAGTTAATATTTCAAGCAAATGCCCGGATTGTGAGATATGAAGTCTCCAATAAGTTCTATAGCTGCAAGATGGAAGAGAATAGTTCTGTCAGTGAGCATATACTCAGAATGTCTGGGTATAACAATCACTTGATTCAACTGGGAGTTAATCTTCCGGATGATAGCGTCATTGACAGAATTCTTCAATCACTGCCACCAAGCTACAAGAGCTTCATGATGAACTATAACATGCAAGGGATGGATAAGACGATTCCCGAGCTCTTCGCAATGCTAAAGGCCGCGGAGGTAGAAATCAAGAAGGAGCATCAAGTGTTGATGGTCAATAAGACCACCGGTTTCAAGACAAAGGGCAAAGGGAAGAAGAAGGGGAACTTCAAGAAGAACAGCAAGCAAGTTGCTGCTCAAGAGAAGAAACCCAAGTCTGGACCTAAGCCTGAGACTGAGTGCTTCTACTGTAAGTAGACTGGCCACTGGAAGCGGAACTGCCCCAAGTATTTGCGGATAAGAAGGATGGCAAGGTTAACAAAGGTATATGTGATATACATGTTATTGATGTGTACCTTACTAATACTCGCAGTAGCACCTGGGTATTTGATACTGGTTCTGTTGCTAATATTTGCAACTCGAAGCAGGGGCTACGGATTAAGCGAAGTTTGGCTAAGGACGAGGTGACGATGCGCGTGGGAAATGGTTCCAAAGCAGACTGGTCACTGGAAGCGGAACTGCCCTAAGTATTTGGCTGATAAGAAGGATGGCAAGGTGAACAAAGGTATATGTGATATACATGTTATTGATGTGTACCTTACTAGAGCTCGCAGTAGCACCTGGGTATTTGATACTGGTTCTGTTGCTAATATTTGCAACTCGAAACAGGGACTACAGATTAAGCGGACACTGGCTAAGGACGACGGTGACGATGCGCGTGGGAAATGGTTCCAAAGTTGATGTGATCGCCGTCGGCACGCTACCTCTATATCTACCTTCGGGATTAGTATTAGACCTAAATAATTGTTATTTGGTGCCAGCATTGAGCATGAACATTATATCTGGATCTTGTTTGATGCGAGATGGTTATTCATTTAAATCGGAGAATAATGGTTGTTCTATTTATATGAGTAATATCTTTTATGGTCATGCACCCTTAAAGAGTGGTCTATTTTTGATGAATCTCGATAGTAGTAATACACATATTCATAATGTTGAAGCCAAAAGATGCAGAGTTGATAATGATAGTGCAACTTATTTGTGGCACTGCCATTTAGGTCATATCGGTGTAAAGCGCATGAAGAAACTCCATACTGATGGACTATTGGAACCACTTGATTATGAATCACTTGGTACTTGCGAACCGTGCCTCATGGGCAAGATGACTAAAACGCCGTTCTCCGGTACTATGGAGAGAGCAACAGATTTGTTGGAAATCATACATACAGATGTATGTGGTCCGATGAATGTTGAGGCTCGTGGCAGATATCGTTATTTTCTCACCTTCACAGATGATTTGAGCAGATATGGGTATATCTACTTAATGAAACATAAGTCTGAAACATTTGAAAAGTTCAAAGAATTTCAGAGTGAAGTTGAAAATCATCGTAACAAGAAAATAAAGTTTCTACGATCTGCTGTGGAGGAGAATATTTGAGTTACGAGTTTGGTCTACATTTGAAACAATGCGGAATAGTTTCGCAACTCACGCCACCCGGAACACCACAGCGAAATGGTGTGTCCGAACGTCGTAATCGTACTTTACTAGATATGGTGCGATCTATGATGTCTCTTACTGATTTACCGCTATCTTTTTGGGGTTATGCTTTAGAGACGGCTGCATTCATGTTAAATAGGGCACCATCAAAATCCGTTGAGACGACGCCTTATGAACTGTGGTTTGGCAAGAAACCAAAGTTGTCGTTTCTTAAAGTTTGGGGCTGCGATGCTTATGTGAAAAAGCTTCAACCTGATAAGATCGAACCCAAATCGGAGAAATGTGTCTTCATAGGATACCCAAAGGAGACTGTTGGGTACACCTTCTATCACAGATCCGAAGGCAAGACATTCGTTGCTAAGAATGGATCCTTTCTAGAGAAGGAGTTTCTCTCGAAAGAAGTGAGTGGGAGGAAAGTAGAACTTGATGAGGTAACTGTACCTGCTCCCTTATTGGAAAGTAGTTCATCACAGAAACCGGTTCCTGTGATGCCTACACCAATTAGTGAGGAAGTTAATCATTATGATCATGGAACTTCAGATCAAGTTGTTACTGAACCTCGTAGGTCAATCAGAGTAAGATCCGCACCAGAGTGGTACGGTAATACTGTTCTGGAGGCTATGTTACTAGACCATGACGAACCTACGAACTATGAAGAAGCGATGGTGAGCCCAGATTCCGCAAAATGGCTTGAGGCCATGAAATCTGAGATGGGATCCATGTATGAGAACAAAGTGTGGCCTTTGGTTGACTTGCCCGATGATTGGCAAGCCATTGAAAATAAATGGATCTTCAAGAAGAAGACTGACGCTGACGGTAATATTACTGTCTATAAACCTCGACTTGTTGCGAAAGGTTTTCGAAAAGTTCAAGGGATTGACTACGATGAGACCTTTTCACCCGTAGCGATGCTTAAGTCTGTCCGAATCATGTTAGCAATTGCCGCATTTTATGATTATGAAATTTGGCAAATGGATGTCAAAACTGCATTCCAGAATGGATTTCTGGAAGAAGAGTTGTATATGATGCAACCGGAAGGTTTTGTTGATCCAAAGGAAGCTAACAAAGTGTGCAAGCTCCAGCGATCCATTTATGGACTGGTGCAAGCCTCTCGGAGTTGGAATAAACGCTTTGATAGTGTGATCAAAGCATTTGGTTTTGTACAGACTTTTGGAGAAGCCTATGTTTACAAGAAAGTGAGTGGGAGCTCTGTAGCATTTCTGATATTATATGTGGATGACATATTGCTGATTGGAAATGATATAGAATTTCTGGATAGCATAAAGGGATACTTGAATAAGAGTTTTTCAATGAAAGACCTCGATGAAGCTGCTTATATATTGGGAATCAAGATCTATAGAGATAGATCAAGACGCTTAATTGGACTTTCACAAAGCACATACCTTGACAAAGTTTTGAAGAAGTTCAAAATGGATCAAGCAAAGAAAGGGTTCTTGCCTGTGTTACAAGGTGTGAAGTTGAGTAAGACTCAATGCCCGACCACTGCAGAAGATAGAGAGAAAATGAAAGATGTTCCCTATGCTTCATCCATAGGCTCTATCATGTATGCAATGTTGTGTACTAGACCTGATGTGTGCCTTGCTATAAGTCTAGCAGGGAGGTACCAAAGAATCCAGGAGTGGATCACTGGACAGCGGTCAAGAACATCCTGAAATACCTGAAAAAGGACTAAGGATATGTTTCTCGTTTATGGAGGTGACAAAGAGCTCATCGTAAATGGTTACGTTGATGCAAGATTTGACACTGATCCGGACGATTCTAAATCGCAAACCGGATACATGTTTACATTGAACGGTGGAGCTGTCAGTTGGTGCAGTTCTAAACAAAGCATCATAGCGGGATCTACGTGTGAAGCGGAGTACATAGCTGCTTCGGAAGCAGTGAATGAAGGAGTCTGGATGAAGGAGTTCATATCCGACCTAGGTGTCATACCTAGTGCATCAGGTCCAATGAAAATCTTTTGTGACAATACTGGTGCAATTGCCTTGGCGAAGGAATCCAGATTTCACAAGAGAACCAAGCACATCAAGAGACGCTTCAATTCCATCCGGGATTTAGTCCAGGTGGGAGACATAGAAATTTGCAAGATACATACGGATCTGAATGTTGCAGACCCGTTGACTAAGCCTCTTCCACGAGCAAAACATGATCAGCACCAAGGCTCCATGGGTGTTAGAATCATTACTGTGTAATCTAGATTATTTACTCTAGTGCAAGTGGGAGACTGAAGGAAATATGCCCTAGAGGCAATAATAAAGTTATTATTTATTTCCTTATATCATGATAAATGTTTATTATTCATGATAGAATTGTATTAACCGGAAACGTAATACTTGTCTGAATACATAGACAAACAGAGTGTCACTAGTATGCCTCTACTTGACTAGCTCGTTGATCAAAGATGGTTATGTTTCCTAGCCATTGACATGGGTTGTCATTTGATTAACGGGATCACATCATTAGGAGAATGATGTGATTGACTTGACCCATTCCGTTAGCTTAGCACTCGATCGTATAGTATGTTGCTATTGATTTCTTGATGACTTATACATGTTCCTATGACTATGAGATTATGCAACTCTCGTTTACCGGAGGAACACTTTGTGTGCTACCAAACGTCACAACGTAACTGGGTGATTATAAAGGTGCTCTACAGGTGTCTCCAAAGGTACTTGTTGGGTTGGCGTATTTCGAGATTAGGATTTGTCACTCCGATTGTCGGAGAGGTATCTCTGGGCCCACTCGGTAATGCACATCACTTAAGCCTTGCAAGCATTGGAACTAATGAGTTAGTTGCGGGATGATGTACTACGGAACGAGTAAAGAGACTTGCCGTAACGAGATTGAACTAGGTATTGAGATACCAACGATCGAATCTCGGGCAAGTAACATACCGATGACAAAGGGAACAACGTATGTTGTTATGCGGTCTGACCGATAAAGATCTTCGTAGAATATGTTGGAGCCAATATGAGCATCCAGGTTCCGCTATTGGTTATTGACCGGAGACGTGTCTCGGTCATGTCTACATAGTTCTCGAACCCGTAGGGTCCGCACGCTTAACGTTTCGATGATGGTTATATTATGAGTTTATATATTTTGATGTACCGAAGATTGTTCGGAGTCCCGGATGTGATCACGGACATGACGAGGAGTCTCGAAATGGTCGAGACATGAAGATTGATATATTGGAAGCATATATTTGGATATCGGAAGTGTTCCGGGTGAAATCAGGATTTTACCGGAGTAGCGGGGGGTTACCGGAACCCCCCGGGGGTTAATGGGCCATAGTGGGCCTTAGTGGAGAAGAGGAGAGGCGGCCAGGGCAAGGGCCGCGCCCCCTCCCCCTAGTCCGAATAGGACAAGGAGAGGGGGGCGGCGCCCCCCTTTCCTTCTTCTCCTCCACCTCTTTCCCCCTCTTCTCCTAATCCAACAAGGAAAAGGGAGGGAGTCCTACTCCCGGTGGGAGTAGGACTCCTCCTGGCGTGCCCCTCCTGGCCGGCCGCACCTCCCCCCTTGCTCCTTTATATACGGGGGCAGGGGGCACCCTAGAGACAACAATTGATCGTTTGATCTTTTAGCCGTGTGCGGTGCCCCCCCCCACCATAGTCCACCTCGATAATACTGTAGCGGTGCTTAGGCGAAGCCCTGCGTCGGTAGAACATCATCATCGTCACCACGCCGTCGTGCTGACAAAACTCTCCCTCAACACTCGGCTGGATCAGAGTTCGAGGGACGTCATCGGGCTGAACGTGTGTTGAACTCGGAGGTGCCGTGCGTTCGGTACTTGATCGGTCGGATCATGAAGACGTATGACTACATCAACCGCGTTGTGCTAACGGTTCCGCTTTCGGTCTACGAGGGTACGTGGACAACACTCTCCCCTCTCGTTGCTATGCATCACCCTGATCTTGTGTGCGTAGGATTTTTTTTGAAATTACTACGTTCCCCAACAGCGTCTTCCATGTCCACATCGGCGCGAAGGTCCCAGCTCGGCAGAGTCCAAGTCAGCTTGACGTAGCCAGTGTCGCCACCCACGTACCTCCGAGGGGTAGTAATAATGAGCATGCACCCATACATCGGCCTCGTGTCAGTGTCAGCGTCAGCGGCGTCGCCCCTGACGCACACTATAGAGATGTGGCGGCGGCCTGCGCGGGCCTCGCCGGTGGCCACGATCAAGAGGAAGACGCTGCCGTCCTCCTCCGAGACTAGCAGGCTGCGCTGATCCTCCAGCGACTCCGGCACGGTGAACAGGTAGCACGTCTCGTACTTGATGTTCTTCGCCAAGGGCCAGTAGTGATCGCCGCACGCCTGCGTCAGGTGATGCACGATGTTCGCCGGCGAGCCCCAAAATGGCACCGGGCACTCATAGCAGTAGACGAAGGGCTCCTTGGAGGCATCGACCAGGCCATCCATGAAACGGGAGTGGCTGTAGGGGACGTTCCGCCAGTTGAATATATGAGCAAGTTACTACGAGATTTACTACAAAATAAATCATGACGGCTATAACAGAGATTAAACTAATCATGCGGACTAGCATAGTAGATGAACAGATCGAATCTAGGACACAGACTAGAAACATGAATTCTACCACGATTTCGAACAGGAAGGACAAAAACACATACGGTGCAACAGGAGCAGCACCATTGGTGTTGAGGTTGTCGCCCATGTCGTTGAGGAAGAGGTTGCCGAGGTTAGGGAAGAAGTCGTCGTCGGTGAAGTCATCGCTGCTAGCAGTCGCGAGAGTGCGCTCCCCAAATTTCAACAGCGCCCGCTGAATGGAGCGCAGGAGGGAGTGGCTATAGGGGACATTGCGGCCGCCGAATGGAGCGCAGGAGTAGCCCACGAAGCAGTAGATGGTGCTCCTCCCTAGTCTCTATTCTTATCTCTATCTCTACTACTCTTCTTTGTTTTTTATAATATACTAGTTGTAGTTGTCAAATCGAATAGTACTGCGCCGTCCACTGCACGCCCGGCTGAACACGCCTCCTCGCCTCCATCAAACCCCTCCGTTAAACCCGCATGCAAACCGAGAAACCTACTCCGACCCACGGGAGGAAATTTGCCGGACGTGTTGTTTCGCGGAATACAATCACAGTCACTGCAAGGTCTTTGAGTAGGATCCCAGCTTCTCTGGCCCTCTAGGAATTTTTGACTGGAGGTTGGTAAGTAGCCTTGGTACACGCTCACTGTTTCTCGGACTGAATTATCCGATTAACCAGGAGATAACCGACGGCAAGGATCATGATGGCAGTGCGGTTTCGTTCATCAGGCAAAACTGTGTGTACACAGCGTACCATGCGTCTCTGCATGCACCATACCCTGATATGTGTCGCCACGCTCTGCGGCCCAAAGTAGGAGAGAGGGTCGCAAGCATCAGACTTTTTTTTTGAAACCCAAGTATCAGACTTCGACCTGCTGGCTGGAGTTTCCTTCGTCAGGCACCCATCTGGTTCAAGCCGTCAGCCAATCTTCACAGCTTATTAAATAGTAACGTCTAACTAAGTCAGTTAGTTAGATGCGTACACTTGGTGTAGTAGCATATTTATTTAGTTTGAGCATACACTTGTTCTTTTTTTGTAGCCCTTTTGTAATGATGGCTGATGTTTGGTTTGGAAGAGAGAGCTGCATCTTCACTCTTCTGGCCTGCTTACTGCTTCTGTTGCACCCCCAGCCCTGGTTGCTGTTGCTGCTATTTTCAATGTACAATCAGTAGTATATTTCGTCTGTTGGTTGAATAAATGTGTTGTTAGAACGACAAACACAATGTTTTGGAAGTCGTTGCACGGTTCGATCCTTTAGTGCCCCGTACCGTACGTAGCGCATACTATTTTTCGTACGGAACACATTTTCCACTTGCTGATAACATGCAGCCCACTGATGAAGGCCCAATAGAGAAGCCCATAATTAACTGGAAGGGAGGCTCTCACATGAATCCGGCCCAGATACATGGTCATGGTCCCCTAAACATAAATAAGTAAATAAATAAATAAAACTAAATGCTCATGCACCAGTTCTTTAAATTCACGATTTAACAGGAGGATATTATTTCCTATGATAGTGTCATTACATTCAGTCGATATTATTCTTCGGCAAAGATAGCGACCAGTCTTCTTCCTCCCAGCATTTTCTTCCTGCAACTAGCGGACCCATGCAAATCGTAGTCAACGTCGTAAATAGATCCGGTCCATTTTTATTTTTCAATAAGAATGTCCAGCCCAGCCCAGCACATTGGCGGCAGCACTTTATCCTCCGCCTTGGTGCGCTTGCCGCGGCGCCGCCGTCCGGCCCTGTCAACATAGTTTTTTCGAAACGGTCCCTGTCAACATAGTGAATCGGGAGAGGACTGTAGTTGTGAGTATGACAGTACGGACCCACTAGGTCCACTCCCGAACACAAGCAAGCGCCTCTTTTACTACTCAGATGAACCCCTCGTTTTTTTACTCTAATCCACCCTGCTGATATCTGGGACCCACATTATTTTCAACGTATAGTCAATTAACAACAGAATTACACAACTTTTTTTAGTAGTAATTCGGAGGAGCAGGCTATAAACTGGGTTGTGCGGTCTCTGTGGCCCGTCTAACAACATGACCAGCCCAGCAGTTTTTTCTTTGGGAAAGTAGGTAGCCCAGTATTTCTTTTTGAAGAATACCCAAGCTAGGCCTATTTGTTTTCTCCGACTTACTGGGCTGCAAATCTTTCAAGACGAGGAGGGATGCATTCCGGCCTAGCCAAAGAGTATGGTTAGTGTCTGTTAAAAGTAATATCAAAAGGGGTTGAAAATTCCAAAAAAATTTATAACAAATGGGATATTAGTTTCTTTTTTTTGTTCTTCACTGATATCTTATACGTATTTCATTGGATTTAACATGACATAATACTAATTTATTTTTAAATTTGTTTTAGTATGGCTACTAATTTTTGGATTAAGAATATTTTGTTCCCCAGCAAAAATTTGTGAATTTTCAAAATTTCCCACATATTTAGTTAATTTTTTTAACCCTGGTACTGACCAGAAAATGGGCAGCAATTCTAAAAATGGAAAACGGGCTGCAATAAATTCCATATGAATTAGAAAATGAGTAAAAATTATAAAAAATAATAGCAAATGGGCTGTACACGCCATAGATTTCGAGGTTGACTTGTTTACACAAGGCTTTGTCAGTCAACACATGATTCTGGCAGCAGTGACTGTTGGATGTCCATCCAATGGCCGACGTGCTTCTTCAATCTCTGATCTTCCTGCTCCAGCCGCCTAAACTAGCGCCAGCGAGACTGCCTGCTCCCTCCTTTTGTGGCCCGCTGTGATGCCGTGCAGGCTTCCCCGACCCACCCTACTCCCTCTGCTGGCCTGGCTGCACGCAATCAACTGCCTCCTTATTACGCGAAAAAAATGATTCCTCCCACTGACATCTGGGGCGCACCGGTTGGGAGGCTGACCTGTGGGCCTACTAAGTTGACGCGTACGCAGGGCTTGTCAACTTAGTCAATAAACGATTCTAGCAGCAGTAACCGTTGGATTTGAATCGAACGGTCCTGCTACTTCTTCAATCGCTGCTCTTCTTGCACCAGCCGCCCAAACCAGCGCCAGCGAGACCGCCTGCTCCTGCCTCCAGTGGCCGGCTGTGCTGCCGTTGAGGCCTCGTCGCCCCCTACTACTCCCATTGCTAGCCAGACCCTGCGGCGACGGCAACCTCACACCGTAGCCGAACTAGTGAACCCTCGTACTCTTCTCCGCGTGGGCATCCACTGCCGCGTCTTCCCCGGCTCCGCGCCGTCCCCTTCCTAGGCCTCGCCGTCGTCCACAGCCTTGGTGCTCTCGGCGCGGCATGGTCAATGTGGTCAACGACTGACTTCCATCGGAAGAGTACTGTACGTGGAGAGGTTGGCAGCTGGGTCCACGGCCATAGCCCAGTTTTTTTGTGATTTGCCAAGTAAGTCGCTTTGTCAGGCCTGTTGGGCTGCAAATCTTTCAAGACAAGGAGAGCTTTCATTCGGCTGGCCGAGAAAATGGCCTATCAGTAAATGATAAATGGGCTGTATATTTTTAAAACACATCAAACCGGCAATTAGTTTCAAATTTCTTTTTTTCATTTCGAGATTTTAAATTGCATTGATTTTTATGCGTGGACAATTTGTTGGATTTTATATTGATATATATTTATTTTTAAAATCAGTTATGTGACTCGAAATTTCAGTATTAAAAACAGTTCGGACCGCACCGAAATATGCAAAATTTCGTATAATTTTTTAACCGTGGCCACAATATGGGCTGTAATGCTAACAAAAAAATATGGGCTCCAAAAAAAAACCTTAAGAATTAGCAAATGGGCTGTAAATTATTAGAAATAATGGCAGATGGGTTGTATGATGTTTTCCACAGATTTGAGGCTTTCCTAAAAAAATTGACGCACAAGCAGTGACTGTTGGATGTCCATCCAACGGCCGTCGTGCTTCTTCAATCTCTGCTCTTCCTGCTCCAGCTGCTCAAACAAGCGCCGACGGGACTGCCTGCTCTCTTCTCCCCGCGGCCGGCAATGCTGCCGTGCAGGCCTCACCGCCCCACCGTACTCCCATCGCTGGCCTAGCCATCCCTCTACTCACCCACACCTGCTGTTATTCTCCAGCGACGACAGACGAACCAGTAAACCCTCGTAAAGTCGTACTCCCCTCCGCGTGGGAAACAACTGTCGAGTCTTCCTTGGCTCCGTGTCGTTCCTTTCCTAGGCCTCGCCATCGTCCACCGCCCTGGTGCTCTCGGCGCGGCCTGGTCAACGTGGTCAACGACCGACATGCATCTGAAGTGGACTGTACGTGGAGAGGCTGACAGCTGGGTCACGGCCGCACGCAAGGAAATGCCTCCTTATTACGCGCAAAATAATGATTCGTCCACCTGACATCTGGGACCCACCGAAAGGGCCTCTGTATTTCACGAAAAAAACGTTACCGCCGCTGACAGCTCGGACCCGCCAGCTATATCTTCGCGCGCAAGGAAGTGCCTCCTTATTACGCACAAAAAAATGAATACTCCCCCTGCTAGCTGGGACCCAGTATAGTGGGAGGCTGACTTGTGGGCCTACCAAGTTGACGGGGACGGAGGGCTTTGTCAACTTAGTCAATATGCACGGTTTTAGCTCCAGTGACCGTACGATATCCATCCAACGGCCGTAGTGCTTCTTCAACCTCTGGTCTTCTTGCTCCAGCCGCCCAAAGCAGCGCCGGTCGTGCCGCATGCTCCTGCCTCCCGTGGCCGGCTGTGCTGCCGCGGAGGCCTCACCGCCCCCTACTATTCCCACCGCTGGCCAGGCCCTGCGGCGACGGCAGCCTCACACCGCAGCCGAACCAGTGAACCCTTGTACTCCTCTCTGCGCGGGCTTCCACTGTCGTGTCTTCCCCGGCTCCGCGTCGTCCCCTTCCTAGGCCTCGCCGTCGTCCACCGCCCTGGTGCTCTCGGCGCGGCGTGGTCAACGTGGTCAAGGAACGACTTCCATCGGAAAAGTACTGTACGTGGAGAGGCTAACAGCTGGGTCCACGGCCGCAGCAAGGAAGTGCCTCCTTATTACGCGCAGAATAAATATTCCTCCACCTGACAGCGGGGACCCACCGGACAGGCCACCGTATTTCGCGAAAAAAACGTTTTCCCCTGACTGCTGGGACCCACCAGCTACATTTTCGCACGCAAGGAAGTGCGTCCGGGAAAAAAACGATTCGCCCCCCTGACTGCTGGGACCCACGAGCTACATCTTCGCACGCAAGGAAGTGCCAGACAGAAGGGACCCACCTGGTCGAAGCATACGTAGCGTTGTCATTCTGGTCGCGAACATGTACGTACATATTGGTCGATGTAGAGGCGCGCACGTGTCGTAGTAGAGGCACGCACGTAGCATGTACACGTACGTACAGCGGCCAGGGTGCAAGAAAGTAAATACGGTCACATACGTACATACGGGCGGGGTCTCGAACGCCTACTCGCGCGTACGTACGGCCAGGGCTCGTGTACATGGCTGGTTCGGAACGGAGAAACAACGTCGTCGTCGTGTTCATGGGGAGCCAACCGGCTGGGTCGGAACGGAATGCGTCGTCGTGTTCATCGGGAGGGCTTGGATGGAACAACCGATGGAAACGAGGCCTGGCATAACGCACAACGGAGGAAACGGCCTTGTGTTCGACCGGCCATGTTCGAAACGGGATCCTGTTCATCGGGAGGGGGTCTGGCGTACCGCAAAATGGAGGAAACGGACCTCCTACGGTCGAAAAGGGGGTCCTGTTGATTGGGAGGGGTGTGGCGTACCGCAAAACGGAGGAAACAGACTTGTGTTGGAGCGCTACGGTCGAAACGGGGGTCCTATTCATCGGGAGGGGTGTGGCGTACCGCAAAACGGGACTCCACGGGATACTGTTCATCTCCACCGTCGACCCCCTCCAGCCTCCACGAGCTACTGTTCATCCACCGTCGACCTCCTCCAGCCTCCACCTACGACTGTTCATCCACGGGCTCCTGTTCATCCAGCCTCCACCGCGCGCTACTCCACCGGCTACTGTTCAACCACCCCTCTCCACGGGCTCCTGTTCAACCACCCCTCCACGGGCTACTGTTCATCCAGACCTCCACCGTCTACTGTTCATCCTGCCCTCCACGGGGTGGTCCTGTTCATCCTGCCCTCCACGGGGTCCTGTTCATCCAGCCCCAACCGGCTCGATCGATCGGGGTCCTGTTCATCCAGAGCAACACCACGGGGTCCTGTTCATCCACCCCCACCGGGAACTGTTCATCCAAACCCCCCAACAACGCTCATTGTTCATCCAGAGGCAGCATCGATCGGTTTCAGTTAGCAGCAGTAGCGAAGGAATCGCTCGATCGGGTTCAGTTAACAGCCATCGATCGATCGCTCGGGTTCAGTAATGCGTAGCCTGCAGTGCAATCGCTCGGGTTCAGTTAGAGCCCAACGCCTCGCTCGGGTTCAGTTAGAGCCAAATGCCTCGCACCCACGCGCATGCGTGTATGAGAGAAACGCGCATCGCTCGGCCCCGACCACCCACCCTAACTGGGAACACCCCGATATTTTCCTCGCCCTCGCTTCTACCATGATTTTTTTCGTCATGGACGGCCCAAAGAATGTCATGCAGCTGCGTCTCAGGCCCGCCCAGGACGAAAAGCCCATTTTCTGTCATGATTTTTTGTCATAGAAGTAGGACCCCACCACATCTATGATGATACCGTGTTTTGTCACAAATATTGTCATAGAAGTGTCATAAGTATGACAGAATTTTTTTCGTTCGGCCCAAAATGTCACGGATGTGTCTTTTTTTTAGTGAAAGCGACAACCATATGGCTCCTGCCAGTTGCCGATAACTCTGTTACAAAACATGATCATCTCATACAATAAAATTTAGCATCATGTCTTGACCATATCACATGACAGCATGCCCTGCAAAAACAAGTTAGACGTCCTCTACTTTGTTGTTGCAAGTTTTACGTGGCTGCTACGGGCTGAGCGAGAACCATTCTTACCTACGCATCAAAACCATAACGATATTTCGTCAAGTATGTGTTGTTTTAACCTTCACAAGGACCGGACGTAGCTACACTCGATTCAACTAAAGTTGGAGAAACTGACACCCGCCAGCCACCTGTGTGCAAAGCACGTCGGTAGAACCAGTCTCGCGTAAGCGTACGCGTAATGTCGGTCTGGGGCGCTTCATCCAACAATACCGCCGAATCAAAGTATGACATGCTGGTAAGCAGTATGACTTGTATCGCCCACAACTCACTTGTGTTCTACTCGTGCACATAACATCTACGCATAAACCTGGCTCGGATGCCACTGTTGGGAAACGTAGTAATTTCAAAAAATTCGCTACGCGCACGCAAGATCATGGTGATGCATAGCAACGAGAGGGGAGAGTGTCGTCCACGTACCCTCGTAGACCGTAAGCAGAAGCGTTATGAGAATGCGGTTGATGTAGTCGTACGTCTTCACGATCCGACCGATCCAAGTACCGAACGCATGGCACCTCCGAGTTCAGCACACGTTCAGCTCGATGACGTCCCACGAACTCCGATCCAGCAGAGCTTCGAGGGAGAGTTCCGTCAGCACGACGGTGTGATGATGGTGATGATGATGCTACCGATGCAGGGCTTCGCCTAAGCACCGCTACGATATGACCGAGGTGGATTATGGTGGAGGGGGGCACCGCACACGGCTAAAAGATTAATGATCAATTGTTGTGTATCCAAGGGGTTCCCCCTCCCCGTATATAAAGGAGTAGAGGAGGGGGAGCAGGCCGGCCTCCTATGGCGCGCCCCATGAGGAGTCCTACTCCCACCGGGAGTAGGACTCCCCCCTTCCAAGTAGGAGTAGGAGAGGGGAAGGAAGGGAGAGAGGGAGAGAAGGAAAGGGGGCGCCGCCCCCCTCCTTGTCCAATTCGGACTAGAGGGGGAGGGGCGCGCGGCTGCCCTGGCCGCCCCTCCTCTTCTCCCACCAAGGCCCATTAGGCCCAATATACTCCCCGGGGGGTTCTGGTAACCCCCCGCTACTCCGGTATATGTCCGAAACCTCCCGAAACACTTCCGGTGTCCGAACATAGTCGTCCAATATATCGATCTTTATGTATCGACCATTTCGAGACTCCTCGTCATGTCCGTGATCATATCCGGGACTCCGAACTACCTTCGGTACATCAAAACACAAAAACTCATAATACCGATCGTCACCGAACGTTAAGCGTGCGGACCCTACGAGTTCGAGAACTATGTAGACACGTCTCCGGTCAATAACCAATAGCGGAACCTGGATGTTCATATTGGCTCCTACATATTCTACGAAGATCTTTATCGGTCAAACCGCATAACAACATACGTTGTTCCCTTTATCATCGGTATGTTACTTGCCCGAGATTCGATCGTCGGTATCTTAATACCTAGTTCAATCTCGTTGCAGGCAAGTCTCTTTACTCGTTCCGTAATATATCATCCCGCAACTAACTCATTAGTTGCATTGCTTGCAAGGCTTATAGTGATGTGTATTACTGAGAGGGCCCAGAGATACCTCTCCGACAATCGGAGTGACAAATCCTAATCTCGATCTATGCCAACCCAACAAGTACCTTCGGAGACACCTGTAGAGCACCTTTATAATCACCCAGTTACGTTGTGACGTTTGGTAGCACACAAAGTGTTGCTCCGGTATTCGGGAGTTGCATAATCTCATAGTCATAGGAACATTTATAAGTCATGAAGAAAGCAATAGCAATATACTAAACGATCAAATGCTAAGCTAACGGAATGGGTCAAGTCAATCACATCATTCTCTAATGATGTGATCCCGTTAATCAAATGACAACTCATGTCTATGGCTAGGAAACTTAACCATCTTTGATTCAACGAGCTAGTCAAGTAGAGGCATACTAGTGACACTCTGTTTGTCTATGTATTCACACATGTACTAAGTTTCCGGTTAATACAATTCTAGCATGAATAATAAACATTTTATCATGAAATAAGGAAATAAATAATAACTTTATTATTGCCTCTAGGCATATTTCCTTCACAAAATCCTAAGCCCGAGTCCGGCCCGACCCGAAGCACATGAACAATGTTGTTTTTAATTAAATTGATCATATTCGAGGTATTGAATCAATATATCATACCTATATTTCAAATAAAATATCTATTCGTGACCATTTCTGGCTTTCGGGCTTGGGCCTCTAGGCCGGGCTGTCCACAATAACCCCCCCCCCCCCCCCCCCCTCCCCCCCTCCCAACAAAAGGAAGCTAACCAACTAAGCATGCTATCTCAGGAGGGACGGCATTTAGGATTTTATTAATACCACTCACACCATGTTATATGTACTCTGACCGCACCACAAAGGGCAGTTAGCTATCTCTAAAATTCTGCTAAAAAAGCAATCTCTGGAAGAAACAAAGAAAGCTATACTTGGTAAAAAGTCAACAAATTAAGTAAATACCTTAACCAGTGCAAGTACTAAATAAGTACACATAACTCACAAAATAAATACTCCTATGTAACTCCTTCCTCCCCCAGCCCCCTCTCCCAACCCACATTTGCCACTCTATCTAACACCAGCACTCTCAAGTCTCAACGTACCAAGAGATCAAGAGAAACATGGAGGGGATGGAAGATGAGGCCAAGAAGAAGAAGAAGAGGAGCAAGAAGCGCGGAAGGCTCAAGTCATTCCTCCACTTCCCCAAGGCCCTCAAGAAGCTCCATGGCCATGGCCGTCCGAGCGCCAACGACAACCCATCCCCTTCCCCCTCCGCCGCCGCAGCCGCCGGCTCGTTGCTCTCCGCGTGCATGCACCCCCGGACCAACTCCTTCTCCTCCGGCGTCCGCCAACGCCACGTCGCTGCCGGTAACCGCGACGACGACGATGGCGACGGCGCTCTTGCCGTCAACTTCCGGTCTCTCAGGGTCGGCCCGACCGCCGTTCCTGACGACGACGACGACGGCGACGATGAGGACGGCTCGTCGACGCAGGAGGATGACGGCGGCTCTGAGAGCGAGGGGGGCGATGTCGTGGCCGGGATGGCTGCCAAGAAGGTGTTCTCCGGAGGGAGCGGCTGCGGCGTGGCGGTGGTGACGCTCTCCGTCGCGCCGCACGAGGACTTCCGGCGGTCCATGCGGGAGATGGCGGACGCGCACGCGAGGGTGGAGGCCGCCCGCGTCGGCACGCGCGCGGCGACGGCGGTGGACTGGGACTTCATGGAGGAGCTGCTGTTCTGCTACCTCCAGCTCAACGACCGGGCGGTGCACAAGGACATACTCCGGGCGTTCACCGACACCGTCGCGGCGCTCCGGAGGCGGCGCAGGACACCGGCGCCGAAGCCGAAGAGCAGGCGGACACGGCAGCCGCGGAGGGGCGCCAGAGGATCCGGCGTCGACGACGACGACGACGTCGACGAGGCGGTGGACTCGAACTCGTGATCGTGTCGTGCGTACATGCTGGCAAGCATGTGTGTGTAGATTTGGTAGGCACAGCAGCTCGCCGGCCGGCGCCGCCGGTCATACTGCCGTCGGGCGGCTGCACATGGATTAACCGATTAACTAACGCCCCCACCCTCTGATCTAACATAATGGTATGTGTTTAATACGCGCGGTTTATTACGAGTTTGTTTCAGCCTTTCAGAACGTTTTTCACTCCATGTGGACTGAGGTGTCAAGTCAAATCAAGGATATTAATTCAGTGTAAGGATCTGTATTTGCTTTGGACATTTATCTCTTTATAGTGTCCATTATTCTTGTTTGTGATCATCCCATCCCTCGTGGTGCTTCTCTAGGAGCACATGAAATTCTTTTAGACCAACGGCACAAAAGATCACTAATGCCGGGCTCGGAAACAATAAAAAATCTTTTTTTTTGCGGGTGAGGAAACAATAAAAAATCTTGAATATACGCTGCACAAATTTAAATTCATAGTCAGATCCACATGATAAGAAATATGAAGGACCATAAACATTCACAATGCTATGAGGATGATGGCGCTATAGACGGCAATAATCGGATGTCAAAGCATAGGGTTTTTGAAAAATTCTTTCAAAGAAACTTCCATTGGAATTTTCAGTCTACTTTTACACGATTAGTCTTGTTCTGTATAGATGAAGCCACACTGTAGGTGAGGGCACTATACTCTTGTCCACACGCTTGCGTGTTCTTGACCTATGCTAACCTGAGTCAAGTTGTTGTGCAGTTATAGACGCACTATGCATAATTCATTACAAATAACTTTCAATGAGTTTATTACTTACTTTTCGAATTTTAGTTTATTACTTACTGATATCATTGGAGTATGTATAAGTTGAAGAAAATCAAGTACTGAAAATTTGGAGTATGTATAAGTCAATGAATTTCAGTTTCAATCCTTGGGTAGTTGCCCTATACAGGGTTTATCTCGTTTTTTTATTAACCAGGTTGAACCCCTTTCCATTACAAATAAACAGAAATACACCAGTTCCAGAAACATTGTCAGGAGGAGAGGAAAGAGGTAGAGCGAGTTCAAGCGAGTTCAAGCATTGCCAGAAAACCCACCGCATCTACCCGCCGTCGAAACGGATGCCATGGGGTGAAAACCTGGCAACACTAACAGATAGCAACTATTCCTATTACAAGCCAAACACTAGGGGGCCCAAAAGGCACAACACACAAGGCTAAATGCCAGTCCTAACGCAACATGGACACTAGACATAAGTTGAGGCAAGCTTTAGTGGCAAACATCTACTCCCCCTCGATGGTCGCCTGGCCGACTCACACAGCTTCATAAGATGCATCGTGCTCGCTCTCACCATCTTGGCGCCTGTGCGGAGAGTCTTCGCGTCCTCGCAATGCTGCAGACCTGCCCAATAGAGTAAGAAAGAACACATGGAAAATACAATCTCGAAAGGAGATTTAATCTGCTTTTTCTCAAATGTAACTCGGTTACGGGCCAGCCAGATCGCCCAGGAGTTTATCTCGTTTGCAGGATTGAAATCAATGAATTTGCCCTAACATTTCCGGTGGTGTTGAGTGGCTCGGGGATATGTGTGCTCGCCATACCGTTTGGTTGGCGACTATAAGGTGTGGGGCAGTAGTGCTGTTTTTGGCGGTGACGCAGCGACGCATCCGAGAATAATGCCCGGGCTCTAGTCTCGTCTCGATGGCGTCAAGGAGCCGGTGGGCTCGTCTCCCATCTATCTTTCTGGTTGACAGTTTTAGGTATTCGGCTGGTGGTTGGCATTATACGCAATCTCATCGGTGGGCAAGTGAAAATGGTGGTTTCAAATTTGGGCTTGTGGATTGAAGGCGGCGGATATGGTGCTCGGCCTCGACGACATCGACGGCTGCCGATGGCTCTGGGATTCGAGGAGAATGGGGACGATCCCTGGTCGACACGCCACAGCGACAAAGGCTTCGCAGATGGCAAGCTTCTTCATCGACTCACAACGCTCTCATGGGCTATGGTTCTCCTTCCAATCCAGCGACATTCAGCAGTGATGATGGCTATTGCAGAATCAACTGATGATTCATGTGTATTTTTCTTTCCTTTGTTTTTTCTGCAAATTTCTGCGGACACATGTTTCCTCTCGACCCTTCTGGTCGGTACCAAAGTGTGTGCGTTGTATTCATCATATTTATGATCAATGAAACACATGGTTACCCTAAAAAAAGCTGCACTAAATTCCAGAGAAAATAATAATTCATCAAATGTCTCTTTGATTCACATGATTCCAATAACGAACTAATATGAAAAATTAGAAACTCAATATTGGCGAGCATTGATTTTTGTAGGAACTGAAAACAACAAGTTATGTAATAGAACTTGTTTGGTTGGCCATGGAAGAAACACATGAATATTTTGTGAAGAATCAAGGATTAATTGTTTGACACAATTTCCGGACACAGAAACATTTTTTTGTGAGGTTAGACTCTATGATGATTTTCTTTTGGAATTGCCCGTATAATAATTCACTGGGAAGAATCTTGTGGTCTTTAATCTTGCAAAACACACAAGGTACACAGGAAAAAATATAGTTGAATCAATTCCTATGAAATTCACAATTCCTCTGTTACCCTCCAATGTTGATATCAGTTGAACTCTCTCTCTCTCTCTCTCTCTCTCTCTCTCTCTCTCTCTCTCTCTCAAATGTACTTTTCTTTAGTTCCTTTGAATCAAATAGATGAAATTCTTATAGCCCTTCCCCCACCCCACTCATCCCGAAATCACAGGGAATTGTATTTTCTTGGTTGGTCTAGGATAAATATGGCATGCACCTAAACAGTAAAAGTGTTTCATGCGTTTCATGTTGTGCAAACAAACAACAAACACCACATATTGCTCATTGCAATGTAGTATCAAATTTGTGATTGAAATATGTGTCATTATATCCACTTCCTATGTTTTTTCTATTCATGTGTACTAAGAATCTCATGAAACAGATATGCATATGTTAGTTCAAAGAAAATAACAATAAAAGTAAACCACATCAAGCATCTGGCACATTTGTACATGGCTTATATCCCTGATTTATCTTATAACATCTACAAATTCAGGGCATTTTTTAAATCCCGGAGGTACGGCACATGTATATGACAGTACATGACTATACACCTCACGGCGTGATCAATATATCCTAGGGAGTTCATGTAACTTAATCGTATGATACACACATACTGAACATATTTTTTATTAGGATTAGAATCCTCTAAAATTCATTAGTTCCGGAGGGAGTCCAAACAAAGATGTTTGATCACAAGAATTTGTTTAATTCCTCTGGTTGCTTACAGAAGTGTGCATAACGAGCACTAATTGGTCTCGTGGCTTGTGGCGGTCCTTGTATGCGGATGTGCTTCTCCAAATCTAAGTATTATAGCAGTTCCTCTCTTTCTTTAACATTGCCTCGACGGCGGCGAACGACGATGGTCCCAACATGGCTCAAGATTCTGCAAGAGTGAAATTTTAACTTTACTTTTTGCAGAGTCATTGATGCAATATTACAAGATATCTATGTATTTCTCTTGTGGTAACCATATGTGTACTTTTTATAATCTGTTTGTCGAATGGAATATATAGGTGATTATTTCAAAAATAAAATAAAAGAATCTATGCCCTTCAAACACACTCTTGCTTAAAGTTTCTTTTTCCTTTTTCTGCTCAACGTTTTATTTTCAAGAAACATCGAGTACAACATAGAAACATTACTATCACCATCACCACACATCACTCACACAAAACATCTATGGAAGATTGCAATCATGGAGTTTGTAAGATTGACGAAGCCATTAAAAACGTGAGCAAAATCAATGATGCCACTAAATTTTTTGTTCAATGATGCACAATACTACTTTTACATGCAGGATAGCAACCCACACTCCCTATCATTCATATCAATTATTGCTGATTTAGTATAAGATAAAAAATACCAAAATGATAAGTGTTACACGTGTGATATGAAGCACTCCACCCAGACCTATTTTACAACTAAAGTCGCCATTCGAAAAGAAAAAAGAATAAGAAAAACTGAAACTTGCAATCCGAAAAGAAGTTGTCGTCTTTCAACTAAAGTTGTCATCATCGCTTCACTAAATCTGCCATAAAAATGTTTTGAATTGCCATGTGTTTATGCCATCCATGTGATATTTATCAGGGTCTAAAAATTATTGATTAGTTTTCTCAAAAAAAAATTATTGATTAGCTTACCAATCCAATGGATATCGATGTAGTATAAACAACTGACAGGAAAAAGGAGTCGGCACGAAAGCTCCGAGCCTTAGAAAAACACACCGCCGAGTAGGACATGCCCCACACAGACGCCTGCCAGTGGCCCCACCCGTCAGTCCCCTCTCCCATCCCCAAGTCACATCAGCCTCACGTGCGCCAAACCCCCAACCCCACTCCACGTGCCCCTTTCCTCCCCTCCCTCGCCGCCAGGCGGGCCCCGGGCCCGCCTGCCATCCACACAGCAGCAGCGACGCGCGCCCACCGCAGCGATAAAGCAAGAGCGGCACGGGATAAATATAAATAAAATAAAGCGGGTGGGAGGAGACCTACAGACGTAAAGCCGCCGCTTCGTGTCGACGCGACGCCCTCCCGACCTTCATCCTTCTTCTCGCCCCCCTCGTCTCCTTGCCAGGACCTCGCGCGCATCTCGCCCGCCCCCCTCTCACTCGCCCAGGTCTAGGGTTCCGGCGCCCGATTCGGGCCGAATTGGACGGCGCCGCGGCGGATCGGAGGAGCGGGGGAGAGATGACGGGGAAGAAGCGCAAGGCGGAGGCGGCGCGGCTGGACGAGACGGACCGGGCCATGTACGGCGCGTTCCGGGGCGCCGCCAACTCGCTCTCGCAGCTCTACACGCTCGCCATGGGCGGCCAGAAGCTCTCCTTCCAGGCCGGCGAGCGCCACGCCATGGTACGTGCGTGCGGCTCCTTCTTTCATGGCGCGGTTGTTGATTAAACCGATTGACTGACGGACTGATTGATTGATTCGTGCGCTGCTGCTGTTTCTGACTTGTGTTGTGTCAGTGGTGTGTGGGAGACCGGATTTTGTTTCGTTGAATTCGCCCCTTTTTGTGGTGATGAAAATAATTTGGATTAGGGGCGGTTAAGACTCAGACGATGAGGAATTTGAGTGCTAGAACCTCTTGTGCTTTGTAGTGAGTCTAGATTGTTCTTGTAATTAGATTGTTCAGGGGCAAGCGAGATGGCCCTTTCGCTGGATCATTGATGAAATTTGTTTCAGTTCTGGGCATATTTCTTCTGTTTGCCTGCAAATTCTGCTTAAACTTTGCGGTTACGTGTGGCTCACAATTCTGAGTTTCTTTTTGGGGGAGATGAGGACTTTTTTCTAAGTTCCTTGTCACACTGTGTGCTCTGACCTCACTGAATATTAAATTTGATGTGCAATAGCCAATAACTCATAGAGCACTCTTGTACTGCTGGGTACAACAACTCTGATTAGAATTGGCCATCTTTGTATGGTTATGGAGAGTATGCAAAGCGAAAGAGGGGAGACTTCGCTTATGGGGCAGGTTGCTTCTGGGCTAGTGCTAAGGACTCATCCTTTTCAGCTTTACTTCAACTGGTGCACTGCTATGTGGAAAGTCTCACCGTTAGGTGTGTAATGTTTCTTCCAAACACGGAAGGCATCCTTGGCATTGGAATTCAGTATCTTACATGTTATCTATCGTTCTGGTCAGAACCTTACATGTTGTTCATCATCGCTATGTTGTATGCTTAGCCTCTTCCTAGTTTTAGTTTCCCTAGTACTACAATGGCACGCAGAGAAGTCAGTTGCATTAAAATATTTTCCTGAGAATCATCTGCTCAACTCATTAAACGAAACACTAGAAGATGCACCAATTCAAACATTTATTTACAAACTGGCAAGTGTAAAGCCTGGATGTGGTTTGGTTGCTTTTTTGTTCTGGTGTAGAAGCACTCACTTGTGTTCATATGACTTCTATTTTATAGTGGGTTTACATTGCAGAGTGGTTGAACAGCTAGTTCGTTATTTTTGCTAATAAGATTTCTTTATTTGTCATGATCATCGTCTTGTTGTTCTGATGACTATTGCTGTTAAACGCCAGCTAAATAGTTTCATCTATACAGATAATGTGGGATTTGACCAGAGTTTTCTTACCAACGCTTAAAACTAAGCATAGCGTTGATGTATGGTATTGCAACTTTTCCCTATAATGAACTACTGTCAGGATTGGATACATCCTGAGTTTCTTAATTTATGTTTCTGGACTGCAAACTATATGTTTTTTCTTTAACATGTTAAGTTAGGAATAATTTCTATCAACTCTATGACTATGCATGCCATGTATATTTTACACACACGGTACTTCACAATGTTGGCCGCAAAAGTGTCAATAAAAGGAACAGAAGAAAATTTGTGTGTCATATTTACAGGATTTTGTATGTAATTAACAGCCGTGTTGGGTCATTGGCCTCAACCCCCGGCCATGGTTGCAGCAGCCATGTCGTGAGGTGATGAGGAATCAGTAAAGTACTAAAGTTTGTAGGAGTTGGTAAAAAAAAGTAAAGTTTGTAGGAGAAAACAGGGGATTAATTCATCACATGATTGCTCTCTTATAAAGGAGAGATGTATCAACAATCAAAATACGAATCTGATACGAGTCAATCTAAATCTTATTTAGGATTCAAATTACTAACATATTCATAATGATAACTTTTATCCTATTTGCTTTCTTTTCTTATCCTAACTGCTTGGGCGCCTAACTTTCTTGTGCTAGTTGTGCACTGCACGTTCATGCGGGTGCCGGCTATATTAAGATCCCACATGACATAGTGATTCTAGACGACGGTATACGTCCCAAGTGTTAAACCATTTAATCCTGCCAACACGTGGAATCCATCATGAATTGCACCTGCCAGCAAGCAGCAGCTGTATTTTCTTTTATAGAATAGCACCTTCCACCTTTTCAAAGTTCTTTCTTTGGTTGGCAGAAATCTGTTCTTTCTTCTCTTCCCTTTTTTCACAAACGTTTTTCATTGTCTGTTCCATTTGAGCAGGAAAAGCTGTATGAATGGATCTTAAGACAGCATGAAAATGGTTTGAGGCTGACAGTTGGTGATATAGCCTCGCACGTCCAGGTTAGCAGTATTTTTTTCCTGTCTTCTAAATTGAAAGGGAACTATTTATAATTAAAACATGGACTTCAAGAACTCGGTGAATTTCAATTTCACAGACCATGATGGTCTGAATGGTATGGCAAGTTTTGCCATCTTGTTTCTTAGTGAAGAATGATGCATAATGAACAAGATGAGATTACCATCCTTACGCACAGCACTGATCCTGTGCACATATTGCTTCCTTTATCAATCCATACCTCTAGCCATAGCCTCCTAACAAATACTAGTTGCACCACTTTTATCCTTCTGCGCCATTCTAGCATAAGATTGATAACTTATGTTTATGATCTGTATGTTTGTCTAGCATGAGATTCAGTATGGAGGCGACAATCCGTTGGCCTCTCCAAGATCACAATATGCAAGCCAAAGCACTCATGGTACCGTGCATATGCCCAACACAAGCAACCAGCAACCATCTGCAAGCTTATTTGCACTAGGAAACCCAGGGTTGACGCAGCCCAAGAACTCGGCGGTCTTTTCTAACGCACTATCCAGCCCCGTGCGCCGGGGCCTGCAACCATACCATCTGGATCAGGGTGGGGATGCAGGCTACTTTGCGAACGGCTTAGCTCGCGAGCCGAATCCCACGGCTTCAAACGACTCATCCATGGACATGCATTCGGACAGCCCAGCTCACGACTCCTCCTGAGCAGTGCGCTCCACAGAGATGGAAGAAGAATAGCAAGCACATCCAGTGAAAGGACAAACTGGAAGAACAGCATATCCAGTGAAAGAAGAAACCGGCTGCAGAGATGCCTGTTGTCACCGCACAAGTAGGAGTATTCAATTTAACCCCCACCCCTCATAGCCTGTTATGCTAAGTAAGCATGTCTTATATGTTTTTCACTACTGCTTACAGCCTGTTGCTTTGTCAAGATACTGTGTAACCTTTGTGCACCTGTGTTTTCTGTTCTGGGTAAAATTGTAAAACTTTATTTATCTGTGCATATCACTGTCGGTCTGTTGTCAAGTGTTTGGTGGAAAATAACCGAGAATAAAACTTATTAACAGTAGGGTTCCTCTCAGGCCTGGAGACCATATACAGTGCACCAACCCAATGTATGCACCAGGTGCATCAATGGCTTTTGGACCATTAGATGAGAAAGCAACGGGTCAAATTTTGGACCGTATCAAATTTGCAAAAGCAACTTTATAGTTTATTATATCCGGCCTGCACTTTACATCCCACTCTCTCATCAATAAATCTGTGTGTTTAATTTTTTAACACAAAGATGGCCATATATTTTGAACCGAATGTCTTGATTTTTAATACTTTTGACTGGCAACTTTTGTCTTGACGAGATATTTGAAACAAGATCAATGTTGAATATGTTTTTTTTTTTTGCCTTTTGAAACTTGATTTGGAACTTATTAACCAAATGCATGTGGGATGGACGTGTGGAGGGAGAGGGAGAGGGAGAGGCAGGGTTACAGAACTTATAAGACAATTAAAGGCTTATAATAGTTATGTTAAGTTCTAAAATACATCAATTTCAAAATATATTTGGCATTGATCTTGTTTTGAACATTTCAAAAAAAAGTAGTGGTAGAAAAACTGATTTAGATGTATGGTTCAACAGATATGAATGTATTTATCCCTAAAAAATGATATGAATGTATTTATGTTTGGAGAAAGAGAGTACATAACATTGATTCAATGATGGGAGAGGAAAGAGTAGAGCGCGGATTAATTAATTTTAGCATAACATGATGTCAAATGTTCTACCAATTCATTATTGAGCCTAATCCTAACCCTCCGTGTCATATCCAATGGCTCAAAAGCCATTGGTGCATCCGGTGCACCAGCACGTAAACAAAGAGTCATCATAACACGAGCTCCATATTGCCTGATCCAATGTCAGTACTCTGCCAGATTGTGTGTTTTTCGGCCATAGTCATTATTATGGCAGTCTATGCTATATGGTGAGAGCTGCTCTAAGGAGTTCGGCTTCTAGCGTAAACAGGTATACAGGCTCTGGATGGCCAAATCCGAGTTGTTTGGTTGACCGGGCCAGGAAGAGAAACAAGCCCACATGCTCCTCAAATCAGCCCTTAGCTCGCAAACAGCCACTTTCTAGCCTCTTATTTTAGAACCTACAATGGATTAGCAGTTCATCGCTTTAGTCCACTTAGGCATCTCTCCATGTTTCGTGGCGCACCAAGCAAGCATTTTCGAAAGCAGGAAGTACGTATGGTTTTTGGATGGACCAGGAGGAAACGCTGAAATCGACGGTTCCCAAATGCAGACTCGCGTAGTGCAAATAACGCTCGGGAGATTGCAGGCCGAGGTTTTTGGTCAACTCCTATTCGGCGCCTTGAGCACCCGTTAAAGTGAAAACGGTGCACAACGAACACCATATAGGCCCGTGTTAGATTTTCACACAGAGCGACCAGGGGCGTGGGCTTCGTTAGATTTTCACACAGAACCATATAGGCCCGTGTTAGATTTATTCCCTTCGTTAGATTTTCACGGGCCGGCCCATCTAGAGATTGTTTCTGTTAAGCTCCCAACGATTTGGGAAGCTCAGCACAAAAAAGAGAACCCGGTTTGGGAAGCTTCAGAAGCTATCATTTCTTTGTTTATGGTTTATTTGCTTGGTTTTATTTTTTCCTTTTTTATTTTCCTTTTCTATTCTTAAATTCGTACATAATTTTTAAATCCATAAACATTTTTTGAACTCAGGATTTTTCTTCAATTCTTGAAAAGTTAATTTCGTGATTTGTTTTTAAATCTGTTACTTTTATAAAATTCATGAATATTTATCAAATCCACAAACATTTTTTGAATCGGTGAAAAATTTCGAAATTCATGATTTTTTCAGATATGTGAACATTTGTCAAAACCACAACATTTTTAAAACATGTGAATTTATTTAATCCGTGAACTTTTTCTCAATTAGTGAACATCTATCAAATCAGTGAACATTTTTGGATCCGTGAAGTTTTTTCAATTTCATGAAACGAACCCAAGGATTTCTAAAAAAGGTAAACAGTCAAAGGTCACCCAGTCATTTGGTCGACAGTTGACGGTCGAACCAGGTGAATCACACAGAGCGACCAGGGGCGTGGGCTTTTGACGAGCGAGCTGCTTGCTCGCGTAGCCCCGGCCCGCCCACACGCGGGGCGTTGGCTTGCTACCTGGCGCAGAGGGCGCTGACTAGGAGCTCTCAAGGTTTTGTATGCATCCAAATATATTGCACAACTTTTTTTTTTGACGGGAAATATACTGCACAACTTGATCTAGAGCCTGTATCTTCCGGCTCCACTGGGTCCTGTTTAAGAAAACGTGAAAAGTGGCTCGACAGCTAAACAGGTCATTTATGCCTTAAAAAAACACAGGCCATTGTCAAAATAAATAAACATGTTATAAGTTGCTGTAGCCTGCATGTAGTATCTGCCCGGAGAGTAAAACTGCGGTTGGCGTGTGGTAAAAAGCGGTAGAGAAGCATTGAAAAGAGCTGACAATCTTGTTCCCTCTGTCCATGTGATGTGTTCACCGTTACTGAAATGTTCAGCACTGTTGCTGGCAACACTATCTTCGTGATCATTTGGAGGCTGTTGCACGACTTGGTACGGACGTTGGGCCGTGTTGATGTCTCGTGTAAATTGGATTGTATTCGGTCAATAATTTTGATACCGTATCTTTTTTTTTGCCGGAGATAATTTTTGATACCATATCTTATTCCAGATTTATTTTCGGTTTTTGTATCTAGACGGATGCGGATTTGAATACAAGATTATGCGGATTCGAATACCAACTTATGGTGGATTCAGACATGGTACAGTAATGAAACAAAGTTGGATAAAAAAGGGTATACCACATGCATATACGAGGAATATATAAATAATATAAATCCTTTAAGCACACGTAAAACAGTAGAAAGTTCCTCGCAAAGAAAACAACTAGGAAAAACTAAATAAGTCAAATATATCACTAAAAAGGGCATGTCTCATCTCATTTAGCAAACATAGTATTCACCTTTGCTACTTAAAACATTATCCATAAATCGGATATCCATATTTAAAAGGCATGATTATTCTACCAGAGAAAACAGATTATCCCACGACGTCATATATATTAGTAATACTATATCTTATTAGTCGAATTCGAATTCAGATTCGGTTTGGATTATATTCAGATGTCAAAAATCTCTTATTGTATCCTATATGAAAGGATCGAAAGCCGTTTCATTCAAAAATTATACTAACTGTTGGAGATATGCCCTAGAGGCAGTCATGTATGATGATATTTCCTATGTGTTTATGAATAAAGATAGTCCTCGGACATTATCAATGATGTGTATGAGCAAGTACGTGACTTGTTTGTGGGACTATGCATTGTATGATGACTGTCCTAAAAGGTCCCTAGTCGAAAGGGTTGTGTGGACGCGCAGCCGACTAGACTAGCATATGACACGGTCGATGGCTTGGTCTCACTAGCCATGAAGCATTGGATGCTAACCGGATAAAATTTGGACTCGGAAGGATCTGGTCGGATTCGACGTAGTCGATCTGAGTCGAGATAAGGTCCGAGTCGAACAGACCCAACTATGAGATGCAGCGATATGTCATATGTGAGTCTCTGGTACAACATACGTTCTATGTCCTAAGACCTGAGCTGGCACATGTACTCGGAATGGTGACAGACCTACTTTGGGCCGACCAAACACTACTCCGTGACTGGGTAGTTACAAAGGTAGGTTTCAGGCTTGTCCAGACCCATGCTGCGAGACGTGGTCGAGCAAGATGGGATTTGCCCCCTCTGATCAGGAGAGATATACTCTGGGCCCCTCGTGTGATCCGACCAGGATAAGCATGACCATGCGACCAGGATTATGAGATAATCCGGTTTGTGGTCGGCGTCACTGGAACGAGAAAGAGGTCGGGTTAGCACAAGGATGACAGACTCGCCTTGAGGCCGACAACATATATCGTGTGGCAAAAAAAATGGAAGTGTGATGTACATGTTTGCCTAACCAGCTTCATAGTCTGCTTGGTGGTCGGCACACCTTGCTAGAGGCCGCTACCAACCGTGTAGTTCAGAGGTGATCCGAACTGCGACCAAGCCGGCTTGAACCTAAGGGGTCGCGCGCTTAAGGGAAGGAACCTACGAGGCCGGATCCGAGGACACTGGTCGGATGTGATCCGAGCTGTATTCGGATTGTGGCCGAGTAGACTTATGGGCTTTAGGGTCCGTGCAAGGCCCAAGTGTTGAGCCCGCGACGGACGCCTATATAAAGTGGAGGTGCGGCACACTCATTCGGTTGATCGCTTCGGCGTTGTCACTAGGGTTTGCATGTGTTGCGAATAGCCACCCCCACTCGATGCTGACTGTGTGATCGGACCTAGTAGTCCGCCGCATGGTGTTCCTCCTGCACGCGCGGATACCGTTAGAGGCGGTGCGTTTGCGCCGCTCCGGCGAACCTGTACGTGGGAACCGACGACCGGCTGTTCGAGGAAGATCGGATGAGGAGGAGACGATCCACGCGGACGCGCTGCCCCAAGTCTTCTTTCGCTGCATGACACTGCGCGTCTAGTGGTAACGATCTGTGATCCATCTCCTGTAGCATGTTCCTGTTGTTCTGCGCGTAGGAAAATTTTAATTTGCAATCGACGCACCCTACCATAGAACCCAACACTAACCACTTTCACCCTTACTATGCAGCCAGATCTCGGGGAACAAGCTCATGGGTTACCGTAGGAGATAGATGCGAGGGAGTGCCTGGAAACTAGGGTCTATTTGTTTCAACTTTGATTATACCATGAGGGAAATGTGAAATTTTACTAAAGAATTAAGTGAGAACAAAAGGAAATTTCCACGAGAATTGAACTCCACAAAAAAAGAGACAACTCTTCAAAATTGCATGCAAAATTCACCATAGGAATCACCTTCAACTTTAGATGCGCCTAACCAAGCCAGTGCTGAGGTCATCTGTGGATTGCCTCAAGCTGGCGCGTGTGCCAACGGGAGTGGTTTGTGGGTAGTGCGTGGTTTTTGGTAAGAGCTGGTGGGCTTGTTTCTCTATTGCGCGGAGGCCATTGGGTGGTGTGATAGTTTGGTCCCTTTTCTTCCTAGCGATCGACCACACCCGGGTACCAAATAACAAGAGAGCAGCACATCCCTCTTTCTCCTATTGTTGCCATCGTCCAGCGCCGACGTTCTTCCTCGACGTGCAAGTTGCCCCTCTCTTTCCCGATGCATAGTTATCCGGCGCCTGTCCCGACGAGCAGGCACCCGCCACCCATCTTGAAAATCGAATGAGGACCTCCGCTCCCAATGCTAAATCATTGGCCGCCTCTCCTGTAAGAGAACGACGAGCTAAAGTCCGTCTGACCTCTTGGACTCCCCCCAGCCCCATCATATGTGTTGGACCGATCTTGACCTATCATCGTTTCTGCCTTTTATTATTTCTTTACCACTTTAAATGTGCATGATATATATTTGACAAAATGCATGTTCCTCCACGTCTATAAACTTTAATTGGTACTGTGGAGCAAGTGATTGATGTTGATATTGGAATTGAACAATTTTAGGAAGAAGTTCACCCTAACTCGTATTATCTTGCAGATCATTCCAGGAATATTGCAAGATATGCCACTACCCATTTATCTCAGCGTATGAGGAGAAATGTTCGAGCTTCAGGGTCTCCAAGACATTTTAAGTACATGATAAATCTTTTCCTTTCGCAGTCATTGTTAATATGATGAAATATTGCATAGCTTAATCTTGGTTTTTTAAGATTCAGTGTGCTGGGCCCAGGTTCCTTCATAATGCTTGCACAAAAAACCATGTGTTTGCTCCCAGTTCTTCAAGTTACTTTATTTAGCACTGATTTTGGTGATTATACTATCACCTTGGTAGCTCATACTTGGTAAAGATTACAACTAACATTTATTAGTGTTTCTTGCATATTCAACTGTCTTCCCTTGTCATTTTGATAATAAAAAAGAGATCCATATATTTATCTCTATGCTTTTCCATTTCAAATTTAACAAGTAGTTTTCTCTTTATCCATCTTTATTTGCAATTTACATTCACACCTTGCACCATGTTGGCGTACGACTCATTTATCTTATCTTGCAACTTGCACCAGTTAAAATACCCAAACTTCATCCAAAGACATGGGCAATCGATCTGTTGCAAGGAGGTGTTACAGCGGAGACTAATCCGTGCATGATTTTATGTGGTTGTTGGGTGGTATGGACAGAGAGAATAATAGAAGGCATGGGTAAGGAGGACTGTCGACCATGTCATCAATGAGTTGGGATGTGGATACGTCCATGAACCATGCAAATTCTGACGAATGGAGGATGGCTAATGCTCCGATGAAGAAGAATAGATGGAAACCACTGAACAAATCAGAAACAAAGATAAAAGTCGATGTGCCGTTTGCTGGAGAGGAGGAGAAGGGAGCCCCGAGAGCAATTTGGAGGGATAGCTCGGGATCCATGTTGCTAGCCCAAGCTTTTTGGTATGTTCATGCAGCCAACCCTTTGGTTATGGAGAACTTAGTAGTGCGTGATGGCGTACACATGGCGACCGAAAGAGTCATCACATGAGCTCAATGGGTGGTCGAGATATGGAATTGTTTGGAGTTTCAAAGATCAAAAATTGGAGGGATTTTGAGTGAGGTCAAGGAGATGAGTGCTAATTTCTCCTTGTTTAATCTGATCTTTAATCTATAGGAAGCGATGCTAGCACGACGACTCATTGCTGTGATAAGCGACTAGTGAAGCTAGACGTAGATGTTTATGGCTAAACTATGTGCCCCCTTTTCTTGTTGAGAGTCTTCAACATGATTGTAATCCTATGGAGTAATCAATAAAGCTCTATGATTTGGAAAAAGAGGCAAAAAGAATGTTGTTAGGGGAAAATATCTGGTGCTACGGGAGCACCTAAACTTGGGTGCTCCAGCATGATCTCAGCCATGGATCTGAGATCCAGCGGTAGAACACATAAGTGAATAGTGGTATTTTGTCTTTTGTCTTTTTGTGACACTATTCATGCTGAGTTTGTCTTTTTGTCTCTTCTTGTTGTTTCAAATTTTGATTTGAATTTTTTACAGTTTGAAGATACATATCTTGTGAACACTCTCAAGTTTTTTCGGAATTGTTTGGAACATTTAAATGTATTTTAAAAATGGTAGCATGATAGCATCTAATGTGTGGTAGCACATGATATTCTTCCATGTTGTTAGATGCAAAAGAAAATTGAGGAACCTGATTCGTGCTACCAAGTAGCCATGTCTGCATCATGTTTTTCATATTTATGGAGGAGAGGATGTAGATATTAGAGTATGCTGAAAAACAAGCCTATGATTGGTTTGTGTAGTGGTTACTGGTTAGCATATGAGTATGAACTTGAGTATCTCTTGGGTACATTAAAAACAATATTGTCTCCACTTTGCACTATTTTCACGTATAAAAAGCTTGTGAATCCATGGTTGTTTCTTCTCCATAGTCTTAGGAAGGTACAAAATTTCTTGGATAACTATTTAAGTAACGGTTTTGGGATAATTATTTTATAAGGATTATTAATTGGTACAAAAGCTCAAATAAATTCTACTCTCCATATGCTGACATGTTACCACTCTATTACATATTTTGACTTTATGATGAACCATTGAATACAAATAATAACATAGTGCAAACAAACATTGTGATACAAGCTTTATCAATGGTATGATACATGGGCACGACAGAGCGCGCCAACCCTTCAACAGCAAACTAACTTATGCAATTATGCATCACTATCAACTTGTCCATGCTAAGTGGATGGCTTCTGGTCCAAGTAAACATTCCAGCCTGAACTGACTAGTCCATTAAAAAATATCATAGGATGCCAGCTACAACACCATTTCTTTCAATTTCCCTCACACTACCATTTCCATCTAGCCAAATTTTCACAACATCAATTCTTTTGCCTTCCATCTCACCATATCCCTTGCGGTCCTCGAGTAGCATGGGTGGAAGATAACCAGTTAGAGTCCAACCGGAACCCCCATTTCCCCCTATACGCCTGGACGGACAACATGGTCCATGCATAAAAACGCCACCCAACCGGAACCCCCAAACCTAGTCCACCCATCTGAGTTGGCCGACAACCCTCATACCCAGCTCATATATGGAGCAGATTTGGGACTGCTCGGACGTGCCTACCATGTTGGATCCGACAGGTCGGTCCCACCACCGTCACTGCCCACACTCCCTGCTCACCTTTCCCAACCAGGTTTTGGCCAGAGATGAGCTCCGCGGTGGTCACATTTCCGTCGAGCATTTTTTGCCACCACCCCTTCCGCGAACCGTCGGTGCTCTCCGGCATCTTTGCTAACCATCTAACTATCCAATATGTGGTCTTCTCCAATCCGCAACCCTCATCTCCACGCGCCGCATCTACTGTATGACCCGCCGCCTTCCACACTCTACCGCCGCTGCCGTCCACCATGGTCTCCTGAGTAGGGATGCAAGCGGTGTTGGGGATCGTAGCAGAATTTTAAAATTTTCTACGTTCACCAAGATCCATCTATGGAGTATACTAGCAACGAGGGGAAAGGAGTGCATCTACATACCCTTGTAGATCGCGAGCGGAAGCGTTCCAATGAACGAGGTTGATGGAGTCGTACTCGCCGTGATCCAAATCACCGATGACCGAGTGCCGAACGGACGGCACCTCCGCGTTCAACACACGTACGGAGCAGCGACGTCTCCTCCTTCTTGATCCAGCAAGGGGGAAGGAGAGGTTGATGGAGATCCAGCAGCACGACGGCGTGGTGGTGGATGTAGCGGGATCTCGGCAGGGCTTCGCCGAGCTTCTGCGAGAGGGAGAGGTGTTGCAGGGGAGGAGGGAGGCGCCCAAGGCTGTAGTACTGCTGCCCTCCCTCCCCCCCTTTATATAGGCCCCCTGGGAGGGGGGGCGCCGGCCAAGACCCATCTGCATGGGGGGCGGCGGCCAGGGGGGAGACTTGCCCCCCAAGGCAAGTGGGGCGCCCCCCACCCTAGGGTTTCCAACCCTAGGCGCAGGGGGGAGGCCCATGGGGGGCGCCCCAGCCCACTAAGGGCTGGTTCCCTTCCCACTTCAGCCCATGGGGCCCTTCGGGATAGGTGGCCCCACCCGGTGGACCCCCGGGACCCTTCCGGTGGTCCCGGTACAATACCGGTGACCCCCGAAACTTTCCCGGTGGCCGAAACTTGACTTCCTATATATAATTCTTCACCTCCGGACCATTCCAGAAGTCCTCGTGATGTCCGGGATCTCATCCGGGACTCCGAACAACTTTCGGGTTTCCGCATACTCATATCTCTACAACCCTAGCGTCACCGAACCTTAAGTGTGTAGACCCTACGGGTTCGGGAGACATGCAGACATGACCGAGACGCCTCTCCGGTCAATAACCAACAGCGGGATCTGGATACCCATGTTGGCTCCCACATGTTCCACGATGATCTCATCGGATGAACCACGATGTCGAGGATTCAATCAATCCCGTATACAATTCCCTTTGTCAATCGGTATGTTACTTGCCCGAGATTCGATCCTCGGTATCCCAATACCTTGTTCAATCTCGTTACCGGCAAGTCTCTTTACTCGTACCGCAATGCATGATCCCGTGACTAACGCCTTAGTCACATTGAGCTCATTATGATGATGCATTACCGAGTGGGCCCAGAGATACCTCTCCGTCATACGGAGTGACAAATCCCAGTCTCGATCCGTGCCAACCCAACAGACACTTTCGGAGATACCCGTAGTGTACCTTTATAGTCACCCAGTTACGTTGTGACGTTTGGCACACCCAAAGTACTCCTACGGTATCCGGGAGTTGCACGATCTCATGGTCTAAGGAGAAGATACTTGACATTGGAAAAGCTCTAGCAAACGAACTACACGATCTTTGAGCTATGCTTAGGATTGGGTCTTGTCCATCACATCATTCTCCTAATGATGTGATCCCGTTATCAATGACATCCAATGTCCATAGTCAGGAAACCATGACTATCTGTTGATCAACGAGCTAGTCAACTAGAGGCTTACTAGGGACACGTTGTGGTCTATGTATTCACACATGCATTACGATTTCCGGATAACACAATTATAGCATGAACAATAGACAATTATCATGAACAAAGAAATATAATAATAACCATTTATTATTGCCTCTAGGGCATATTTCCAACAGTCTCCCACTTGCACTAGAGTCAATAATCTAGTTACATTGTGATGAATCGAACACCCATTGCGTCCTAGTGTTGATCATGTTTTGCTCTAGGGAGAGGTTTAGTCAACGGATCTGCTACATTCAGGTCCGTATGTACTTTACAAATATCTATGTCTCCATTTTGAACACTTTCACGAATGGAGTTAAAGCGACGCTTGATGTGCATGGTCTTCCTGTGAAACCTGGGCTCCTTCGCAAGGGCAATAGCTCCAGTGTTGTCACAGAAGAGAGTCATCGGGCCCGACGCATTGGGAATCACCCCTAGATCGGTAATGAACTCCTTCATCCAGACTGCTTCCTGTGCTGCCTCCGAGGCTGCCATGTACTCCGCTTCACATGTAGATCCCGCCACGACGCTTTGCTTGCAACTGCACCAGCTTACTGCTCCTCCGTTCAAAATATACACGTATCCGGTTTGTGACTTCGAGTCATCCAGATCTGTGTCGAAGCTAGCGTCGACGTAACCCTTTACGACGAGCTCTTCGTCACCTCCATAAACGAGAAACATATCCTTAGTCCTCTTCAGGTACTTCAGGATATTCTTGACCGCTGTCCAGTGTTCCATGCCGGGATTACTTTGGTACCTTCCTACCAAACTTACGGCAAGGTTTACATCAGGTCTGGTACACAGCATGGCATACATAATAGACCCTATGGCCGAGGCATAGGGGATGACACTCATCTTTTCTATATCTTCTGCCGTGGTCGGGCATTGAGCCTTGCTCAATTGCACACCTTGCAATACAGGCAAGAACCCCTTCTTGGACTGATCCATACTGAACTTCTTCAATATCTTGTCAAGGTATGTACTCTGTGAAAGACCAATGAGGCGTCTTGATCTATCTCTATAGATCTTGATGCCTAATATATAAGCAGCTTCTCCAAGGTCCTTCATTGAAAAAAACTTATTCAAATAGGCCTTTATACTTTCCAAGAATTCTATATCATTTCCCATCAATAGTATGTCATCCACATATAATATGAGAAATGCTACAGAGCTCCCACTCACTTTCTTGTAAACACAGGCTTCTCCATAAGTCTGTGTAAACCCAAACGCTTTGATCATCTCATCAAAGCGAATGTTCCAACTCCGAGATGCTTGCACCGGCCCATAGATTGAGCGTTGGAGCTTGCATACTTTGTTAGCATTCTTAGGATCGACAAAACCTTCCGGCTGCATCATATACAACTCTTCCTTAAGGAAGCCGTTAAGGAATGCCGTTTTGACGTCCATCTGCCATATCTCATAATCATAGTATGCGGCAATTGCTAACATGATTCGGACGGACTTCAGCTTCGCTACGGGTGAGAAAGTCTCATCGTAGTCAACCCCTTGAACTTGTCGATAACCCTTAGCGACAAGTCGAGCTTTGTAGATGGTCACATTACCATCTGCGTCCGTCTTCTTCTTAAAGATCCATTTGTTTTCTATGGCTCGCCGCTCATCGGGCAAGTCAGTCAAAGTCCATACTTTGTTTTCATACATGGATTCTATCTCGGATTTCATGGCTTCTAGCCATTTGTCGGAATCCGGGCCCGCCATCGCTTCTTCATAGTTCGAAGGTTCACCGTTGTCTAACAACATGATTTCCAGGACAGGGTTGCCGTACCACTCTGGTGCGGAACGTGTCCTTGTGGACCTACGAAGTTCAGCAGTAACTTGATTCGAAGCTTCATGATCATCATCATTAACTTCCTCCCCAGTCGGTGTAGGCACCACAGGAACATCTTCCCGTGCTGCGCTACTTTCCAGTTCGGAAGGGGTGACTATCACCTCATCAAGTTCCACTTTCCTCCCACTCAATTCTTTCGAGAGAAACTCTTTCTCCAGAAAGGACCCATTCTTGGCAACAAAGATCTTGCCTTCGGATCTGAGGTAGAAGGTATACCCAAAAGTTTCCTTAGGGTATCCTATGAAGACGCATTTCTCCGACTTGGGTTCGAGCTTTTCAGGTTGAAGTTTCTTGACATAAGCATCGCATCCCCAAACTTTTAGAAACGATAGCTTAGGTTTCTTCCCAAACCATAATTCATACGGTGTCGTCTCAACGGATTTCGACGGAGCCCTATTTAAAGTGAATGCGGCAGTCTCTAGAGCATAGCCCCAAAATGAGAGCGGTAAATCGGTAAGAGACATCATAGATCGCACCATATCCAATAGAGTGCGATTACGACGTTCAGACACACCGTTTCACTGAGGTGTTCCAGGCGGCGTGAGTTGTGAAACGATTCCACATTTCCTTAAGTGCGCACCAAATTCGTGACTTAAATATTCTCCACCACGATCTGATCGTAAGAATTTTATTTTCCTGTCACGTTGATTCTCAACCTCACTCTGAAATTCCTTGAACTTTTCAAAGGTTTCAGACTTGTGTTTCATTAGTTAGACATACCCATATCTACTTAAGTCATCAGTGAGAGTGAGAACATAACGATATCCTCCGCGAGCCTCAACACTCATTGGACCGCACACATCGGTATGTATAATTTCCAATAAGTTGGTTGCTCGCTCCATTGTTCCGGAGAACGGAGTCTTGGTCATCTTACCGATGAGGCATGGTTCGCACGTGTCAAATGATTCGTAATCAAGAGACCCCAAAAGTCCATCTGCATGGAGCTTCTTCATGCGCTTGACACCAATGTGACCAAGGCGGCAGTGCCACAAGTATGTGGGACTATCGTTATCAACTTTACATCTTTTGGTATTCACACTATGAATATGTGTAACATCACGTTCGAGATTCATCAAGAATAAACCATTGACCAGCGGGGCATGACCATAAAACATATCTCTCAAATAAATGGAACAACCATTATTCTCGGATTTAAATGAGTAGCCATCTCGAATTAAACGAGATCCAGATACAATGTTCATGCTCAAAGCTGGCACTAAATAAGAATTATTGAGGTTTAAAACTAATCCCGTAGGTAGATGCAGAGGTAGCGTGCCGACGGCGATCACATCGACCTTGGAACCATTCCCGACGCGCATCGTCACCTCGTCCTTTGCCAGTCTCCATTTATTCCACAGTTCCTTTTTTGAGTTACAAATATGAGCAACCGCACCGGTATCAAATACCTAGGAGCTACTATGAGTACTGGTATGGTACACATCAATTACATGTATATCACATATACCTTTGGTGTTGCCAGCCTTCTTGTCCGCTAAGTATTTGGGGCAGTTCCGCTTCCAGTGACCACTTCCCTTGCAATAAAAGCACTCAGTCTCAGGCTTGGGTCCATTCTTTGACTTCTTCCCGGCAACTGGCTTACCAGGCGCGGCAACTCCCTTGCCGTCCTTCTTGAAGTTCTTCTTACCCTTGCCCTTCTTGAACTTAGTGGTTTTATTCACCATCAACACTTGATGTTCTTTTCTGATCTCCACCTCCGCTGATTTCAGCATCGAATATACCTCAGGAATGGTCTTTTCCATCCCCTGCATATTGAAGTTCATCACAAAGCTCTTGTAGCTTGGTGGAAGCGACTGAAGGATTCTGTCAATGACCGCGTCATCCGGGAGATTAACTCCCAGCTGAGACAAGCGGTTGTGCAACCCAGACATTCTGAGTATGTGCTCACTAACAGAACTATTCTCCTCCATTTTACAGCTGAAGAACTTGTCGGAGACTTCATATCTCTCGACCCGGGCATGAGCTTTGAAAACCATTTTTCAACTCTTCGAACATCTCATATGCTCCATGTTTCTCAAAACGCTTTTGGAGACCCGGTTCTAAGCTGTAAAGCATGCACTAAACGAGGGAGTAATCATCAGCACGTGATTGCCAAGCGTTCATAACGTCTTGGTTCTCTGGGATTGGTGCTTCACCTAGCGGTGCTTCTTGGACATAATCTTTCTTGGCAGCTACGAGGATGATCCTCAGGTTCCGGACCCAGTCCGTATAGTTGCTGCCATCATCTTTCAGCTTGGTTTTCTCTAGGAACGCGTTGAAGTTGAGGACAACGTGGGCCATTTGATCTACAAGACATATTGTAAAGATTTTAGACTAAGTTCATGATAATTAAGTTCATCTAATCAAATTACTCAATGAACTCCCACTCAGATAGACATCCCTCTAGTCATCTAAGTGAAACATGATCCGAGTTAACTAGGCCGTGTCCGATCATCACGTGAGACGGACTAGTCAAGATCGGTGAACATCTCCATGTTGATCGTATCTTCTATACGACTCATGCTCGACCTTTCGGTCCTCCGTGTTCCGAGGCCATGTCTGTACATGCTAGGCTCATCAAGTCAACCTAAGTGTATTGCGTGTGTTCCGAGGCCATGTCTGTACATGCTAGGCTCGTCAACACCCATTGTATGCGAACGTTAGAATCTATCACACCCGATCATCACGTGGTGCTTCGAAACAACGAACCTTCGCAACGGTGCACAGTTAGGGTGAACACTTTCTTGAAATTATCATAAGGGATCATCTTACTTACTACCGTCGTTCTAAGCAAATAAGATGCAAAATATGATAAACATCACATGCAATCAAATAGTGACATGATATGGCCAATATCATTTTGCTCCTTTGATCTCCATCTTCGGGGCACCATGATCATCTTCGTCACCGGCATGACACCATAATCTCCATCATCATGATCTCCATCATTGTGTCTTCATGAAGTTGTCACGCCAACGATTACTTCTACTTCTATGGCTAAAGCGTTTAGCAACAAAGTAAAGTAATTTACATGGCGTTATTCAATGACACGCAGGTCATACAAAATAATAAAGACAACTCCTATGGCTCCTGCCGGTTGTCATACTCATCGACATGCAAGTCGTGATTCCTATTACAAGAATATGATCAATCTCATACATCACATATATCATTCATCACATCTTCTGGCCATATCACATCACATAGCACATGCTGCAAAAACAAGTTAGACGTCCTCTAATTGTTGTTGCAAGTTTTTACGTGGCTTGTAGGTTTCTAGCAAGAACGTTTCTTACCTATGTATGACCACAACGTGATATGCCAATTTATATTTACCCTTCATAAGGACCCTTTTCAACTAGTGCATGTCAGTCGGTGGAACCTGTCTCACGTAAGCGTACGTGTAAGGTCGGTCCGGGCCGCTTCATCCCACAATGCCGCCGAAACAAGATAAGACTAGTAGCGGCAAGAAGAATTGGCAACATCTACGCCCACAACTGCTTTGTGTTCTACTCGTGCATAGCAACTACGCATAGGCCTGGCTCTGATACCACTGTTGGGGATTGTAGCAGAATTTTAAAATTTTCTACGTTCACCAAGATCCATCTATGGAGTATACTAGCAACGAGGGGAAAGGAGTGCATCTACATACCCTTGTAGATCGCGAGCGGAAGCGTTCCAATGAACGAGGTTGATGGAGTCGTACTCGCCGTGATCCAAATCACCGATGACCGAGTGCCGAACGGACGGCACCTCCGCGTTCAACACACGTACGGAGCAGCGACGTCTCCTCCTTCTTGATCCAGCAAGGGGGAAGGAGAGGTTGATGGAGATCCAGCAGCACGACGGCGTGGTGGTGGATGTAGCGGGATCTCGGCAGGGCTTCGCCGAGCTTCTGCGAGAGGGAGAGGTGTTGCAGGGGAGGAGGGAGGCGCCCAAGGCTGTAGTACTGCTGCCCTCCCTCCCCCCTTTATATAGGCCCCCTGGGAGGGGGGGCGCCGGCCAAGACCCATCTGCATGGGGGGCGGCGGCCAGGGGGGAGACTTGCCCCCCAAGGCAAGTGGGGCGCCCCCCACCCTAGGGTTTCCAACCCTAGGCGCAGGGGGGAGGCCCATGGGGGGCGCCCCAGCCCACTAAGGGCTGGTTCCCTTCCCACTTCAGCCCATGGGGCCCTTCGGGATAGGTGGCCCCACCCGGTGGACCCCCGGGACCCTTCCGGTGGTCCCGGTACAATACCGGTGACCCCCGAAACTTTCCCGGTGGCCGAAACTTGACTTCCTATATATAATTCTTCACCTCCGGACCATTCCAGAAGTCCTCGTGACGTCCGGGATCTCATTCGGGACTCCGAACAACTTTCGGGTTTCCGCATACTCATATCTCTACAACCCTAGCGTCACCGAACCTTAAGTGTGTAGACCCTACGGGTTCGGGAGACATGCAGACATGACCGAGACGCCTCTCCGGTCAATAACCAACAGCGGGATCTGGATACCCATGTTGGCTCCCACATGTTCCACGATGATCTCATCGGATGAACCACGATGTCGAGGATTCAATCAATCCCGTATACAATTCCCTTTGTCAATCGGTATGTTACTTGCCCGAGATTCGATCCTCGGTATCCCAATACCTTGTTCAATCTCGTTACCGGCAAGTCTCTTTACTCGTACCGCAATGCATGATCCCGTGACTAACGCCTTAGTCACATTGAGCTCATTATGATGATGCATTACCGAGTGGGCCCAGAGATACCTCTCCGTCATACGGAGTGACAAATCCCAGTCTCGATCCGTGCCAACCCAACAGACACTTTCGGAGATACCCGTAGTGTACCTTTATAGTCACCCAGTTACGTTGTGACGTTTGGCACACCCAAAGTACTCCTACGGTATCCGGGAGTTGCACGATCTCATGGTCTAAGGAGAAGATACTTGACATTGGAAAAGCTCTAGCAAACGAACTACACGATCTTTGAGCTATGCTTAGGATTGGGTCTTGTCCATCACATCATTCTCCTAATGATGTGATCCCGTTATCAATGACATCCAATGTCCATAGTCAGGAAACCATGACTATCTGTTGATCAACGAGCTAGTCAACTAGAGGCTTACTAGGGACACGTTGTGGTCTATGTATTCACACATGCATTACGATTTCCGGATAACACAATTATAGCATGAACAATAGACAATTATCATGAACAAAGAAATATAATAATAACCATTTATTATTGCCTCTAGGGCATATTTCCAACAAGCGGACGTGTTCGCGAAGCAAAAAAAACAAAGCTAATCACTGCTACTTTAATAAACTGTGCTCATGCAAAACTAATGAATGCGGACGCTCACAGGCTTCGCGGGCGTGTCCGCCTGCATGCCTACTCTTGGGACACCAATGAGGATTGGTTTGCCTTGGCTGCAATAGGAACACCACCTCCTAAGAATCCGACACAGTTTGATTTCTCCTAAGGTTTGCTTTATTTCGCGAAATTATGCTGAATTGATTTGACTTAGACATTGTTATCTAGGATTCAATATATGATTGCAGTGTTGGGGGGGGGGTATGAAAATGGAGTTGAATAATTTTCTCAAATAAAAAAATGTTTATTTGGAAGATTGGAATGCACCATCGACGTAATGAAGAAGGTTGAAGAAAAGTTAACGCTAGGTCAAGAGGTAGGCCGGAAGATGGAGGAAGTAATGAAGAAGATTGAAGAAGACAAGAAAGGATAAAAGAAGATAAGAATAGTATTAAAAAAGATGGAGATGGAGTTGCATATTGCCCACATTGTCAATGATCACAAGACCAATATGGATGCAACTCGGTTGAAGAAGTGAAAGATCAAGAGATTTGCCGTCGAGAAGGAGATTTGCCTCTAATATGCATTTGGAGCTATTATTATCTTAGTCATGGCTAGCAAAAAGGCCCGTGTGTTGCAATGGGAGAAAAAATGCATGCACCCTCCTACGAGGCTTGAGAATGAGACTCTCCTTTCTCAATGGAAGACTCATTCATGGTGAATGGAAAAGTGTTTTCCGAGGCGGATGCACGATGTTCAAATCATAGCATGTTTATAAACACAAAATTAACTTATTCTAGATTTGTTTTATGCTTTTTGAATTAGAATTATACAAAATACAACAATGCACCTGTAAATATCTGAATACATATCAATATATCACATTCGAGATAAAAAAAGGGCCATCCTTGAGAAAAATATTTGGAAATTTCAAAAACAATGATACTCATGCGTGCTTGCATATTTGACATAGATGGTTGAATCTACCACACACAAATTCATTTATCAATTCTCACTTACTTACTATGTTTATAGGCTGGCGATCAAGTTGTTTGTTTTGCCTCACTAGGGTCCGTCCCTCCCGTCCCTCGCGTCGCCCCTAGGGCGACTCGGGGGAGTCTAGGGTTTTCCCCCGCCGCCTCCCCCCACCTCCCCCACCCCCTCGCCGTCACCGGAGACGACCGCCAGGAAAGCCCGCGCGGGCGCCGGGGAAGGTGGCGGCGGGGTCTTCGGCGCTTCTTCTTCGCGGAGGCCATCGGATCCAGGGCGGCGGCCCCTGCTGGCGTGGTGTGCAGCGTGCCTGAGGGTTCGGCCGTGAGGACGGCGAGCCGCAGGCATGCCAGATCTGGAGGTATTGCCCCCCTTCCCTTCCATGCATCCCTTCCCAGTCCCCGGTTCGGTTTGGATCTTGCCGGATCCACCTCCGGTGTGTTCTGGTGGAGCAGATCGGTGTCCGGGGGAAACCTTGGCCGCCTTGGCTGGCCGGCAGCGGCGACGCAGCTTTTTGGCGCCGCTTTCCTCCTTGGGGGCGCTGCTAAGAGCACCATCTCTCCACTCCGACCCATGTCCGGGTGAAAGCCCAAGATCCGATGCGGATCGGGCGTCGGCGGCGCCCCGTGCACCGTAACCTTCTTGGAGGCAACGCCAAGGACATTGGGATCGGATGGAAGGGTCTGCAGGTGAGGGGTGGGGGTGTGCTGCCTCCCTTTCGGTGGAGCGGTGTTTCTTTCTACATATTCTTGGCGGCGGCTCTTGGCGGCATGGAGCAGCGGAGGCTTGGCGTTAGATGTGTGGTGACGGACACGCGCAGGAGGTCGACGCTGTCTGGCATCGTGGTGGCTTCGGCGACAACGAGACCGGGCAAGGCCGATGCAGCAGTACAGCTTCGAAGATGGATATGTGGCAGGTGGCTGTGGCGGCCTCATACCCGGCAGGCGTCCTGGTTGAGGAGCACGCCGGACTGGTGGGTGCCCATACCCGGCAGGCGTCCTGGTTGGGACCTCAGGTCTTAGATGTTAGGTTTGGCTGCGAGTCTGTTTGGTATTAGGCCCAGACCATCAGCGCCCCTTCATCAGTTAGATTGGAGCAGCAACAGAGGTTGCGAAGATGGTGACTTTGGTCTTACTGTTGTACGACTTTGTAAGGTCTTGTGTTAATAATTAATAAATTGACCGTATGCATCGTCCAGATGCAAAGGCCGGGGGTATTCCTCCTTTTCTAAAAAAAAACTATGTTTATAGGCTGTAAACATCTTTGCATGTACCAAACTCAAAATCTATTCACATTACAAATGTTACAGTTGACTTTGAACGAATATCATAACACCTATTAAGGCATCTCCAACGGCAATCCGTAAATTTTCTCCGCGACGACTTCGGCTTCAACTGGCCTTCGCGGTTGCTGCACTACAAGAGAAACGCGACGGCAACAAAATCGACTAGAACTCAATCTAACAAACTGGAAGGAAAAGACTTCCACAATAATACCAAAAACAGAAGTCACATGCCTATTGGTTAATTGCCACACATGAGTCCGTGCCACCAGCACTAGCATGCTGCCAAGCTCACACCAAGTCCAGCAGAAACAGAAGTGCTCCAATCCAATCCAAGCACAAGCAACCCCACCTCCACCTGTGCATCTCTCTCCAGGCGTCATTGAAGGCGGGCCGCCAGCAACGCATGCAATATGCCATGCCGTGCCTGCCGGCCGATCTGTGGGAGCCGTCCATTCCTCCATGATCAATTGCATGCGCGCGCCCACATGGAGTGCCTTACTACTACGTCTCGCAGATCCTCGCCGATGCGACGCCATCAATGGCCTCCATCGATCCTACTTTAAGTACTACGCCGTTTATTTGAGCAACCTAACCATCGCTGTCGACGTAGGGTACATGCATTGCATTCTCTCCTCACTCTTTCGGTAGTAAGTGCGGAGCACAGTGCTCATATGATATGGTGCAGTAGCAGTACCGGACCTACATCTTTGTCTTTGATTGGACGGACGTGTGCCGCGGATCTAGCGATAGGTTAGTGGACCATCTTCTTCTGCCTCGGTCGTACGTAGATCAACAAGATTCAAGAGGGCCAACTAACACAGTCTTACAAATCCAAATTAGCTGGATGTCAGTCGCCTGAATCCGAAATTTAGGTCATTTATTTTTTTGGAAGGAAGCAGCAGCTGCTGGGTGCACTGAAGCTCACGGATGCCAGCAAGGCCTCGGCAGTCGGTGGCAGCCGACGGAGGCAGGTATGAAACTTACTTGATGGTTCGAGGGTCGGGGTGTAGGGCTCACCGGAAAAATCTTGTGCTTCGCCGGTTTAGAAAGATACCCGCGGGGCTGGACGGCGAGGCTGGCGGAAGTGCGCCGGCGGCGGAAGCTGGCGGTTCGGTCGGTGGTACATGAGGCGGTTTGGGCAAGAACAAAGGGAAGGCAGGCGGTTGAAGAAGGCCATCTGGCCGTTGGTTTTGCATCTGAGGGCTGAAAACGAATCGAATGACCCAAAATCAGTTTCCAGTCAACTGATCAGTGGTCAATCCCTTACTAATCCAGGTTGTCTCTCATCTGTTCGTAAATTTCAAGGAGCGTGTTACGTGCCGGCCGGCTAAACTTTTTCAAAGATCTGCCAGGTCGCATTCTGTCCGATCGGGAGATGCTCACCACACAATTGTACCTGTGCGCTCATTTTCTCTATTTCGCTCATTGCAAGAAGACCCTTATTGCATTTCCTCGTTGCAAAAAGCGTCTCCGGCTTGCGGCCGTCAGCATCACCATTGCCATAGGTTTGCCACTTCTTAAACTTTTTGACACTTTTTTTGTACTCCCTCCGTCCCATAATATAAGAACGTTTTTCAAGCAACGTTCTTATATTATGGGACAGAGGGAGTACATATTTGATTAATGAAAATCAACGTACAACAATTGTTCTATGGTCCCGAGCCTAAAAAAAATCACCAACATGACCCTTATTGAGCCATGTCTTCTGTCATTGGAACAAGGCTCTTGTTGCAATTGCAACGGGGCTCTTGTTGCAAAAGCATATCTGTCTGTGGCCGTGTGTTATGGTCGCAACACCGACAACATCGATGGAGTAGATTGTTGCTTGCTGCCGCCGCCGCCGCTGCAACTCGTTGTGTCTTGCTGGCTGCTGCTTCCTCCTCGCCGCCGCTGCTCGCGTTGACAGAAAGAGATGAGGGAAGGAGACAGAGGATCATAAGGTGCCACCACCGCGTGGAGACTGCTCTGGCTTGGTCAGGTCTAGGCGCTTGAGAGACAGTGTCTCCATGGCCAGAATTTCAAGGCACCAACCTCCACAATGCCTCTCCCTGAGTGGGTCTGGATGGATAAGGGAAAATGGGAAAGAAGAGAGATAATGTATGGACGGTGCGAGAGAGAGGGGATAAAAGGAGGGGAAATATTCAGCGTCAACCGGCTGAAAAGAATCGACACGTCTGCCACCTCCTTTAAGCGCCACGTGCACTCAAGGCCCCTCTCAAGGAAACACGGGACATACCTCTTCGTCTAGAAAACATCGTGTTCCTCTCTATGTTTCTCGTCTATATGTTTTCTGCAACATTACCTATGTTGCAAAAGTTCTCTCACAACACTACCCTTGTTGTAGAAAAAAAGTGAAGACAGAAAAAAATTCCGCAACACAGCCATGTTGCAAAAAAAAATGAGAGAAGTGCATTTTTCAACCCCGAACTCTTGCCCTAGTCTAATTTACAACCCCGAACTTGAATACCATCTAAATTACAACCCTCAATTCTCAAAACAGGTCAGGATTCAACCCTCCGCTCCTTGTTGACTGGTTTTGACCAGTCAACAGGTCCAATCAGCATGCCACGTTAGAGGAAAAATTCAAAATTTCAAGAAAATATAAAAAAATCTATAAGATCGGGAAAAAATCTGGGAAAAATAAAAAAACAAATTTCCAAAAAAAAAGTTTGCGAAAAAATTCGAAAACTTTTTTCTGTAATTTTCGGGAAAAATAAAAAATTAACTTTTTTTGGAAATTATTTTTTCTAGAATTTTTAATTTTTAATTTTACAATTTTCTTGGGCATTTGATTTTTTCCCTGGAGTTTTTAAATTTTATGTATTTTTCGGTTTTTCATGGAAATATTTATAATTTTGTTTCCGGAAATTCATTTTTTTATTTTTCCCTGATAATATTGATAATTTTACAGTTAAAACCGGTCAACAGAGAGGGGAGGGTTGAATCCTAGCCAGTTTTGAGAGTTGGGGGTTGTAATTTAGACGGTATTGGAGTTCGGGGTTGTAAATTAGACCAGGGCAAGAGTTCGGGATTGAAATATGCACTTTTCTCAAAAAGAAAATCCCGCAACACAATGTATGTTGCAAAACAAAAGTCCCACAACACAATTTACGTTGTAAAAAAAATCCACAACACAAGCTATGTTGCAAATGTTTCTGCAACAAGATCTTTATTGCAAAGCAGAAGAAGACATTTAGTCGCTAGATTGATCAGATCTGATGGCCCGCAGGCGATAGATCTTTTTAAAATATCCGCCGGCCGACGCGTAGCAGGCCCTAATATTAAGGAGAGACGCGTGACGGGAAAGGAGGAGGTTGACACAAAAATTTGGCCGACACATAGCAGGCCCCATTAAGGAGGGACACGTGGCAGGAAAGGAGAAGGTTGACACAAAAAATTGGGTACCGTCGCGTGATCCCAAGCGTTTCCGAAATTTCAATTGCATCATCAAAGTGTCCAGTTTTAGCACAACATAACTAGCTGAAAATTATACTTACGTAGCAAGGTTGAGGCGACGACTGAATTGTTTGCTTAAATAAAGACGTCTTACGTGACTGGAATGAAAATACATCAGCGTACTTAGAAGAAGTATCCGGTCATCGATCGATCGAAACATGACTATGCAACCACTTAGATAGATAGATCACGGTGGAAACAGCACAATTTATTCTTCGGCCGATGGATCGACGGCGACGTACGTACGGTACGGGGGTCGGGTCTCACTACTTCTTCTGCTCCTCTAGCTGCTGCTGCTGCTCGGGCTGGGGCTGGTAGTTCTGCCTGCGCGGGGTGGGCACCGGCAACGCCGCGGGGTAGCGGTGCGCGCAGCCGTTCCAGGGGTTGTCGGCGTCGGGGCCGGAGTCGCGGAGCGCGCGCCAGACGACGCTGCAGGCCTTGAACCCGGTGCCGAAGGCGAGCATCCAGAGGCGGTCGCCGGCGCGGACGCGGCGCTTGGCCTCGAAGTAGGCCAGCTCGTAGAAGACGAGGCTGCTGGAGGTGTTGCCGAAGCGGTGCAGCGTGGCGCGGGCGGGCTCCACCACCGCCGGCGCGAACCCCAACAGCTTCGCCACCGTGTCGATCACCGCCTTGCCGCCGGAGTGGATGCACATGTGCTCGAACGCGCGCTGGAAGTCCGGCACCAGCGCCGCCGCCGCCTTGGGGTTGCCGCCGCTGTACGCCCACGCCACCCGGTACACGTACCTGCATGCCCAACCACCACGTGCCCACGCGTCCGGTGAGACCATGCACCGTACCCAAAGAAGTAAATGTTTGAAGCTTTGCACCATGCCGGATCGATCTTGGTGAAATTCATGTAGATGCTCCGTAGTAAACAGACATTAAACAACGACCATACAGTGTCAACAAGAATGGGGAAAAAAAATGACCGTGCATCCATTGAAGGCTAGGCTAGAGACACAGAGTGCTCACGTACGATTCCATTAAGTTTTGCTACTGCTTCTCTGAAGATGCATGTGGGGTGTGGGTGTGCTACGCTCGCTATTGAAAACCTCAAGTACGTACTAGCAAGTATACGATCGACATTAATTAAGTTTGAAGCTACGCCTCATATGCTGAAACCAAAAGTCAAGTCCACATCTATACGTGTGTGCAGAATACCGCAGTAGTACTGTCTGTGCAATTCAGGAAATGGAAAGCATCGTCCCAAAGCTCGGAAACTAAATCTGGGTCAAACTGCCAAAATCAGCAAGGAAAAACCCTAAAAAATCAATTCCAGGCTATTCTTCACTCAGACAAACGCCAACTAAGCATTATAGGTTCGAAATCAGTTCTTACTAATACAATGAGAAAATGAGATATCTTCTGCTCGTTTCTCTATCTTGTTTACATCCGAATGTTTTTACTTTGGCAATATACAACGACATAACAACTAATTACCCAAGCGTCACAATAAGGAAATACATATTCTAGTGGTTCAACACCAATCATGTCCGGCATAAATCTTACACTCATCATATTGATAAGATTTGATTTGAGTATGGGTGGGTGAGGCAAAGGAAAGTTTTATTTTAGGTGAGGTTTTAGTAAGATTTGATTAGATTTGGGTATGGATGGGGAAGGCAAGGCAAATTTTGATTTATTTGAGGTTTTGATAAAATTTGATTGAGTTAACGCAGGACGTGGGGAAGGGAATCGAGGGGGAGGGAGTTGGACGTACCAACGTACAATTTCCAACTCATCTTTAATAGTGGAGATGTTTTTATCTGTGGTTATGTACATCAATCAATGCACATGCCAGTGACATCCCTTTTCGAAAAAAATGAAGATATAGGCCCCAATTTCTTTATGAGGATCTCTAAGCTAGATGCCTAGAGGACACTATGGCAATGTTTTTATTTTTTGCCCTAGCAACCGCATCCATGATTGAAAAAGTAACCCGACTACATGGTCCCATGATTGATCTTCTTAAGTTGCCCATGTTCTTTTGTTGCACAATGTTTCAACATATAGTAGTAATTCGTTCCAAGATGTAGACTCTAGCGACTACCTAAAGTGTAAAATGCCAATGCCAGTCTTTAGTGATTCTACAACTTAAGTAGATCGACCCGCAAAAAAATACACCTTAAGAAGATCAATGGATACAATGGATACTAAGGTTATAGGCTCAACTCTTAATGGATAAGTGAGGGTGTAAATAGAAGCAACATCAGCAAAAATGCAATGAGAGTGTTTAAAACGGCCTACATTTTCATTTTGGTTAACCTTGAAAAACCTAAAAAGAATTACGTTGTGGGTGTGAGTATAAGCCATGATGCCGTGGAGAAGCCCCCCTGATTTTTGGCCGCGTACTGTTTGTCGATGCTCATTCGGTTATTCCTCACAAGGTCGCTACGTCCAATAGTTTTATGTTGCACAAAAATATTGCGCGCAGCTTTAGATCTAGAAACGTGAAACTGCCGAGAATGTACATTTGCGAATGAAAAATTACAAAGTTTCAATAATATGCAACCATCAAGTTAAGTTTGATATAAAAATATGGTTAGTCACGTACTACCTCCGTAACTGAATAAAAGACGTTTCTGAAACTGCAAAAATGTCTTATATTTAGTTACAGAGGTATTAGGGAAACTGCCGAGCTCATATTGAATTTGTTCAAAAGAAAAAAGAGCTCATATTGAACAGTGATTTTTTTTCTCTCTTCTTCTAAAAAGAGCATATGCATTAGATCATGGGTGGATTTTGTTTCAAGGCAGGTAGAAATTAATACTGACGTAGGAGCATTGCTGTGTTTAGGTGAAAAGTTGTTTATACAGTGGCAGTGTTGCAGCGATACCACAGTAGTAGTAAAGTTTTACTGGCCCCTGGAAAAATATGGACGGTGCAGTAGATATGTTAAATGCGCGCGCAGAGGTGGGAAGCGTCGCGACGTGGTAGCACGACGGTACCTGAGCAGCTCGGAGACCGGGAGCACGTAGGGCGCGAGGGTGGCGATGTGGCTGCGGAGGCCGGCGCCGGCGACGCGCACGAGGTCCTTGGTGAGCGCCACGCCCACGCCGCCGTCCTCGTCCTCCATCTGCACGGCGGCGTTGTACGCCGCGTCGTCGGCGCCGTGGTGCGTCCGCAGCGTGCGCAGCAGCTCGTACTTGGCGTCGGCCCGGCGCGCGGGCACGTCGGTGATGAGCGCCGCCGCGCTGCCGACGCGGAAGATGCAGTTGGTCACCAGCATGTGCTTGTTGTTGCCGAAGTACCAGTTCAGGCTGGTGTTCTCCGTCACCACCACCAGCGCGTACCCCGGGCGGCGCTGCACGCGCAGCAGCCGCGCCGCCATGTCGATGCCCACCGTGCCGGCGCTGCACCCCATCCCGGCGAAGCTGTACGCCTTGACGTCGTCCCTCATCTTGAAGCGGCGCACGATCATGGTCGCCAGCGACGGCTGAGGGGAGAACATGGAGCAGGCGACGATGAGGACGCTGACGTCGCGCGGGGAGACGTCGGACTTGGCCAGCAGCTGGGACACCACGGTGAAGAGGCCCTCCTCCGCCTCCTGGATGGCGAAGGCCAGCGTCTTCTCGAACTTGCCGGAGAAGATGAAGGGCGGCGCGAAGGTCTCCTGCCCGAGGCCGGACTTGCGGAAGATGAGCCGCATGAAGTCGGCGGTCTCGTCGGTGTAGCGCTTGGAGCGGAGGCCGAAGTACTCGCACACCTCCAGGTTGCACTGCCGGTCCGCGTCCGGAAGGTGGCAGCTGTAGTTCAGCAGGTACACCGGCCGCTGCCGCCGAAGAATGCGTCGGAAGACGGCGACGATGAAGGCGAGCGCCGAGGCCACGAGTGGCACGAGTATGTGGAGTGGGAGGGCGCGGAGCGACGACACGGCCGCGGCCATGGACGGCGACATGGCCGAGAGCTAGAGGCACGGCGTGGTAGGGACTAGGAAAGGACTCTGCTGGCAGGCTTTGGGTTTTGGAGTGAAACAACATCTCTTGTATTTATAGGCAACAAGCCAAAACCCATGGCATGGCAACTGGCAAGTGTAGTGTACTAGTGTAGACGCATATATATATACTTGGTGTATTAGACCATATATATGCAACTAGATACAATCTGGATTTTAGGCGAATAGTCAATATAAAATGAAAAATATCTTAAACAAAGATACCTTGGTTCTCTCTTAGGGCATCTCCAAAGCAGACCCTCAAATCATCCGTAGACGTCCGGACGTATTTTGCCATCTAACGCGGGCGTGTATCATTCCGTTGAGCGGTACATACGCACATTTTCCCGCATCTTAGAAGCAATTATTTTTTTGGGGGTTGGGGGGGGGGGGGGGGGGGGGGGGAAGCACGTAGGACTCCGACACCCCCGGCCCATTCAAATGCCTCTTTCGGTCCCATTCTCTTCCACTCCGCCCCTGCCCCCGCCCCATTGCTTTGCAACCGCGTCCTCCTCCTCTGATGCTGCCGCTGTACCTCTTCGGCAGCCATCCAGGCATTGCCGGACATCCGCAACCAGCACCCCCGCACCCTGCTCGCCTTGTACTACAGCGTAGTCCACCCAGGATCCGTCCGCAACCGCCTCCTGTCGATGATGTCCATGCCGGACACCACGCCCATCAGATATTCGGTCAAATGCTAGTGAGCTTGTTTCCGAACGTCATGTCATTCTTTTAGAGTACGAAGGATGGCGGGCAGTGGCGGACCCAGGAAAAAAATGGAGGGTGTGCACACTTCAAACAAAAATCTGCCTAATCTAAGTGTCATGTCATTTATGAAGAAGAATAACACAAATAGCTCAATCAAGTCTCACAATATTATGTTTCAGAACATAATTTCATATTTGCGAAATTACAATACAAATGGTTTTACATGAAAGATACACAAGAATAACTCCTCAAGTTCGTTCGTTGGGAAGGATTAGACAGAGCTCCGGCGTAGATTCATGTCAGCTCCTTGGGGCGGCGAGGTTAGGGTTTCTTGTCGTGCGCACGAAACGACGATATTTGATGTCAGGTTCTTCAGATCTATTCAAGGATTCAACAACGACGACTGACGACTGCGGCTCCGGGGCTCCGGTCCTCCTTCCGTCCCAAAATTCTTGTCTTAAATTTGTCTAGATACGGATGTACCTAATACTAAAATGTGACTTAATACATCCGTATTTAGACAAATCTAAGATAAGAATTTTGGGATGAAGGGAGTAATATATAATATCTTAAGCGCATCATGTCTCTCTGTGTATATCATCAAGTTACCTTGTAGGTGAAGTGGATTTTAGTTATTTTCCAATTGTTATACGCTATCATTTCTATGCATGCGAAATATGACATAATTTTTCTGTCCAAAAATACTTGTCAGAGAAATTGATGTATCTAGACGTATTTGTTGGGAATCGTAGCATAATTTAAAATTTTCCTACGCTCACCAAGATGCATCTATGGAGTATACTAGCAACGAGGGGAAAGGAGTGCATCTACATACCCTTGTAGATCGCGAGCGGAAGCGTTCCAATGAACGTGGATGACGGAGTCGTACTCGCCGTGATCCAAATCACCGATGACCGAGTGCCGAACGGACGGCACCTCCGCGTTCAACACACGTACGGTGCAGCGACGTCTCCTCCTTCTTGATCCAGCAAGGGGGAAGGAGAGGTTGATGGAGATCCAGCAGCACGACGGCGTGGTGGTGGATGTAGCGGGTCTCCAGCAGGGCTTCGCCGAGTTTCTGCGAGAGAGAGAGAGAGAGAGAGAGGTGTTGCAGGGGAGGAGGGAGGCGCCCAAGGCTGTAGGTTGCTGCCCTCCCTCCCCCCCTTTATATAGGCCCCTGGGGGGGGGGTGCGCCAGCCCTGGGAGATGGGATCTCCAAGGGGGGGGGGGGCGGCGGCCAAGGGGGGAAGGGGTTGCCTTGCCCCCCAAGGCAAGGGGAAGCTCCCCCTAGGGTTCCCAACCCTAGGCGCATGGGGGGAGGCCCAAGGGGGGCGCCCCAGCCCACTAAGGGCTGGTTCCCTTCCACTTTTAGCCCACGGGGCCCTCCGGGATAGGTGGCCCCACCCGGTGGACCCCCGGGACCCTTCCGGTGGTCCCGGTACAATACCGGTAACCCCCGAAACTTTCTCGGTGGCCGAAACTTGACTTCCTATATATAATTCTTCACCTCCGGACCATTCCGGAACCTCTCGTGACGTCCGGGATCTCATCCGGGACTCCGAACAACTTTCGGGTTTCCGCATACATATATCTCTACAACCCTAGCATCACCGGACCTTAAGTGTGTAGACCCTACGGGTTCGGGAGACATGCAGACATGACCGAGACGCCTCTCCGGTCAATAACCAACAGCGGGATCTGGATACCCATGTTGGCTCCCACATGTTCCACGATGATCTCATCGGATGAACCACGGTGTCGAGGATTCAATCAATCCGTATGCAATTCCCATTGTCAATCGGTATGTTACTTGCCCGAGATTCGATCGTCCGTATCCCAATACCTTGTTCAATCTCGTTACCGGCAAGTCTCTTTACTCGTACCGCAATGCATGATCCCGTGACTAACGCCTTAGTCACATTGAGCTCATTATGATGATGCATTACCGAGTGGGCCCAGAGATACCTCTCCGTCACACGGAGTGACAAATCCCAGTCTCGATCCGTGCCAACCCAACAGACACTTTCGGAGATACCCGTAGTGCACCTTTATAGTCACCCAGTTACGTTGTGACGTTTGGAACACCCAAAGCACTCCTACGGTATCCGGGAGTTGCACGATCTCATGGTCTAAGGAAAAGATACTTGACATTGGAAAAGCTCTAGCAAACGAAACTACACGATCTTTTATGCTATGCTTAGGATTGGGTCTTGTCCATCACATCATTCTCCTAATGATGTGATCCCGTTATCAATGACATCCAATGTCCATAGTCAGGAAACCATGACTATCTGTTGATCAACGAGCTAGTCAACTAGAGGCTTACTAGGGACACTTTGTGGTCTATGTATTCACACATGTATTACGATTTCCCGACAATACAATTATAGCATGAATAATAGACTATTATCATGAACAAAGAAATATAATAATAACCATTTATTATTGCCTCTAGGGCATATTTCCAACGGTATTTTAGTTCTAGACACATCCATTTTTATCTATTTTCCGACAAATTTTTCTGGACGGAGGTTTATATGCGTAATCAAAAAGAATAAATTAAAAGCCTGTGGCAACGCACGGGCGTTCTACTAGATTTTATTATACTTGAGGTGTTTTGTACTTTCAGTGAATCTTTATAGTTGATTTGATCCTTTTCGCAAAAAAAAGTTGAAAATATCACGTGGGAGATCAAAGTTGTCTCAAAAAATAACGTGCAGACCAAAGAGTCCTTTTTTTTCGTTTTTTCTGTTTGCAATCTACACGAGTCGCCGCTAGAGTTTCCGTCGAGTTGATCGATGGAATTGATCTAGCTAGCTTCTACCGGGCTCATGTATGTACATGAGTCTTTGGCTGGACACACACGTAGTGCTGCTAGTAGAAAAAACAGTCGAGCTGCTTCTATGGTTTGCTAGGTTTGCATGTACGTGTACAGCTTCAGGTAAATTAGTTTAGTACTGTAAAACCAACAAAATCAGGAAAAGATGACATAGAGTGAAAAAAATCTGTAAAATGCTGGGTGTGCCACGGCACACCCGGCACACCCTCTAGGTCCGCCAATGATGGCGGGGTACTCGAGCATGAAGGATGAGTTGTTGTGCAATGCATGGTTGGTCATATCCACAGATTTCGTAGGCAGGAGCAGAAAAGGGATCTTCTGGCAGCACCTGCATGATTCGTTCCACATGTGAAAGCACATTGCGCCCTACGACATGCACATCATCCACACCCTTCTTAGAAGCGTTGCCTTGGCATGATCCACCCCCTTCTTGTGTACCAGGGGAAACCCTAGGTCCTTTTTGGAGATGCATTTTTGAGCGTGGGGTTAGAAGAACACTTTCCGGGCACTGAAGCCATTTCTACAAAAATAAAATACTTTGTGTTGGTGTATGATGTGGAGTGGAACTCCGTACGGCCGATCTTTCACGAAAGGAGCGGATCCCGTCCAAGAACACGAAGAACACGAGGGGGAAACGAGGGAAAACAGAAGAGGAATCACTAAACCAACAAGATATAGTCACACATATGCTAGATCCTCGAAACACAAGTGCGGATACACGATCCAAAGTCAACAACGGACAATACAAAGGGTAACCGGTTCTTCTCCTAAAGGAGGTCTTGAGGGGGCCGCCCAAGAGAGGGTCTTGAATCCAACGTGGATCTTCTCCGAAGAGGGGCCGCGGTCACTCTCGAGGAGATGATCCGTATGTATGAGCAAAAGCTATCCTCACATATGAGCTACTACTTTGCTAACCCTAAAAATGGGGAGGAGGAGGTCTATTTATGGCCCAAGGGGCGAAGGGGTAAGTGAGGGGACGAAACGGGTACACGGGCCTCGGCCCAAGTCACGCACGCAGGCGGTGGCCGGATGATCTGGGAGTTGGTCTGGATGATCCGGGCTTCGGGGGTCCGGATGATCCGGGTCGGCGTCCGGATGATCTGGCTGTGTTGGAGCAGCTGCGGGAGGTCCGGATGTCCGGGTCCTGGTCCGGACGTCCGGGTGTGGCCGGATGATCCGGGCCGGGGTCCGGATGATCCGGCTTCATGTTGAAGCTTCGGGTGTCTTTGGGCGTTGTAGCCGGATCGTTCGGGCCGGGGTCCGGATCGTCCGGGCTAGGGCCGGATCGTCCGGACGGCGGTCCGGATCGTCCGGGCTTCTGCAGACTTTGCCCTTCTTCTTCTCCGTCTTCACGTCCATCTTCCTCTTCAGATTCTCCTTGCTCCTTGACGTCTCCATGGCTAACTCCTTGGTACCTGAGTATGCACAATGTCTCCGTTTGAGGTAGTAGCCATGTCTCATGTTCATCGAAGTGGAATTGTGAGAGGAGAGATGTCACCTCGGTTTCGAGAGCTCTTGCACGTGATCGAGTCATGGGTCCACTAGGCACTTGGTGAGACGAAGGTAGGTCCATGGGGATGACCTTGGGATGCTCCGCATCATCTCCCCTCCCTTGGGAAAGATCCGACCTCGGATCGAAATCCTCATCACCATGGTACGGGGAGAGATCTTTGACGTTGAAGATGTCGCTCACGGAGTACTTGTCACATGGAATGTCGATCTTGTATGCGTTTTTGTTGTAGCGTGCAAGCACCTTGAATGCTCCATCGGCTCGGGGTAGAAGCTTGGACTTGCGTTCGTTGGGAAAGCGTTCCTTATGAAGGTGTAGCCACACAAGATCTCCAATGTTAAATATCATGGGTTGCTTGTTGACGTTGAGCTTGGTCGCGAGTCGTTGTACTTGGCGCTCGATGGTGTGCCTTGTATCTTCATGCATCTTCTTGAGGTGGTTGGCTCGGGCACTCGCGTCCATGTTGATGCGCTCTTGTAGTGGTAGAGGTAGAATGTCCAATGGGGATAACGGGTTGAAGCCGTAGACGGCCTTGAAAGGGGACTTGCCGGTAGTTGAATGTCTTGCGCGATTGTAGGCGTACTCGGCGATAGGTAGGCACTCCTCCCACTCCTTGATGTTCCTCTTGATCAAGACGCGTAGTAGAGTGGAGAGTGTTTGGTTTGTCACCTCCGTTTGGCCGTCGGTTTGTGGATGGTATGCCGTGGAGAATAGGAGCTTGATTCCGATCTTGGCGCATAAGGTCTTCCAAAAGTAACTCAAGAACTTGACGTCGCGGTCCGAGACAATCGTCTTGGGCACTCCATGAAGTCGCAAGATTTCCCTACAAAAGAGATTGACAACATGTGAAGCATCGTCTATCTTGTTGCAAGGAATGAAATGAGCCATTTTGGAGAATCGGTCCACAACAACAAAAACGGGATCCCTGCCATTTCTAGTTCTAGGCAAACCAAGCACAAAATCCATGCTAATATCTTCCCATGGTTGAAATGGAATTTTAAGAGGCATATATAATCCATGAGATTGAGCTTTAGACTTAGCTTTGCGACATGTAGAGCATCGGTTGGTGAAGCGGTTGACGTCGCGAAACATCTTAGGCCAAAAGTAATTCTTGGAGAGCGTAGCGAATGTCTTGTTGCGTCCAAAATATCCCATTAGTCCTCCTCCATGAGATTCTTGCAAAAGCAACAAACGAAGAGAAGACTCGGGGATGCAAAGTTGGTTAGCTCTCATAAGATAACCATCTTTGATATAATAGCGTTCCCAAGATGTATGCGTCAAACATTTGGCATAAGGGATGGCAAAAGTAGGATCATGTTCATACAAGTCTTTTATGTGCTCAAAGCCAATGACATTTAATTCAAGTTGAGTAACAAGCATGCATATACGGGAAAGTGCATCCGCCACAACATTTTCCTTGCCTTTAATATATTTGATGACATAGGGAAAAGACTCAATAAACTCACTCCACTTAGCATGACGCTTGTTCAACTTAGTTTGACCCTTAAGATATTTAAGTGTTTCATGATCGGTGTGGATGATGAACTCATGAGGGCGGAGGTAATGTTCCCATTCACGTAAAACTCGCACTAAAGTATATAGCTCTTTGTCATAGATGGGGTAATTGAGTTGCGCTCCGGAAAGTTTCTCACTAAAATATGCTATGGGGCGCTTCTCTTGCGTTAACACACCTCCTATGCCATTACCACTAGCATCGCAATGAATTTCAAAAGGTTTGTCAAAGTTGGGTAATGCAAGCACGGGAGTGTGAGTAAGTAAATTCTTAAGCTCGTTGAATGCGCTATCTTGAGATGGTCCCCATACAAAGGGTGCATTCTTCTTGCTCAAGCATGTAAAGGTGAAGCAATGGTGCTAAAATCCTTCACAAATCTACGGTAGAAACCGGCTAAACCAAGAAAACTACGCACTTGTTGCAAGTTAGTTGGTTGGGGCCTAGTTTTAATTGCATTGATCTTAGATTCATCAACATGAACACCCTTAGAAGATACTACGAAACCCAAGAAAACAAGCTTATCAACACCAAAGAGGCATTTTTCCATGTTAGCATAAAGTTGCTCTTTTCGAAGAGTTTGTAGCACGGTGCGAAGGTGGGTGACATGCTCTTTGAGAGATTTGCTAAACACAAGGATATCATCAAAGTAGACAACGACAAATTCACCAATATAAGGGCGAAACACATAATGCATGAGACGCATGAAAGTGCCGGGTGCTTCCGATAAACCCATAGGCATGACTAACCACTCATACAAACCAAACTTTGTTTGGAAAGCGGTTTTCCATTCATCACCCTCTTGTATGCGTATTTCATAGTAACCACTTTTAAGATCAATTTTGGAAAAGATAGTGGCACCGCTAAGTTCATCAAGTATATCATCAAGGCGTGGAATGGGGTACCTATAGCGAACGGTGATAGCATTGATGGGTCTACAATCGGAACACATGTGAAAGCTACCGTCTCGTTTTGGCACAAGGATGACCGGTACGGCACAAGGACTCAAACTTTCGCGCACATGTCCATGGTCTATGAGATGCTTTACTTGCCTTTGTATTTCTTTGGTTTCTTCGGGATTGACGCGGTATGGAGCCTTGTTTGGAAGTGGCGCTCCGGGGATGAGGTCGATTCGGTGCTCAATGCCTCGTAGTGGAGGTAGACCCGGAGGTAGCTCATCGGGGAAAACATCTTGGAATTCCTGCAATAAAGAAGATAACACCAAGGGTAGATTGTGAGAGGTGTTAGTTTTTGGTGCCTCGTCCTTGCACAATAGGACATAGTGTAGGACACTCGATGGGTTCTCACACACTTCTCTCATCTCACGTTTGGTGGCAAAGAGGACTAAGTTCTTCTTGTCGCTCATCGTGGAGGCACTCAATTTGGGCTTGTGGCGCTCACTCTCTTTTTGGTGATTCGCTCTCTCACTATTCTCTCCACGATGAGTGGTTTGCTTGTCCGCGATCACTTGGCTTGGACACATAGGTCGTAGCACATACTCCTTTCCTTTCATTTTGAAGCTATAGTGGTTTGTGCGCCCATTGTGGATGACACCTCGGTCAAATTGCCATGGTCGTCCAAGAAGGAGGTGGCACTGTTGGAAATATGCCCTAGAGGCAATAATAAATGGTTATTATTATATTTCTTTGTTCATGATAATTGTCTATTGTTCATGCTATAATTGTATTATCCGGAAATCGTAATGCATGTGTGAATACATAGACCACAACGTGTCCCTAGTAAGCCTCTAGTTGACTAGCTCGTTGATCAACAGATAGTCATGGTTTCCTGACTATGGACATTGGATGTCATTGATAACGGGATCACATCATTAGGAGAATGATGTGATGGACAAGACCCAATCCTAAGCATAGCTCAAAGATCGTGTAGTTCGTTTGCTAGAGCTTTTCCAATGTCAAGTATCTTCTCCTTAGACCATGAGATCGTGCAACTCCCGGATACCGTAGGAGTACTTTGGGTGTGCCAAACGTCACAACGTAACTGGGTGACTATAAAGGTACACTACGGGTATCTCCGAAAGTGTCTGTTGGGTTGGCACAGATCGAGACTGGGATTTGTCACTCCGTATGACGGAGAGGTATCTCTGGGCCCACTCGGTAATGCATCATCATAATGAGCTCAATGTGACTAAGGAGTTAGTCACGGGATCATGCATTACGGTACGAGTAAAGAGACTTGCCGGTAACGAGATTGAACAAGGTATTGGGATACCGACGATCGAATCTCGGGCAAGTAACATACCGGTTGACAAAGGGAGTTGTATACGGGATTGATTGAATCCTCGACATCGTGGTTCATCCGATGAGATCATCATGGAACATGTGGGAGACAACATGGGTATCCAGATCCCGCTGTTGGTTATTGACCGGAGAGGCGTCTCGGTCATGTCTGCATGTCTCCCGAACCCGTAGGGTCTACACACTTAAGGTTCGGTGACGCTAGGGTTGTAGAGATATGAGTATGCGGAAACCCAAAAGTTGTTCGGAGTCCCGGATGAGATCCCGGACGTCACGAGGAGTTCCGGAATGGTCCGGAGGTGAAGAATTATATATAGGAAGTCAAGTTTCGGCCACCGGGAAAGTTTCGGGGGTCACCGGTATTGTACCGGGACCACCGGAAGGGTCCCGGGGGTCCACCGGGTGGGGCCACCTATCCCGGAGGGCCCCGTGGGCTAAAAGTGGAAGGGAACCAGCCCTTAGTGGGCTGGGGCGCCCCCCATGGGCCTTCCCCCTGCGCCTAGGGTTGGAAACCCTAGGGTGGGGGGCGCCCCACTTGCCTTGGGGGGCAGTAGTACAACAGCCTTGGGCGCCTCCCTCCTCCCCTGCAACACCTCTCCCTCTCGCAGAAGCTCGGCGAAGCCCTGCCGAGATCCCGCTACATCCACCACCACGCCGTCGTGCTGCTGGATCTCCATCAACCTCTCCTTCCCCCTTGCTGGATCAAGAAGGAGGAGACGTCGCTGCTCCGTACGTGTGTTGAACGCGGAGGTGTCGTCCGTTCGGCACTCGGTCATCGGTGATTTGGATCACGGCGAGTACGACTCCATCAACCTCGTTCATTGGAACGCTTCCGCTCGCGATCTACAAGGGTATGTAGATGCACTCCTTTCCCCTCGTTGCTAGTATACTCCATAGATGGATCTTGGTGAGCGTAGGAAAATTTTAAAATTCTGCTACGATCCCCAACAGGCACACGGTCATCGGAAGGACATCACATTCCAAAGTGTCTTCGTAAGCTCCGATTTTGAAAGAGACTTGTATCCTATGCTCGACTTGGATGGTGCCGGTGTCGCTTAGCCATTGAACCTTGTAGGGGTGCGGGTGCTTCATCTTGACCAATTGGAGTTTGGAGCATAGTTCTTCACTTGCGAGGTTATGGCAACTCCCTCCATTGATGATGACCTTGACGGACCTTTCATTGATTCCGGCCTTGGTGTGGAAGATAGGGCATCTTTGATCTTCGTCTTGTTGATGTTGAAGAGTCAAAACCTTGGAGACAACAAGAGTAGGACTTGAATCTTCATCAAAAAAGATTTGATCATCTTCATCTTCATTGTTCACTTGCCAGTGCATGGCCACTTACTCAAGGGCTTCCATTTCTCCTTCACTCATTGAGTCATAGGTTCCGTCGTCGTTGAGGATCATGGTGCGCTTGTTTGTGCACTCGAAGGACTTGTGGCCTCGGCCGCCGCATGTGAAGCATTTGAAGGAACTTGTCTTGATGGTCTCATCGGTTGGGGTAGAGGATGATGAAGCTCGCGGCTTGAAGTTGCTTGTAGTAGGAGGACGACTTGAGGTTGTCGAAGTTTTCTTGTAACTTGACTTGTCGCCGTTGCTCGTAGATGGCTTGGTTGAGTTAGAAGATGTTGGAGTTGTTGAAGCTTGGGTGTTGGAGAAGCCGTAGGACTTGGATGAGAACTTGGCATACTTGAAGTCGTCTTGTACTTGTCGTTCCGCCTTGGTAGCTTGATGCACGAGCTCTATGAGGTTCGAGTATGGTTGGAAGTCGACAATCTTCTTGATAGGGTGATTGAGTCCATTCAAGAAACGTGCCATCGTTTGCTCATCATCTTCCGTGACATTGGCTCTTATCATGGCAATCTCCATTTCCTTGTAGTACTCTTCAACACTCTTGGTTCCTTGCTTGAGTAGTTGGATTTTCTTGAAGAGGTCGCGGTTGTAGTAGTTTGGCACGAATCGTGCTCTCATGACATCCTTCATTTGTGCCCAAGTGGTTCACCTCTTGCCTCGCGGCGCTCAATGACTTGTTCCCACCAAATGAGGACGTAATCTTGGAACTCAAGGGATGCCATTGCGATCTTCTTCTCTTCTTCGTAGTTGTGCAAGCGGAAGATTTTTTTCAACCTTCAATTCCCATGATATGTACTCTTCGGGGTCATTGCTTCCGGTGAACTTGGGCATGGTGAACTTTAGCTTGCCGCATCGTTGCTCTTCATTGTGTTGGGGTCTAGGATGATGACGCCCATGTCGTTGAGGATTGATAATCTCATTTTGCTCTTGGCGAGGAGGGTTGTCGACCTCATGTTGCTCTTGTCTTGGAGGATTTCCATTGTCTTCATGCTCTCGATGAACTTGATGCTCTTGTCGAACGTGAGGAGGCGCTTGTCGATCTTGATGAGGAACTTGGCGTTGCACACGTGCTTGATACATCCTTTCTTGAACTTCATCGCGAAGCGCTTCTTGGTGCTCACGAGCTTGCCAGTTGCGCGTGGCGACGGCGTGACTTGAATCACGAAGGGCACATTGGGCCTCAAGTGCTTGAGCTTCACGGAGTTGTTGTTCTTGTCGTTGTGCCTCGGCATCTTGTGCATCTTGGTGTTGGCGCGCTCGCTCCTCTTGTTCTTGTTGGCGTTGACGTTGTCGTTCTCGTGCTTGCACAAATGTAGCTTGGTTTTGACGATGTCGATGCTCTTGAGATCGGTGTCGTGTAGAGGATTGCGGTTTGCTTGACGATCTTGACGCGCGGCACAACAAAGAGTATTCGATGTCGGTGTACTTGAACCGGAGATGGTGTCGTCGGAGTGTCGACTCGAGCGGCTCCTTCTTGACGAAGTTGTAGAAGAGTGGTTGACCAACAAGGCACGAATCTCGTCCATCCTTGCATCATTCTCATGCTTGTGTTCGTCGAGCTTGTTGTCGAAGTAGTCTCGTGTGCGTTGCTCGGAGAGTCGCAAGTCGGTGGCGAGGTTGTCGATGCGGCCGCTCATTGCTAGTTGCTCTTCATGCAAAGCTCGTTGTGTACCAAAGAGGTGTAGTTTGGTGACGTAGTTGTTCGGGTCGTCGTCTTGCTCAAGGAAGAGTGGGTGTGTAGATGTACTTGGCCTATCCATGATTCCAAACAAAGATATGTGAGTGGGAGAAAGAGAAGAACCAATACCAAATGTACCTTGACCGATGTTGAAGATGAATAAATGATCACTCAATGTGTAACAAGGAAATAGCACAATTGGTACCAATTCTTGTCGGTTTCTCACACCTACACAAGTAAAAGCTTATAGTGGAGCTTGGTTAGGATGGTGGCACAAATTTTTTGATGTGATAGTAAGCAAGACTCAATAATGTTGGAAAAGATTCGCAAATTGCAAATGCAACAAGTAGACCAATATAATATGTGGTACACGGAAACACAACACATGGAAAGATAAATGGGGCCGTGCAACCAAGGGTGAGCCAAAATGTGGAATCCACGAAAATGCTTGTGTTGCACAACACTAGAGAGACGCTAGCACGACTGCACAATAGGCGGATGCGAACTTGTGCACAACCTACTAAGCAAAAATGCAACGACTTCTATCCCAAGTATGCTCTATGTATGATGTTCCGAAGATATGATCCAAGATGATCGAGTATGACAATCTTAATATTGTATGATGCTATGGTTCTTGCTTATAAGCTCTTTGCTTATTTTTCCCTTTTGCTTAAAAGCTTGTTTGGCTCTTTGTTGTTTGAGCTCTTTTCTCATGCAATGCTTCACGAACCAAGATAACAATTGTGTATGCGATGAAAACTTTGTGACACAAGAGATGATACCAAGATATGTAATACGATGATATGGTATATATGCTATTGGAAGTATGATCACTAATGTGCACAAGTCACGTTGCCGGCAATACTCAACGGCTAGTCTCGATGGGTAAGTGACGCGAAAGTAAGGCTATGGGGTTATCAATGCAAATGCAAGAGAGTATGATGATATCACGATGCCAAGATGATACCAAGGTGAAGTTGATACCACAATGGTGTAGTCGTTCGTAGTAGTCCTCGGCGAAGATGAGCAGTGGTGATGTTGATGTCGAACCGTCCCTAAGTAGCCGAAACACGTTAGGAAACGGTGAGCGACAACTCAAATTCTCAAAATCAAATGCGACAAAAAGTGACGGAGTAGGTAGCGGTCAAGTGGTGGTATGGTTTGGGTTTGCGGAAGTGTTTGTGGAAGTTAGGTGGTGGTGGTCGAAGTCGGTATGCGGAGGTGTAGGCAGTGGTGGTCAAAAACTGCAGAAAATGCAGTTTCGTAGAGGAGGCCGGATGATCCAGGCCAGGAGCCGGATGATCCGGGCGGATCCGGATGATCCGGGCCAACAGCCGGATGATCCGGGCGGGTCAATCTCGCTCGGGAAGGGCTCGGGATGAACACGAAAACGGCCACAAAATCGAGGATTTCGCGGATTTTGGAGGGATTGCAAGGTGGAGATGGTGGGGGAAGGTAAGATCCACTTGCAACAAAACAAATTCACGGATCAAAAACAACAAAACATCATCAAAACTCACAAATCACAAGAAAAAAATTTGGGGCTATTTTTGTGGGGATTTTCGGATTAGGACGAAAAACAACAAAATCAAGCTAGAAAACGAAGAGGGGAGGCTCCGAAATCGTGATCAACGTGGCTCATGATACCAAGATGATGTGGAGTGGAACTCCGTACGGCCGATCTTTCACGAAAGGAGCGGATCCCGTCCAAGAACACGAAGAACACGAGGGGGAAACGAGGGAAAACACAAGAGGAATCACTAAACCAACAAGATATAGTCACACATATGCTAGATCCTCGAAACACAAGTGCGGATACACGATCCAAAGTCAACAACGGACGATACAAAGGGTAACCGGTTCTTCCTCTAGAGGAGGTCTTGAGGGGGCCGTCCAAGAGGGGGTCTTGAATCAAACGTGGATCTTCTCCGAAGAGGGGCCGCGGTCACTCTCGAGGAGATGATCCGTATGGATGAGCAAAAGCTATCCTCACATATGAGCTACTACTTTGCTAACCCTAAAAATGGGGAGGAGGAGGTCTATTTATAGCCCAAGGGGCGAAGGGGTAAGTGAGGGGATGAAATGGGTACACGGGCCTCGGCCAGAGTCACGCACGCAGGCGGTGGCCGGATGATCCGGGAGTTGGTCCGGATGATCCGGGCTTCGGGGGTCCGGATGATCCGGGTCGGCGTCCGGATGATCCGGCTGTGTCGGAGCAGCTGCGGGAGGTCCGGATGTTCGGGTCCTGGTCCGGACGTCCAGGTGTGGCCGGATGATCCGGGCTGGGGTCCGGATGATCCGGCTTCATGTTGAAGCTTTGGGTGTCTTTGGGCGTTGTAGCCGGATCGCCCGGGCCGGGGTCCGGATCGTCCGGGATGGGGCCGGATCGTCCGGACGGCGGTCCGGATCGTCCGGGCTTTTGCAGACTTTGCCCTTCTTCTTCTCCGTCTTCACGTCCATCTTCCTCTTCGGATTCTCCTTGCTCCTTGGCGTCTCCATGGCTAACTCCTTGGTGCCTGAGTATGCACAATGTCTCCGTTTGAGGTAGTAGCCATGTCTCATGTTTATCGAAGTGGAATTGTGAGAGGAGAGATGTCACCTCTGTTTCGTGAGCTCTTGCACGTGATCGAGTCATGGGTCCACTAGGCACTTGGTGAGACGAAGGTAGGTCCATGGGGATGCCCTTGGGATGCTCCGCATCAGTGTATATGTTTTTTATCACGTCTGCATAAATTAAGTTTATTTTTTTACCTTATGCCTCTCCAAATGTTCCAAGGTGACTTTGTTAATATGAAGAGGGGAGAAAATCGTCTCTTATTCTGTATGTAGGCCCTGTTTGGTTCAACTTTTATCGACGGATTCCGCTGTCGCGCAGCAGAATCTGAACCAAAGGGCGAACCCAGTAGAATCCGATTCCAGAAATCCGCTGCCAAAATCTGAACCAAAAGCGGAAGCAGCCCAGGACGTGCTTTTGAAAATCTAATTCCGCTGCGGGCCAAAATCTGAAAAAGCTGTATCAGCTGGTTTGCCAAATGACCTACATATTTTTGACATCATATTTTCCACAGCTGTTTTTCCACAGCAGATTTTTCACATCTGCTTTTAGAAATCCACAGCCGAACCAAACAGGGCCGTAGTCACTTAATGCAGCCCAAGAAAAACAAACATTGAATCACATATCTATCAAAAGCAAAATAACACATAAATATGTGGCTTTTGGCTTATAAGCCAAAAACCGTAAGCCATAAGCTAAGCCTAACCAAATATCGCAGTCTTGACCAAAGCGAGGTATATATAATGTATTAAACATTTGGCATGTGTAAGATACAACCTATTGGACTATACATATGTCTTTTGAATTATGCAATCTCTTATTAGGGGAAGCGGATTAGGAGCACTCGGGTGCTACGCCCCCTATATTTAAAAATAATTTAATAATTCAAAAGAAATCCCCAAAAAATCTTGGATATATTTTTGAATCAAATATGACTAGGTATTGTACTCATATAAAATGTTTGGCCAAGGAATAATTCTCGTTGACTTCAGGAAAAAAACAAATTTATGACGACAATATAGCATGAATAGTACTTGTATCTAGCATTTTTTGGGAAATCTTTGACCCGGATACAATAAAAGTCATTTCCTATTGAAATCTTTTTATACGAGTGCAATACCTGGTCATGTTTGATTTCATAAAAAGTTCCGGGATTTTTTGACTTTTTTTGAATTACTAAATTAGTTTTAAATATAGGGGGGCGTAGCACCCGAGAGCTCCTATGCATTTTCGCTTATTAGGTCTCTAATAGTCGCTAGTATTATAGTGCATGATACCCCTTTAATTATCACATTTGCATTTCATAGTATAGTGGCCTAGTATAATTTTGCCATCTCAATTATTTGTACTTGTTTTTGTTGAATCTTAATATCAAGTGTGTACAAGATCTTTCTGCGATTACAAATTTCGTTATGCGTTATGTGTAGTACTACCTCCGTTCCTAAATATTTGTCTTTTTAGAGGTTTCAAATGAACTACCACATACGGATGTATATAGACATATTTTAGAGTGTAGATTCACTCATCTTGCTTCGTATGTAGTCACTTGTTGAAATTTCTAGAAAGACAAATATTTAGGAACGGAGGGAGTATATATTATCACCTCACTTTCTTTAATTATAGTGCAACATCATCTCAATATTTACGTGGCACCACAAATACTTGCTTATGATACTGCAATTTGTTAGAAAGTAAGAAAGGGAGACAATTCTTTGGGAGTGGTCTTAAAGGGACAATAATGTATAGTCCATTATAATTCATTTATTGCACGTGCATATATTTTGATTATTCTTGAATGAGAGCAGCCATTGCATATGCATATCGGCTTTCATCTGGAGTAGGTGCACTTCGTGCATGCATGCACATGGGTGTGGGTCGACGTGGCGACTGGCAATAGATCCAATCCACTAGGCATGACGTACGTTAATTAAGACGGCTTTTACAAGTCTTGAGATTCAGTCAATCATTATGCTCCCCCGCACCCAGAGTGTTCTCCCTTTGTGTACACTGCTTAAGTTATCATAGTTTCCTTTAAACTAAGTTAACTAACGAGAGATTTACCAGCACGAGAATTTTGGCCGGCGGTTTGGGATATGGCTCGCGCGACCTCGCGGCCGCGACTGGCGCCGCCGCATTGATCTCCTTCCTCCAGCCGCCATTTTGGCCGCCGAGACCAGATCCAGGCTGCTCTCCGCGTCCTCTCTCAGCTGCACCCCTTCTCCCCTCCAAGCTCTCGCGGCGCTGCCTATGGCCCTCGCGTCCGTGTCGTCTTCTCCGACTCCGTCGGCCGCCTCGACTGCTGCCGCCGCGCTGGCCGCGGCTGCTCTTGCCTCCCGCATGGCCGCCCCGGCAGCTGGTGGCCGCCTGTCCCGCTCTGGACTCCCGCCGAGGTCGGATGCGGCAGCATCAAAGACGGCGCAGTCGAGCATGCTTTCTCTGCCGAGCTCCCGGCCTCCCCCGCCCGGCGTGGCGACGTTGCCCGCCCTGGACACAGCGCGTGCTGCTCCAGGTCGTGCCCCTGGCCTGGTGGACGGAGGGCTTGGGTCCCCGCCGCGGATTGGGTGTCTCCCGTCCCCGGCCTCTGCTGACGCTGCGACGTCGTCCCTGTTTGCTGCTGTGGGCGTGCCGTCCCCGACTCCTGCCGGCGTTGCTACGTCGTCCTCGACTCCTGCGGAAGTCTGGGCGCCACCTCCGGCTGCTGCTGCTGAAGCACCAACCACGACTACTGCTGGCCCCGCTACATCGTCCATGAACCCTGCTGGCTCGGCTACATCGTCCTCGACTCCTGCAGAAGTGGCACCACCCTCAACTCCTGTCGGCACTGTGCTGGGTCTGGACAAGGCACAACCTGTTTTGTGGAGCTCTCTTACCGACGACGAAGAAGATGAGGAGGACGAGGTGCTGGCCCGGCAGACGCCGCCGCCTGCTACCAAATCCTCAATTCCGGCTGCTCGGCCGGGCGTGGCATATGATGCGGATTCGTGTGGAGGTTGGCAGAAGGTGTTGTCACGGGGCAACGTGCAACGTCCAGCGTCACTAGCCCCTACATTGGCTCCTCGTCCTGTCCCTGCTTGGCTTCATGGAAGATGTTACAGATGCCTCCTTCCCGGACACCGCGCAGCGGAGTGTCGAGATCCTTTTAGGTGTTCTCGGTGTAGAATGGTCATCGGGCACGTGAGTGCCGCAATGCCTGGCGTCCCCTCAGCTTTTTGGGAAGTCCTACTCTGTCACCATTGCCTCGCCTCCCAGTCCGGCAGCAACAAGCTCCAGCTCCTCGCAAGCACCAGAAAGAAGCCTCGTCCCTCTCGAAGACGTTTGGTCGTGATTCTTGGGCATCAATCGTTGCTTCTCCTGTTGGCTCCGTGTCCTCGGCGGATTTCCCAGTGCGGCCTGCCTTGGAGAGGCAGGCCGAGTTGCTGCGCTCTGAGCTCCTTGGTATGGCTTCCTTCCGGGTTGAGGAGACGGTCCAGCCTCTGCGTGATGTCATTGACTCCATGCAAGGTTGGATGTTGCGGATGGAGAGCTTCATTATGCGAGCTGAGGCTACACTGGGCGCGCTCTCGCTAGCACCGCCTGTGTTGCAGAACGCTCATGTGTTGCGCCCTCTAGTTGTGCCTGATGACAGCTTCGAGATCGAGAGGGGAGCTGAGCTTTATGGTCGTTTCTCCCCTCGTTCTAGAACCAACTCGCCGTCGTCAACCTTTGGGGGATTGGGCAATGATGTGGTTGTGACTCCGGTGCTGCAGATCATGCCTGAGCTTCGAGACCTGTGTGGGGGTCCGGTTCTACCTCGGTCCGTCGAACAACTGAAGGTAGACACCCCTGAGGTCTCGATTGTGGCTTTACCGCCGGCATCACCCCAGGAGTCTAGCCAGAAACTTGATGCCGAGGAGTGTGGTGATTTAGACCTTCCAATCTCTTGCTCGTCTAAGTCCATTGGGTGTCAGGCGTCAGCCAGTCCACCTCTCGGTGTCATGGAGCGCGGAGTTTTGGATGTTGCTAGCCTTCCCTCATCCGCGACCATTGAGCAGGTGATGCCTGTTGACATGACCATTGAGGCAAGTGTGTTGGCACCTACTCCAAAGCCAGATTCTCTCTTCGCGAAGGAACTTTGTGATTTGCTCGCTAGTGTGGAGGTTGCTAGACCTGGTTTGCGCAGGTCGATTGCTTGCCTCTTGACGGGGACGCCAATAAGGGGTAAACAAAAGAAGGCGGGCAAAGGAAAGAGTGGCGCCACAAGCAAGGCGTCTCTGGGTGCTTGATGGATGACCTACTCTCTCTCAGCATGTCCTCTTGGATTGGGTTCTCATTGTGGGTTGAAAGGTGTTTGATGCATTGTGTTGAGGTGTTCTTGTTGGGGGTCTCTTGGTGTAGTAGCAATGTCGGGGTTCGTGGATGTTGTATATTCGAAGAGTCTGGCGGGAGTCGCATGCGCGGTTGTGGGGTTTATTACCATGTGAGTAGTTAGTCCGTGCTTTATCTGTATTGGTTTTCGCCCGGTTTTTCATAAATTAACTGGGTAATTCTGTTCTTCTTAATTAATCGATGAGGCAAAACTTTTGCCTCCGTTTCGAAAAAAAAACTAACGAGAGATTTTTATACCGAAACTGTGTGCACGATGCTCCTTGGCCGATATGTGCACGATAGAAAATCCAATGCTCTGCTAGTCTTTCATTGCTTGCACCAACGGTTTGATCTTTTTGTGTCGTGTGAGAGTCGGCTGAGCTGCTTCGTGTGTATAGCAAGACTCTTTTTATACAATACTACCTTTGTCCTGATTTATTAGTTTCCTTATATTTTGGATCAAACTTTGACCTTTGATTTAACTATAAAAACTAAGCTATATACCAAAGAAATAGTATCACCGAAACTTCTTTCAAATATGAATCCAACAACATAAGTTTTATGACATACAACTAATATCTTGTTGGTTAAATCTATGATAAAATTTTGACGCAAAATATGAATGAGACTAATAAATCCGGACCGAGGTACTAACAGCTAGAGATGTTAAACAAAAAGTGCGCGCGTGACTCCTTCCCAAGGCGACGCAACCAGTCGCAACACTTGGCCTCGTAAGCCTCCACCTCCTGCTTCCTATCACTGTCACGGGAGCCTCCGCCGCTGGCGGAGTGGCCTGTTCTGCCTCGATGGGTAGCTCACTCGTGAGAAAGGGGCCTTAGAGCATCTACAGCCGCAACTTGCAAATCTGGCCCCTCAAATGTCCGCGGATGCGACCGGGCGCGTCCGCGGACACTGACCGGTCACCTCTTAAATTTTCACTTTCACAGTCATGTCTCTCATTTTTTTCCCTATACGTCCGGTAACATGTATGTGATTGGTAGAGATAAATTGAGAGAAAGAAAAGAAAGAATAAGCAAAGATAAAAGGTCGGCCAAATCCTATGTGGCAAATGCAGGATCACTGACGGGACAGCCCGGGTATGAGGGCAATATAAGGAGTGTCGGACAGCCCGGGTATTTAAGGAGGCTATGAGGGGTCCAGTTGGGTCAACTTTTTTTTTCTCTCTCCTGTCCGGTCAATGGTCCCTGCGCCCGCCTGGTCAATATGAGGAGTTCGGCTGTAGATGCTCTTGCAACATCGGGTGGCCGGCACATCATCGTTCATGGGCCGTGTTTGGTGCTCCTCCTTCCTACTGTTGTCGTGGTAGCCTCCGCCGATGGCGGAGGGCCCTGTTTCGCCTCGGTGGGCAACTCACTCGTGAGAAAGGGACCTTACAACATCGGGGGGCAAGCGGCACATCGTCGTTCATGGGCCGTGTTTGGTGGTACGATGGAGGCCCATCATTAGTTCGTGAATCTTTGGACGGAGCCTCCTGATATCAACCTCAACGAGAATATTACGGATGCCATCATTTGGAACAATACCCTGTCGGGCGAGTACTCTACATCTTCGGTCTACCAAGCCCAACTTCATTACCCAAAAGACTCCCCTTTGTCGTCGGTGTGAAAATTTTAGGCCCCTCAAAAGCATAATTTTTTTTATGACTCATTATTCAAGACCGAGTGTGGACGGCGGACCGGCTTCAACGGAGGGGTTGGCCAAATTGTGGACTTTGTCAATTGTGCAAGAGGGAGCCGAAGATGATGAAGCATATTTTGTTCAACTGTAGATACTCAAAGCACATTTGGAGCGAAATTGCAAGTTGACTTGGCATGCTGTGGACTTCGACGAGTGGAATAATTTCAATTCGGTCAAGGAGCGGAGGATCCCCACGATCAACGCCAATGGCGGCACAAGAAAAGGCATTGGCTCGCTTGCTATGCTTGTATCCTGGAAGTTTTGGCGTTGAGTTAATAAAATCCTCCCTTTATCAAGAAAAGGAGCTTTGGCGTGAGAGGAACGCTTAGATTTTTAGGAATGTCTCATTGATGCCGAGCACCGGTGTTACTAAGGTTAAATCGGAGGCCGCTCTTTGGGGTTTGGCAGGTGCAAATCATCTTAGATATTTGACGTCGCGAGAGTAGTATACTTATTCATAAACTCTCTTTTTAGTTTTTTTTTTTGCGGATAAAAAGAAGTGTATTACTCAAGAGCAAATAAGTTCATCCCTACACAGACTAGGGATATTAGCCGGTCCAGAACGGAGCCAAACAACCGTGCGGTTCTCCGATCTACCAAAATTTGCTAAAACATGACTTATTCGTAAACTCTCTTTTTAGTTAATGAGACGAGTCAAAACTTTAACCTCCGTCGCAAACAATATAAACAAATACGACGCTGCTGGTTCTTGTCTGAAATGTACTGTATCAAGACGTCCATGCGGATCGAAACATGCATGATGGTGTAATGATGAGACCATGCGCACTGATTGAACAAACCAAATAAGAAAATGGAGAATCGTTGCACACAAGGTATGCATCAGATCTGATATCATATGACCTTGTCTTTCCTCTGTACCCCCTTTCCAAATAGTGTACGTACTCCTGGATAGCGGTGGTTGATCGCTCGGCGTCTGATGAATATGCACCCATCCACAATCAGTACACGCATTGATAGCCGTCGCTTCTCGCTGCCATGGCCATGGGTGGTGGGGTGGTGGGGTGGGGACCGTGCGGCGGCCCATGCCTGCCGCATGCATGTGTGGGTGTGCGTTCTCGGAGAGCAGGCAGGCCCCGGCGCCTCGCCGGCCTGGATGTCCGCGCGGGGCTCCATGGGGGAGAAGACTTGTGGGTTCAGGACCTTGTTGATCGGCTCTTGACACGGAGGAACAGTGCTCCCAACAGTCATGGCTAGGGCGCCACGGCAACGACCAGCTCAGGTGGGCACGAACACAGCTGCTGCACTGAACGAACAGTCATTGGTGGTTCACACGTACCGTACGTAAATGCCACGTCGAAATATTAATATTTGTCCACCCTCCACAGTTAGTAAAAAAAAAGAGAGAGAGAAGTACTACATAGAACTTTATTTTTATGGCCTGTTTATGTCTAAATCGTTAATTGGAAAATCACGCTTTCATCCGGCCGCTACAAATTACTCCCTCCGTCCGGAAATACTTGTTGGAAAAATGGATGTATGTAGATGTATTTTAATTCTAGATATATCCATTTTGATCCATTTTTGCGACAAGTAATTTCGGACGGAGGGAGTACATTTCTTTACAGATTTGCTAATTCCAATCTAAATGAGAATTTGTTAGGTCGCATCTAACTTCCTTGCTGTCCAATCTATAGCTTCAAGATTCGTGTTTTTCAGCGCAGGCTCTCACGTGTTGTGGGCAAGCGCTTCTAATCCACGCACAGGTCGGGAGATAGAGCAATTGTGTGCCTCCGTTCCCCCTAGCGCGTGCTTTGGGCCGGCACATTACCGGGCAGGACGCTCCTATTTATTTCGTTTCTTTTTTTTCCTTTTTTTAATTCAATATTTTTGGGATTTCAAAATAGTTCTGAATTTCAAAATAATGATCATGGATTCGAAAAAATGATCTTGAATTTAAAAAATAATTCAAAATTTTCAGAAAATGTTCACATATTTCAAAAAATTGCCACAATCTAAAAAAGATCATAAATTTAAGAAATGATCAGGATTTGAGCAAATGTTCAAATTGAAGTGTTAGAATATTTGTATAATGTTTGCAAACTCAAAAATTGTTCATGATTGTTTTGGAAAAAATCGCAATTTCAAAAAATATCTGGGAATTCAAACAATGTTCATGATTTTAACAATCATGACAAAAATGTTCCCGAATTTGAAAGATGATCGCAAAATGAAAAATAAAGAAAAATGAAAAATAGAAAAGGAGAAGAAAAAAACCCAAAATGAAAACAAAACAAAACAAAAAAAAAGACGGTATGGGAAGGCTCTAAAACCTTCCCAAAAGAACATGGAGTATGCCGAACAAGAGAACTTTGGTTGGCCCAATGTTGTGTGTGGTGATTGCACAGGGATGCGATTGCTCGCTACCCAGCGACCTCCGCAGGGTCACCCCTGTGCGCAGCCCCTACAGTTTGCCGCAACGTGCAACAAATAGGGTTTTTCTTGGAGGCAGATTGGGGATTTTTCTGGCCAGTCTATCCGGAGACAAGGCCGAGCACAAGGAACTGCGGAAAGATGTCGTCGTGTCCAACTTCCGCAGCAGGTTTCATAAACCCATCGCCTTCCTGTTGCCCAGGCCGACAATGAAGTGCGCTAGGAAGAAGCACACTCATCCAACAAATGTTCGCCAGTGCAAGGTTGCGAGTAGGTTCATAACTGTACTATTGTTTCCTCCTGTGATAGGTTAAGATAATATATTGTTGATTTAAAAGCAATAGTTCATATAGATCATCAAGCAAGTATCCTTACTAGGAACCATGCAAAACCCGGCTTCATTCATTAGGTTTTATTACTTCAAGAATTTGATTTGTATATTATCAATAACAAGGGCGAATATAACCAAGTTTGGTTTAATCTTATATTGCTCAACCGCAACATAATTTTGTGCAACAGGTGCAGATATAACCATTCTTGGGAGAAGTGAACTCCCAAGCTTCTTGGTAGCCATAATGGTAAATTATTGAGTTTTCTTAACCTGTGAAAAATTGGCTAACGACAAAAACAAATTAAAAATAAAGCAAAAATAGATAACAAGAACTCTAGTAACCTTACCATGGAAAAATACTTCCTTGGCAATGGCGCCAAAAAAAGGATTGATTACCGTCGATCCAGTTTCAGATGTAGATATAGCCTTTTTCCCTAGAGATCCTACAATTTATCGAATCCATAAAGTGATGATGCTTGGTACGATAATTTCTACAAGTAATTTTTTTGGGGAAAGGCCATCATGGCTAGCTTTATTAACTCAAAGAAGACTTACGTTGTTCACTAATTGGCTGATCAAAAACCCAGGAGGTTCGTCAATCCAATTTTCATTACATTTATTAGAAAAACTAAATTTTGCTACCTCGTGGGCTACTGAGTTTGCATCACGAAAACAGTGTGAAAAGATAACCTTCCCTATCGATGTTACCGTGTCAAAACATTCTGCAAAGATTGCCACTGCTGCATCCCATCACTGTTTTTGTCCCTGGCAATTGTTAATCACATTCAAAGAATCTGACTCGGCTTCAATTCTATGAAATCCCAGAGCGTTTGCTAGATTTAAGCCATCCCGCATCGCTATTGCTTTAGTTGTCACTACATCAGCCGCTATTTGAATAAATCTGCATTGAGTTGCAATAAAGCGCCCTTTGTCATCCCCGAGAATGCATCCCGTCGCCCCAGATCCCACATCTTCATGGAAAGAGGCGTCAATGTTGAGTTTGATGAATTTAGACCTCGGTTTCCTCCATTTGTGCTCAATGGGTTCGCTTTTGCTTCTAATGGGCTTGGAGTAGTTTGCGACAATTGCTAGGACCGAACTCGTCCATCTGTATGGGGGTGGAGAAGAATCGTGGTGAGTATGTCGTCGCCTCAACCACCAGATATACCAACATCCGACTACTATAACTTCCTTTGTTTTCAAACTGGGCATAATGGAAAGTGGGGAGTCTGGTTCCAACAGCAAAAACTCCAGAATGGCGGAACCCGAGAGATCCACACAAGTTGCTTAATCTATGCCTTCCAGGAGGCCAAGACCCCTCCAGAATTCCCTCGCCAAGTCACATTGGAAGAGTAAATGTCTCATATCCTCTGGTCCATTACGGCAAACTGGACACACATCAGTGACCGGTAGATGCTTGTTTGCGAGTATCGAGAACAATGGGACAATACCACGTAGAGCCCGCCAGCAAAAGATTTGAATTTTTCGTGGCACTTGAAGCTCCCATAGATGCTTCCAAATCTCAGCTCTCATGGCTGAAGTAGAGGATAAATTTCCCATGAAATGACCTCTGAATTTGTGCGCCCATTGTTCATGGTAAGCCGAGTTAACAGAGAAAATGCCACTCCTTATGAGGTTCCATGCAACAAAATCATCAAAAGCCTAAAAGTTGAGTGGTATTTGAAGAATTCTATTTGCATCCACCGGGTAGAAAATTTGTTGGATTAACTGCTCGTCCCACTGACTAGTCACTGGATCTATTAATTCCACAACTTTAACAAGCAATGTGTGGCCTCGGGGTGTTATTACCTTTCTGTCCAGACTCGAGGGAATCCATGGGTCATTCCAGATGTTCACCTCTTCTCCTGATCCAATGCGCCATATATACCCCCTCTTAAAAGTAGTAAGTCCAGCCACAATGCTCTGCCATGTAAAGGAAGAACCCTTCTTTGGCCCTGCATGTAACAAATCAGTGTTTGGAAAATACTTTGCCTTCAAAATCCGAGCACAAACCGAATCAGGGTTATTTATCATTCTCCAACATTGTTTTGCAAGAAGTGCCAGATTAAAAGAATGAAGACCCCTAAAACCATGCCACCATCTCTCTTCGGAATACACAATTTTCACCAAGAGAACCAATGCAATATTTTATTTTCCTCTTCATCTCCCCACTAAAATTGAGCAATGATATCTGTAATATCCTTACAGACCCCCTTTGGCAAGCAAAAAACAGACATAGAAAACACAGGTATAGATTGAGCAACAACCTTTAATAAGACTTCCTTACCACGTGTGGACAGTTGCTTCTCCATCCAACCTTTCAAAAGCTTCTTAATTTTTTCACGAAAATGTTTAAAGCAATCACTCCTATTAGCTCCCACCATAGCAGGCAGCCCAAGATACTTGTCTGACAGAGCTTGGTTGGTAATATTCAACTGTTGACAGATCTCATCTCTAGCTTGCATATTAGTATTTGGGCTGAAAAAATACTAGATTTTCTCACACTTACCAACTGTCCCGAGTTGTCACAATAGGTTTCCAACAACTCCTGTAAGGAAGTTGCATTAATCATATCTGCTCTCATGAGAATCAGAGAATCGTCAGCAAATAAAAGGTGTGAAATTGACGGTGCATTCCTGCACACTCTTATCCCATCTATGCCACCAACTTCTTCTTCATACTGCAATATGCTAGAAAGACCTTCTGCACAAATCAAGAAAAGGTAAGGTGATAATGGATCACCCTGCCAAATCCCTCTGGATGGTGTGAACATATCTGTTTCTTGGGAATTATACCGCACCCTGTATCTTACTGAGCTCACACACTCCATAATAAGCTCAATCCACTGATTATCAAAACCCAACCTATGCATCATATTTCTCAGAAAAACCCACTCCACTCTGTCATATGCTTTATGCATATCCAGTTTGACATCACATACGCCCGACTAACTGTTCTTTGTATTCTTAATTTTGTGGATGCACTCATAAGCCACAAGAATATTATCAGTAATCATTCTACCAGGAACGAAAGCACTCTGAGTGGGGGAAATAATTTCTGGTAGAATACTTTTTAGACGAACATCGAGCATTTTTTATATGATCTTGTATAAAACATTGCATAGGCTTATAGGACGGTACTGAGTAATCAACTCGGGAGAGTCCACCTTAGGAATCAACACTATAGAAGTGTCATTCCATTCCTCTGGAATGTGCTTCGAGTTGATAGCATTCAAGACAGCTTCAGTAATTTATTCTCCCAGATATGCCAATATTTTTTTTAAATAAAGCATGTAAACCATCTGGCCCTGGGGCTTTTAAGTCCCCTATGCTAAAAACAGCTTTCCAGACATCATCAGCAGAAAAAGGAGCCATTAGATAATCATTCATTTGGTTTATTACCTTACGGCGTACCTTTTGTAAAACCGCCGGATCAGTGTGTTGAACCTCTGATGTGAACAAGTTCTACAAGTACTTGTTATTTCAAGACGTTTGAGTTCGCCTAACAATTCGCAAAGGCGATGAAAACACTAATAAAGATATAGGCCAGGGCTTAAGATTTCACCTGATGTCGTGTACATGTGCTCAATAGACAAACTAGATAAATCAACCTGGCACTAGTAAATATTGTTACATATGTAGTGCATGAACTATGTGTGAGATGCGTCCAAATAACCCCGGGACCGATTGCCGCCGATCGAGGTGTCCAACCAAGACCCTATCGACTCATGGGGTTATCTCGGTTATAGAGGATAACCAGACCAACACACTAGGCGTTTACTGACTACACCTAAATTACCACCACATATTTGATTCCGGCTATCATACTAATCTTAATATCACCGACGTCGACATATCTTTCATCTCCTCTCCGTGTTCCGATATTCAGTATCTCGGGTACCATCGAACCCTAGGATTGAGGTAGAGACAAAATAGTTGCAGAACACATATAAATAACGTTCTCTCAAAGTAAATCAACAATCCCTTAATGTGCATACATGTGGCTGCACAGCCCTTAGGCCGAGGGAACTACTAACACATCGCGAATACATCATAAATAGTAGACATTGTAAGCAAATTTACTTGAAGATAAATGATTGGAAGTCTTACAATGTGGATGATCGTGGTGTAATCTCTATTGCAAGTAATTGAACAAATGAAGATGGAGGCTATGGTGGAGGAGATGGTGATGGTGGCGGCGCAAACGCAGTGTAAATGGGAATTGTTACTGCTGCAAAGGTAAACTGGCGAACTCCAAAACTCTGGGGAGTCCTCGAGCTGAAGGGTTTTCCTCTCCTTTTTTTGAACACTGGTTTTCCTCTCCTTTACATAGTGAAAATGGACGGACTAGGATTTTGGGGCGACTCTACTATGAATCAGCATCGGGTCCTTTTGCGAAAGTCGTCAGGGATGGTGTCATCGAGGCGGTGGCATGGAGTACGACCAACGATGGTCATACCATGCACAATCTTATCGTTTGGAGACTCTAGTGCATGCCCAGTTGAATGGCAATGATCTCCATGCTCAGTATGTTCAATATATGACTAGAAGTTTCACGTGAAATCACCCATTTCTGCAAGGAACAATATATACAAGGAGATTTGTGATCCTTTGAATTTATTAGTCATTAGTAGGTAAATTGATCGAGTGAAAATGAGTGAAAAATCCACTCATCAGCACGCATCGCTAGTTTCACTGTCGCCACGTCAAGTTTAGACGCCGGTTTTGGGGCAGGCGTCATCGATGGAATTGATAGCAATCGACTACTAGTACCTTTGGTGGTAACGTAGGCAGCAGACACGAGGAGGGGCGGCTGCCTAAAAGATCGGCCATGACGATCAGAAGCCTGGCAGCAAATTTTATAGCAGCAGCTAGCCCCCACCCCGGGGTAAGGAAATGTTCTTGGTCACCACCACCCACATATTTTGCAAAGGATAACTTTGATGCTTCTTTTGATTGAAGACAATCTAAAGGGAACCACTGGAGTTGTTATCCGTTACAAGAAAGGGAAGTTTTTATTATTGCAAATAATTCAAATATAGAGCTTGTCCATGATATCCCACAGCCGAAGTAATTGCAGCCAAGGAAGGTTTGTTACTTGCTGAATCATTAGAATGTTAGTAGTCCCGCAGAAAAAAATTAGAATGTTAGTAGAATTGGCGTCAGTCCAGACAACATGAAGCTTATCAACATGTTAGACTTAGAGATAAACTTGTGTTGTAATCTCAACAAACTCTCTCTCCCTCTCGTTCATCTATCTATCTCTGTAACGAAAGCCGTATCCATGCGGTCGGTAAACTTGTAAGCCACGACAGAGGCTTTCTGCCTTCGATCAATATTTACCCGCGGCTCCCTTACGAGGGAGTAGGAACGCTTCCATCTAACTTGGTATACAGAGCCATCCTCTTTCCATCTATCTAGCCAGAAGCTCCACCGATCGCCAGAAAACCTATCGATCGCCAGAAAAACCATCCCGTCGATCACCCAAGCAGATCGCCATGTCTTCCTCCTCGGCTCCGGTCTCCCTCAACCTCGGAGCCCCTCCCGCCGAGAAGCTCACCAAGGGAAACTTTCTCTTGTGGAAGGCACAAGTGATGCCGGGCCTGCGAGGAGCGCAGGTCACCGGCCTCCTGGATGGATCCGATGCAGCGCCCCCGAAGATGGTGGAGCAGCAGCAGATGGGCAAAACAACGCTCATGGTGCCGAATCCTTTGTATGCGCCATGGCTGACCAAGGACCAGCAAGTCCTCAGCCATCTCCTGAACTCTCTGTCAAAGGAGATCCTCGCCCAAGTTGTGAGTAAAGAAAACACTTTTGATCTATGGACTGCTATTACCACCATGTTTGCCTTGCAGTCTCAATCTCGGATCACGAATCTGCGAATCGCCATCACCAACACCAAGAAGGGCTCTATGTCAAGTACTTCATACATCGCCCGGATGAAGAATCTGGGGGATGAACTTGCTGCAGCAGGCCGCCCCGTCTCTGATCCAGAGATGGTGGACTATGTCCTTGTCGGACTGGATCGGGACTATGATCCGGTTGTGGCAGCTATTGGCGCCGTCAAGACTTCCATCAGCGTCGATGATCTCTTCGCTCAGATCGCCGCCTTCGACCAGCGGATGGAGATGCTGGGTGATGGCTCCGACGCCGGCTTCAACACCTCCGCGAACTTGGCGTACAGGGGGCGTGGCCAGTCTCGTGGCCGTGGGCGTGCATGCGGCAACAGAGGCCGCGGCCGTGGGAGGCGCTCGCCCTCCTCTTCTCCAAGCAACAACAGCAGGCGAGGTGGTCGTCCCCAACAGCAACAGCAGCAACGGCCATTGCACCGGGACTATCCCGAGTGCCAAATCTGCCTCAAGCATCACCGCGGGGGCGCCCGTGCGTGTTGGGATCGCTATGAGGAAGATGAGTACGAGGAGAAGGAGGCAAACGTCATCACCGACTCCTACGGCATCGACACAAACTGGTATGCAGATACCGGTGCTACAAATCACATCACAGGGGAGCTCGATAAGCTGACGGTTAGAGACAAGTATCGTGGACATGACCAAGTGCATACTGCAAGCGGTTCTGGTATGGAAATCACTCATGTTGGTAGTTCAATTGTCAAAACCTCCATGAAAAATTTGCATCTAAAAAGAGTTCTCTATGTCCCTACAACATCAAAGAATCTTCTTTCAGTTCATAGGTTTACTTGTGATAATCGTGTTCTCATTGAATTCTATCCTTATTTCTTTTTGGTAAAGGACTAGGACGCGAGGAGAGTGCTTCTTAGGGGCAAGTGCGTGGGAGGTCTCTACCCACTTATATCGTCTTCATCATCATCCAATAAACAAGCTTTTGTTGCTGTCAAGCCTTCTTCAGCAAAGTGGCATAGTAGACTAGGTCATCCTTTATCAGTTATTGTTAAATTTGTTCTTAGCAAGAATAAACTTCCCCACTCTCATGAATCTAGTATTGAGTCTGTTTGTGATCCATGCCAGCAAGCTAAAAGTCATCAGTTGTCATATCCTATTTCCTTTAGTATTTTCACTGCACCCTTGCAATTTGTGTTTTCAGATGTTTGGGGGCCAGCTCCTACTTATGTTGGTAGACATTCATACTATGTAAGCTTCATCGATGACTATAGCAAGTTTACATGGATCTATCTTCTTAAGAAACGATCTGAAGTGTTTCAAGTTTTCAAGAATTTTCAAAATCTTGTTGAGCGAAAACTAAACACCAAAATCATTGCAATGCAAACCGACTGGGGAGGTGAATACAAGAAATTAAATCTCTTTTTTCAAGAACTTGGCATCTCACATCATGTATCGTGCCCCCATGCACATCAGCAGAATGGCTCGGCCGAAAGGAAACATCGCCATGTTGTTGAAGTAGGGTTAGCTCTACTAGCAAATGCATCCATGCCACTAAAGTTCTGGGATGAAGCATTCTTGACTCCTACATATCTTATTAATTTGCTTCCTAGTACAGTCATCAAATTTGAGACTCCCATCACACGTCTTTTTGGTACTACCCCTGACTACAAATCACTTCGTGTATTTGGTTGTGCTTGTTGGCCCAACCTTCGTCCATATAATGCACGCAAGCTTGCATTCTGTTCCAAAAAATGTGTATTCCTTGGATATAGTCCAATTCACAAGGGAGTTAAATGCCTTGATGTTTCCACCGGTAGGGTTTATATCTCTCGAGATGTCGTATTTGATGAATCTGTCTATCCTTTTGAATCTCTTCATCCTAATGCCGGAGCAACTCTCAAGAAAGAAATACTTCTTCTACCACCACATCTCCAAAGCATTGATCATGGGGGCGATAATTGTACTGATCCAACTGATGATCCTACTAGTAGGACTGTTTCTTCTCGTGTGCAGGATCACGCAGCAGAAATCGGTGCAGAAAATGATCAACACTTTGAAGAAAATGATTTGGTATTTCATGTGCCGGAAGGAGACGCGGAGCACGGGGCAGATCCTGCGCAGCCCAGAACTCCTGTGCGCCAGGCCGCCTCGGATCGGGTGTGCAGATTCGCGCCGGATCACGTGCTAGGCAGGAGCCCGCGCAGCCAGTTGGAGGGCGACACGTCATCACATCCGGACGGTGCGCTGCGTCCCGCACCGCGTCCCACGCGCGGGCCCGAGACAGCGACAGCGACAGGAGGATCTGGGTCCGCTTCGGGATCCTTGACCCACGCGCATGTGCCGGCCAGTAGCACGAGATCTTCTGTGGCTGCTGCTTCTGATGAATCGCCCACACCGCAGGCTACACAGTCTGAACCGGGATTTGCTGCGGAAAGCGAATCTGAGATGTCTCCAGGATCCTCTACGGCTGGCTCTGCTGCCTCATCTCCTGTGTCGCAGATTGTTGCACGACAAAATCAACCAACTACAGTTTCGCGTGTCACGACTCGGCTACAGAAAGGTATAACAAACCCAAAGGTTAGAACTGATGGCACTATAACATATGGCATGTTGTGTATCACAGGAGAACCAACAAAATTAGAAGATGCATTAGGGGATCCAAAGTGGAAAAGTGCAATGGATGAAGAATATTCAGCTCTCATGAGAAACAAGACTTGGCATCTTGTACCTGAGAAAAGAGGTAAAAATATTATTGACTGTAAGTGGGTCTACAGAATCAAGAAAAAGGCAGATGGCACAATTGACAGGTATAAAGCACGTCTAGTTGCAAAAGGATTTAAATAACGTTATGGTTTAGACTATGAAGACACCTTTAGTCCTGTTGTTAAAGATGCAACTATTAGGCTTGTGCTAGCTATTGCTGTGTCCAGGGGATGGAGCTTGAGACAGCTAGATGTTCAGAACACGTTTTTGCATGGTGTTCTGGAAGAGGAGGTTTACATGAGACAACCACCTAGGTATGAAAGTAAGAAAACACCTCATTATGTGTGTAAGCTTGACAAGGCACTTTATGGCTTGAAACAAGCACCAAGGGCATGGTATTCAAGGTTGAGCTCTCAGTTAAAGTATCTTGGTTTTGCTGCATCCAAGGCTGACACATCACTCTTCATTTATAACAAAGCAAATACAACTATATTTGTGTTAATATATGTTGATGATATCATAGTTGCAAGCTCTTCTCAAAGTGCTACTGATGCTCTTTGCATGATCTAAGTTCAGAGTTTGCTTTGAAGGATCTTGGTGATCTACACTTCTTCCTAGGTGTTGAGGTTAAGAAGATTCAAGATGGCATAGTATTAAACCAGGAGAAATATGCTACTGAACTTCTAACTCGTATGGGGATGAAGGACTGTAAGCCCTCACCCACACCATTGTCCTCTTCAGAAAAACTTTCAGCTTTTGAAGGAGAACCACTTAAGGAAGAAGAGAGCACAAGATACAGGAGTGCAGTAGGAGCCTTACAGTATCTGACACTGACAAGACCAGATATATCCTTTGCTGTTAACAAGGTTTGTCAGTATCTCCATGCACCTACTACTGTACACTGGACAGCTGTTAAAAGAATTGTACGATACATAAAGCACACTGTGAGTCTAGGTCTTCAATTCAGACGCTCTAATTCTTCCCTGGTTAGTGCTTTCTCTGATGCTGACTGGGCAGGATGCAGTGATGACAGAAGGTCAACTGGAGGTTTTGCAGTTTACTTTGGCTCTAATCTTATTTCTTGGAGTGCCAGAAAACAAGCCACAATGTCCAGGTCAAGTACCTAAGCTGAATACAAGTCATTGGCCAATGTTACTGCTGAAATCATTTGGTTAGAATCATTGCTTAATGAGTTGGGAATCAAGCAGCATCGTGTGTCTTGTCTGTGGTGTGACAATTTGGGAGCCACATATCTCTCTGCGAATCCAGTCTTCCATGGTAGAACCAAGCACATAGAAATTGATTTTCATTTTGTATGAGAAAGAGTTGCAGAGAAAGAGTTGCAGAGAAGAAGTTGGACATACGATTCATTCCTTCCAAAGATCAAATAGCAGATGGTTTCACTAAAGCCTTGCCAGTCAAGCTGTTTGAAGAATTCAAGAAGAATCTTAATATAGGATAGTTGAGATTAAGGGAGGGTGTTAGACTTAGAGATAAACTTGTGTTGTAATCTCAACAAACTCTCTCTCCCTCTCGTTCATCTATCTATCTCTGTAACGAAAGCCGTATCCACGCGATTGGTAAACTTGTAAGCCACGGCAGAGGCTTTCTGCCTTCGATCAATATATACCTGCGGCTCCCTTACGAGGGAGTAGGAATGCTTCCATCTAACACAACATACTGAATGAAGATACCTTTGCAGCGGGAATTGCAGTAGCAGTGTTTAACGATTTCTACTATATATCGAGAGAGTTTGTCAAAGTAAGTTTCATACTTGAGTTCAAATCAGCCAACCCTGTCTTTGGGCTCAAGGCCGCTGGGTTCGACCCGGGTGTGAATATCTAATTATGTTTCTCATTCTTGTATAAAAATATGCTGAGGGGGTGCTTGCCGCTCTAGTCTCGGCTTTTATATTTGGCATTGCAAAATACCAAGACATCCATATACTTTGGTTACATGATCCTCCTCCGCCTATCATGTACCTCTACTGCTGAAAGATGTAACCTTAGATTTTAATGAATAAAGAAAAGAGGTACTTTGATCAGTAAAAAAAAACGCTGGAAATATTCCTAACCCTCTCATAGAACGGTTCTCCAGCTTGTCTTCCACCTGTGGCAGGATCTGCAGTCGGTGTCGTCTCGCACCGATGTGGTAGATTTGGAAATTAGCTGCTAATGTATCATTGGTTTTGTGTCACAGATTCTTCATGGCAGCCACGTAGGAGAGCAGCTATCATAAAAATGACTTCGAGTTGGATTAGGAGCCGGGAAAGAAAGGCATAATTAAGTGTTGCTGGCGTGGGATTCCGAGATGGCCTCAAACTCAATAAACTTGGCACTTAAGCTTCAAATGCACGCATGCAAATCCGGTTTCCTGACGGATCACATCACATACGCATCCACGGTTTGGATTCGGCATCACACCTGGCCTGAGCTCATCAATAAAAGGGAAGGCAGCCAACCTGCTGCCTCGCTCTGACCAATCTTCTCTTCTCCAGCTTCCAATCTTCACCAATCACCAATCACCAGTCCTTAGTCCTTACCCAGCGAAGCGACCGGCGTCCCCTGTTCCCTTCCCATGGAGATTGCCTACCCCTACGGCGGGGAGCTCACCAGGAAGCACGGCTTCGTGTCAGCAGAGCCGTTTGACGCCAAGATCGACATCATGTCCGGGCAGAAGCGCGCGAGGGAGATGGAGATCCTTCGGCAGCGGTTCCAGGCAGAGCTCGTCGCCGTCCGTCGCCTCCTCCACAAGGCGGCCGTCGTGCTAGCTCCCGCCTCGTCCCCGTCGGCTCCACGCGTCAAGAAGAGTCGTCCAAGGTTCTTGGCCGAGGAGCCACCGGCCAAGAAGAGGAAGGTGTCTCCTCCCATTCCTGTGATCAATCGCAAGAAGGCGCCAACGAAGAAGAAGATGACGGCCTCTGAGCGGGAGTGTGACGCCCCCGATTTGACCGTACACTAATCATGCACGCAAATGTGTACGATCAAGATCAGGGACTCACGGGAAGATATCGCAACACAACTCTAAAACATAAATAAGTCATACAAGCATCATAATACAAGCCAGGGGCCTCGAGGGCTCGAATACAAGGGCTCGATCATAGACGAGTCAGCGGAAGCAACAATATCTGAGTACAGACATAAGTTAAACAAGTTTGCCTTAAGAAGGCTAGCACAAAAGTAGCAACGATCGAAAAGGCAAGGCCTGCTGCCTGGGACCTCCTAACTACTCCTTGAACCCGAACTCCATGTAGAATCATCCTCGGGACCTCTAGCTCCTGGACTCCAGCATCTGGTTGCGACACCCAGGTATAGATAGGGGAAAAGAGGGAGAAAAGCAACCGTGAGTACTCATCCAAAATACTCGCAAGCAAGGAGCTACACTACATATGCATGGGTATATGTGTAAAGGGTCATATCGGTGGACTGAACTGCAGAATGCCAGAATAAGAGGGGGATATCTAATCCTGTCGAAGACTACGCTTCTGGCAGCCTTCATCTTGCAGCATGTAGAAGAGAGTAGATTGAAGTCCTCCAAGTAGCATCGTATAGCATAATCCTACCCGGCGATCCCCTCCTCGTCGCCCTGTTAGAGAGCGATCACCGGGTTGTATCTGGCACTTGGAAGGGTGTATTTTATTAAGTATCCGATTCTAGTTGTCATAAGGTCAAGGTACAACTCCAGGTCGTCCTTTTACCGAGGGACACGGCTATTCGAATAGATAAACTTCCCTCCAGGGGTGCACCACATAACCCAACACGCTCGATCCCATTTGGCCGGACACACTTTTCTGGGTCATGCCCGGCCTCGTAAGATCAACACGTCGCAGCCTCACCTAGGCTCAACAGAGAGGTCAGCACGCCGGTCTAAACCTATGCGCACAGGGGTCTGGGCCCATCGCCCTATGCACACCTGCATGTTGCGTACGCGGCCGGAAGCAGACCTAGCCCCCTTAATACAAGCGCGAGCTTACGGTCCAATGCGGCGCGCGCCACTCAGTCGCTGACGTCAAAAGAGCTTCGGCTGATACCACGACGTCGGGATACCCATAACTACTCCCGCGTAGATGGTTAGTGCGTATAGACCAAATGGCCAGACTCAGATCAAATACCAAGATCTCGTTAAGCGTGTTAAGTATCCTCGAACGCCGACCAGGGCCAGGCCCACCTCTCACCTAGGCGGTCTCAACCTGCCCTGTCGCTCCGCCACAAAGATCCACTTGCGGGTACTCCTACGAGCCGACCCGACTTTAGTCACCACATGTGTCATGTATATAGTATATAAGTATATACCCGTGATTACCGCCCAGGTGATCACGGCCCGATAGTATAGCACAGCAGATGGACAAGAATGTAGGGCCACTGATGAAAAACTAGCATCCTATACTAAGCATGTAGGATTGCAGGTAAAGGTAACAACAGTAGTAGCAAGGATAGGCTATGCATCAGGATAGGATATCGGAAAGCAGTAACATGCTACACTACTCTAATGCAAGCAGTATAGAGAAGAATAGGCGATATCTGGTGATCAAGGGGGGGAGGCTTGCCTGGAAGCTCTGGCAAGGAGAGGTCGTCAACACCGTAGTCGAACTGGGGGTCGCCGGCAGTCTCGGGGTCTATCGGAAAGAAGTAACGGAGGGGGAACATAATAAATAACAGAGCAATCAAAGCATCACAAAAGCGCAACATGGCAAACGCGGTGCTAGATGTGCCCTAACACGGTAGTAGGTGATACTGACGAAGGGGGGAAACATCCGGGAAAATATCCCGAGTGTTTGGCATTTTCGGACAGATGGACCGGAGGGGGAAAGTTGCATGTTTGCTATGCTAGGGATGTGTGGCGGATGAATAGACTACGTATCCGGATTCATCACGCCGTTCTGAGCAACTTTCATGTACAATTTTTTCATCCGAATTACGAATCATTTTCTATGATTTTCTTTAAGTCTTATCAATATTCTAGATTTTCTAAATTACTTTTAATTCGAATTGACCAAGTCAATTTGACTAGTCAAAAGGAGAGGTGTGGCCCATATGTAAGTGTCACAGGGTCAATTTAATTAGTCTAAAGTAATTTAAACTAGTGGGGCCACATGTCATCTGCACATTACCCTTTTTATTCCACTAATCTAATCCTAAACTAATCTATCTCTAATTAATTAAGCCGGCCAGAGGCACAGTCGGGTGTTCACCTTGTGCACACACGCACGGCCATGCCCAAGCATCAGCAGCAGCCGGCTGCAGCAACTAGTGGCAGTGGTAAGCAGAGCAGCAAAAGGCGAAGCATCAACAGCGGCCAAGCAGCACAGCAGTGCAAGAGCAGCAAGCAGAGGGCGAGCAGCAGCGACAGGTAGCCGCAACGCAACAGCAACAGACAGCGGCAGCGCCGGTAGTATGCAGAGCCAGCAGCAGCAGCAGGCGCGCACACGCGGGCACACAGGAGCGAGGCAAGGGCGCGACGCAGGGCTTGCGAGCGCGCGTGTGGGCGGCTCAGATTGTGGCCGGGATAGGCAGGGGGCGGGCGAGCGCAAGCTCCGTCCATGCCGGCCGAAGTGCGGGGCGGCTAAACGGCGACAAATCGAGGGGGCGAGCAGGGGGAGCGGGCAGAGGAGCTCACAGTGAACTCGGGGACGTGGTAGGGGTGGCCGGAGGTGGACCGGAGCGGCGGCAATCGACGCCGGACGCCGGCGATGTACGCGTTGAAGATGAGGTCGATAGCGAGTGTACGGGTCGTCCTTGCTCGATTCAGTGCTCGGGGTAGACGAAGTAGACCGCGACGGTTCTCCTGGACATCTTGGTGCGTCGAGGGGAGGCCGGTGGAGGAGATCGGCGGCGATGGCCGCGGTGGCTGTGGCGGGGATGACGGCTCGATGCGGAACGTACATGGTCTTTTGGCTTCGATCCAGAGGCGTAGGTGAAGGAGACGAGGTCGGGGAGGCTCCTGGCCACCTTGTTGTAGCTCGGGGATGCCCCGGAGCACGGCAACGACGACGCCGGCGGCGACGGGGGTCTTGGGCGCGAGCTCTAACAGAGAGAGAGAGAGAGGGAAGGGAAGGGGATTGCGAGGCTAGGGTTCGCCGAGGGGCCGCGGGAGCGATCTAGTAGGCAGGGCAGGGGGTGCGGATGGCCGACGTGTGTGCATCGCCGACAATGGCGCCGGTGGATGAGCGCCACGCCCACCCCTGCCTCTGTAGCTGGAGATGGGGGGCAAGTTGGGTGTGGACTGGGCCGTTTTGCTAGATGGGCCAAGGGGCCCAGTAGATTAGGTTTCTTTTCTTTTTACTAGTATTTTTCCATTTACTTTCCTGTTTATTTATTTAGCCACTGTTTTGTACTTTCTTTTAGCTTCAAAATATATTTTTTAAATGTAAAACCTTGCCATATAATTACTATGCATTATTTTGCACTGCCACAAAAAGTTTGGATTCAAAATAATTTATTAAGTTTGAGTTTATATTTAAATGGGATAAAAAGGTGTCATTGGTCCATTGTTTTAATATCCAGGGGAAATTTTATATAAAAACAAAATGTTAATTCTTTCATGCAAATTGTTAGTGAATATTTGCAACCTAACGCACATTTTTATTTTTCCATTTGAAAACTTTATTTATTTGACTTTAAATTAAATTTGAATTCGAACGGGATTCAAATCATCGCGAGATTGACAACAGTAATTGTGGTGACGTGGCATCATTAGTAGAGAGTTACTGTAACTTAATTACTCGGGCGTCACAATTCTCCTCCACTACAAGAAATCTCGTCCCGAGATTTAAGGGGGGAGTAATGGGGAAAGGATTTGGTTACGAAATTCTAACGGATCTTCTCGGCCTTGGTTACTCTTCTCGAAGAGGTCGATCCATTAAGTTGATGCCTTCATTCCTCTTCTCCGGGTCATTATGATGAAGTTGCCGTCCTTCCTTCAGGATCTTCACCGTACTTACGAAAGGTTAAGAGGGGAAAACTCTATAAGGGCGGATTCTAACAGGATTGAGCATCAGACAGTTAACTCGGGGGAAGAAGCATAAGTATCTCTCGAATTGAAACTTAAGAAGATATCGAGAGCAAAGTAAGAAGGTACCATGAGAGGTTTCAAATGGATAGGTAATGGTTCGATGTCTGAAACCAAGTGCGAAAAGGGTCCAGAGCAAGGAGATTAAGTATTGCGTATGTTACGAAAATAGATCACTAGGAAGGTGGCCCGTGAATTACATACGAGGCCACACGCGAGGAACAACCTTGGGAACAGGGGGTGTACAGGAGAGTCAGGTTTCGATCCTGTGGAACTGTGGGTTCTGGGCCCACCATGTGGTTTTTTTTATAGGAGCAGTGACATCTTGCACGGACATGATAGCAAGGCATGTCAGAGAGTACCCTGTCAGTTATGTCGGCAACACGTTGGTACCAAGGGCGAGGGACAAAGAGAACCATTTTCCTGCTCGTTGAAACGAGGCGGACCATTAGGCAAAGTTCTCGTCCATCGGTGGCTACCGGGATGTCATCAACAATAGTAACAGGGTCTTGCTGACAGAATTGTACACCGAGGTGTTTACATAAGCAGGAGAATATTACTGCTTAGATCATATAGAACTCAAGAAGGGTTAAACAAAACAATGGAAAGGAAAATATCATTATCAGATTAAACAGAACAATGGAAAGGAAAATGTGTTTAAACACATATTTCAAGGGTATATTCTTCCCAAGGGTAAGCAGAGCATGATATCCATGTCGGGATATAACGTAGAAAACCCTTTAGGAAAGATGAGAGAAATTTCATGCCATTACCCATACAACGGTGTTTGGATAATTGATAAAGAAAGTTTAGCATTGTGCTTCAAATGTTCTTATTGAAATTCGGAGTACCACAGACATGCTTCGAGATAGCATTGACATGGTCTTCAAGCAAAAGACAGACTTGGAATACACAAGGATTCATCAGGAACAACATATAGAATAAGTCTTTCAATTTCCTCATGGAAGAATGGTTAACCATGCTAAAAAGGGAATTATAACAAAAGGTCCTTTGGCTAGGGGTGCTAAGCAAAGACACCACCTTATCGGGTTATGTAGAGACCAATGTTATAACTCTTGGAAATATGTTCCAACCATCATATCTGACCGAGATTTAGATATGATTAGTGTCACGATACCTCAGACTTAGGATGCCTGAGAAGAAAAGGTGCGGCACAATTTGACGAGATGACATTGTAAGATTCTCGGGAAATGAACTATGGAAGCGAGTTCCGAAACAAGAGTCCATCAGTATACCAACGAGAGGATGAGGAGGTGGCTGATTGACTCAGCGACAATCCATTGAGATTTCCAAAAGATGGATTTCCACAACTATGTGACCAAGGAGATAACATTAGCTAGATCGAATGATATAATGAGGTATGCTCGAGGAAAACATACCCAATTAAACATTGGTTGAAAGGTGCACCCGAAATATGGGATGGGTTGCACGACCAACGTCGGAATGGTGATTCAATAATCAATAGTCTAAGAATGAACGGCCGACCATTGACTTCAAAGCAATAGGGTTGCTAGAAGTTTTAGAATCCGAACAACACAGTTCACCTGTTGGTATCCCGGTTGGAATCAACACGTGAACCTGGAAATGAATGGAGATGGCGAGAAGTATTACTATATCAGGAATTCTTAAGAGGTGGGGCAATCCTCACAACATCCTTGACATGAAAGACAGTAATACTTCAATGTAGAACATAACATAAGCTGGTTAGCAAGGAGCTCCATAACATGATCAAGTTTGTGATGAAAGGAATGTAAGGATGTTGTCGATGGTAACTCAAATTACCAAGGAACGAGGATGGCACTTATCATCAAGAATTCCATTGATATCCTGGAAGGAGTCAAAATGTTGATGATGATCACGACATTTTGTTGTCGAGGGGATCCACGAAGAAGCAATTGATCAGCGACTGCATCAAGCAAAAGGACTGATGCAACAAAAGATTATTGGAGCCACAGATACTACACAAACTCGGGGTCAAGTTTGTTGTTCGAGGTGAAACGATATGACGAGGAAAATCGACGTAAGCTTAGCTCATCGTCGAAAGTGGTGCTCCGGGAATGAGGACCAGGTAGCACAGTTAAAATCATCAAGATAAAGATATAGCCGAGCAGGCTAGGGATGACGTGATCGAGTACGAACTCGTAAGCAAAGGAGATTACTAAGAGTTGTTTAATCGTGATGCGGACTCGATTCAGTTATCGATGTCCTTGAGTGTTTAATAACTCGGAGCCCGTGAAAAATTGGAATCAATGAGAATGTAATACTTGATGGAGAACTCATAATAAGTTATGCAGTTCCGTGATAATCTCGAGATACCAGGGGGGTAATACTCGACGACAAACCAAAGTAGAGGTTGGACTGGGGTATTGCTCTGCAGAAGACAAGTGCTTAAACTTGCATGAGAAATGGTATTTAAAAGAGAACATGGTTGGAACCACGATTGCAAAATGTCAGATCCCAGATATAAGATGAACTTATACCAAGGGAATAATTAATTTAAGAAAAGCTTTAATGATAAGATCTACAACGTGTCCATGGGCATGAACGCAAAGTTCAAGGTCGACTCCCACTTCTTCAATGCATAACCTTTCATTCACTTCTCGCGTTTGATGAAGTTGCAGTGTTGAAAAATTTTATCTGGCAAAATACCAGAAGAGTATGACTCATGAAACTTTCGAGTTCACACATATTATGAAAGGCATAGGTTCAACCCATCGGGGCATCGTGGAAACATATACCACAAGCTTCAGGGGTAAATAACTCAAGCTCGATAGTAGAGCATGGGTGTCAAAACGAGAGGATACAATTTACTAAAGGCATTATGTACCAGGGAAAGAACTCACAAGGTGATTAAATATGAGGGCACTGTCGGATAATAATCTAACAAAGGATTTGGTGGTCCACAAGGGATCAGATGTGAGCATCGGTACTCAACTAGAGGAATAAAGAATGCAAGGGGATCAGATTATAGAAACAACTGGCTAACTCAAAGCTCAAATGCAAAGGAATTATGATTCCCAAATCATGGGATCAGAAGCAAACGCTCTGATTAAGGATGGATAAGTTCAATAGCCTTAGGGGTACAATCAATGGCAATTTGATTGGTCGATACCAGCTCATGTTTAAAATGACGTTTGAGCCAGAAGGAAGAATCCTAGGATCTGATTGAGGATTGTGAGCATTCGCAATATTTTGAACCAACAGACTCAAAATGATAATGACAAGAGATGCCAATAAGATTACGAGACTTAAGATTAATCATAATGCAAGTAAGCAAGAATTTCAAGAGCAAAAAGGCTCCTGAGGATTTTCGGAAGATCGAATGGTATTTTGAACACTTTTGTGAAATACTTGAATCAACTGGGGATGAGCGGATACTCGGTAAGTGCGAGAATTATCCGTAGGGGTATTCAGGTGACAAAGAACAGCAAGGCAGTAAGCTCAAGGATTCTCGGAACAACAGAGATAATTTCGGGGTATGTTGGAATAACAAGATCAACTGGGAAACATTGTATGAATGGCGAGTATACGCGGTTATCCATAGGAGTTTATCGATGAAAGGGAATTGCAAAAGCGATGCACACAAGTTCTCGGGTTATCAGCGGAGAGTATCTTCAGGGTCTTCACGTGCAGCAGATGATCATGAGTAATAAGGGGCTCTCCGGGTGAAAGTGATAACGAGATCCTAATGTTAGATTTAGCAAAATTCACTTAACCCGAATAGGAGAGAGATCAGAGTCCCCAGAGTATAGCCAAGGAGTAAAAGATCCTAATACTACCCAATGGCGACGTGGGCCCGTAAGACACACAGCCATGTTAGTAAAAGTTTTGTAATGTCTAGACTCGACTTCGGCCAAGGAGTGTGGAAAGGGGGATTCCTACAGGCAGTCGGCTCTGATACCAACTTGTGACGCCCCCGATTTGACCGTACACTAATCATGCACGCAAATGTGTACGATCAAGATCAGGGACTCACGAGAAGATATCACAACACAACTCTAAAACATAAATAAGTCATACAAGCATCATAATACAAGCCAGGGGCCTCGAGGGCTCGAATACAAGGGCTCGATCACTGTAACGATAGTCCTAGACTGATTGTATGCCCTTGCTTGAATTGATTTTGGTGTGATATGATTGTGTTTGTCTCATGTGCATATGGGTAGTGCTTTCTCATTAGACCTCATTCTATTCTAATCTCTCCCCTCTAAACCCATCAGATGCCTCCGAGACGTGACCCCGGATTTGTCTTCCCACCAGAGCTCACTCAGTTGATCCAACAGCAGAATGCCTTGATGCAGCTACTAGTCCAGAACCAAGGCAACACAACAATAACAACCCACCGCCACCACCTCCAGTTGACAACTTAGCCCGTTTCCTGAGGTTGCAGCCGCCGGTGTTTTCCAGTAGCACCGAGCCGATAGTTGCTGATGATTGGCTACGTAGGATTGGAAGGGAGTTGACCACCGCAGGTTGCATAGATGCTGAGAAAGTGCATTTTGCCACACATCAATTGGATGGACCAGCAGCCTCATGGTGGGAGAATTAAACAACCACTTTCCCTATAGCCAATATCACTTGGGATCAAGTTCAGCAAGCATTCTGCACTGCTCATGTCTCAACTGGAGCTATGAGTATGAAGAAGCGCGAGTTTCACAACTTACGCCAGGGAAATCGTACTGTGGCCCAGTACGTAGGTGAGTTTAGTAAGTTATCTCGCTATGCCCCAGATGATGTGGCCACCGATGCCGCGAAACAGGAGAAGTTTATGGAAGGGCTGAATGATGAGATGAGTATGCAGTTAATGGCGGCAACATTTAATAACTACCAGGAGTTGATAGACAAGGCTCTAATGATTGAAGGGAAGCAGCAGCAGATTGAGAGCCGCAAAAGGAAGTATGGACAAGGGAAGTACAATTCAGGAGCTCAGGAGAAGCCTCGTTTTACCCCGAACTCGGGAGGATATACCCATAACCATGGAGGTCATACCCACAATGGAGGAAGTGCACACAACCACAGTGGCCCCAAGAATGGAAACGGGAATGGAGCATGCAACAATCAGAACCGTTCTAACCCCTCTACACCCACCAAGAAGGATCTAAGTCACATTACTTGTTTCAAGTACGGGAAGACTGGACACTATGCCACCGAGTGTTCTGAAGCAAAGAATGGTAATGGCAATGGAAGCTCTGGAAAGAAGCCCAACCCTTTCAACAGGGGACAAGTGAACCACGTGAACATGGAGGAGGTTGAAGAGCAGCCAGATGCAGTTATCGGTAAGTTTTTGGTTAAGTCATTACTGCAATCATTCTTTTTGATACTGGTGCATCGCATTCATACATTTCAAGGGGATTTGTGGATAAGTATAAGTTGCCCACCAAAGTTCTTAGGACACCTATGTTAGTAAGCTCGCCAGGAGCGGAGTATATGGCAAGCCAAGGATGTTTTCAGATGCCATTGACCATAGGTAGGCATGTTTTCCCCTCAGACTTGATAAATTTGGAGTCACAAGGATTGGATGTGATATTAGGAATGGATTGGCTATCGATGTATGGGGGAAACATCAATTGCGCCAGTAAGACAATTCTGCTCACCACACCGGAGGGAAAAAGGATCAAGTATGTATCTAGGCATGCGCCGAGAAGGACCCAAGTAAATTCCCTCTCGGGAGTTGTACAGGAGGAAGTGCCTATAGTGAAGGATTACCCAAATGTATTTCCCGAGGAGTTACCAGGCATGCCGCCGGATCGAGACATTGAGTTTTTGATAGAGTTATTACCAGGCACCGGACCGATATCGAAGCGACCATACCGGATGCCCGCAAATGATCTGGAGGAGATTAATAAGCAAATTAAGGAGTTATTGGAGAAAGGTTACATTCGACGAAGTTCATCACCATGGGGAGCCCTAGTGCTCTTGGTTGAGAAGAAGGATGGATCATTGAGAATGGTTGTTGATTATCGTGCGTTGAATGAAGTGATGATCAAGAACAAATACCCACTACCGATGATCAATGACTTGTTTGACCAGCTGCAAGGAGCAAAAGTGTTTTCAAAGATCGATCTGCAATCAGGATACCACCAACTGAAGATCCGAGAACAAGATATAGCTAAGACAACCTTCACCACAAGGTACGGGCTATATGAGTATACGGTTATGTCATTTGGATTGACTAACGCCCCTGCCTATTTTATGAGCATGATGAACAAGGTTTTCATGGAGTTCTTAGATAAGTTTGTCGTGGTGTTCATTGATGATATCTTGGTATACTCGAAGAATGAAGAGGAACACAAGGAGCATTTGCGTTTAGTTCTCGAGAAGCTCAGGGAACATCAATTGTATGCCAAGTTCAGCAAATGTGAATTTTGGTTGAAAGAAGTTGGATTTCTTATATCAGGAGAAGGTATAGCGGTAGACCCCACCAAGGTTCAGTCTGTCACTCATTGGCTAGCACCCACCTCAGTAGGAGAGATCCGCAGTTTTCTTGGACTCACAGGATACTACCTGAGATTCATTGAGAATTTCCCTAAGATTGCGAAGCCCATGACAGAGTTGTTGAAGAAGGACACCAAGTTCAAATGGACAGAAGAATGTGAGGCCAGTTTTCAGGAATTGAAGAAACGTGTGACTACAGCCCCAGTGTTGATTCTGCCAGATATACACAAGGATTTCCAAGTGTATTGCGACGCATCTCGCTTAGGACTTGGAGGAGTACTTATGCAAGACGGAAGAGTTGTTTCTTATGCCTCACGTCAGCTTCGACCGCATGAGTTGAATTATGCCACTCATGATTTGGAGTTAGCAGCCGTAGTGCATGCGCTCAAGACCTGGAGACATTTTCTTATGGGGAACCGTTGTGATATGTACACGGATCATAAGAGTTTGAAGTACACAAAGGAGATGGTTGGAGCTCATAAAGGATTATGATACGAAGTTGCACTATCATCCAGGCAAGGCCAATGTCGTAGCAGACGCTTTGAGCCGGAAGAGTTATGCCGTGTGACGCCCGGAATCTTAAGATACAGTGAACCTCTGCTAATGATGCCACATCACCTCGATTACTGTTGCTAATCTCGCATTAGTTCGAAACCGGTTCGAATTCAAATTCAAATTCAAGCAAACAATAAAAATTTTCAAACAATAAAATTAAAAAGTTCGGGTTGTGCCAAATAATGCATAGGTAATTATGGTGAAGAAACCACACTTCTATAAAATGCCTAAATACTCTAAAATGAATAAAGTAGTAGCAAAAACAATTATTTGAATGCTTTAAAATAATAAAGAAATGTTGAACTAGTTTATCTAGTCACCAAACTTTTTGTGGCGGTACTAAATAATGGCTAGTATTTGTTTTGACAAGTGGCACTTCTTACAAAATTCTTTTGGTGGCTCAACTTAAATGCAAAACAGAAGCTAAGAGTTAAAACAGAGAATTAAAGAGAAAAGAAAAAGGAAAAGGGGCCTACAAACTACTTTGTCACTGGGCCATAACTGGCCACGCGGCCCAGCTCACCTCCCCATCTCCTTCCTGTTCATAGAAGCCTCGTGGACAGAGGGGGCGCGTTCGTGGCCGGGATGGCCACGCGCCGGCCATCCGGCGACGCCCCGACGTCCTATAGGTACCCCGACGCCCCTTCCCGAACCCTAGCCTATCCACTCCTTCCCCTGCTCTCCCTCTCCCGTTACAGAAGCCGCCCTCCGCCACCATCGCCGCCACCTCGTCGATCCGGTGGCCACCGGCCTCCCCTCGTCGCGCCAAGGTGTCCAGGAGCTTCGCCATCGTCGTCTCCTTCGCCTACGTGCTCTGAATCGAGCCGGGATAGCCCGTACGCTCGCCATCGAGCTCATCTCCGCCGCCGTTCGTCGTTGGTTCCGACGGCTTCACTGCATCCCGCACCTCCCCGAGCCTCTCCTCGTCAACGATGTGAGCCGACGCGCTTTTCCCCTCTGCCTTCCCCTTGATCTGCATCCTCTGACCGCCGTGCTCGTCGGTGTCGTCCCGCGCTAGAAGTCGCCATGGCCGGCGCTCCACTCATGTTGCCTCTGCCTTGTTCCAACACGCACACGCCTGCCCCAGGTCGCGCCCCGGCCTCCCGCTGCCGCACTCGGTCGCGCGCGCACCCGCGCCTGTAGCCGCCACTGCTCGCTCGGGCGCCTCCTCCCGCACCCGCCTGCAGCTTGCCCCGTGCGGCCCACCACTCCCCTGGCGATGCGCCCGCGTGCCCTCCTGCCTTGCCCCGCTCCTGCTACTGCCCGCCCGCGCGAGCCCCGCCCCGTCTCCCCTGCTCGTCGGTCGCGGCTGCGCCCCACCTCCGTTCACCGCGCGCGCCGCGCCGCTCCTCCCGCACCGCCGCTGCTCCCCGCCCCCTCGCTGCGGCTCCCGCCCGGCCACTTCCCCGCGGCCATCCGCCGCGCCTCACCCGCTACAGCCGCTCGCCGCAGCCCAGGCTCACTCGCTCCGGCCGCCGCAGCTCCTCTCTGGCGCCGCCTCGAACCCCTCCCCGCGCCGCTCGCCTGCGCCCCGCCATGGCCGCTCGCCTGCGCCCCGCCATGGCCGCGACCGGTGCTCGGTTTCGCCCCGACGGACGCCCCCGCCAGCGCCCAGACGAGCGAGGGCCCGTGGCCCCGTTAGCCGTCGCCCGATAAGCCCCCCAGGCCCACTGACCAGGGGGCCCCACGCCCTTTTCAATAAAAAATTGTTTTTAAAATATAATTATTAATTAATTAAACTAATTAATCTTAATTAACCTAATTAAATTTGTTTAGTTAAAATGAATTAAAACTAATTAGCCTATAATAACCTATTTAGTCTAAGTAGTGTATGACAGGGGGCCCCACGCCCTGTTGACCAGTCAAATGTTGACTGGTCAACTGGGACCCCCTGGATCCACTGTCATCCTCTAGTGCACTGCTGGGTGCACTGCACCGGGTGCACCGAGCAATTTCCTGTTTATTTTAAATTTAGTAATAATTTCAAAAAATCATTTAAACTTAGAAAAATCATATTAAATAAACCGTAGCTCGGATGGAAAAACTTTGTACATGAAAGTTGCTCAGAAGACGAGACGAATCAGGATAGGCAGCCCGTTCGTGCGCCACACATCCCTAGCATAGCAAACACGCAACTTTCCCCCTCCGGTTCATTTGTCCAAAAACGCGAAACACCGGGGATACTTTCCTGGATGTTTCCCCCTCCGTCGGTATCACCTCCTACCACGTTAGGGCATACCTAGCACCGCGTATTGCCTCATTATGTTTTGTGATGCTTTTTTGCTCCGTGTTTACTGTTTCTTCCCCCTCTTCTTCCTCGGTAGACCCCGAGACCGGCGCTGATGCCACCGAGTACGACTACGTCACCAACGACCCTTCTTCCTGTACAACAAAGCTTCCAGACAAGCCCCCCATTTGATCACCAGATATCGCATATTCCTTCTCTCTACTTCTTGCATTAGAGTAGTGTAGCATGTTACTGCTTTCAGTTAATCCTATTCTGCTGCATAGCCTGTCATTGTTGCTACAGTTGTTACCCTTACCTGCAATCCTAAATGCTTAGTATAGGATGCTAGTGTTCCATGAGTGGCCCTACACTCTTGTCCGTCTGCCATGCTATACTACTGGGCCGTGATCACTTCGGGAGGTGATCACGGGCATATGCTATATACTTTATACTGTTACATTACTTATGATACTGTTCGGAGATGGGGGATGAAGTGGCAGGTGGCTCCATCCCGGTAGAGGTGGGCCTGGGTTCCCGACGGCCCCCGACTGTTACTTTGTGCCGGAGCGACAGGGAAGGTTGAGACCACCTAGGAGAGAGGTGGGCCTGGCCCTGGTTGGCGTCCGTGGTTATTTCAAAATAACACGCTTAACGAGATCTTGGTATTTGACCTGAGTTGGGTCGTTGAACTTATACGCACTAAACGCCACGTGGGACAAGATATGGGCAACCGGCGTCGTGGTATCAGCCGAAGCTCTTTTTGACGTCAGCGACTGAGCGGCGCGCGCCGGATTGCACCGTAAGCCTGCACTTGTATTAAGGGGTCTAGGTCTGCTTCTGGCCGCGTTCGCAACATGTAGGTGTGCAATGGGCGATGGGCCCAGACCCCTGCGCGCATAGGATTTAGACCGGCGTGCTGACCTCTCTATTGAGCCTAGGTAGGGCTGCGACGTGTTGATCTCCCGAGGCCGGACATGACCCAGGAAAGTGTGCCCGGCCAGAGGGATCGAGCGTGTCGGGTAATGTGGTGCACCCCTGCAGGGATGTTGATCTATTCGAATAGCCGTGTCCACGGTAACAGGCGACCCAGAGTTGTACCTTGACCTTATGACAACTAGAACCGGATACTTAATAAAACACACCCTTCCAAGTGCCAGATATAACCCGGTGGTCGCTCTCACACAGGGTGACGAGGAGAGGATCGCCGGGTAGGATTATGCTATGCGATGCTACCTGGTGAACTTACCATCTACTCTCTTCTACATGCTGCAAGATGGAGGCTGCCAGAAGCGTAGTCTTCAACAGGACTAGCTATCCCCCTCTTATTCTGGCATTCTTCAGTTCAGTCCACCGATATTGCCCCTTTACACAGATACCCATGCATATGTAGTGTAGATCCTTGCTTGCGAGTACTTTGGATGATTACTCACGGTTGCTTTGCTCCCCCTTTTCCCCCTTTCCTGTCTTCTCGGTTATCGCAACCAGATGTTGGAGCCCAGGAGCCAGACGCCACCGTCGACGATGACACCTACTACACTGCGGGTGCCTACTACTACGTGCAGGCCGCCGCCGACGACCAGGAGTAGTTTAGGAGGATCCTAGGCAGGAGGCCTGCGCCTCTTTCGATCTGTATCCCAGTTTGTGCTAGCCATCTTATGGCAACTTGTTTAACTTATGTCTGTACTCAGATATTGTTGCTTCCGCTGACTCGTCTATGATCGAGCACTTGTATTCGAGCCCTCGAGGCCCCTGGCTTGTATTATGATGCTTGTATGACTTATTTTTTTTTTAGTGTTGTGTTGTGATATCTTCTCGTGAGTCCCTGATCTTGATCGTACACGTTTGCGTGTATGATTAGTGTAGGATTGAATCGGGGGCGTCACAAGTTGGTATCAGAGTCGACTGCGTGTAGGAATCCCCCTTTCACACTCCTTGGCCGAAGTCGAGTCTAGACATTGCAAAACTTTTACTAACATGGCTGTGTGTCTTACGGGCCCACGCCGCCATTGGGTGGTAGTAGGATCTATTATTCCTCGAACTATACTCTGGGACTCTGACATCTCTTCTATTCGGGTTAAATGATTTTATTAACTCTGACTCTAGGTTCTCGTGACTACTTCCTCCCGGAGAGCCCCTTATTACGGATGATCACCTGTTGCGCCAGAAGATTCCAAAGATACTCTCCGATGTTTTCCCGAGACCCTTGTGCCCTTTGCCGTTGCAATCACTACCACCGATAAATCGTTATGGATAACTACCTACATTTGCCGTTCATACCTTCATCCCTAATTGCTATTGTTATTACAAGATTCCCTGAAACATTCCAATATCCCGAGAATCCATTATGCCTGTTGCCTTGCAGCTCCATTTTCGCTTTAATACATCTACGGATAATTCCTCACACTCATCGAGGATTTGTTCATTCCTAGTTGATCATGTGATCCACAAGATACTATGAAATACTGTCTGGTCTTCCGATAATCCATTGACAACTATTGCTCTGCAAATACTTGTCTGCTTGCATTATGGTTACTTTCCATATGTCTAGCAATATTCACGAGCATCCTTTGTCACCGTCATTTTGAGTCTTTGATCCAATATGTTTGCGAATGCTCGCAATCATCAACCCAACCCAGAGTTGATCCTTCTGGCTCAGACGTCATTTTAAACATGAGCTGGATCTCGACCAATCAAATTGCCATCGATTGTACCCCTAAGACTACTCAACTTATCGATCCCTAATCAGAGCATTGCTTCTGATCCCTTCTCTTGGAATTCATAATTCCTTTGCAACTGAGCTTTGAGTTAGTCAGTTGTTTCTATAATCTGATCTCCTTGCATTCTTTCTTCCTCTCGTTGAGTACTGATGCTCAGATCAGATCCCTTGTGGACCACCAGACCCTTTGTCGGATTTTGTCCGACAACGTCCTTCATATTCAATAAGCTTGTGAGCCTTTCCTCGGATACATAATGCCTTTGGTAAATTGCATCCTCTGCTTTCTCAAGCATGCTCTACTATCGAGCTTGTGTTATTTATTCTTGAAATTTATGGTATATGCTCCTAAGATGCCCCGATGGATTGAACCTATGCCTTCCCCAAACTGTATGAACCCGAAAGTTTTCGCGAGTCGTACTCTTTTGTTGCTTCGCCAAATAAAATTTCAACACTACAACTTTTTCGAAAATGAGAAGTGAATGAAAGGTTATGCATTGCAGAAGTGGGAGTCGACCCTAAACCTTTGTGTTTATGCCCACGGACACGATGTGGAAACTTATCATGAAAGCTTCTTGCAAGAATATTTAATCATTTGAATAATTCTTCCGGTATCGTAAATTGGATCCCTTGTAGTTTTGGTTCCGACCATGCTAACCTTATTCAATATATCTGAAAGGAAACCATTCCATTGCCTCGTCTATTCTGACAAGATTAAAGTATCTACTATCGCAATTCTACGATGCAGATCAGTTTCTATTCCGATCTACCTCCGAGTTTTACCTCTGTTATCTCGAGAATATCACCGAACTACATAACTGCTTATGAGTCTTTGTCTAGTATTGCTTCTCACCGATTTTAGATTTCCCACGGGTTCTGGGTTATTAGTCACTCAAGAACACCGATAAGTGAATCAACTCTGCACTCCGATTCAATAACTCTTAAATAATTTTCATTGATTACGAGTTTATTAATCCTTCAAGTCATTCCTAGCCAGATCGGCTATATCATTTTTGTGCTAAATTTTAACTGTGCTACCTGGTCCTTCCTCCCAGAGCATAATTTTCGACGGTGAGCTAAGCTTACGTCGATCTTCCTCATCATATCATTTTGCCTTGAACAACAAGCTTGGTTCCGAGTTTGTGTCGTACCCGTGGTTCCAATAAACTTGCGCTGCATCACTCCTTTGACTTGATGCCATCACCGATCGATTACATCTTCATGAAATCTCTCGACAAATGTGTCTTGATCATCGTCAACATTTTGACTCCTTCCAGGGTATCAGCCAAATTCATGATGGTAAGTACCATCCTCGTCCCTTGGTAATTTGAGTTACCATCGACAACATCCTTATCTTTCTTTCATCATAAACTTGTTCATGTTGTGGATGCAACTTGCTATCGAGCTTGTATTACGTTCTAACTTGAAGTATTACCACCTTTTATGTCAAGGATGTTATGAGAATTGCTCCACCTCTTAAGAATTCTTGGTATACTGATACTTTTCACCATCATCATTCTTTCTTGTGTTGTTTCTAGCCGGAATACCGGCAATTGAACTATGATGTGTGAATTCAAAACTTCTAGCAACCCTATTGCTTTGAAGTTAATGGTCGATTGATTCATTTTAATTCTTTTGTTCATTAAGTCGCCGTTCTAACATTTATCGTGCAACCCATCCCATATTTCGGGTGCACCTGTCAACCAATGTTTAATTGTGGATCTTTTCCTCGAACATACATCATTATATCATTTGATCCGACAATTGTTATCTCCTTGTTCACATAATTGTGGAAATCCATCTTGTTGGAAATCTTGATGAATTGTCTCTGAGTCCATCAACCACATCCTCATTTTCTCCTTGGTTAATGATGAACTTTTGTTTTGGAACTTGCTTCTATAGTTCATTTCCCAAGAATCTTATAATGTCATCTCATTGATTTGTGTTGCACCTCTTCTTCTCAGGCATCTAGAGTCTGTGGTATCCTGACACCAATCAGATCTGAATCTCGGTCATATATGATGGTTGGAACTTATTTCCAAGAGTTTTAACATTGGTCTTTATATGACCCGGTAAGGTGATGTCATGCCTAGCTCACCTGACTGGAGGACCTATTGCTATAATTTTCCTTTTAGCAAGGCTATCCATTCTTCCATGAGGAAATTGTAAGACTTATTCTACAAGCTGTTCCTGATGGATCCTTCGTGTATCCAGAGTTTGAACTTTGCTTGAAGACCATGTCAATGCTATCTCGAAGCGTGTCTCTGGTACTCCAATTTTACAATAAGAACATTTGAAGCACAATGCTAAATTTTCTTTATCAAATTATCCAAACACCGTTGTATGGGTAATGTCATGAAATTTCTCCCCCTTTCCTAAAGGGTTTTCTACATTATATCCTGTCGTGGATATCATGCTTTGTTTGTCCTTGGGAAGGATATACCCTTGAAATATGTGTTTAAACACATTTTCCTTTCCATTGTTCTGTTTGATCGGATAATCGTATTTCCTTTCCATTGTTTTGTTTAACCTTTCTTGTAATCTGACTTAACTGAGTAGTGAGAATTCCCTACTTAGGTAGGCACCTCGTCGTACCACTCTGTCAGTAAGACCCTATTAATATTGTTGATAACATTCCGGTAACCACCGATAGACGAGAACTTTACCTATTGGTCCGCCTCGTTCAACGAGCAGGAAGATGGTTCTCTTCGTCCCTCGCCCTTGGTACCGACGTTGCCGACATAATTGATAGACTATCCTCTGACATGCCTTGTTATCATGACTGTGCAAAATATCACCACCCCTTCTACTTTTAACCCACATGGTGGGCCAATAACCCACAGGTCCCAGGATTGAAACCTGACTCTCCTGTACACCCTATTGTCAAAGTTATTCCTCGCACTCTACTTCGTATGTAATTCACGGGTCACCTGCCTAGTGATCTATGCTGGTATCAGATGCAATGCTTATTCCCATTGCTCTAAACTCCTTTCACACTTTGTTTCAGGCAACGAACGATTTGCCTATGCGCTTGAAACTGCTAGTTTGCACCTTCTTACTTACTCTTGATAATTTCTTTAGTTTCAATTCGAGAGTTACTTTCCGCCACCTTTCCTGATGTTATCTACCAGATAAGCAACATTGTAGCGGTCCGTTCTTCCGAAGTTACCCCTTGTCCTTCATACGTACGATGGATTTCCCAAGGAAAGGATGCCGACTTCATCATGATGACCTGAAGTAGACAAATGAAGACATCAAAGTAATGGATCGACCTCTTGGAGAAGAGCAACTAAGACCGAGAACACTCGCTAGAATTTCGTAACCAGAACCTCCCCACCTTACGCCTCTTAAATCTCGGGACGAGATTTCTTGTAGTGGAGGAGAATTGTGACGCCCGGATATTTAAGCTACAGTGAACCTCTGCTAATGATGCCACGTCACCTCGATTACTGTTGCTAATCTCGCGTTAGTTCGAAACCGGTTCAAATTCAAATTCAAGCAAACAATAAAACTAAAAAGTTCGGGTTGTGCCAAATAATGCATAGGTAATTATGGTGAAGAAACCACGCTTCTATAAAATGCCTAAATACTCTAAAATGAATAAAGTAGTAGCAAAAACAATTATTTGAATGCTTTAAAATAATAAACAAATGTTGAACTAGTTTACCTAGTCACCAAACTTTTTGTGGCGGTACTAAATAATGGCTAGTATTTGTTTTGACAAGTGGCACTTCTTACAAAATTCTTTTGGTGGCGCAACTTAAATGCAAAACAGAAGCTAAGAATTAAAACAGAGAATTAAAGAGAAAAGAAAAAGGAAAAAGGGCCTACAAACTACTTTGTCACTGTGCCATAAGTGGCCACGCGGCCCAGCTCACCTCCCCATCTCCTTCCTGTTCACAGAAGCCTCGTGGACAGAGGGGGCGCGTTTGTGGCCAGGATGGCCACGCGCCGGCCATCCGGTGACGCCCCGACGTCCTATAGGTACCCCGACGCCCCTTCTCGAACCCTAGCCTATCCACTCCTTCCCCCGCTCTCCCTCTCCCGTTACAGAAGCCGCCCGCCGCCACCATCGCCGCCACCTCGTCGATCTGGTGGCCACCGGCATCCCCTCGTCGCGCCAAGGCGTCCAGGAGCTTCGCCATCGTCGTCTCCTTCGCCTACGTGCTCTGAATCGAGCCGGGACAGCCCGTACGCTCGCCATCGAGCTCATCTCCGCCGCCATTCATCGTTGGTTCCGACGGCTTCATTGCAACCCGCGCCTCCCCGAGCCTCTCCCCGTCAACGATGTGAGCTGACGCGCTTTTCCCCTCTGCCTTCCCCTTGATCTGCATCCTCTGACCGCCGTGCTCGTCGGTGTCGTCCCGCACTAGAAGTCGCCATGGCCGGCGCTCCACTCACGTTGCCTCTGCCTCGTTCCAACACGCACACGCCCGCCCCAGGTCGCGCGCGCACCCGCGCCTGTAGCCGCCACTGCCCACACTCCCCTGCACCTGTCCTCGCTCGGGCGCCTCCTCCCGCGCCTGCCTGCAGCTTGCCCCGCGCGGCCCGCCACTCCCCTGGCCACGCGCCCGGGCGCCCACCTGCCATTCCCCGCTCCTGCTACTGCCCGCCCGCACGAGCCCCGCCCCGTCTCCCCTGCATGTCGGTCGCGGCTGCGCCCCACCTCCATTCACCGCACGCGCCGCGCCGCTCCTCCCGCACCGCCGCTGCTCCCCGCCGCCTCGCTGCGGCTCCCGCCAGGCCACTTCCCCGCGGCCATCCGCCATGCCTCACCCGCTACAGCCGCTCGCCGCAGCCCAGCCTCAGCCGCTCCGGCCGCCGCCGCTCCTCTCTGGCGCCGCCTCGCACCCCTCCCCGCGCCGCTCGCCTGCGCCCCGCCATGGCCGTGATCGGTGCTCGGTTTCGCCCCAACGGACGCCCCCGCCAGCGCCCAGATGAGCGAGCGCCCGTGGCCCTGTTAGCCGTCGCCCGATAAGCCCCCCAGGCCCACTGACCAAGGGGCCCCACGCCCTTTTCTATAAAAAATATTTATTTTTAAAATATAATTATTAATTAATTAAACTAATTAATCTTAATTAAACTAATTAAATTTGTTTAGTTAAAACGAATTAAAACTAATTAGCCTATAATAACCTATTTAGTCTAAGCAGTGTATGACAGGGGGGCCCACGCCCTGTTGACCAGTCAAACGTTGACTGGTCAACTGGGACCCCCTCGACCCACTGTCATCCTCTGGTGCACTGTTGGGTGCACTGCACCGGGTGCACCGAGCAATTTCCTGTTTATTTTAAATTTAGTAATAATTTCAGAAAATCATTTAAACTTAGAAAAATCATATAAAATAAACCGTAGCTCGGATGGAAAAACTTTGTACATGAAAGTTGCTCAGAACGACGAGACGAATCCGGGTACGCAACCCATTCGTCCGCCACACATCCCTAGCATAGCAAACATGCAACTTTCCCCCTCCGGTTCATTTGTCCAAAAACGCGAAACACCGGGGATACTTTCCTGGATGTTTCCCCCCTCCGTCGGTATCACCTCCTACCGCGTTACGGCATACCTAGCACCGTGTATTGCCTCGTTATGTTTTGTGATGCTTTGTTTGCTCTGTATTTACTGTTTCTTCCCCCTCTTCTTCCTCGGTAGACCCCGAGACCAGCGCTGATGCCACCGAGTACGACTACGTCACCAACGACCCTTCTTCCTGTACAACAAAGCTTCCAGACAAGCCCCCCATTTGATCACCAGATATCGCATATTCCTTCTCTCTACTTCTTGCATTAGAGTAGTGTAGCATGTTACTGCTTTCAGTTAATCCTATTCTGCTGCATAGCCTGTCATTGTTGCTACAGTTGTTACCCTTACCTGCAATCCTAAATGCTTAGTATAGGATGCTAGTGTTCCATGAGTGGCCCTACACTCTTGTCCGTCTGCCATGCTATACTACTGGGCCGTGATCACTTCGGGAGGTGATCACGGGCATATGCTATATACTTTATACTGTTACATTACTTATGATACTGTTCGGAGATGGGGGATGAAGTGGCAGGTGGCTCCATCCCGGTAGAGGTGGGCCTGGGTTCCCGACGGCCCCCGACTGTTACTTTGTGCCGGAGCGACAGGGAAGGTTGAGACCACCTAGGAGAGAGGTGGGCCTGGCCCTGGTTGGCGTCCGTGGTTATTTCAAAATAACACGCTTAACGAGATCTTGGTATTTGACCTGAGTTGGGTCGTTGACCTTATACGCACTAACCGCCACGGGGGACAAGATATGGGCAACCAGCGTCGTGGTATCAGCCGAAGCTCTTTTTGACGTCAGCGACTGAGCGGCGCGCGCCGGATTGGACCGTAAGCCTGCACTTGTATTAAGGGGGCTAGGTCTTCTTCCGGTCGCGTTCACAACGTGAAGGTGTGCAATGGGCGATGGGCCCAGACACCTGCGCGCATAGGATTTAGACCGGCGTGCTGACCTCTCTGTTGAGCCTAGGTAGGGCTACGACGTGTTGACCTCCCGAGGCCGTACATGACCCAGGAAAGTGTGCCCGGCTAGAGGGATCGAGCGTGTCGGGTAATGTGGTGCACCCCTGCAGGGATGTTGATCTATTCGAATAGCCGTGTCCACGGTAACAGGCGACCCGGAGTTGTACCTTGACCTTATGACAACTAGAACCGGATACTTAATAAAACACAACCTTCCAAGTGCCAGATATAACCCGGTGGTCGCTCTCACACAGGGCGACGAGGAGAGGATCGCCAGGTAGGATTATGCTATGTGATGCTACTTGGTGAACTTACCATCTACTCTCTTCTACATGCTGCAAGATGGAGGCTACCAGAAGCGTAGTCTTCGACAGGACTAGCTATCCCCCTCTTATTCTGGCATTCTTAAGTTCAGTCCACCGATATTGCCCCTTTACACAGATACCCATGCATATGTAGTGTAGATCCTTGCTTGCGAGTACTTTGGATGAGTACTCACGGTTGCTTTGCTCCCCCTTTTCCCCCTTTCCTTTCTTCTCGGTTGTCGCAACCAGATGCTAGAGCCCAGGAGCCAGACGCCACCGTCGACGAGGACACCTAGTACACCGCGGGTGCCCACTACTATGTGCAGGCCGCCGCCGACGACCAAGAGTAGTTTAGGAGGATCCCAGGCAGGAGGCATGCGCCTCTTTCGATCTGTATCCCAGTTTGTGCTAGCCATCTTATGGCAACTTGTTTAACTTATGTCTGTACTCAGATATTGTTGCTTCCGCTGACTCGTCTATGATCGAGCACTTGTATTCGAGCCCTCGAGGCCCCTGGCTTGTATTGTGATGCTTGTATGACTTTTTTTAGTTGTGTTGTGATATCTTCCCGTGAGTCCCTGATCTTGATTGTACATGTTTGCGTGTATGATTAGTGTACGATTGAATCGGGGGCGTCACATGCCCATACCCTCGTAAGCGGAGGATTGCCAAAGGAGTTAGCGGAAGATCTCAGGGAGATTCGTTTGGACATTGTCCCTAGAGGTTTTGTAGCAACATTGGTGGTTCAGTCAACATTATTGGGAAAGATTCGAGAAGCTCAGAAGGATGACAAAGAAATTTCCAAGATAAAGGAGAAGATGAGTAAAGGAAAGGCCAAGGGTTTTCGTGAGGATGAGCACGACACCTTGTGGTTTGAGGACCGTGTTTATGTGCCCAATAATGCAGAGATCAGGAAGTTAATACTTCAGGAGGCTCAAGACTCACCATACTCGATACACCCCGGAAACACCAAGATGTATTTGGATTTGAAGGAGCGTTTCTGGTGGACTGGTATGAAGAAGGATTTGCCGAGTACGTAGCCGTATGTGATGTATGTTAGAGAGTGAAGGCAGAACATCAGAAGCTAGCCGGATTATTGCAGCCTATGCCGATACCCAAATGGAAGTGGGACAATCTTGGCATGGATTTCATCACCGGATTACCCAGGACCCGATCGGGATATGATTCTATTTGGGTAGTAGTGGATCATTTGACCAAAGTGGCTCACTTTATCCCAGTGAAGACAACCTATACAAGTGCGAAGTTGGCCAAGATATATATGACCAGGATCGTATGTCTGCACGGAGTTCCAAGGACCATCGTATCAGATAGAGGAACACATTTTACTTCAAAGTTTCGGCACCAGCTGCACCAGACTTTGGGTACCAGGCTAGAGTTCAGTACAACTTTTCATCCACAGACAGATGGATAGACAGAGAGAGTCAATCAGATTCTGGAGAACATGCTGAGAGCCTGTACGCTAGATTATGGATCTAGTTGGGATGACAATTTGCCCTACGCGGAGTTCTCATACAACAATAGCTACCAGGCCAGTTTGAAGATGGCACCTTCCGAAACCTTGTATGGAAGGAGTTGTAGGACACCGTTGATGTGGGATGAAGTTGGAGACCGTCAGTTGTTTGGACTGGATTTGATTAAAGAGTCTGAAGAAAAGGTTAAGTTGATTCGGGATAGACTAAAAGTAGCTCAGTCCAGGCAGAAGAGCTACGCAGACTCAAAACGCAAGGAGGTAGTCTATGAAATTAGAGACAGAGCATATCTTCGTGTATCACCACTGCGAGGAGTTAAACGTTTTGGAGTTAAGGGAAAGTTAGCCCCGAGATTTGTAGGACCATACCGAGTTTTGGAACGTATGGGAGAAGTCGCCTACAAGTTGGAGTTACCTGAAGGATTGTCAGGAGTTCATGATGTGTTTCACGTTTCCCAGTTGAAGAAGTGCCATGCAGAGATGGCCGATATTCCTCTGAGAGATACAGTGCCCCTGGAAGCAATTCAGTTGGATAGTGATTTGACCTACGAGGAGAAACCTGTCAAGATTCTCGAGTTTGCCAGCCGAGTTACACGCAGCAAGGTTATCAAGTTTTGCAAAGTTTAGTGGAGCCACCATACCGAGGATGAAGCCACCTGGCAACGAGAGGATGATCTACGGAAAGACCACCCACACCTATTTTCTAGCCAACCCGAATCTCGAGGACGAGATTCATCTTAAGGGGGTAGGTTTGTAACATCCCAAAATTTCAATTTGGAATGTTATACATAGGTCATCTATGCATATCATATTTTATTACATTTTGTTTTGCGATCCTAGAAAATCCTAAGCAACTCAAGGACCCACAGAGAGAGTTGGGGATTTCACCGTTTTCATATTTGAATTTTCTGGAATATCGAAACAAGGATCATTTTGGTTTTAATTATTTTCTCTCCGAAAATATTTCAAATTAAAATATACGAGAGGAGATAATATGACTTCTCCAAAATAAATGAAATATTGGAGGCAAAATATTAAAATCAAATAAATAATTTTATTTGGATTTTATGGCTATTTTATTTGAATTAGAAAAATTATGCTTTTTTCAAAATTGCAGTTTTAGGCCAAGAAAATGTTCGTCATGTTCTAAATATTTTATTTAGACGATGAAAATTTGTTTTGGCATTTTTAGATTTTTATTTTTATTTATTTAGGATTTTTTTGGTCGGAATCTGTTTAAAAAAACTTCCGTAGCCGAACTGGGTCGGCCCAGCCGCCCGCCGCCGCCTTCCCCGAGTCCGGCCAGGACACGGGAGGAGCCGCCGCCGCCCGGGACTCCGCCTCCCGAGGCCGAGCCCCTTCCCCACGCCACCTCGCGCTCCCCCTTATAAGTCAACCCCGGCCCCCCTGGAGCCCCACATCGCCACGCCCCGCCAGCCCCGCCGCTGAGCCGCCCGCGCCGCCGCCGCTAGCCCCGCCGCGCTCGCCGCCACGCCACTTCAGCGCCGCGCTCGCCGCCCGCCGCCGCTAAGGATGGCAATGGGTAGGGTATGGGGCGGGTAGAGCAATACCATACCCATACCCGTGTAATCAATGGGTACGATATTCTACCCATACCCGTACCCATGGGTATGAACCTTTACCCATACCCATACCCGATGGGTAGCCATACCCATTGGGTACCCAACGGGTAGATCAAATAATACACAAGTTATTCGCAATTTTACATTCATCTATAGCACATTTGGCAAAAAATATTGATCTCAACTCAATAACAGTTAGATGAGTACATGATAATTATCTCAATTCCAATTGACAATTGGTGACAACTTTAACGTAGGTTCATAAGCTCATGAGACAACTTTAACATAGGTACACTTGTGAATCACGGGTAAAATTCACATGTTAGTATAAATGGGTAGGGTATGGGTATATCCATGGGTAAAAGGGTATACCCATACCCTACCCATGACTTAAAGGGTAGGGTATGGGTACTACCCATGGGTATAAAATTGTGCCCATACCCTACCCATGCGGGTACGGTATCCGCGGGTACCCATACCCATGGGTAAAATTCCATCTTTAGCCGCCGCCGCTTGCCCGCGCCGCCCCGCCTCACGCCCCGCCCTGCCTCGCCGGAGCCGCGCCGCACGTCGCCGGAGCTGCCGCCGTTCCCGATCAGATCCGGCCGTTGGTTTTTTCGGTTTAGGTAAAAACTGATCGTTTTTTTGAAAACCCTAGATGCATTTTTTTTATTTTATCGGTTCGGTTTTTCGCTGGTTAATTCATTTAGCGGACGTTCGTCCGTTCGTTCGTTTTTACGAACGCTACTCGCCGGTTAGGTTCAGACAGCGAACGTTCGTTCGTTAGTCTTTTCTTTTTATTTTATTTTTCGTCCAGGGACCTATCCGTGATTACTTTTATCGCAGAATAGCCCCTAATTTTTTCAAACCCTCGCAGTTTCTCAACCGTTTGTCCAAATCCAGTGAAACCAACGCCAAAATCTTCATCTCGAAACTCTCTTTCTGTTTAATCAACTTGAACAAGGTTTTGACAATTTAAAATTTGGTTTCAAGCAGATTTGTTTTTTGAAGTTCTTTTGACCGTAGTTTCAGTTCCGCAGCTCCGATTCGATTGATTCTTTTTGCAGATCGAATCTCTTCAGTTGGGCTTTCAGATTTGATCTTCTTATTTGACTTTTACTTGTGCATCTTTGCTTGAGTGCTTATGTATGCTATTGTTTGGTTGCAATAGAATTCCCGGAGTGCGAAGGGTGCTACTACGAGTCACTAGGTTTTGCGGATCGTCAGCAAGGCAAGTAACACATTGATCATACTCTTTTCATACCCTGTTTTTATGCATTAGATACAATCCTCTAACATTGCATGATTAGGATGTGATTAACTTGTGGGTATTGGGAAGTAGATGATGAGGTAGAACCTATTGCCCTGTTTATTATCAAACCCTGGGAGTTACTTCTACGTTATGCTTATTGCTATGCTATGCTCGTAGACGTGGTTTGGTTTGAGAGATCCATGACAGATGTGAGATTGTTAATTAATGGTTAACTTAAGGTGGCTACTTAAATAAACATCTGGGTGGATTGTTGGTTTTGGGCACCTGGAGAATCCAGTGTTGTCCTAGGATATCCCGGAGTACCCGTGTGATCATCCTATGGTTCGCCACCCAGGCTCAAAGGGATCATAAGATTATTCATGCTAGAAACTTCCGTGTGCAGCCACAAGCTATTATGGGCTCTAGCATAGTTGAGTAGGTTGCATGACCTCTTTCAGTGGTGGGCTAGCAAATGTAGGGGAAAGTAGGTGTAACTGTCCACCGAGAGTAAAGAGTTAATGTTTCTGAAAGACTGTGTCTCGGTCATCCGTTTCTCAAACACCATGTAGTGCGAGAAATCCAACGGAGGAGATCGAGTCTTGTGGGGAAAAGTGCGCAAACCTCTGTAGAGTGTACAAACTAATCATGGTTAGCCGTGTCCCCGGTCATGGACATCTTCAGTATCTGGTACTTGAATTATTGATTTGATCTCATCACTCTAAATTAATCTGTTGGGTTGTTAATTACTTTTAATTGGGGATTGAGTTGGAGGAACCTTCTCAATGTTGTTCAACTACCATGATAGTTAAATAAAACATATTCCTTTGTTGTAGGAAAAATTGGCTTTTCACAAAAACATTATAACCATAGAGCCTCCACCAGCCATATATGCATGTAGTGATAGCAATTATCTGTTCTTTGCTCTATTGTGTTATATTGCCAGCATATTCTATGTGCTGACCCGTTTCGGGCTGCAACATATCATGTTGCAGACTTTTCAGACGAAGAGTAAGGTGCGATAGGTCGTTTGTCGTGCACCCAGCTATGCCGTTGGAGTTGATGGACTCGCTTTATCTTCCAAGCCTTTCGCTGTTATCTTATTTAGATGGCCTTAAGCCATATTTATTGTAATAAGTTCTCTATTGAGACCCTCGATGTAATAAGTGTGTGATTGCTACTCTATTATAAATCCATTCAAGTACTATGTGTGTCAGCATTAACGAACCAGGGATGACACTGAACACAGGGACTTACCGTCTGAGGTCGGGTCGCTACACTAGGGTTGTTTGGCGAAAGTCAATGTGCCAATTCCAAAGAAGCGAAAGCTTGGACCAAAAACTGTGGATTGTGTTTTCCTGGGATATGCTTTTCATAGCATTGGCTATAGATTCTTGGCTGTAAAATCTGAGGTATCTGACATGCATGTCGGTACAATCATGGAGTCGAATGAGACAACTTTCTTTGAAGATATCTTTCCCTTGAAGGATATGGCTAGCTCATCAAATCATGAGATGTGTAGTTCACCAAATCTGGAATTAGTTACAATTACTGAACCTACCATTTCGATGGAACACTTTGAAAATCCTGTGGAGGAGAACAATGAAGTTCCTACTAGGAGCAAGAGATAGAGGACAGCAAAGTCCTTTGGAGATGATTTTCTTGTGTATCTCATAGATGACACTCCCAGTTCTATTTCAGAGGCCTATGCATCTGAAGATGCTGACTCTTGGAAGGAAGCGGTCCATAGTGATTTTGATTCTATCTTGGCAAATAAAACTTGCACTACTGCAGGATGCTGCTAACGCGACACTATGATCAGAGACCCTTTGACGAAACTGTGTGCGATGCATTAAATGCAAACGGTGATGTAAAAACCATAAAAAATGATGCAAAACATTTGTGATGGCGGAGACATCAAACACGGTTTAAATTTTAGTTGCGTGTGCCATGCAGGACATACGGTTGATCCATACGAACTATTTGCGATGAGAAAGAACAACAGAAATGGGCAGCCATATCAAGGTGTGTGCGATATACGTCATACAGTTCGCTCAGGTGAACTGTTTGCTATTAGGGAATGCAACATAAACGGTTAGCTAGATCAAGGTGTGTGTGATATACGGCATACGTTTCACTCGGATGAACTACCTTCGATTAGGGAACACAACATAAATGGTTCAACTTAACAAGATATGTGTGATATGCAGCATACAGTTCACATAGATGAACTATTTGCGATGAGCCAAAAAAACACAAACGATTCGTGTAAACAAGATGTGTGTGTTACGCGGGAAATAGCCCACTCTGATGAACTGTTTGCGATGAGAAAATATAACACATTCGGTTACTAGAGTTAATTCATGTGCAATTCTGTGTGTACTAAAAACTTTGAAAAACACATACTAGTTGCTTGCGATGGCTAGGAGTATCGCACACGATGTGTGTGCGAGTACTCGTGTGCGATGGTTAGTAAGTTAGACATACGTTTCCTTATTTTAACACGTGTGCGGTAACACATGACACCGCATATGGTTGTCGGGTTGTGTGCTCAAGTCTTCCCGCGCTCCGGTGAAGGCTTCCCGCACTCCACAGGGGTGAATTGTAAAATAACCACAGCAATGGCCGTCGGCGGCGACTCTCTACTGGTCCACTTGCTAGCTAGTTACCCACACATACCGGCATACCCCCAACGGCCGACGACAGGATGGAGTTGCGCGACGGGAACGGGCGCCGAAAATCATAGTTTAGGTTAATTAATTATACCTCCAGAGCCGGATGATTCCGGCTCTGGAGGTATAATTAATTAACATAATCTAAGATCAAATAACTGAAGCTTCCCCAACATGATCGTGTGCCGGCCCCAACCGCTAGCAGAGCGCGCGTGGAGGGACGCGACCCGAGCGAGACTTGGCGCCTAAACGGCGAGCAGAGCGCGCAGAGGGACGCGACCTGTGACGCCCCCGATTTGACCGTACACTAATCATGCACGCAAACGTGTACGATCAAGATCAGGGACTCACGGGAAGATATCACAACACAACTGTCGAACATAAATAAGTCATACAAGCATCATAATACAAGCCGGGGGCCTCGAGGGCTTGAATACAAGTGCTCGATCATAGACGAGTCAGCGGAAGCAACAATATCTGAGTACAGACATAAGTTAAACAAGATTGCCTTAAGAAGGCTAGCACAAACTGGGATATAGATCGAAAGAGGCGCAGGCCTCCTGCCTGGGATCCTCCTAAACTACTCCTGGTCGTCAGCGGGCTGCACGTAGTAGTAGGCACCTCCGGTGTAGTAGGAGTTGTCGTCGACGGTGGCGTCTAGCTCCTGGGCTCCGGCATCTGGTTGCGACAACCAGGTAGAAAGGAAAAGGGGAAAAGAGGGAGAAAAGCAACCGTGAGTACTCATCCAAAGTACTCGCAAGCAAGGAGCTACACTACATATGCATGGATATATGTGTAAAGGGCCATATCGGTGGACTGAACTGCAGAATGCCAGACTAAGAGGGGGATAGCTAATCCTGTCGAAGACTACGCTTCTGGCAGCCTCCATCTTGCAGCATCTACGCTCCGGTGGGGCTCGCGGAGCTCCAGGCGGCGGTGGACGGCGACGGGCGGGCGCAGGGTGTCGGGGGCAACGGGATCGGGCCGATCCCGATCCAGATCGATGGGGAAGGAGAAGGGGATCGTGGGGGAGTGGGGGGGGGCGAGTGGGGCGTCGGTGGGGGGTTAGGGTTTCACCGGGTGGGTGGATAAGGTAAGAGGGGGGTGGCCGGTTGGGCCAGTTGGGCCGGCCACTGTGGCCTGCTGGGTCGGCTGGTCCAGTTGGGCCAGGGGGTTTTGTTTTATTTCTGTTTTCTTTTATTTTATTTTATTTTTACATGTTTATTTAACTTCCACAATACTTTAGTTAGTTAAAATACAAAAGTAGTTTCTAAATTATTGTACTATTTATACCTCTGCCACAAAAAGTTCTAGTCCTAAATAAAATAGTTTGCTAATTTATAAATTAAGAATAGGCATTTAACTAATTGTTTTAGCTACTATTTTCATTAATTTTGAGCACTTAAACATTTTATATAAATTTGGTTTCTTCACCAACAATACTTATGAATTATTTACCACAGTTGCACATTTTAGATTTGACATTTGAAAACTCTTATTGTTTGACTTTATTTTAAACTTGAATTTCGAATTGGTTAGAATCAACGTGGGACCTAGCAACAGTAAAAGCGATGACATGGCATCATTAGCAAAGATTACTGTAGCTTAATTATCCGGGCGTTACAATTCTCCTCCACTACAAGAAATCTCGTCCCGAGATTTAAGAGGTAGAGTTAAAAGGAAGAAATTGGTTACGAAATTCTAACGAGTCTTCTCGATCTTGGTTGTTCTTTTCGAAGCGGTCGATCCATTACGTTGATGTGTTCATTTCTCTGCTTCAGGTCATCATGATGAAGTAGGCATCCTTTCTTCAGGTTCTTCATCGTACTTACGAAAGGGTAAGAAGGGAAAACTCTATAAGGACGGATTCTAACAAGATCGAGCATCAGACGGTTAACTCAGGGGAAGAAGCATAAGTATCTCTCGAATTGTAACTTAAGAAGATATCGAGAGCAAAGTAAGAAGGTACCATGAGAAGTTTCAAATGGATAGGCAATCGTTCAATGCCTAATCAGAAGGTGAAAGGGTTCTAGAGCAACGAGAATAAGTATTGTGTCTGATACCAGAATAGATTACTAGGGAGGTGACCCCGTGAATTACATACGAAGTCAAGCGCGAGGAATAACTTTGGAGACAGGGATATACAGAAGAGTCAAGTTTCGATCCTGTGGAACTGTGGGTTATGGGCCCACCATGTGAGTTAACGGTAGGAAGGGCGGTGGTATTTTGCATAGCCATGATAACAAGGCATGTCAGAGGGTAGCCTGTCAGTTATGTCGGCTACAGCATCGGTACCAAGGGCGAGGGACGAAGAGAACCCTTTTCCTGCTCGTTGAATGAGGCGGACCAATAGGCAAAGTTCTCGTCCATCGGTGGTTACCGGAATGCTATCGACAAATGCAACAGGGGCTTACTGACACGGTTGTACACCAAGGCGTTTACATAAGCAGAAGAATATTACTGCTTAGTTCATATGGATCACAAGGAAGGTTAAACAAATCAATGGAAAGGAAAATGTGATCATCAGATCAAACAGAACAATGGAAAGGAAAATGTGTTTGACACATGTACCAGGGGTATACCCTTCCCAAGGACAAGCAGAGCAAGATATCCACGACAGGAGATAATGTAGAAAACCCTTTAGGTAGGGGGAGAGAAATTTCATGACATTACCCATACAACGGTGTTTGGATAAATGAGCAAGAAACATTTAGCATTGGGGTTCAAATGTTCTTGTTGAAAATCGGAGTACCACAGACATGCTTCGAGATAGCATTGACATGGTCTTCAAGCAAAGGTCGGACTTTGGATACTCAATGGATTCATCAGGAATAACTTATAGAATAAGTCTTTCAATTTCCTCATGGAAGGATGGTTAACATTGCTAAAAGGAAGAACTATAACAATAGGCCCTCCAGCCAGGTGTGCTAGGCATGACATCACCTTACCGGGTCATATAAAGACCAACGTTATAACTCTTGGAAAAATGTTCCAACCATCATATCTGACCGAGATTCAGATCTGATCGGTGTTAGGATACCTCAGACTCAGGATGCCTAAGAAGAAAAGGTGCAACACAATTTGACGAGATGACATAGTAAGTTTCTCGGGAAAAGAATTATGGAAGCGAGTTCCAAAACAAGAGTTCATCATTAAACCAAGGAGGGGACGAGGAGGTGGCTGATGGACTCAGCGATATTTCAACGAGATATCCAAAAAGATGGATCTCCACAATTATGTGAACAAGGAGATAACATTTGTCAGATCAAATGATATAATGATGTATGTTCGAGGAAAACATCCACAATTAAACATAGGTTGACAGGTGCACCCGAAATATGGGATGGGTTGCACGTTAAATGTGAGAACGGTGACTTAATGAACAAAAGAATTAAAATGAATCAATCGATCATTCACTTCAAAGCAATAGGGTTAGAAGTTTTGAATTTATACATCATAGTTCAATTGTCGGTATTCCAGTTAGAAACAACACGGGGACCAAGAAAGAATGGTGATGGTGAGAAGTATCACTATACCAAGAATTCTTAAGAGGTGGAGTAATCCTCACGGCATTCTTGACAAAAAAGATGGTAATACTCCAAGGTAGAGAAGAACAAACGCTGGATAGCAAGGAACTCAAGGTATAACATAGAACACGAACAAGTTTGTGTTGGAGGGAAGGCAATAAAGTGGTTGATGACAACACAAATCATCGAGGGCAAGGATGGTATTTCCCATCATGAATTCAATTGATATCCTGGAAGAGCTCAGAATGCTGATGATGATCACGACACATTTGTCGAGAGATTTCATGAAGATGTAATCGATCGGCGATGACATCAAGTTAAAGGAATGATGAAGCAAATGGTTATTGGGACCATGGGTACGACACAAAGTCGAAATCAAGTTTGTTGTTCAAGGAGAAATGATATGACGAGGAAGATCGATTGTAAGATTAGCTCACCATCGAAATTTGTGCTCCGGGAAGAAGGACCCGGTAGCACAGTTAAAATTTAGCACGATAATGATATAGCCAATCAGGCCAGGAATGACGTGATCGAGTACAAACTCGCAAGTAAAGAAGATTACTAAGAGTTGTTTAATCGCGACGCGGAATCAATTTAGTTATCGGTGTACTCGAGTGACTAACCACTCAGAACCCAGGAAAAACTGAAATTGGTGAGGATGTAGTACTTGATGAAGAACTCATAAGAAGATATGATGTTCCGTGATAACCTCGAGATACCAGGGGGTAATACTCAACAATAGATCAAAGTAGAGGTTGGACTGGGGTATTGCTCTATAGAAGAAAAGTGCTTACACTTGCACGAGAAATGGTATTTACAGGAGAACATGGTCGGAACCATGATTGCAAAAGGCCAGATCCCAGATATAAGATGAACTTATACCAAGGGAATAATTAATTTAAGAGAAGCTTTAATGATAAGATCTACATCGTGTCCATGGGCATGAACACAAAGTTCAAGGTCGACTCCCACTTCTTCAATGCATAACCTTTCAATCACTGCTCTAGATAAAGATGATTTCAGTGTCAAAACCTACCTGGTGAATTACCAGAGGAGTATGACCCGTGAAAACTTTCGGGTTCACTCGGATTAGGGAAGGCGTAGGTTCAACCCATCAGGGCATCTTAGGAACATATACCACAAACTTCGGAGTAAATAATACAAGCTCGAAAGTAGAGCATGGTTCACAAAGCAGAGGATACAATTTACCAATGGCATTATGTATCCGAGGAATAGCTCACAAGCTTATTTAATATGAAGGACATTGTCGGATAAAATCCGACAAAAGGGTCTGGTGGTCCACAAGGGATCTGATGTGAGCATCAGTACTCAACCAGAGGAAGAAAGAATGCAAGGAGATCAGATTATAGAAACAACTGACTAACTCAAAACTCAATGCAAAGGAATTATAATTTCGAATTCAAGGGATCAGAAGCAAACGCTCTGATTGAGGATGGATAAGTTGAGTAAACTTACGGGTACAACCGACGGCTATTCGGTTGGTCGAGAACCAGTTCATGTTTCAAATGACATCTGATCCGAAAGGATGAATTCTAGGATTTCGACTGAGGATTGCGAGCATTCACCACATATCAAATCAAAGGCTGAAAATGATGATGACAAGGGATACTAATGAATATTGCTAGACATATGGAACGCAACCATAATGCAAGCAGACAAGTATTTGCACAGCAACAGCTGGCAGGGAATTACCGGAAGACCGAATAGTATATCAATGTACCTTGTGGATCATATGATCAACTAGTAATGAACAGTTCCTCGATAAGGGTGAAGAATTATTCGTAGGGGTATTCATGCGGCAAGGAACTGCGGGGTAGTAAGCATAGTGGATGCTTGGTGTCGTGGTATTCTCACGGGGGGTGTGAGGCGACAGATGCCACAAGGGCTTTGTGTGAGGGTAAGACTGCTGCTGATAGGCCCGGGAGCGGGTATGCGAGTAGCACGCGCTAGTTTACCCAGGTTCGGGGCTCTCCGGAGAGATAATACCCCTACTCCTGCATGTCTGAGTATATATATCTGGGGTGTAGATCGGGCAGTACAAAGCGCTCCTAGAGCTGTATCTGGGGGCAGTGCCATGGGCATCTGACTCCATATATGTGTGCACAAGGCACGCTTTAGTGGCCGGCCATGAGCATGGCCGTATGTGTGCTTAGGCATGCTTGCCCGTGGGAATGGATGGATGGATGGCTAGCTAGCTCTCTTGCTAGCTAGCTTGCTTGTGTGTACGTGTGAGTCCATCCATGGATGGATGGATGGATGTCTCCTTTTATAGGAGAGGGTAGCTTTGTATCTAAGCTATGTGGAGGTATGGGAGCAAGGCATGGTGCATGTCATGCTTGTCCCCTAGGTCACTTCATGAATAGTGCCAGGGGACAAGTGACACTATACATAATGGTGTTGCGGTACGGTTGTCTTGTCCGCGGTATGGTCGTCTCGTCGGGGTCTTGTCGATGCCGGGTCGAACTACAGTCGGCAGCCGGCTAGTCGGTGCGGTCGGTCAGCTGGCAGCCGGTCGGGTGGAGCAGTCGGACGGGGAGCCGGCAGGAGCGGCCGGGCAGTCGGACTGAGGGGCGTTGCTAGCCCCGATGTCTTGAAATATTGTCTTGCCGTCTTCGGGATACCCGTGTCCAATTACTCCGACAGTAGCCCCCAAGCCTCCGGGCAACTTGGCAAAGTCGGGCGGAGGTTTTTTCGCGAGTGTTCATGGAAATGATCATGCAAAAGACAAAGTTAGTCCATGCGGATATATCAAATGATTGCTTTTTAGCATTGCAAGTTTTATGCGGAGGGTGCCGACTCGGTTTCGTCCGAGCCCCCTTTCATCTCTTTCATGTTCCCTCCGCTCTTTGGCTTGTGCTCTCGCTTGCCGGACAGCCGCTCTGCGGTCTGTGGCTGAGAGTGGGCCGCGGAGTGGAGTGTACAATACTCAGACTCTGGGAGCGAATTTAACCGAGTAAATACTCATAAAGAAAACGGTCGGGTCGCCCAAAGCATTTTTCTTCCCGGACGTTTTTCGCGTGGGTGGCCTTCAGCGTTCACTCTTGCCAGTCGGACAGCCGCTCTGCGGTCTGTGACTAAGAGTGGGCTTTTCATGCCGCGCACGCTACTAAGCCGTCTGCGGGAACTAACGTCTCAGGCCAAGTGGCCAGCCCCCGGGCCAACTCTGGCTGGCGCCGGGGCGAACAGTGATGCAACTGTAATGAAATGCGGAGATAGCCCCCGAGCATCGCTCGGGGTTATCCGTGCTCTCGCGGTGAAAAAATCTGTGGGTGAGGAGCTCACATTGGTTTTCGTGTAGCCGAGACGGAGTTTGCCGAAGAGAGCCGGCGCACCCGCTGGGTGTAGCCTTCGAGCCCCCCGGGCGCCCGAAGGAGGGTCCCGACCGGTCAGGCTCGACCGGCCAGGCGGCGAGGCGTCTTGCAGCACCCTTTTTCTTCTTCTGCCGGCTGCTGGCAACCGGACAAAATTCTTCTCTTGTCTGCAATCTTCCGTGGGGGCGCGCCAGCGCACCCACTGGGTGTAGCCCCCGAGATTCGGGCCGACTGCTGAGCAGTCGGGCCGGATCTTCCGGCAACGACTTTGTCTTCTTTCCTCGCGGGGGCGCGTCAGCGCACCCGCTGGGTGTAGCCCCCGAGATTCGGGCCGACTGCTGAGCAGTCGGGCCGGATCTCCCGGCGACTACTTTGTCTTCTCTCCTCGCGGGGGCGCGCCAGCGCACCCGCTGGGTGTAGCCCCCGAGATTCGGGCCGACTGCTGAGCAGTCGGGCCGGATCTCCCGGCGACTACTTTGTCTTCTCTCCTCGCGGGGGCGCGTCAGCGCGTCAGCGCACCCGCTGGGTGTAGCCCCCGAGATTCGGGCCGACTGCTGAGCAGTCGGGCCGGATCTCCCGGCGACTACTCTGTCTTCTCTCCTCGCGGGGGCGCGTCATCGCACCCGCCGGGTGTAGCCCCTGAGACTCGGGCCGAGGTTTGACCAGCCAGGCGTCGAGGCGGACCGGCAGGCCAGGTCGCGTCCGGCCGTCCGAGTGACGAAGCAGGCGGACGGATAGACGGAGTTTTTCCTTTTCTTTGTCCCAGCCGACCTCTTCTTTCCTTCTCTCTCTCTCTTTTTTTCGCGTCGGGCAGTCGATCCTTTCTTTTTCTCTTCTCCAGCCGGCTACGGGCAGCCAAAATGCGGGAGCCGGCAGCCGGCCGGGCCGGACAACGGGCGAGCGGGGGAGGAAGCCGGAGCCGGGCGGGCCCGGCGCAGCCGGCGCGGGAGCGGAGCCGCAGTCGGCCGGGGCGGCGGGCGTGGCTGGTAGGCGGCCGGGTCGCCGGGCGGGGCCGGCAAGCGGCGGAGCCGGCCGTGCGGGCACGAGCCGGCCAGCGTGGGAGGCCGCCGGGGACGCTGGACGGTGCCGAGTCGCGCAGAACCGGCGCGCGGCCGGGTTGCGCGGAGCCGGCGGGCGCGGATACGGCAGAAGCCGGCGCAGGCAGAGCCGGCGGGCCGGGTCGAGGGGGGAGCCGGCGGTTGGTCGGGCCGGCTTGGGGAGCCGGCGGCCGGGTTGAGGGACGGGGCTGCCACCGGAGCCGGCGCAGGGGGTGGAGAGGCCGGCGTGAGGGTGGGCAGGAGGCGACCCGGCGGGGACCCGGAGACGGCCGGAGTCAGCAGGCGAACGAAGGAGGGCGACTCGGCCAGGGGCTCGAGAGGCCGGCGAGGGGGCGCGGGGGGCCGGACGTGGCGCAGGGAAGCCGGCTCGGAGCCGCGGCCGGCTGGAGGCGGCGACGCGAAGGGCGGGGCCGGCCGTCGCCATGCGCGGGGCAGCCGGCCGCGGTGCTAGGCGGCGCAGCCGGATGCGGCAGAGGCCGGCGCGGCGCAGCCGACGCGGTCCGGGACCCGGAGACGGCCGAGCCGAGGGCGAAGGCGGCCCGGCGGGGCGGAGCTGGCGGGCGCGCGGAGGCGGGCGCCGGCTGGGAGGCGACCCGGCGAGCAGGCGGTGGCGCGGGGTCGGCGACTCGGCGCGCGCAGGGAAGCCGACTGCCGGACGGGGCCCAGCCGGCGGACGCGAGGACGCGCGCGAGGCGAGGCGGGGCCAGCAGCGGCCAGTTGGCGCGGGAGGAGATGGCGTGGCGCGGGCCAGGCGGCTGAAGCCGGCAGGCGCGGAGGCGGCCGGAGGCCGGGCACAGCACGGGTCGGCTGGCGGCGAGCCGGACGGCCACGAGCGGAGGCGACCAAACGGGTGCTCGGAGCCGGCTGGTGGCGGAGCCAGCCGTCCGGCCTGGGGCGGAGACGGCAGGCAGCAGGAGCCGGGCGCGGGTTGGTGGAGGCGGAGCCTAGTTGGCTGAGGGGTCGGCCGCGCGGGCAGGCGGACGCCCGCGAAGGGCGCGGACAGGGGGCTCGGCCCAGGTGGATCCGGCGTGCAGGAGGCGCGGGGCGCCTGGGAGGCCGAGACGGCGGCGACGCAGTCGACGCCGCGGTGGTGGTGATGAAGGCAAGGCCGACGGCGAGGACGCGCCGTCCCGCGCGGCCGCTCCGGGGGTGGGTCGAAGTCGAGCCCCCGAGCGCTACCGTAGAGACGGCGCGACGCCGCGGCGGTGATGGCGAAGATGGTCCCGACGGCGAGGACGCACCGCCCCTCGCGGCCATTCCGAGGGCGTGTCGATATCGAGCCCTCGACCGCTATCGGAGGGACGGCGCGACGCCGCGGTGGTGATGACGAAGGCGAGGCCTACGGCGAGGACGCGCCGCCCCTCGCGGCCATTCCGAGGGCGTGTCGATATCGAGCCCTCGGCCGCTATTGGAGGGACGGCGCGACGCCGCGGTGGTGATGACGAAGATGGTCCCGCCCGGACTGCGAAACCAGTAGCAGCGCGGTAGCATAGTACCGCCCCACGGTGGGCGCCAACTGTCGTGGTATTCTCACGGGGGGTGTGAGGCGACAGATGCAAAAGGGCTTTGTGTGAGGGTAAGACTGCTGCTGATAGGCCCGGGAGCGGGTATGCGAGTAGCACGCGCTAGTTTACCCAGGTTCGGGGCTCTCCGGAGAGATAATACCCCTACTCCTGCATGTCTGAGCATATATATCTGGGGTGTAGATCGGGCAGTACAAAGCGCTCCTAGAGCTGTATCTGGGGGCAGTGCCATGGGCATCTGACTCCATATATGTGTGCACAAGGCACGCTTTAGTGGCCGGCCATGAGCATGGCCGTATGTGTGCTTAGGCATGCTTGCCCGTGGGAATGGATGGATGGATGGCTAGCTAGCTCTCTTGCTAGCTAGCTTGCTTGTGTGTACGTGTGAGTCCATCCATGGATGGATGGATGGATGTCTCCTTTTATAGGAGAGGGTAGCTTTGTATCTAAGCTATGTGGAGGTATGGGAGCAAGGCATGGTGCATGTCATGCTTGTCCCCTAGGTCACTTCATGAATAGTGCCAGGGGACAAGTGACACTATACATGATGGTGTTGCGGTATGGTTGTCTTGTCCGTGGTATGGTCGTCTCGTCGGGGTCTTGTCGATGCCGGGTCGAACTACAGTCGGCAGCCGGCTAGTCGGTGCGGTCGGTCAGCTGGCAGCCGGTCGGGTGGAGCAGTCGGACGGGGAGCCGGCAGGAGCGGCCGGGCAGTCGGACTGAGGGGCGTTGCTAGCCCCGATGTCTTGAAATATTGTCTTGCCGTCTTCGGGATACCCGTGTCCAATTACTCCGACACTTGGAACATCGGAGAGTATTTGAGGGCACCTTGTAATAACAAGGGCAACTGGGGTGAAGGTATGAACGACAAAAGTATGTAGCTATCCACAAAGATTTATCGGTGGTAGGGATCGCAATGGCGAAGGGCACAAGGGTCTCGGGAAAGCATCAGAGAGTGTCTTCAAAATCTTCTGGTGCAGCAGGCGATCATCTGGTCGGAAGGGGCTCTTTGGGAGAAAGTATTTACGAGAACCTATAGTTAGTCTTTTTAGCAAAATCATTTAACCCGAATAGAAGAGAGATTAAAGTCCCAGAGTATAGATCGAGGAATAAAAGATCCTAACACCACCTAATGGCGACGTGGGCCCGTAAGCCGCACAGCCATGTTAGTAAAAACTTTTTCAAAGACTAGACTCGACTTCGACCAAGGAGTTGGAAAGGGGGATTCCTACAGGCAGTTGGCTCTGATACCAACTTGTGACACCCCCGATTTGACCGTACACTAATCATGCTCGCAAACGTGTACGATCAAGATCAGGGACTCACGGTAAGATATCACAACACAACTCTAAAACATAAATAAGTCATACAAGCATCATAATACAAGCCGGGGGCCTCGAGGGCTCGAATACAAGTGCTCGATCATAGACGAGTCAGCGGAAGCAACAATATCTGAGTACATACATAAGTTAAACAAGATTGCCTTAAGAAGGCTAGCACAAACTGGGATACAGATCGAAAGAGGCGCAGGCCTCCTGCCTGGGATCCTCCTAAACTACTCCTGGTCGTCGTCAGCGGGCTACACGTAGTAGTAGGCACCTCCGGTGTAGTAGGAGTTGTCGTCGACGGTGGCGTCTAGCTCCTGGGCTCCGGCATCTGGTTGCGACAACCAGGTAGAAAGGAAAAGGGGAAAAGAGGGAGAAAAGCAACCGTGAGTACTCATCGAAAGTACTCGCAAGCAAGGAGCTACACTACATATGCATGGATATATGTGTAAAGGGCCATATCGGTGGACTGAACTGCAGAATGCCAGAATAAGAGGGGGATAGATAAGCCTGTCGAAGACTACGCTTCTGGCAGCCTCCATCTTGCAGCATGTAGAAGAGAGTAGATTGAAGTCCTCCAAGTAGCATCGTATAGCATAATCCTACCCGGCGATCCCCTCCTCGTCGCCCTGTTAGAGAGTGATCACCGGGTTATATCTGGCACTTGGAAGGGTGTGTTTTATTAAGTATCCAGTTCTAGTTGTCATAAGGTCAAGGTACAACTCCGAGTCGTCCTTTTACCGAGGGACACGGCTATTCGAATATATAAACTTCCCTGCAGGGGTGCACCACATAACCCAACACGCTCGATCCCATTTGGCCGGACACACTTTTCTGGGTCATGCCCGGCCGCGGAAGATCAACACGTCGCAGCCCCACCTAGGCTCAACAGAGAGGTCAACATGCCGGTCTAAATCCTATGCGCGCAGGGGTCTGGGCCCATCTCCCATTGCACACCTGCACGTTGCGTACGCGGCCGGAAGCAGACCTAGCCTAGCAGGCGTTCCAGTCCAATCCGGCGCGCGCCGCTCCGTCGCTGACGTCAAGAAGAGCTTCGGCGGATACCACGACGTCGAGTGCCCATAACTGTTCCCGCGTAGTTGGTTAGTGCGTATAGACCAAATGGCCAGATTCAGATCAAATACCAAGATCTCGTTAAGCGTGTTAAGTATCCACGAACGCCGACCAGGGCCAGGCCCACCTCTCTCCTAGGTGGTCTCAACCTGCCCTGTCGCTCCGCCATAAAGTAACAGTCGGGGGCCACCAGGAACCCATGCCCACCTCTACTGGGATGGAGCCACCTGTCCTTTCAGCCCCCTCATCAGAACCACTTGTGGGTACTCAACGAGCTGACCCGACTTTAGTCACCACATGTGTCATGTATATAAAGTATATAGTATATACCCGTGATCACCTCCCGAAGTGATCACGACCCTGTAGTATAGCATGGCAGACGGACAAGAGTGTAGGGCCACTGATGGAACACTAGCATCCTATACTATGCAGTAGGATAGCAGGTAAGGGTAACAACTGTAGCAACAATGACAAGCTATGCAACAGAATAGGATTAACCGAAATCAGTAACATGCTACACTAGTCTAATGCAAGCAGTATAGAGAAGAATAGGCGATATCTGGTGATCAAGGGGGGGGGGCTTGCCTGGTTGCTCAGACGAGGAGGGGTCGTCAACACCGTAGTCGGTCGGGGCACCAGCAGCGGCGTCGGTCTCGTAGTCTACCGGAGAGAAGAGGGGGAAGAAACAATGAATACAATAGAAACAGATGCATAACGATGCATGACATGACAAAGTGTGATGCTAGGTGTGCCCAAACGCGGTACTAGGTGATACCGGCGAAGGGGGAAAACATCCGGGAAAGTATTCCCGGTGTTTGACATTTTCGGACAGACCGTGGAAATGATGGAAGGGTGAGAGTGCGTATAATCCATGGACTCAACATTAGTCATAAAGAACTCACATACTTATTGCAAAAATCTATTAGTCATTGAAACAAAGTACTACGTGCATGCTCCTAGGGAGATATATTGGTAGGAAAAGACCATCGCTCGTCCCCGACCGCCACTCATAAGGAAGACAATCAAAGAAACACCTCATGCTTCAAATTTGTTACACAACGGTTACCATACGTGCATGCTACATGACTTGCAAACCTCAACACAAGTATTTCTTAAATTCACAATTACCCACTAGCATGACTCTAATATCACCATCTTTATATCGCAAAACTATTGCAAGGAATCAAACATATCCTATTCAGTGATCTACAAGTTTTATGTAGGATTTTATGACTAACCATGTGAATGACCAATTCCCGTCATCTCTCTAAATAGATATAAGTGAAGCAAGAGAGTTTAATTCTTTCTACAAAATATATGCCCACACTCTAACAAATTTAAGTGAAGCAAAAGAGCATTCTACAAATGGCGGTTTTCTATGTGAAGAGAAACAGGCAATCCAAACTTCCAATGATATAAGTGAAGCACATGAAGCATTCTATAAAGCCATACTCAAAAAATATAAGTGAAGTGCAATGAGCATTCTATAAATCAACCATGGACTATCTCATACCAGCATGGTGCATCAAAGAAAAGTGAAAACTAAATGCAAAAGACGCTCCAAGATTTGCACATATCGCATGAACGAAACGAATCCGAAAACATACCGATACTTGTTGAAAAAAGATGGGATGCCTTCCGGGGCATCCCCAAGCTTAGACACTTGAGTCTCCTTGAATATTTACTTGGGGTGCCTTGGGCATCTCCAAGCTTGAGCTCTTGCCCCTCCTCCTTCTCCTCACATCGAGACCTCCTCGGTCTTTGAACACTTCATCCACACAAAACTCAACAGAAAGCTCGGTAAGATCCGTTAGTATAATAAAGCAAATCACTACTCTAGTACTGTTGAAAACCAATTCATATTTTGTTTTTGCATTGTATCTACTGTAATATAACTCTTCCATGGCTTAATCCACTGATAGAAATCGATAGTTTCATGAAAACAAGCAAACTATGCATCAAAAACAGAATCTATCTTAAACAGGACAGTCTGTAGTAATCTGAACATTCACCATACCTCTGGTACTCCAAAAATTCTTAAAAAATTATGAAAAATAAACAATTTGTATAGAAAGACAATGCAAAAAAGTTTCAGAACCGTTTGACGTTCTAGTAAAAAAATGTAAAATCGTGCACTACAGCCAAAGTTTCTGTTTTACACCGCACAAACCAACAAGCAATGTAAACATCCTAAAGGCAAATCTTGGCACATTATTTTTGTTTTTAAACTTTATAAAAGCACGCAAAAGAAATAAACGACTCTCTAAAACTTCCGGGTTGTCTCCCTGGCAGCGCTTTCTTTAAATCCATTAAGCTAGGCATATAGTGCTCAAGTAATGGATCCACCCGGATCCCAAGGTATATCAAAGCCAATTTTAATTAACAATGATTGGGAATTTAGTAGTGAGCACAAAGCAACATATATCAAGCAATGACGAAGTCTAACTCTCTTCCTATGCATCGGCATGTCATACAAGAACAATTCATGCACATCAAGTAAAGGCCAATACATAGCACAAGAAGTTTCTTGCAATTTTTTCGTGTTGGAAACATAGAGAGGCGGAGATGTAGTTCCTCTCTCTAATTGCAAGTAGGATCAGCAAGCACATGCATATTATATTCATCAAAATCATCATGTGTAGTAGTGAAACGCAACCCATCAATATAATCCTTAATAAGGGCAAACTTCTCCGATATAGTGTAGTCGGGAGAATTCAAAAAGATAATAGGACTATCATGCGTGGGTGCAATAGCAACAATTTCATGTTTAACATAAGGAACTATAGCAAGTTCATATCCATAAGCATAACTCATATTTGCATCTTGGCCACAAGCATAGCAAGCATCATCAAAAAGGGATATTTCGAAAGAATCAACGGGATCATAACAATCATCATAGCATTCATCTTCGGTAAGCACGAAGGGAAATTAAACAATGTATGAGTTGAAGAGTTACTCTCATTAGAAGGTGGACACGGGTAGCTAATCCGCTCTTCCTCCTTTTGTTCTTCGCTCTCCTCATCATCTTTTTCATCCACTGAGCCCACAGTTTCATCAATTCCTTCTTCCATAGACTCCTGCAAAATATTAGTCTCTTCTTGGACAGCAGAGGAGTCCTCAATATATGGTTTAACATAGGCATTAGAAGCATAATTATCATAACAATATTTAAGTATGGCAAAATTTTCAGATTTGTAAAGATTAGCATCATACGTTTCAATCAAAGAAGAAATTTCATAAGCACCCTTAAAAGCAACAAATTCTTCAATTTGTTGAATATCATAGTAATTATAAACACCCTTAGCATACGAAGATATGATTCCATTATCACTAAACTCACATTGGTAGGGAAGGTGTTTCTTAGGGTTTTCAGAACAACAAGTAACATCATATATTTCACATAAATTCCAAGCATAGCATTGCAAACGATGAATTTGATCCAGTAAAAGTTTCCCTTTTTTAGATATGCGGTGTCTCACATAACAAGCATGCTCGTCTAAAGATTTGCCCTCAACTAAGCTAGTTGGGGTTTCAGCACGAGCACATAGGGATCGAAGATGATCCAAGTAAAAAGCTTCAGGAGTGTGATAGATTTTGAGTGGTTCTTCAACCATTGGTGTAGTAGGTACAACTATTTTTTTGGTATTTTGCGTTTCCTACCCATAACTAAAGATAGAAAACAAGAGCACAAAATAAAAACTACTTAGTGATAAAGCAAACAAGCACACACGAGAATATTCACCCCACGCTATTGCTCCCCGGCAATGGCGCCAGAAAAAGGTCTTAATAACCCACAAGTATAGGGGATCAATTGTAGCCTCTTTCGATAAGTAAGAGTGTCGTACCCAACGAGGAGCTAAAGGTAGAACAAATATTCCCTCAAGTTCTATCGACCATCGATACAACTCTACGCACGCTTGACGTTCGCTTTACCTAGAACAAGTATGAAACTACAAGTACTTTGTAGGTGTTGTTGGATAGGTTTGCAAGAATATAAAGAGCACGTAAATAAAAACTAGGGGCTGTTTAGGTAAAGAAGCAATAAAGTTAATATAGCGAGTGTGAAAAAGTGGTGGTAGGAGTTGCGAAATTGTCCCTAAGCAATTGACTACTTTACTAGACCGATAGCAAGTTTTATGTGGGAGAGGCCACTGCTAGCATGTCATCCCTGACTTGGAATTCTATGCACTTATGATTGGAACTATTAGCAAGCATCCGAAACTACTAACGTTCATTAAGGTAAAACCCAACCATAGCATTAAGATATATTGGTCCCCCTTCAATCCCGTATGCATAAATTTCTATGCTAGGTTGAAGCTTCTGTCACTCTTGCCCTCCAATACATAGTCATATCAACATACAACTAACCCTATGGTGTGATCCACGCGCGCGCTCATATGATGGGCACCAAAGGACAGCAACATAACCACAAGAAAATTAAACCAATCATAGCAATTCACCAATTACCGATAGGACAACGAAAATCTACTCAGACATCATAGGATGGCAACACATCATTGGATAATAATATGAAGCATAAATCACCATGTTCAAGTAGAGGGTACAACGGGTTGCGGGAGAGTGGAACGTTGTAGATAGACGAGGGAAGGTGATGAAGATGTTGGTGAAGATGACAGAGGTGTTGGTGTAGATCGCCGTCACACGATGATGGCCCCGGCGGCGTTCCGGCGCCACCGGGAGAGAGTGGGAGAGGGCCCCCCTTCTTCTTCTTCCTTGACCTTCTCCCTAGATGGGAGAAGGGTTTCCCCTCTGGTCCATGGCCTCCATGGCGGCAGAGGGGCGAGATCCTCTCTCTGCTTCCTTCTGTTTCTACGTTTTCAGATTCTGCCCTTTCACCGTTTTTATATTCCCATAGATCCGTAACTCCGATTGGGCTGAAATTTGGACACGATTTTTATCCGGATATTGGCTTTCTTGCGGCGAAAGAAGGGCACCAACCGCCTTACGGGGTGGCCACGAGGGCCCAAGGCGTGCCTGACCCCCTGGGGCCCGCCCCTCACCCTCGTGGGCCCCTCAGGCATCGTCTCGCGTTGATTCCACTTCCCAAAATTCACATATATTCCAAAACAAATCTCCGTCAGTTTTTATCCCGTTCGGACTCGGTTTGATATGGATTTTCTGTGAACAAAAAACATGCAACAAACAAGAACTGGCACTGGGCACTAGATCAATATGTTAGTCCCAAAAATAGTATAAAAAATTGCCAAAAGTATATAAAAGTTGTAGAATATTGGCATGGAACAATCAAAATTTATAGATACGATGGAGACGTATCACTCGGGTGCGCCATTACACGGACCAGTGGGAGCGAGGCGGGCGGCGGTTAAAGGCTGTCTCGCCTCCAGGTGAGCCTACGCGGCGGACTTCTGGCATTCCTACCATCATTTCACACAGCTACTCGCACGCCTCCGAGCGACACTGCGCACCGAAAACGCCTCCCGTCAATTCACACACCTGCACACACGCCTCCCGGTCTTCCTGCGCGGCGGACTGCTCGCATGCGTGATACGTCTCCATCGTATCTATTTTTCCAAACATTGCCCTTGTTTTGGACTCTAACTTGCATGATTTGAATGGAACTAACCCAGACTGATGTTGTTTCAGCAGAATCGCCATGGTGTTATTTTTGTGCGGAAATAAAAGTTCTCGGAATGACCTGAAACTTCACGGAGAATATTTTTGGAATTAATAAAAAGTACTGGCGAAAGAATCAAGACCAGGGGCCCACACCCTGTCCACGAGGGTGGGGGGCGCGCCTACCCCCTGGGCGCGTCCCCCTGCCTCGTGGGACCCCTGGAACTCCACCGACCTCAACTCCAACTCTATATATTCACGTTCGGGGAGGGGAAAAATTAGAGAGAAGGATTCATCGCGTTTTATGATACGGAGCTGCCGCCAAGCCCTAATCTCTCTCGGGAGGGATGATCTGGAGTCCGTTCGGGGCTCCGGAGAGGGGAATCCGTCGCCATCGTCATCATCAACCTTCCTCCATCACCAATTTCATGATGCTCACCGCCGTGCATGAGTAATTCCATCGTAGGCTTGCTGGACGGTGATGGGTTGGGTGAGATTTCTCATGTAATCGAGTTAGTTTTGTTAGGGTTTGATCCCTAGTATCCATTATGTTCTAAGATTGATGTTGATATGACTTTGCTATGCTTAATGCTTGTCACTAGGGCTCGAGTGCCATGATTTCAGATCTGAACCTATTATGTTTTCATGAATATATGTGAGTTCTTGATCCTATCTTGCAAGTCTATAGTCACCTATTATGTGTTATGATCCGTTAACCCTGAAGTGACAATAATCGGGATACTTACCGGTGATGACCGTAGTTTGAGGAGTTGATGTATTCACTAAGTGTTAATGCTTTGGTCCGGTACTCTATTAAAAGGAGGCCTTAATATCCCTTAGTTTCCAATAGGACGCTGCTGCCACGGGAGGGTAGGACAAAATATGTCATACAAGTTCTTTTCCATAAGCTCGTATGACTATATTCGGATACATGCCTACATTACATTGATGAACTGGAGCTAGTTCTGTGTCACCCTATGTTATAATTGTTGCATGAGGAATCGCATCCGACATAATTATCCATCATCGATCCAATTCCTACGAGCTTTTCACACATTGTTCTCCGCTTAGTTACTTTTCCGTTGCCACTGTTACGCTTGCTACAAAACTGCTACTATTACTTTTGCCACCGTTACCGCTACTATCATATTACTTTGCTACTAAATACTTTGCTACAGATATTAAGTTATCCAGGTGTGGTTGAATTGACAACTCAGCTGCTAATACTTGAGAGTATTCTTTGGCTCCCCTTGTGTCGAATCAATAAATTTGTGTTGAATACTCTACCCTCGAAAACTGTTGCGATCCCCTATACTTGTGGGTTATCAAGACTATTTTCTGGCGCCGTTGCCGGGGAGCATAGCTCTATTTTTTGAGTCACTTTGGATTTATATCTGCTGATCACTATGAGGAACTTGAAAGACGAGAAAACCAAAATTTATCCCTCAACTACGAGGGGAGGTAAGGAACTGCCATCTAGCTCTGCACTTGATTCTCCTTCTGTTTTGAGTAAACTTGCGACACCTAAACCTGTTTCTGCTATTAATTCTGATATGTCGCATGTTATTGATGATGCCACTTCTGCTATGCATGATACTTATGATGAAACAACTTCTATGCTTGATAATACTGTGCCACTAGGTGAATTTCTTGATGAACAACTTGCTAGGGCTAGAGAGAATGAAATTATTGAAACTGATAATATTGATGAAAGTGATGATGAAGATTCTCCCCCTAGATATGAATTTCCTGTTGTGCCTGAGGGTTATGTTATGGATGAAGAAACTGCTAGAGATTTTCTTGCTTGCAATGATAAATATGACCTTAAGAAATTATTCGCTAAGTTGAAAGAAAGTTTTTTTAATGCTAGAATGAAATATGACCCTGCTTTTGCTACTTCACCTATCTGTATTTCCGATAAGTATTATGATTTCTCTGTCGACCCTGAGATAATTACTTTGGTTGAATATGATCCTTTTTATGGCTATGAATCTCAAACTATTGTGGCACATCTTACTAAATTAAATGATATAGCCACCCTATTCACTAATGATGAGAAAACTCGCTACTACTATATCCTTAAATTATTTCCATTCTCATTAAAGGGTGATGCTAAAACATGGTTTAATTCTCTTGATCCTGGTTGTGTGCGTAGTCCCCAGGATATGATTTATTACTTCTCTGCTAAATATTTCCCCGCTCATAAGAAACAAACTGCTTTAAGGGAAATATATAATTTTATGCAAATTGAAGAAGAGAGTCTCCCACAAGCTTGGGGGAGGCTTCTCCATTTACTTAATGCTTTGCCTGACCATCCTCTCAAAAAGAATGAAATACTTGATATCTTTTATAATGGACTAACCGATGCTTCCAGAGACCACCTGGATAGTTGTGTTGGTTGTGTTTTCAGGGAAAGAACAGGTGATCAAGCTGAATTGCTATTGAATAATATGTTGACTAATGAAAATAATTGGACACTTCCTGAACCAACTCCTAAGCCAACTCCAAAGAAAAGGGGTATTCTATTTCTCAGTCCTGAAGATATGCAAGATGCAAAGAAATCTATGAAAGAAAAAGGTATTAAAGCTGAAGACGTTAAGAATTTACCACCTATTGAAGAAATACATGGTCTTGATAACCCGACACAGGTAGTAAAGGTAAATTCTCTCTATAGATATGATAAAGCTGAGATCCCGTCTACTAAGTTTGCTAGCCAATGTTTGGATGAGTTTGATAATTTTATTGTTAAACAAGAAAACTTCAATGCTTATGTTGGTAGACAATTGAAACGTAATGCTTATATGATTGAATACTTGAGTGATTATATGTCTAGCGTTAAAGGTGAACTTAAACTCATTAGTAAACATGCTTCTATGGTTACCACTCAAGTAGAACAAGTGCTTAAAGCTCAAAATGATTTGCTCAATGAATTAAATAATAAGAAAAATGATAATGTTGTTAGAGTTATGACTAGAGGGGGAAAAATGACTCAGGAACCTTTGTATCCTGAGGGCCACCCTAAAAGAATTGAGCAAGATTCTTAGAGAACTAATGTTGATGCACCTAGTCCTTCTAAGAGGAAGAAAAAGAAAAAGGATAGGACTTTGCATACTTCTAGTGAACCTGTTATTGACACACCTGAGAATCCCAATGATATTTCTATTTCTGATGCTGAGACACAATCTGGTAATGAACATGAACCTAGTGAAAATGCTAATAATGATGTTCATGTTGATGCTCAACCTAGCAATGACAATGATGTAGAGATTGAACCTGCTGTTGATCTTGATAACCCACAATCAAAGAATCAATGTTATGATAAGAGAGACTTTGTTGCTAGGAAGCATGGTAAAGAAAGAGAACCATGGGTTCAGAAACCCATGCCCTTTCCTCCTAAACCATCCAAGAAAAAGGATGATGAGGATTTTTAGCACTTTGCTGAAGTGATTCGACCTATCTTTTTACGTATGTGTTTGGCTGCTATGCTTAAAATGAATCCTTATGCTAAGCATATGAAAGATATTGTTACAAATAAAAGGAAGATACCGGAAGCTGAAATTTCCACCATGCTTGCTAATTATACTTTTAAAGGTGGAATACCTAAGAAACTTGGAGATCCAGGAGTACCAACTATACCATGCTCCATTAAATGAAATTATGTTAAAACTGCTTTATGTGATCTTGGAGCCGGTGTTAGTGTTATGCCTCTCTCTTTATATCGTAGACTTGATTTGAATAAGTTGACACCTACTGAAATATCTTTGCAAATGGCTGATAAATCAACCGCTATACCTGTCGGTATTTGTGAGGATGTGCCTGTTGTGGTTGCAAACGTTACTATTTTAACGGACTTTGTTATTCTTGATATTCCCGAGGACGATAGTATGTCGATTATCCTTGGTAGACCCTTTTTGAACACTGCAGGGGCTGTTATTGATTGCAATAAAGGCAATGTCACTTTTCATGTTAATGGTAATGAGCATACGGTACACTTTCCGAGGAAACAACCTCAAGTCCACAGTGTCAATTCTATTGGAAAAATTCCAACGATTACCATTGGAGGTTTTGAATTTCCTCTTCCTACTGTCAAGAAGAAATATGATATTCTTATTATTGGGGACGTGCATATCCCCGTTGAGGTAACCTAGTGCTATTCAAAAATTCCCCGGTTTCATGCGATTCTGAATGAGTTTGTTAACAAGACTTGATCAACCTTGTTAGTGGATTCCTTTTGATGAGCATGAGATGGATGAATTTAGAAAACACAACTCTCTGTGCCCTCCTTTTACTTTCTGTTATTTAGATTAAATAAAAAAATAGTATTTTCTGTCTGTTTTTTGAATTATCCTAGCAATAAAAAAATACCCCGAAAATAAAAGTTCTCCAAATGCCCTGAAAATGAAATATGATTTTTTCTAGAATATTTGAGAATATCTCGCACTGAGAACACATCAGGGGGAGCCAGCACCTGGCCACGAGGGTCCAGGGTGCGCCCACCCCCTGGGCGCGCCCCCTGCCTCGTGGGCCCCTCATGGCCCCTCTCCACTTATTCTTGCACCCACACACTCCTTCTTCCTCCAGAAAAAATCACCACACAGCTCAAGCACGAGTTCCAGCTCATCTTGCTGCAATTTTCGATCTCCTTGCTCAAAGCTCCATTCATGAAACTTCTTTGGGGGATTGTTCTTCGGTATGTGACTCCTCCAATGGTCCAACTAGTTTTTGTTCTAGTGCTTTATTCATTGCAAATTTGTGTTGTTTAGGTGACCCTGTTCTTGAGCTTGCATGTCAAATTTATTTGGTCCCAAGTGGTTCTAATGCATGATATAGTCTCTAGGCACTTGTGGGAGTAGTTGCTATCAGTCTTGTTGAGTTTGGTTCACTTTTATTTTGAGTTACTAAAAATTTCAGAAAATTTCAGAAAAAGAAAATGATGAAGAGATTATTGAGGGGATCTTCGAGCCGAAACTCGAAGGATAAGCAAAGTGAGGAGGATAAGAAGCCCAAATATAATCTCCCTCACACCGCTGAAGTTCGTCTTTGTGAATGGCCTTGTGATGAGTTCTTGAGAGCAGCCGGGATTCATGATGATTGTTATTATTTGGCTGAGAATGCGGGCCTCACCGACTTCCTCCGCGACCAGCGCGAACAGTATCTCCTACTCACTAATATTTTTGTGCAAAATTTTCATTTCCATGCTAGGAGATCACCACCTTCGGTGGATTTTTATTTATATGATGAGTTAAAGGAGATGTCACTATTCGATTTCTGCCAGGTCTGTAAGATACCCTTTGCGGGCAGCATAGAGGAACCACATTGTAATGATGTGGAAGGGTTTATTGATATGATTGCTGTAGGGGAAACGAGGAAGGTTTCCGATGCAAGAATCACTAGCATACATTTTCCTGTTCTGCGTTACTTTGCAATATTTGCTAGTAGATGTTTAATTGGTCGTGGGAACTATGGGAACCTTAGTGCCCTTGATATTGTTATTTTGTGCCATGCCTTGTTTCGTGATACTACTTTCAGTTTAGGCGCTATTGTTGCTAAAGGTCAAATCTGAATCGCACAAACGGTCCCGTCCTTGGAGGCATCTTTGCTTCACGCCTTGCTGCACACTTTAATATACCTATTAGGCATTATGAGAAAGAAGAAAAATTGCTACCCCCTGTCTTTCTAGATTATATGAGTATGGTAGCACATGACTTTATTGTTAAAAATAAGAAGAAACTGCTTAAGTATAATTTGATATTTGATAAAAATTATTGTGAGACTATTACTTTGCGTGTGCCCTCTTTGTTTGACATATTTTCAAGCACGTACCTCATTTTGCCGAACACCATTCATGCATATTTGAGCGTGACACCTGCTCTAGAGGCTGAGCCGGAGCCACAACTTGACCCTTATCGGCAGTCTGTTTATCAGTGGGATCCGAAGGAGATCGCCAACCAGTGGCACCCCGAGGATCCTCCTCAGTACACTGGAGAGGATCACTTTGATCCATGGGCATAGACCAACTTAGGCCAAAAGCCTAAGCTTGGGGGAGTACGTATTTCTCACCGACATTACATTCATGTTCACACACTCATTCTAGTTGTCGGTGCTCATACTTTTTCATTGTACTATCCATGCTAGTTTATTTTCTTTTCTAAGCCTTCTTCTTGTGTGTTTGAATAACCTTAAGAAAAACAAAAAAAATTAGTTGTCGCTTTTAGTTAGTTTACTTTCCATGCCTGTAGTAGTAATTAAAAGAAAACCCGAAAAGATTTCTCGTTCTTCTTTTGCTTGTTGGGAGCTTTTTCGTATAAATAATTTTATTTCTTTTCTTTTCTTTGGGGGTCGAGATGAGAAGACCATAATGAAAATGTTGAAGTGGCTCTTATATGCAGTATTGTTGATTTAACAAAGAGCCCATATTACTTTGTCTTCTCCCTTGTATTAAATGCTTGCAGATTCCAGCTTAGTCCAATGCACGTGCACTATTATTATTATCCACACCGTTCGGTCGTGCAAGTGAAAAGCAATAATGACGATATATGATGGACTGATTGAGATGAGAAAAGCTGTTATGAACTCGACCTCTCTTGTTTTTGTAAATATGATTAGTTCATCGTTCCTGATTCAGCCTATTATGAATGAAACATGTTTGCAATGACAATTAGAGATTATAGTTGCTTATGCCATTCTTAATTAGCTAGGAATTTATAATGGTTTACCTTGCGTGCCAACATGCTATTAAAATGGTTGTGATGTGGTATGATAGGGTGGTATCCTCCTTTGAACGATTCGAGTGGCTTGACTTGGGACAAGTCCACGCATGTAGTTGAAACAAAATCAACATAGCCTCCACGATATTTATGTTCATGGTGGATTATATCATACTCATGCTTGCACTCAATGTTTATTAATTTTAATGCATGTTCATGACTGTTGTCGCTCTCTAGTTGGTCGCTTCCCAGTCTTTTTCTAGCCTTGTACTAAGCGAGAATACTGCTTGTGCATTCACTTCCATAAACCCCAAAGTTATTCCATATGATTCCACCATACCTTCCTATAAGCGGTATCTACCCGTTGTTCCAAGTAAATTTGTATGTGCCAAACTCTAAACCTTCAAATGAAATTCTGTTTTGTATGCTCGAATAGCTCATGTATCAACTAGGGTTGTCTGTATCCTCCATGCTAGGCGGGTTATTCTCAAGAGGAGTGGACTCCGCTCCTCACTCACGAGAAAATGGCTGGTCACCGGGATGCCCAGTCCCATGCTCAAACCAAATCAAAATAATTGCAAACAAAACTCCCCCAGGACTGTTGTTTCGGGCAAGCCATGGATTGATGCTTGTTGGTGGTGGTGGAGTATAAACTTTACCATTCTTCTTGGGAACCGCCTATAATGTGTGTAGCATGGAAGATATCGATATCTCTCAGTTGTTATGTTGACAATGAAAGTATGCCGCTCAAAATATTATTTATCTCTATTTCAAAAATCGAGCTCTGGCACCTCTACAAATCCCTGCTTCCCTCTGCGAAGGGCCTATCTATTTACTTTTATGTTGAGTCATCCTCCTCTTATTAAAAAGCACCAGTTGGAGAGCACCGCTGTCATTTGCATCCATTACTATTAATTTATATTGAGTATGACTATGACTGGATCTCTTTTACCATGAATTACAATGTTTAGTCAGTCCTTGATCTTCAAAGGTGCTCTGCATTTATGTTTTGCAGTCTCAGAAAGGGCTAGCGAGATACCATCTTGTTATATCATATCATGATTGTTTTGAGAAAGTGTTGTCATCCGAGATTTATTATTATGCTCGCTAGTTGATTATGCCATTGATATGAGTAAATATGAGACCTAAGTGTTATTGTGAATATGGTTAGTTCATAATCTTTGCTGAAAACTTGAATGCTGGCTTTACATATTTACAATAACAAGAGCAAACAGAGTTTGTAAAAGCTTTTCTTTATCACTTTCAGTTTATCAACTGAATTGCTTGAGGACAAGCAAAGGTTTAAGCTTAGGGGAGTTGATATGTCTCCATCGTATCTACTTTTCCAAACACTTTTGCCCTTGTTTTGGACTCTAACTTGCATGACTTGAATGGAACTAACCCGGATTGACGTTGTTTTCAGCAGAATCGCCATGGTGTTATTTTTGTACAGAAATAAAAGTTCTCGGAATGATCTGAAACTTCACGGAGAATATTATTTTTGGAATTAATAAAAAATACTAGTGAAAGAATCAAGACCAGGGGGCCCACACCCTATCCACGAGGGTGGGGGCGCGCCTACCCCCTGGGCACGCCCCCTGCCTCGTGGGCCCCCTGGAACTCCACCGACCTCAACTCCAACTCTATATATTCACGTTCGGGGAGAAAAAATCAGAGAGAAGGATTCATCATGTTTTATGTTACCGAGCCACCGCCAAGCCCTAATCTCTCTCGGGATGGCTGATCTGGAGTCCGTTCGGGGCTCCGGAGAGGGGAATCCGTCGCCATCGTCATCATCAACCTTCCTCCGTCACCAATTTCATGATGCTCACCGTCGTGCGTGAGTAATTCCATCGTAGGCTTGCTGGACGGTGATGGGTCGGATGAGATTTATCATGTAATCGAGTTAGTTTTGTTAGGGTTTGATCCCTAGTATCCATTATGTTCTGAGATTGATGTTGCTATGACATTGCTATGCTTAATGCTTGTCACTAGGGCCCGAGTGCCATGATTTCAGATCTGAACCTATTATGTTTTCATGAATATATGTGAGTTCTTGATCCTACCTTGCAAGTCTATAGTCACCTATTATGTGTTATGATCCGTTAACCCCGAAGTGACAATAATCGGGATACTTACCGGTGATGACCGTAGTTTGAGGAGTTCATGTATTCACTAAGTGTTAATGCTTTGGTCCGGTACTCTGTTAAAAGGAGGCCTTAATATCCCTTAGTTTCCAATAGGACCCCGCTGCCATGGGAGGGTAGGACAAAAGATGTCATACAAGTTCTTTTTCATAAGCACATATGACTATATTCAGAATACATGCCTACATTACATTGATGAACTGGAGCTAGTTCTGTGTCACCCTATGTTATAACTGTTGCATGAGGAATCGCATCCGACGTAATTATCCATCATCGATCCAATGCCTACGAGCTTTTCACACATTGTTCTCCGCTTAGTTACTTTTCCGTTGCCACTGTTACGCTTGCTACAAAACTGCTACTATTACTTTTGCCACCGTTACCGCTACTATCATATCACTTTGCTACTAAATACTTTGCTGCAGATATTAGGTTATCCAGGTGTGGTTGAATTGACAACTCAGCTGCTAATACTTGAGAATATTCTTTGGCTCCCCTTGTGTCGAATCAATAAATTTGGGTACAATACTCTACCCTCGAAAACTGTTGCGATCCCCTATACTTGTGGGTTATCAGTGCGTCCCATCAACTCACGCCTGCTCGCACGGCACACGGGACGCATGGCAGGACGTATATTTTTTTATGATTCATTGTGCCGCTTTATTGCTTAACTGAAGCATGACATGCTCTAATGCACACGGTCTGAACAAATAATCCGTATGAGATATTGGTTGCTAGTTATTAACAATCTCCTGTTTGTAAGAAGATTATATCAAAACGTGTCTCAAATTTGACGAAAAAATACGATATCATAATCTGTTGGTGTCCATATATGACACCACGATAAGTTTCATGAATTTCAACTAAGTTTTGGATTTACTGAATTTTAAAAATCTATATTCTCAATGTTTTGAAATCTCTTGCATGGGGGAAACATGCACCCAGGTACACACATATGATTTTGCAATCCATTTTGGTGCACATGTAGCTCAAGTTTGATTTTTGCACATTAAATCCCTAGGAAATCAATCAATGTATAAAAACGGTCGAATGATGTCTGTTTTTTTAAATTAACACGACACTCGCCTTTTGTCACATGTTCACTTCAAAAAAAATTGACATGCCTCAGAGTGGCTGCGGTGGTGCGGGATGGTGTGTGTGTGGGGGGGGGGAGGGGTTCAGCAGTACACTACGAGTCGTGAGCCTCCGTGTGGGATTATTGATCATTTTGTGAGTTATATATGCCACATCAAAGTCGTGAATTGGTTATTTAAAGCATTACACAACCCTTTCATACATACATGTTCGGGCCACATGCATGTATTGGTGATCCTCCCGGACACTCTCCCTCGTGCGGTTATCAGCAACGTGCCCATTCGTTAGCCCGCAAAGGTTTTCAGTTTCCACCGACAACGAGAGGCATTTGATCAAAATGTGGATTCATCTTGGCATGTGTGTGGTGTGGATCATGGTGAGATTCCATATCAAAGTTTGGGCACGTGTGTACACATGAGTCCCTCCCACCGGCTTGAGGTGAGGGGACTACGCACCGTGGTGTAGTGCGTTTCCGGTTTGCGAAGCATGTGCCACGTCAAATTTGTGCATTGAGTATTCAAACATCACATAACACATGGGCACATGCATGCGGTGGTTTTGTCCTATGACACTCACTCACGTGTGACTCTCTCTGTGGGCCCGCGAGGTCCTCGTCAATCAGTTGAACGTACATGAGAGAGAGGTTAATTTGACCAACAAGGATGGTTCTTTTTTTGTTTGTATTACATATATGCACGGTAGGAGTATGTACATGTCAAAGGAGGATACAAGGAAAAAAACAGAAGAAGAAGAAGAAAGAGGCGCGCGTTGTGTTCTGATCGAAGAAGGAAAAATAAAAAGAATCCAAGCAGTTGGCGCGCGCGTCTTGGACACGAGGGACGAGCTGACAGAAACGCACTTCCGCGGGATGCAGCCGCGTGAAGTGTGTCCTCTGCCCGAGGAACATGTACGTTAGAGGCTACATCTTCGACGCCAAGCGGCCTACCGACTCCATCTTTTACAGCCATCACCAGAAGGCAATCATCGTCGACCAGGAGCTGCCGTCATCGTCGGACGGGCGCCGCCAGATCGTCAGCTTCGTCTGCGGCCTCGACATGATCTATGGACGCTATGACACGCAGTCCCACTCCCTGTTCAGGACGCTGGGCACGGGGCAGGCACACATCCATGACTTCAACCAAGTCAACTTCAGGGACGAGTCTGCGACGCTCGAGAAGGGCGGGCCCAAGGAGCCATGGCACGACATCCACGCCAGGACGTGCTCCACAACTTCGAGAAGCGATGGAGGATACAAGGCGGTGACAAGGAGCACCTGGTCGAAAGCAGCATCAGCATCATCAAAGCTTCCAGGAAGATTTAGAGGAAGGGGAGATCCAGTCGTGATCGTCGTTGCTAGAAAGGTGCTATAACAAGTGATGTTGTTGTTGATGGCTTGATGCCTCACATAAAGCTTGTAGCTCTCTTCTGCAAAATGTATGTGTGCTGAACATGATTGGATATATGAAAGTACATGATCGATTATAAAGAGTATCATGTACATTTTTAGAATCCACAATGCTTTTGTTTCTCCGGTTTCATTTCCTAAAATACATGAATTTTTTATTTTAAACTCATGAGCATTTAAAAGAACTCCTGGATATTTTTTATAAAATTTAAGTCATTTTATTAAAATTGGTGAATATTTTTAATTAAAAATATACAGAAATGTTAAAAGGTTAGCTACAAACAATAGTTTTGTAGAGAACTTAAGCTGCATTTTATTGATCAACGATGTTCAGTGGAAATGTTACATGATCATGTGGTGCAGCAAGCCGGACATGACATCCAAAATATAAATCTTGAGAATATTTAGCGAAACTTTGGCTTCATGATTGTCATCTCGACTGTCAGAGGTGAAGTTGCATTCCTTAAAATTACACGAGCATTGATGGGCTATTGCTCCATGATGCCCACCAACTTTATCAGAGATATCCTTTACAAATGTGGCACAATCCAAAGCTATTAGGATCCGCCTGACTAGTAGATCATCAGCAAGGTCTTGGTTTTTGGGCTTCCCGGTACGCTATGTCTTCTAGAGTCGGTACCAATTATACCATTAAATGCAACTGAAGATGAGCAAAGATAGAGGCCGCTTTGGTCTCGGCAAATAGCCACAACAGCTCTTTCCATCATTTCTTAAAACTTCGCCATCTACATTTTTTTAACCCACAAAATTTCATAGATTAGCAACATCGTACACATACAATTTTACATTGTAGTACCAAAGAAAGTTCAGCTAGTGATACATTAAGGCAAGAACCATTGCCTGGACCTAAACATTTGAACCTGGAAGGAGACTTTCAAATTTTGATGGCTAATCTAGCTTGGTGATGTGCTCGAAAGTTGTAACTCCTACTGATATAATAAATTCTTGTTGCATCAAAGGCTGGAGAAGCTGCTATGCATGCAAGCTGTGGCCTTATAGTCCAATGACCTGGAGCAAGAATGGGCTTGTTGGCCGCCATAGCTGTTGCGAGAATCTTACTATCCGTCAGAAATATGCCCTGCGAAATCTGAAGCAACTCCGCCAGCATGTATGCTAGCATCATGCTAAATGCTTCGGCCTGGATAGCTGATGTCGTCGGTGGAGAGACAGACAAGATGCACAGTTGTGAACACTGTCGATCACCTGCAAGCTGTATAATAATACCTATACCTGCTACAGTTGGCTGATCTTCAAACCCTGGACTCCACGTTGCATCTGTATAGACAATAGTACCTGATAACATGAGATGTACATGATTGTTTCCCCAGGAGATGGTGTTGATTGCATTGTCAATTGATCATGTCTTTGCACAAGCAGCGTTTCCGCAGGCACAACCTTGTCAGTTCCAGCCGAGTTGACTACTTTGTAGTCTAGAGACCGAGCTCCTACCTCCAGATTAATTCCTTGCATGATCGCCATTGCTGATGAAAATACTTGGGAAGGAGACCTAGTAGTCCTGCAAAAGCGATTGTCATTTTGAGATTTCCAAAGACAACACAGGAAGGTATAGAGTGGGACAACATTTATTTGTGGATGATTGGAAGTGAGGAGGGCTTGGATCATTTGTGAGACTGAACTATTATGTTGGGCAATGAAATCCATTTTAGTAAACCATGGAAAACTATACCAAGCTGCTTTTGCAAAAGGGCATAAGAAAAAAAGATGCATCTCATCTTCAACATTTCCACAAGTTATGCCGTTTTCACTAATAAATTTAGAATAAGTACCTGCCCTTTTACCTGTAGCAAGTGCATTCCTAAAAAGTCTCCAAGTGAATGTTTGGACTCTTGGAGCCATATGCTTCTCTTTCCATACCTGGTTTAGCAATGCTATAATCTACGGTGGGACAATTTTTGGCCTTTGTCTTGAAGGAAGCTGCAGATTGGCAAAGCTATGTTTGTATACACTTTTGGAAGAGAACAGACCTATAGGAGTTAGCTTCCATACAAGAATGTCTTGGCCGGTAGTACAGATAATCGGAGTGTGAATTACTGAATGAACTGTAGCAGGAGAAAATAACATATTAATTAAGTTAACATTCCAAACTTTTTGTCCAGGAATCCACAGGTCCTTAATTTGAGCTGGGTAATTAAAAGAGCGGGGTTGCATGATGAGGTTGTCATAAATATTTTCCCATCCTTCAAACCAAGGTTTGCTCCACAATGAACTATTTCCATCTACAATCTGATAGATGGATGTTGAAATCAGAAGAGGTCTTACCTACAGTCCAGAAAGTAGACTTCGGTGTGTTAGGCTTTGCCCTCCAATTAGTTGTGTCATTATGGTACTTAGCCTTGAGTATTTGGGCCAACTGGCTTTCTTGTTCCTTTGCAAGTCTCCATGCGGCCGAGCGAATGAGACCTTGATTGATCGCCAGCAAATTCTTGATGCCTAGGCTACCAAGTTTCTTATCCGTGTAAATATCCGCCCATGCCCTTAGACAAAGGCTTCTTGTTGTTTGGTCATCCTGAACACCTGTCCACCAAAAGTTTCTAATAATAGCCGTGAGCTTGGCTAAAAACTTTTTTGAGAAAAGTATATTGGACATGTAGTAGACAGAGGCCGAATCCGAGGAAAATGTTGGGTTCTAGGTCTGCTAGCCAGTAAGAGCTATGCATGCCTACTGCGAGACATAACGCAACTCCGTCGCGCAGTAGGCAAGCGCGAGATGGGCTGGCCAAATAGGGGTTTCTTGGAGCGGGTTTCAGTGCGTTTATTTTCTCCTTTCTCCTTTTGTTTTGTTTTGTTTTTTCAGTCTTCCATTTTTTCTTTTTTCTTTTTTTTTCTATTTAGTTTTCTTTGTTCTTTTGCCAGTTTTCGTTTTCTCTTTCCGGTTTTCAATGTTTTCTTTTTCTTTTTTACAACACATGTCTACTTTTCCCACGCACAATATACATTTTTTATAAGTTAGAGATTTTTAATAGATATTTAGCATTTTTTAATAAATGGTTAACATTTTTTCCTAATAATTTTTTTGCATGATATATATATATATATATATATATATATATATGTTAATAATTACTTTTTACATACATGTTGTACATTTTTTGTATACATTAGGAACATTTTTTTTACTCCTACATGTTTAACTTTTTTCAAGTACATAATTAATATTTTGATGTCTATTCTTTTCATGTACGCCTTAGATTTTTGTATAGATCAGTAACATGGCTAACATATTTTTAATACATGATTACATTTTTTCAATATATGCTTTGAATGCCTACTTTCTTTCATACACATTGTACATTTTTTGTATACATCAGGAATATTTTTATACATGTTTAACTTTTTCTAAAATTTTCATACGCGCGTGAAAATTGCTTCAATTTTTGTTTTGATCGTGCAGTTTTTCGAGCGCAGAGACACATAAATCAGAAATAGCTGATCACATATAGCTTTGGTCTTTGGAGGACATTGCCAACTTTCCTCTTCACTTTAGCACGAACTGGCGTGATATCGCGCTGGTTCAGAATCTTGAATTTGCTCTCTAGGATCTTTGTTGATACCTGCTGGTGATAGCAGATACTACTCGCACGATTTTCAAATCTCAAGGACTCATACCGATTTCTTAGAGTGTGTGGTGTGCAGATCCGGCACCTGTTCGCCTTGCTGTTGGTCTGCAGATTGCGGTTTTCGGACGAGACTGGAGACTGATCTTGCAGCAAAAGATACGCGGATGGGGAAAGAAAGGAGTTACAGTGCTTCCGAGATGGCCTCAAACTCCTAATTCATGCTTAATCAAACTTAATTGGCACGCAAGCAAATCCGATTTCCTCACGGATCACATCACATACGCATCCACATCCACGGTCTGGATTGGAATCCACTCACGTATCGGCATCACACCTGACCTTAGCTCATCAATAAAAGGGAAGGCAGCCAACCTGCCGCCTTTGCCTTCACCTCGCTCTCACCTTGAGCCGAGACTTCTCTTCTCCACCTTCCAATCTTCACCAATCACCAATCACCAGCCCTTACCAGCGAAGCGACCGGCGTCCCCTGTTCCCTTCCCATGGAGATTGCCTACCCCTACGGCGGGGAGTTCACGAGGAAGCACGGCTTCGTGACAGGCCGGCCGTTTGACGCCAAGACCGGCATCATGTCCGGCCCCAAGCGCGCGAGGGAGATGGAGATCCTTTGGCAGCGCTTCCAAGCAGAGCTCGTCGCCGTCCATGGCCTCCTCCACAAGGCGGCCGCCGTGCTAGCTCCCGCCTCGTCCCCGTCGGCTCCCCGCGTCAAGAAGAGTTGTCCAAGGTTCTTGGCCGACGAGCCGCCGGCCAAGAAGAGGAAGGCGTCTCCTCCCGTTCCTGTGATCAAGCGCAAGCCTACGAAGAAGAAGATGACGGCCTCTGAGAGGGAGATGCTCGCGGAAGACCTGGAGCTGTTCGTTGCGGAAATCCCCGATCACGTCGTCGAGCTCTTGAAGAAGCAGAGTTGTGCCGTCTGCAGCAACGAAATCGAGATCGACATCCACGCGCTGGACAACGCCGCCGTCGTTGAGTTGCAAGGGCAGGTTGACAAGTTCGCTCGAGAGAGGAGAACAGCGAATCCGTCGGCGCAAGAACGGCACCAAGACGGCCCTAAGGTGATGGCCGAAGAGGAGGAGGAGGACGAAGAAGTTGACATCTGTGGTGGCGTCTCTCCGTTAGCAATCTGTGTCGGCACCTCTGCTGCAAGAACGGCATCAAGACGACCGTAAACCCATGGCCGAAGAGGAGGAGGAGGAAGATGTTGACATCTGCGGTGGCGTCTCCCCATTACCGATTGTGCCGGCACCTCTGCTGCTCGTCGAAGATGAAACTGCCAGTGGCAGCCCAAGCTCCAGCAGCAGCAGTTTAGATACTGATTCCAGCGACAGCGATTCAGATACTGATTCCGGCAGCAGCGACTCAGGTTCAGAGCACTCGGGCGGTAGTGATTCAGATTCTGATTTAGACGAGATCGTCGACAGCCCAACTCCTCCAACATGCGAGCAGCTCGCCCGTGCTCTAGAAAGGCAGGCCACGTCCCGGGCGAGGGAGAAGGCCCGTCAGGAAGTGCTCGAGACGAAGAGGACGGCAATGCCCGACAATACCCTATACCCAGAGGACCTGAGGAGGCTCAGCATTGATGAGTACAACACGGCGAGGCCCAACAACCTGTTGCGAAAGATTGGACTCTACCTCAAGGTTGACGACCACGACTGGAAGCAGCGGCAGCACCACCGTCAAAGCTTCGAAGAAGACCTAGAGGAAGGGGAGATTCCATCGTGATCGTCGTTGCTAGCAAGGTGCTATAACAAGTGATGTTGTTGTTGATAGCTTGATGCCTCACAGAAAGCTTGTAGTTGTAGCTTTCTTCTGGAAAATGTATGTGTGCTCAACATGATTCGATATATGAAAGTACATGATCGGTTATAAAGAGTATCATGAACATTTTTGTTTCTGTTTCTCCGGTTTCATTTTCCAAAATACATGAAATTTTTATTTAAAACTCATGAACATTTAAAATAACTCATGAGTATTCTTTTATAAAATTTAAGTCATTCTATTAAAATTGGTGAACATAAACACAGAAAATACATTGAAAAAAAGTTGGCTACAAACAGTACTAGGTTTTTTGTAGAGAACTTTGCTGCATTTTATTGATCAATGATGTTCAGAGGAACTGTTACAAGATCATGTGGCGCAGCAACCGGGACATGACATACAAAATTAAAATCTAGAGAGTATTTACCTAAACATCAACTCTACCTCGACTGTTATAGGTGAAGTTGTATTTCTCGAAATTACACGAGCATTGATTGACTGTTGCTCCATGATGCCAACCTACTTTATCGGAGATATCCTTTACAACTGTGGCACAATCCAAAGCTATTAGGATCCGCCTGACTAGCAAATCATTGGCATGGTCTTGGTTCTTGGGATACCCGGCACGCTAGGTCTTCCAGAGTTGTACATCAATTATGCCAGTAAATGCTACTGAAGATGAGCCAAGATAGGAGCCGCCTTGGTCTCGGTAAATAGCCGCAACAGCTCATTCGGTCGTTTCTTAGAACTGCACCATCAACATTGACTTCGCAAAACCAACCCTTGAGGCGGGCTCCAAGGCAAACGATGGGATATGGGTCTGCTAGCCAGCGAGAGCTATGTCTCACCTACTGATGAGTCGGCCCAATAGGGGTTTCTGGGAGCAGGTTTCAATGCATTTTTTTTTCGTTTCCTTTTGTTTGCCAAAAAAATGTTTTCCTTTTGCTTTGTTTTTTGGCCTTCTTTTTTCTTTTTAGTTTTATTTATTTTTCTTTTTTTATTTGTTCTTTTGTCGGTTTTCATTTTATCTTTCTGGTTTTCATCGGGTTTATTTGTTTATTTTTCCTTTTTCAACACGTGTCTACTTTTTCACGCATACTATATATTTTCTATACGTTAGAGCTATTTTTTATACATGTTTAGCACTTGTTAAATAAATGATTAATTTTTTCCCAATACATATTTTTAAGGACTACTTTTTCATACACGCTGTATATTTTTTGTATACATCAGAAGCATTTATATATATATATATATATATATATATATATAACATTTTAAAATACATAATTATAAAAAATCAAATATATGTTTTGATGTCTATTTTTCTCGTGTACGCCTTAGATTTTCTTATACATCAGCAACATGCTTAACATTTTTTTAATTTATGATTACATTTTTTTCAATACATGTTTTTAATGCCTACTTTTTTTATACAGATTGTACATATCTTGGATACATCAGAAATATTTTTATAGATGTTTAATTTTTTTAATATTCTCATACAGATCGTTCTTTGGCAAGGGACCTCCTAATCGGCGCTGTAAGCGCCAGCTAGCGCTCCTGGCGCTCGCACGCGGTGTGTAGCGGGCCGGCCCAATCAACATAGTGGAGAAAAACAAATGCGAAGGAAAAAGTTCACGCCTTAGATTTTCCTATACATCAGTAACATGCTTAACATTTTTTTCATTTATGATTACATTTTTTCAATACATGTTTTTAATGCCTACTTTTTTTATACAGATTGTACATATCTTGGATACATCAGAAATATTTTTATAGATGTTTAATTTTTTTTAATATTCTCATACAGATCGTTCTTTGGCAAGGGACCTCCTAATCGGCGCTGTAAGCGCCAGCTAGCGCTCCTGGCGCTCGCACGTGGTGTGTAGCGGGCCGGCCCAATCAACATAGTGGAGAAAAACAAATGCGAAGGAAAAAGTTCACGGTAATTCGAGAAAAGAGGGAATCGATCACTGATCGCCTAAGTCGAAAAGCTCAAGCGTTCTACTACACCAAGCTCAGTTTGTTGCATATAATAAGGAAATAATCCTATTTGACACCACTTTCAGTACAAACATTAACATATAGACAGCTTTCTTCACGTTGATTAATATAAAAAAGAAAAAATCGCAAAAAGGAAAATTTCACAAATTCAAAAACTTCACGTTGATTTTTTAAAAAGTTCATCAAATCTGAAAAAGGTTCATTGATTTCGGAAAAAGTTCATTGATTTTTAAAAAGTTCATCGAATCTAAAAAAAAAGTTCATCGAATCTGAAAAATAGATCATTGATTTTGAAAAAAGTTCATAGAATTTGAAAAAAGTTCATCATTTTTTCGAAAAATGCTCATCGAATTGGAAAAAGTTCACTGAATGTGAAAGAAAGTTCACAAATCTGAATAAAAGTTCATTGAGTTGAAAAAAAAGTTCATCAAATTTCAAAAAAAAGTTCATTGATTTAAAGAAAAGTTCACATATTCATCGATTTAAAGAAAATTTCTAAAAAAATAATCAACTTTTCAAAATAGTTCATCAAGTTTTAAGTAAACATTATTGATTTGGAAAAAGTTCCCGCATTTTGGAAAAGTAAAAAAATCAAAATCGATGAGGGAAGAAACCAGGAAGAAGAAGAAAAAGAAAACAGAAAACGAAAAGAAAGAGGGAAAAAAGGAATAAAAGAGAGGAAAGGTTGAGGCTTATCACATCGCTAAATAGGAAATGCCAGCCAAGGCAACAGTTGTTTGTCCCCGAGCGCACGGAAGCTTACATGGGCCTATGGCCCACCGCGCGACTGTTGTCCAAAGATTTAGTGGGCCGAGGCCTACTAATAAATCTAACCGAAAAGAGAGCACCTGACAATGCGCGCGTCCCCTCAAGATGTTGAAAGACTTCAAGATGAAGTTGGACCAACTTGCAAGGATTATGACAAGCTGGGACACCAAAACTTTCGGCCATGTTAGGGCTGAACTATGCCAGCTCAAATGGCGACTAGCAGAGTTGCGGGCTGATGCTTACAGAGTAGGGCCGTCATACGAGGAAAACAAAGTACTAGAAAGGATAGTTGAGCTAAATTTCAGAGTAGAAGTTATGTAGAGGCAAAGGTCAAGAATCCAATGGTTGGCTGAAGGGGGTGGCAACACAAAAAAATTCACCAAAAGGCCACCATGAGGAGGAGAAATCATATATCACAACTCAGGAGGGAAGACGACACTGTATGTAGCGACGAGGAGGAAATAAAAGGCATGGCAAAGGATTTTTATAAAAAACCTATATACTTCTGCAAATTGTATGTGTGCTGAACATGATTGGATATATGAAACTACATGATACACAGAGTATGATCTTCATCTTTAGAATCCAATTTTTTTTAAAAGTTATGAACATTTTTGTTTTTGTTTCTGCGGTTTCATTTTTTGAAATACATGGATATTTAATTTAAAACTCATGAATAGTTTTTAAAAATTAAGTCACTTTATTAAAAAAATGGTTAAAAATTTAAAATTGCAAACGTTCTTAAATTTTTTGAATATTTTTTTGGAATTTGCGAACTTTTTAAATTTTGAAAAAAAGGGCAGCCCGGTGCACGTAGCTCCCGCTTGCGCAGGGTCCGACCGCTTTGGGTCTATAGTACGCAGCCTTTCCCTAAATTTCTGCAAGAGGCTGTTTCCAGGACTCGAACCCGTGACCTCATGGTCACAAGGCAACAACTTTACCGTTGCGCCAAGGCTCCCCTTCAAACTTTGAAAAAAAATATGTTAAAAGTTGGCTACAAACAATAGTGTTTTTACACATGGCCTGATGCCTTGTAGAAAGCTTGTAGCTCTCTTTTTCAAAATGTATGTGTGCTCAGCATGATATGATATATGAAAGTACATGGCCGGTTATAATCAGCAAAATTTGTGATCTTTTTTTACACATGTTTTGCGGTGTGTAAATGCTTATCATAAAAGTTGGTCCATCTGTGAGAAAGATTAACAGAGGCCATTTGCAACATCATACTCTGAGTACTGGTTATTTAACATGATCTAAAAGCATAACGACATCAATTTTTTGGACATGGTTCTAGGCACACCGTATACAACATTTTAATCTTTAAAATATAAAATCAAACAACTCTAATTTTTTTTGGTGGCTAACATGATCGGGTGTTCTACATACGTATCAAGTTTCACAAAGATCAATTCGGCATCCTTCTGATCTAAAAAATGTAACTTCTAAAAGTTTGAATACTGACTTGTTACGGCAGATTGGACTCTTCCGCAAGGTTGAGGACGACCGGAAGTAGCAGCATCATCATCAAAGCTTCCAGGAAGATTTAGAGGAAGGAGAGATTCGGTCGTGATCGCCGTTGCTACCAAGGTGCTATACCAAATGATGTTGTTGCTGATGGCTTATGCCTTATAGAAAGCTTGTAGCTCTCTTTTCCAAAATGTATGTGTGCTCAACATGATTGGATATATGAAAGTACATGGTCGATTATAATCAGCACATCAATGATCTTTTCTTTACACATGTTTTGCGGTGTGTAAATGTTAATCATAAAGTTGGTCCATCTCCGAGAAAGATTAATAGATGCCATTTCTAGTATCATACTCCGAGTACTGATTATTAAACATGATTTAAAAGCATATATAACGACATATTTTTTTGGACATCGTTCTAGGCACATCGTATATGCTGGAATTTAGTCTATTTGGGACAGCCCAATAGCAATTTCAGAAATTCCTAATAAATCCTAGATGCCCACTTGGCCCATTCTTGCAAGACAAGGGGTGCTACTAAAGTTTAGTCCCAACCTAAAAAAGAACTAAAGTTTAGTTCTACATTACTAGTTTGGTAGGAGTTGGACCTCCTTATAAGGGAGGTTGTTTCCCCACATATATGAGCATGAGAACCAGAGGGGACATTCACGTGCGCTCCTCCTTCGCCGCCCGCCACGCTTCGGCGCGCTATGGGTTACGGGAATGTGCCGAGCCGATGTCTAAATTTTTGCCACGCACGACTGTTATATGAAAAGTCACATGGAAGCTGAAAGGATTTTTGCGATAGTGGAGATTAAATGCGAATGGTACATCCCTTCGGTTGCTGGCTGTTCGCTTCATCTCCGTCTCTTCGTTTCACCTTCCGTCGCTGCCCTCTCGCCTCTTTCTCCTGTGCCTATAAAAGGGAGTTCGCTCCTCTCCGGAGAGACACATCAGAACATCATCTTCCTCTCGTCACCGAGTTCCTTAGCATTGAGCTACTGCTACGATCTTCCCCACCCCAGCTTGCGGCGTGCATCGCAGGTCAGGACAGTAGGCCTCCAAAACCCCACCTCTTTGGGTCTTGTATGGGAGAAGGGTGATAAGGTTTTTGAGGAGCGCTCTGCGCGACTACTGACCGGTTCATCACGGACGCCCCGGACACCGAGAACCACTTCCCCGACAACGACTTCTTCCCCGACGTTGACCACCTCTTCGTCGACATGGCTAGCGAGGACACCGACCCCAAGACCGGCGCTTCTGCAGCTGCTTCGTACGTCTTCGTGTTCTCTCTGTTTAAGATCATGCTTTAGTTTCTTGCTCTAGTTTTTCTTGTTCTATCCTCTGTTCTACATATGTTCTGTCCTAGTTCGTATGTACATATGCCATTTGCTTTCACTTTTTTGGATTACATGACTTGTTTCATTTCTACTTTCATAGTCATGTTTTATCTAGTATTTCTATTAATAAAATATATGGTAAATTGCTCATATTTCCAACAATCCAGAAACCTTATTATAGGCAATTTACCCCAAGTGGTTTTGCTGCATCCATGAGGCCTCCTATGTTTGAGGGTGTGCACTATAAGAGATGGCGCGTGAGAGCAGTCTCATGGTTTCAAACCATGAGTTGCTATGACGCCACTCTTGGCAAACCTGAAGGATATCTTGATCCTCAACAGGTACAAGCTTTTCAGAAAATGGATACTCTGTTTAAGGCTGCTCCCTTTGGTGTTCTTGGTGAGAGCATAGTTGATGCTTATGCATCAATTGATAATGGAAAAGATATGTGGGACGCACTCGAGGCCAAGTTTGGGGTCTTGGATGCCGACACTGAGTTGTACATCATGGAACAATTCTATGACTACAGGATGACTGATGAGCGCTCCGTGGTTGAGCAAGCTCATGAGATACAAGCATTTGCTAGAGAACTTGAGCACTTCAACTGTATGTTACCGGACAAGTTTGTTGCCGGAGGCATCATCACTAAGCTTCCTCCCTCGTGGAGGAACTTTGCTATCTCTCTAAAACACAAGAGACAGGAGTTTTCCGTTCCGGATCTCATTGGTACTATTGATGTGGAGGAAAAGGCGAGAGCAAAATACACACGTGCTCGAGGTATTGAGGGAGGATCTAGTGCCAATCTGGTATAGAAGAAAAATTTCTAGTCCCACAAGTTCAAGAACAAGGGCAAGTTTGATGGTAAAGCAAAGTTTGATGGGAAGAACAAGGCTGTACAGCACACCAACTTCAAGAAGAAGAATGGCAAGAAGAAATGTGTTTGTCATGTGTGCGGAGATCCTGATCATTGGGCTCCTAGTTGCCCTAATCATTATGACAAGCGTCATCTTCAGAAAGGCGGCAAGACCACTAATGTTGTCATTGGTGACATTGACATGAAGGATGCTTGACCGCAGGGACTTTCACCGTGCTGATGGGCAACTGTTCAAGTGCTTTTGTTCGTGGTGTTGGCACGGTCGATCTGAAGTTTACTTCGGGAAAGATCATGCGGCTGAAGAACGTGCATTATGTCCCCTCCGTCAATAAAAATCTTGTTACCGTATCTCTTCTGTGTAGAGATGGCTACAAGCTTGTCTCTGAGTCGAATAAATTTGTAATATCAAGTATGGAACCTTTGTTGATAAAGGCTATGATTCAGGAGGCTTGTTTCGTTTATCCTTGTCAGATGTTTGCAATAAAGTTGTTAATCATGTTTGCAACAATAGTGAATCAAATGTCTGGCATTCACGTTTCTGTCATGTTAACTTTGATTGCATGTCACGACTAGCCAAATTGAACTTAATCCCTAGTTTCATCACTATCAAGGGATCTAAGTGTCAAGTTTGTGTACGAGCTAAGCAACCTCGTAAGTCTCACACGACTGCGAAAACAAGAAACCTTGCACCACTTGAGCTGATACATTCAGATCTATGTGAAATGAATGGTGTTTTGACAAAAGGCGGAAAGAAATATTTCATGACGTTAATTGATGACTCCACTAGATACTGCCATGTGTATCTTCTGAAATCTAAGGATGAGGCTTTGAACTTTTTGAATATCTATAAAGCTGAAGTGGAAAACCAACTTCATCGTAAAATCAAGAGGCTTAGGTACGACCGTGGTGGACAGTATTTTTCCAATGAATTTGATTCTTTCCGTGCAGAACATGGTATAATCCATGAGAGGATGCCTCCCTATTCACCTCAGTCTAATGGGGTAGCCAAAAGAAAGAACCATACTCTAACTGATTTGGTTAACGCCATGTTAGACACATCGGGTCTCTCCAAGGCATGGCGGGGGGAGGCGATATTGACTACATGTCATGTCCTAAACCAAGTTCCCACAACGAACAAATAGATAACTCCATTCGAGGAATGGGAGGAGAAAAGGTTGAAATTCTCTTACCTACGAACCTGGGTGTAACATCCCAAATCTTCAATTTAGAATGTTATACATAGGTCATCTATGCATATCATATTTTATTACATTTTGTTTTGCGATCCTAGAAAATACTAAGCAACTCAAGGACCCACGGAGAGAGTTGGGTATTTCACCGTTTTCATATTTGAATTTTCTCGAATATCGAAACAAGGATAATTTTGGTTTTAATTATTTTCTCTCCAAAAATATTTCAAATTAAAATATACGAGAGGAGATAATATGACTTCTCCAAAATAAATGAAATATTGGAGGCAAAATATTAAAATCAAATAAATAATTTTATTTGGATTTTATGGCTATTTTATTTGCATTAGAAAAAGTATGCATTTTTTTTAAAATTGCATTTTTAGGCCAAGAAAATGTTCATCATGTTCTAAATATTTTATTTAGACGATGAAAATTTGTTTTGGCATTTTTATATTTATATTTTATTTATTTAGGATTTTTTTCGGCGGAATCTGTTTAAAAAAAAAAACTTCCGCAGCCGAACTGGGTCGGCCCAGCCGAGCTAGGCTAGTTTGAAGATGGCACCTTTCGAAGCCTTGTATGGAAGGAGGTGCAGGACACCGTTGATGTGGGATGAAGTTGGAGACCGTTAGTTGTCTGGACTGGATTTGATTAAAGAGTCTGAAGAAAATGTTAAGTTGATTCGGGATAGACTAAAAGTAGCTCAGTCCGGGCAGAAGAGCTACGCAGACTCAAAACGCAAGGAGGTAGTCTATAAAATCGGAGACAGAGCATATCTTCGTGTATCACTGATGTCTACTACGCAACCTTCTCCTTGTAGACGTTGTTGGGCCTCCAAGTGCAGAGGTTTGTAGGACAGTAGCAAATTTCCCTCAAGTGAATGACCTAAGGTTTATCAATCCGTGGGAGGTGTAGGATGAAGATGGTCTCTCTCAAACAACCCTGCAACCAAATAACAAAGAGTCTCTTGTGTCCCCAACACAATGGTAAATTGTATAGGTGCACTAGTTCGGCGAAGAGATGGTGATACAAGTGCAATATGGATGGTAGATAAAGGTTTTTGTAATCTGAAAATATAAAAACAGCAAGGTAGCAAGTGGTAAAAGTGAGCGTAAACGGTATTGCAATGCTAGGAAACAAGGCCTAGGGTTCATACTTTCACTAGTGCAAGTTCTCTCAACAATAATAACATAATTGGATCATATAACTATCCCTGAACATGCAACAAAGAGTCACTCCGAAGTCACTAATAGCGGAGAACAAACGAAGAGATTATTGTAGGGTACGAAACCACCTCAAAGTTATCCTTTCTGATCGATCTATTCAAGAGTCCGTAGTAAAATAACACGAAGCTATTCTTTCCGTTCGATCTATCATAGAGTTCGTACTAGAATAACACCTTAAGACACAAATCAACCAAAACCCTAATGTCACCTAGATACTCCAATGTCACCTCAAGTATCCGTGGGTATGATTATACGATATGCATCACACAATCTTAGATTCATCTATTCAAACCAACACAAAGTACTTCAAAGAGTGCCCCAAAGTTTCTACCGGAGATTCAAGACGAAAACGTGTGCCAACCCCTATGCATAGGTTCATGGGCGGAACCCGCAAGTTGATCACCAAAACATACATCAAGTGAATCACGTGATATCCCATTGTCACCATAGATAAGCATGGCAAGACATACATCAAGTGTTCTCAAATCCTTTAAGACTCAATCCGATAAGATAACTTCAAAGGGAAAACTCAATCCATTACAAGAGAGTAGAGGGGGAGAAACATCATAAGATCCAACTATAATAGCAAAGCTCGCGATACATCAAGATCGTACCACCTCAAGAACACGAGAGAAACATATCAAACACATAGCTACTGGTACATACCCTCAGCCCCGAGGGTGAACTACTCCCTCCTCGTCATGGAGAGCGCCGGGATGATGAAGATGGCCACCGGTGAGGGATCCCCCCTCCGGCAGGGTGCCGGAACAGGGCCCCGATTGGTTTTTGGTGGCTACAGAGGCTTGCGGCGGCGGAACTCCCGATCTATTCTGTTCCCCGATGTTTTTAGGGTATATGGGAATATATAGGCGAAAGAAGTCGGTCAGGGGAGCTACGAGGGGCCCACAAGGGTGGAGGGCGCGCCCAGGGGGGTAGCGCCCCCTGCCTCGTGCCTTCCTCATTGCTTCCCTCACGTACACTCCAAGTCTTCTGGATTGCTTCCGTTCCAAAAATAACTCTCCCGAAGGTTTCGTTCCGTTTGGACTCCGTTTGATATTCCTTTTCTGCGAAACACTGAAACAAGGAGAAAAACAGAAACTGGCACTGGGCTCTGGGTTAATAGGTTAGTCCCAAAAATAATATAAAAGTGTTTAATAAAGCCCATAAACATCCAAAACAGATAATATAATAGCATGAATACTTCATAAATTATAGATACGTTGGAGACGTATCAGCATCCCCAAGCTTAGTTCCTGCTCGTCCTTGAGTAGGTAAATGATAAAATAAATAATTTATGAAGTGTGAATGCTAGCAGGTGCACAAGTTTGATCAATGATAATTTCAATCACCTTTTCTAGCATCATTATATGGCATAACAATAGCTCAACTCATAAAACTTTTCATGATCAAGTAACAAGCTATTCACATGTTAAAGTATAGATCATAAACTTTCTTGAAAACTAAAAAACCGTGTTATTAGTCATCAAACAATTGCAATTCATCTTATTTTTAGGAAGAGTCTATGTCAGAGCTTTAATTTAGCAAATCCCACATACTCAACTATCATATAGTCTTCCATGATTTCTATCACTCAAAGCATATTTTTAGGACAAATAGCATCCATCGAACACAGAGAAAGATATGGGCTTAATGTTTCGCCTCCCAACTTATTTATCATATAGATAATTGTCAACAATAATAATTCATGCTCAAATATATTTGAATGGCCATATATGCTTAGATCTTTCCATCACATGATGCTTGCCAACTAAAGAGTAGGTTGGAATGAGAAGGAATACTACTGACTCTTGCATAAAAGTAAAAGATAGGCCCTTCGCAGAGGGAAGCAGGGATTTGCAGAGGTGCCAGAGCTCGGAGCAAAAACAGAGATGAAAATAATTTTGAGAAGTATGCTTTCATTGTCAACATAACGACCAAGAGTTCCCAATATCTTCCATACTACATACATTATAGGCGGTTCCCACGCAGAAAGGTAAATTTTTTACTCCCCCTCCACCAACATTCACACTCCACGGCTTGTCCGAAACAACGGGTGCAGTCCAACTATCAACATTCCTGGGGGAGTTTTGTTTAAATTATTTGCGAATTTGTTTTTGATCTTTTGATCATAGGACTGGGCATCCCAGTTACCAGCCATTTTCTCGTGAATGATGAGTGGAGTCCACTCATCGTGAGAATAACCCACCTAGCATGGAAGATACTGACAGCCCCTAGTCGCTACATGAGCGATTTGGGCATACAAAACAGATTATTATTTGAAGGTTTAGAGTTTGGCACATGCAAATTTACTTGGAATGGCAGGTAAATACCGCATATAGGTAGATATGGTGGACACTCATGGAAGAAACTTGGTTCAAGGAATTTGGATGCACAAGCAGTATTCCCGCTTAGTACAGATATTTTGGCTAGCAAAGGATTCTAAATAGCAAGCACCACATGTTAGAGGATCCATAACAATATAACTTCTATACAAATATATCCAAGCATAACTCATTATGTTGTCTTCCTTGTCCAACTTCAACTAATTTGCTCAGGTTTGAAAATAATTAATGGGGCTCACAATCATAGAAGATGTCCAAGATAGTATATTTATATGGGAAATCTCTCTTCCTTCAATATTCTTTCATGAATTGTTCAAGTGACCAATACAATGTTTGCTAACCTTCAAAAAAAATTACCACCTATACTTCTTATACGTGAAGGCATTACTCCCCATGGGAAAGGCATATGAAACATATATAATTTCAGATTTATGACATTCAAATCATTCAACCATTTACTCATAGGATATAAATGAAGCACACGAGTAAATGACAAACTACTCCAAAAAGATATAAGTGAAGATCAATGAGTAGTTAAATAATTATGTAGATATGTGAAGACTCTCTCTCATTTAAGAATTTCAGATCTTGGTATTTTATTCAAACAACAAGCAAAGCTAAATAAAATAAAATGATGCTCCAAGCAAAACACATATCATGTGGTGAATAAAAATATAGCTCCAAGTAAAGTTACCGATGAATGAAGACGAAAGAAGGGATGCCATCCGGGGCATCCCCAAGCTTAGGCTCTTGGTTGTCCTTGAATATTACCTTGGGGTGCCTTGGGAATCCCCAAGCTTAGTCTCTTTCCACTCCTTATTCCATAATCCATCGAATCTTTACCCAAAACTTGAAAACTTCACAACACAAAACTCAACAGAAAACTCGTAAGCTCCGTTAGCGAAAGAAAACAAAACACCACTTCAAGGTACTGTAATGAACTCATTCTTTATTTGTATTGGTGTTAAATCTAATTTATTCCAACTTCTCTATGGTTTATAAACTATTTTACTAGCCATAGATTCATCAAAATAAGCAAACAACACACGAAAAACAGAATCTGTTAAAAACAGAACAGTCTGTAGTAATCTGTAACTAACGCAAACTTCTGGAACTCAAAAAATTCTACCAAAATAGGACAACATAGATAATTTGATTATTGATCTGCTGCAATTGGAATCAGTATTTTATCACGTTCTGGTGATTTTAAACAATTGTTTTCGTGAACAGAAAGTTTCTGGAATTTTCAGCAGGATCAAATAACTATCATCCAAGAAGATCCTATAGGTCTTACTTGGCACAAACACTAATTAAAACATAAAACTACATCTAACCAGAGGCTATATGAAATATTTACTACTAAACAGAAGCAAAAAGCAAGAAACTAAAATAAAATTGTGTTGCCTCCCAACAAGCGCTAACGTTTAACGACCCTAGCTAGGCATGATGATTTGAATGATGCTCTCACAAAAGATAGGAATTGAAACATAACGAGAGCATCATAAAGAATATTACTAGCACATTTAAGTCTAATCCACTTCCTATGCATAGGCATTTTGTGAGCAAACAACTTATGGGAACAATAATCAACTAGCATAGGAAGGCAAAACAAGCATAACTTTAAAACTTTAAGCACATAGAGAGAAAACTTGATATTATTGCAATTCCTACAAGCATATATTCCTCCCTCATAATAATTTTCAGTAGCATCATGAATGAATTCAACAATATAACCAGCACCTAAATCATTCTTTTCATGATCTACTAGCATAGAAATTTTATTACTCTCCACATAAGCAAAGTTCTTCTTATTCAGAATAGTGGGAGTATCATAAGAAACTCGAATACTATAAATTGGTTTCACATTAAAAGAGTAATGTTCCGAAAAAGGGTAATCATAATCATGACAAGTTTTATAAATATAATCATCACTACTTTTTATAGCATAAGTTTCATCACAATAATCATCATAAGTAGCAACTTTGTTCTCATCATAATCAATTGAAACCTCTTCCGAATAGTGGATACATCACTAAATAAAGTCATGACCTCTCCAAATCCACTTTCATAAATATTATAAGATTCAACACCCTCCAAAATAGTGGGATCATTACTTCCTAAATTTGACACTCTTCCAAACCCACTTTCATCAATATAGTCATCATAAGTAGGAGGCATGCTATCATCATAACACATTTGCATATCAAAACTTGGGAGGCTAAAAACATCATCTTTATTAAACATAGCATCCCCAAGCTTGGGACAAACATTAATTGCAGCAAATATATTCTCAAAAACATCATCTTCATCAAACATAACATCCCCAAGCTTGGGCCTTTTCATATCATAAGCATAATCACTCTCATCATTAATAGTATGGATAGCACCAATAGTATAGCAATTATCATCATCACAATGGGTAATAAGAGCAACATCATTTGGGAGGGATACCTTTCTACCTTTGCTTCTCCATCTTTTATTTTTCTTCTTCACATCATGTGTGGGCTCAATCCTCTTTTTGGAGCTCCTTATTAATGAGGTTGATCGAATAGAAGGGTCCTCCTCGTTACCTGATTCATCATAAGAAATAATAGGAGGATATTGGGAAGTCTATTCCCTTTCGTTAGTGTTCTCTTCATCTTCTATTTGTTTTCTTTTCTTTATGTAATTGGCAATATAAGGGTTCTCAATGCAATTCACCACACAATACATATAAATTTCTTCTAGATCAATATCGAGGAATTTCTCGAGGTTATATTCTGGAATAAACTTAGTTTGATGTTTCAATTCTTCATAACCCAAAAGCAGACTAAGTTCATTATGATGTGCAAGGGAAATCAAGTCATCACAATTTTTGGACACAATTCGATCATGAAACAATTGGCATTTCATATTTAAATGACCATGTTCATTGCAAAGTTCACAAGTATGGCTAAGAAAATTTAAATTTTCAGCACAAACATCTAGCCTTTCTTCTAACCATTTAGTTTCTAAGTACTTATACCTCTTACAAAATCTATCTTCCCTTTTTGGTATGTATTTGCAAACTCTATGCACTCCACAGAAATCGACATGCTTATAGGAAACATTTTCATCATGACTAGTGCAATCATCATTAGTACTATGGATATTCAAAGAGTTCATACTAACAACATTATAATCATGCTCATCATTCAAAGATTTAGTGCCAAACATTTTAATGCATTCTTCTTCTTACACTTTGGCACAATTTTCCTTTCCATCATACTCATGAAAGATATTAAAAAGATGAAGCGTATGAGGCAAACTCAATTCCATTTTTTTGTAGTTTTCTTTTATAAAATAAACTAGTGATAAAACAAAAACAAAAAGATTCAATTGCAAGATCTAAAGATATACCTTCAAGCACTCACCTCCCCGGCAACGGCGCCAGAAAAGAGCTTGATGTCTACTACGCAACCTTCTCCTTGTAGACGTTGTTGGGCCTCCAAGTGCAGAGTTTTGTAGGACAGTAGCAAATTTCCCTCAAGTGGATGACCTAAGGTTTATCAATCCGTGGGAGGTGTAGGATGAAGATGGTCTCTCTCAAACAACCCTGCAACCAAATAACAAAGAGTCTCTTGTGTCCCCAACACACCCAATACAATGGTAAATTGTATAGGTGCACTAGTTCGGCGAAGAGATGGTGATACAAGTGCAATATGGATGGTAGATAAAGGTTTTTGTAATCTGAAAATATAAAAACAGCAAGGTAGCAAGTGGTAAAAGTGAGCGTAAACGGTATTGCAATGCTAGGAAACAAGGCCTAGGGTTCATACTTTCACTAGTGCAAGTTCTCTCAACAATAATAACATAATTGGATCATATAACTATCCCTCAACATGCAACAAAGAGTCACTCCGAAGTCACTAATAGCGGAGAACAAACGAAGAGATTATTGTAGGGTACGAAACCACCTCAAAGTTATCCTTTCTGATCGATCTATTCAAGAGTCCGTAGTAAAATAACACGAAGCTATTCTTTCCGTTCGATCTATCATAGAGTTCGTACTAGAATAACACCTTAAGACACAAATCAACCAAAACCCTAATGTCACCTAGATACTCCAATGTCACCTCAAGTATCCGTGGGTATGATTATACGATATGCATCACACAATCTCAGATTCATCTATTCAAACCAACACAAAGTACTTCAAAGAGTGCCCCAAAGTTTCTACTGGAGAGTCAAGACGAAAACGTGTGCCAACCCCTATGCATAGGTTCATGGGCGGAACCCGCAAGTTGATCACCAAAACATACATCACGTGAATCACGTGATATCCCATTGTCACCATAGATAAGCATGGCAAGACATACATCAAGTGTTCTCAAATCCTTTAAGACTCAATCCGATAAGATAACTTCAAAGGGAAAACTCAATCCATTACAAGAGAGTAGAGGGGTATGGGTTCCTCCCTTGGCCCTTTGTATTGCACAACCAATTCATCATTACAAGCATTCTTTTGGCAAAAAGTCACAAGCCATCGTTCAAGAGAAAAACCTAATCCATTATTCTGAATAGAAAAATCATCATTAAGCTCGGAAATTCTATCAACTAGAACATCGGCTGGAACCTTTTTCCTAAGATTTTCATTATAAGCAACATGATCCAAAGATTGTGAACACATCATGTCTTCTTGATTAAAAAGGATAGCTTCTATGGGAGGATGACTAGCATCTACCCTATAATGCGCAAAGATTTCTCTAGCCTCTTTCATTATGAATCTAAACTCATGAGCCAAAAAGATAGTGGCGGCACGCTTGACAAAAGAATGCTCAATATTAGAAAATTCTAGGAAAATCCTTTGTATGCAAGGATGCATATGAAGAAATTGCCTTTCAAGTTCAACTACAAGCAAAGATATTGCATTCGCAAGGCTACTAGTTTTATGAAGAATAGAGACACCCATAATGGGCAAAGCGCCGGCACAAGTAAAGAAATCTTGAATAACTCCTTTCCCAATAATATTGCCACTACCGACTCGAAACTTTTTGGTGTGCAAGATGGTAGGCTCCTCAAGAGGATCATCGAAAGCATCAGAATTTCCCAAGTTGTTATTATTGCCTTCATTAGCGATAACCTCCCCAGATTCAGACATGGCGAAAGAAAGACGAGCGAAAAGAGGCAAACGAAAAAGAGGGGGCGAATAAAACGGCAAGGGTGAAGTGGGGGAGAGGAAAACGAGAGGCAAATGGCAAATAATGTAATGCGGGAGATAAGGGTTTGTGATAGGTACTTGGTATGTTGACTTTTGCGTAGACCTCCCCGGCAACGGCGCCAGAAATGGCTCGTTGTCGGGAGTCCTAATCTTGTCTTGACCTTGCGTAAGCCTCCCCAGCAACGGCGCCAGAAATCCTTCTTGCTACCTCTTGAGCACTGCGTTGGTTTTCCCTTGAAGAGGAAAGGGTGATGCAACAAAGTAGCGTAAGTATTCCCTCAGTTTTTGAGAACCAAGGTATCAATCCAGTAAGAGGCTACACGCGAGTCCCTCGCACCTACACAAACAAATAAATCGTCGCAACCAACGCGATAAGGGGTTGTCAATCCCTACACGGTCACTTACGAGAGTGAGATCTGATAGGATAATATTTTTGGTATTTTTGTGATAAAGATGCAAAGTAAAATAAAAGCAACGGAAATAACTAAGTGTTGGAAAATTAATATGATGGAAAATAGACCCGGGGGCCATAGGTTTCACTAGTGGCTTCTCTCATGAGCATAACTATTTTACGGTGGGTGAACAAATTACTGTTGAGCAATTGACAGAATTGAGCATAGTTATGAGAATATCTAGGTATGATCATGTATATAGGCATCACGTCCGAGACAAGTAGACCGACTCCTGCCTGCATCTACTACTATTACTCCACACATCGACCGCTATCCTGCATGCATCTAGAGTATTAAGTTCATAAGAACAGAGTAACGCTTTAAGCAAGATGACATGATGTAGAGGGATAAATTCATGCAATATGATAAAAAAAACCCATATTGTTATCCTCGATGGCAACAATACAATACGTGCCTTGCTGCCCCTACTGTCACTGGGAAAGGACACCGCAAGATTGAACCCAAAGCTAAGCACTTCTCCCATTGCAAGAAAGATCAATCTAGTAGGCCAAACCAAACTGATAATTCGAAGAGACTTGCAAAGATAACCAATCATACATAAAAGAATTCAGAAGATTCAAATATTGTTCATAGATAAACTTGATCATAAACCCACAACTCTTCGGTCTCAACAAACACACCGCAAAAGAAGATTACATCGAATAGATATCCACAAGAGAGGGGGAGAACATTGTATTGAGATCCAAAAAGAGAGAGGAAGCCATCTAGCTAATAACTATGGACCCGAAGGTCTGAGGTAAACTACTCACACATCATCGGAGAGGCTATGGTGTTGATGTAGAAGCCCTCCGTGATCGATGCCCCCTCCGGCGGAGCTCCGGAACAGGCCCCAAGATGGGATCTCGTGGGTACAGAAGGTTGCGGGGGTGGAATTAGGTTTTTGGCTCCGTATCTGATCGTTTGGGGGTACGTAGGTATATATAGGAGGAAGGAGTACGTCGGTGGAGCAACAGGGGCCCACGAGGGTGGAGGGCGCGCCCAGGGGGGTAGGCGCGCCCCCCTACCTCATGGCTTCCTGCTTGATTTCTTGACGTAGGGTCCAAGTCCTCTGGATCATGTTCGTTCCGAAAATCACGTTCCCGAAGGTTTCATTCCGTTTGGACTCCGTTTGATATTCTTTTTCTGCGAAACTCTGAAATAGGCAAAAAAACAGCAATTCTGGGCTGGGCCTCCGGTTAATAGGTTAGTCCCAAAAATAATATAAAAGTGAATAATAAAGCCCAATAATGTCCAAAACAGAAGATAATATAGCATGGAGCAATCAAAAATTATAGATACGTTGGAGACGTATCACACGCAGCAAGGTTATCAAGTTTTGCAAAGTTCAGTGGAGACACCATACCGAGGATGAAGCCACCTGGGAACGAGAGGATGATCTACGAAAAGACCACCCACACCTATTTTCTAGGCAACCCGAATCTCGAGGACGAGATTCATCTTAAGGGGGGTAGGTTTGTAACATCCCAAATTTTCAATTTGGAATGTTATACATAGGTCATCTATGCATATCTTATTTTATTACATTTTGTTTTGCGATCCTAGAAAATCCTAAGCAACTCAAGGACCCACAGAGAGAGTTGGGGATTTCACCATTTTCATATTTGAATTTTCTCGAATATCGAAACAAGGATCATTTTGGTTTTAAATTTTCTCTCCGAAAATATTTCAAATTAAAATATACAAGAGGAGATAATATGACTTCTCCAAAATAAATGAAATATTGGAGGCAAAATATTAAAATCAAATAAATAATTTTATTTGGATTTTATGGCTATTTTATTTGAATTAGAAAATTATATTTTTTTTTCAAAATTGCATTTTTAGGCCAAGAAAATGTTCGTCATGTTCTAAATATTTTATTTAGACGATGAAAATTTGTTTTGGCATTTTTAGATTTTTATTTTTATTTATTTAGGATTTTTTTCGTCAGAATCTGTTTAAAAAAACTTCCGCAGCCGAACTGGGCCGGCCCAGCCGAGCCAGGCCAGGCCCAGCCACCCGCCGCCGCCTTCCCCGAGTCCGGCCGGGACACGGGAGGAGCCGCCGCCGCCCGGGACTCCGCCTCCCGAGGCCGAGCCCCTTCCTCACGCCACCTCGCGCCCCCCCTTATAAGCCGACCCCGGGCCCCCTGGAGCCCCACATCGCCGCGCCCCGCTAGCCCCACCGCCGAGCCGCCCACGCCGCCGCCGCCAGCCTCGCCGCGCTCGCCGCCCGCCGCCGCCGCTTGCCCGCGCCGCCCTGCCCCGCGCCCCGCCCTGCCTCGCCGGAGCCGCGCCGCACGCCGCCGAAGCCGCCGCCGTTCCCGATCCCATCCGGCCGTTGGTTTTTTCGGTTTAGGTAAAAACCGATCTTTTTTTGAAAACCCTAGATGCATTTTTTTATTTTATCGGTTCGGTTTTTCGCTGGTTTATTTATTTAGCGGACGTTCGTCCGTTCGTTCATTTTTACGAACGCTATTCGCCGGTTAGGTTCAGACAGCGAACGTTCGTTCGTTAGTCTTTTCTTTTTATTTTCTTTTTCATCTAGGGACCTATCCGCGATTACTTTTATCGCAGAATAGCCCCTGATTTTTTCAAACCCTCGTAGTTTCTCAACCGTTTGTCCAAATCCAGTGAAACCAACGCCAAAATCTTCATCTCGAAACTCTCTTTCTGTTTAATCAACTTGAACAAGGTTTTGACAATTTAAAATTTGGTTTCAAGCAGATCTGTTTTTGAAGTTCTTTTAACCGTAGTTTCAGTTCCGCAGCTCCGATTCGGTTGATTCTTTTTGCAGATTGAATCTCTTCAGTTGGACTTTCAGATTTGATCTTCTTATTTGAGTTTTACCTGTGCATCTTTTCTTGAGTGCTTATGTATGCTATTGTTTGGTTGCAATAGAATTCCCGGAGTGCGAAGCGTGCTACTACGAGTCACTAGGTTTTGCGGATCATCAGCAAGGCAAGTAACACATTGATCATACTCTTTTCATACCCAGTTTTTATGCATTAGATACAATTCTCAAACATTGCATGATTAGGATGTGATTAACTTGTGGGTATTGGGAAGTAGATGATGAGGTAGAACCTATTGTCCTGTTTATTATCAAACCCTGGGAGTTACTTCTACGTTATGCTTATTGCTATGCTATGCTCGTAGACGTGGTTTGGTTTGAGAGATCCATGACAGATGTGAGATTGTTAATTAATGGTTAACTTAAGGTGGCTACTTAAATACACATCTGGGTGGATTGTTGGTTTTGGGCACCTGGAGAATCCAGTGTTGTCCTAGGATATCCCGGAGTACCCGTGTAATCATCCTATGGTTCGCCACCCAGGCTCAAAGGGATCATAAGATTATTCATGCTAGAAACTTCTGTGTGCAGCCACAAGCTATTATGGGCTCTAGCATAGTTGAGTAGGTTGCATGACCTCTTTCAATGGTGGGCTAGCAGATGTAGGGGAAAGTAGGTGTAACTGTCCACCCAGAGTAAAGAGTTAATGTTTCTGAAAGACTGTGTCTCGGTCATCCATTTCTCACACACCATGTAGTGTGAGAAATCCAACGGAGGAGATCGAGTCTTGTGGGGAAAAGTGCGCAAACCTCTGCAGAGTGTACAAACTAATCATGGTTAGCCGTGTCCCCGGTTATGGACATCTTGAGTATCTGGTACTTGAATTATTGATTTGATCTCATCACTCTAAATTAATCTGTTGGGTTGTTAATTACTTTTAATTGGGGATTGAGTTGGAGGAACCTTCTCAATGTTGTTCAACTACCATGATAGTTAAATAAAACATATTCCTTTGTTGTAGGAAAAACTTGGATTTTCACAAAAACATTATAACCATAGAGCCTCCACCAGCCATATATGCATGTAGTGATAGCAATTATCTGTTTTTTGCTCTATTGTGTTATATTGCCAGCATATTCCATGTGCTGACCCGTTTCGGGCTGCAACATATCATGTTGCAGACTTTCCAGACGAAGAGTAAGCAGCGATAGGTCGTTTGTCGTGCACTCAGCTGTGCCGTTGGAGTTGATGGACTCGCTTTATCTTCCAAGCCTTCTGCTGTTATGTTATTTAGATGGCCTTAAGCCATATTTATTGTAATAAGTTCTCTATTGAGACCCTCGATGTAATAAGTGTGTGATTGCTACTCTGTTATAAATCCATTCAAGTACTGTGTGTGTCAGCATTACCGATCCAGGGATGACACTGAACACAGGGACTTGACCGTCTGAGGTCGGGTCGCTACACTGGGGTTGTTTGGCGAAAGTCAATGTGCCAATTCCAAAGAAGCGTAAGCTTGGACCAAAAATTGTGGATTGTGTTTTCCTGGGATATGCTTTTCATAGCATTGGCTATAGATTCTTGGTTGTAAAATCTGAGGTATCTGACATGCATGTCGGTACAATCATGGAGTCGAATGAGGCGACTTTCTTTGAAGATATCTTTCCCTTGAAGGATATGGCTAGCTCATCAAATCATGAGATGTGTAGTTCATTGAGTCTGGAATTAGTTACAATTACTGAACCTACCATTTTGATGGAACACTTTGAAAATCCTGTGGAGGAGAACAATGAAGTTCCTACTAGGAGCAAGAGATAGAGGACAACAAAGTCCTTTGGAGATGATTTTCTTGTGTATCTCATAGATGACACTCCCAGTTCTATTTCAGAGGCCTATGCATCTGAAGATGCTGACTACTGGAAGGAAGCGGTCCATAGTGATTTGGATTCCATCTTGGCAAATAAAACTTGCACTACTACAGGATGCTGCTAACGCGACACTATGATCAGAGACCCTTTGATGAAACTGTGTGCGATGCATTAAATGCAAACAGTGATGTAAAAAACCATAAAAATGATGCAAAATATTTGTGATAGCGGAGACATCAAACACGGTTTAAATTTTAGTTGCGTGTGCCATGCAGGACATACGGTTCATCCATACGAACTATTTGCGATGAGAAAGAACAACAGAAACGGGCAGCCATATCAAGGTGTGTGCGATATACGTCATACAGTTCGCTCAGGTGAGCTGTTTGCTATTAGGGAATGCAACAGAAACGGTTAGCTAGATCAAGGTGTGTGTGATATACGGCATACGTTTCACTCGGACGAACTACCTTCAATTAGGGAACACAACATAAATGGTTCAACTTAACAAGATGTGTGTGATATGCGGCATACAATTCACATAGATGAACTGTTTGCGATGAGCCAAAAAAACACAAACGATTCGTGTAAACAAGATGTGTGTGTTACGCGGGAAACAGCCCACTCGGATGAACTGTTTGCTATGAGAAAATATAACACATTCGGTTACTAGAGTTAATTCGTGTGCAATTCTGTGTGTACTAAAAACTTTGAAAAACACATACTAGTTGCTTGCGATGGCTAGGAGTATCGCACATGATGCGTGTGCGAGTACTCGTGTGCGATGGTTAGTAAGTTACACATACGTTTCCTTATTTTAACACGTGTGCGGTAACACATGACACCGCATATGGTTGTCGGGTTGTGTGCTCAAGTCTTCCCGCGCTCCGGTGAAGGCTTCCCGCCCTCCAGTGAAGGCTTCCCGCACTCCACAGGGGTGAATTGTAAAATCCCCAATCCCCTTGCGAGCTGCTAGCTATAAATAACCACAGCAATGGCCGTCGGCGGCGACTCTCTACTGATCCACTTGCTAGCTAGTTACCCACACATACCGGCATACCCCCAACGGCCGACGACATGATGGAGTTGCGTGACGGGAACGGGCGCCGAAAATCATAGTTTAGGTTAATTAATTATACCTCCAGAGCCAGATGATTCCGGCTCTGGAGGTATAATTAATTAACATAATCTAAGATCAAATAACTAAAGCTTCCCCAACATGACCGTGTGCCGGCCCCAACCGCTAGCAGAGCGCGCGTGGAGGGACGCGACCCGAGCGAGACTTGGCGCCTAAACGGCGAGCAGAGTGCGCAGAGGGACGCGACCCGAGGGCGCCTAAACGGCGAGTAGAGCGCACGGAGGCACACGAGTAGAGCGCGCCGCGGCCGCCTAAATAGCGAGCAAGCACATGCATAATTATTGCATATAGCAGATGAATATAGCAGGGAATAGCCGTCCAACAATATTATTTTCGATGACATGCATTAATATACTCTTAGTTAAATCTAAGGTCAAAGTTTGGTACTACAAAATACGAAGGGGCCCAATAAAGAATAAACCACGATAGAGGTAGTACATATACGAACACAGACGCACAGTATGAAAGAAAATATGGGTCAAACCCTACTTGAAAAGGGCAACAATGTCTAACTCCAGCTTACAAAAGTTACAAAAGCACGAGGATTAATTATTCATCAGGTTTACACATAACCCAGATTGAATAGGGCAATAACATCTAACTCAACCAAAGTTTTTGGCAGTCACAATCAAATGGATCGGTCTGATCCATAAAATCAAGATCTTGGTACAAAAGATCTACTAGACCATGATGGTAACAAGTTGTTGTAAATATAAGCCGAGCATGATCAGAAGCCCTTAGGTCCACCTGAAACTTCTTTTTATGCTGTTCCACATACAGTTCCGTGAGAAATTTCTTTTTGAAAAACTTAATCCTCACGGACAATAGTGCCCTCGCATTCAACATGAATAATGTGACAAAGCTAGTGTTTGCACTGTTGGATGAATATCCTTCCACCGTTGCTGTCTTCAAACGAATGTCATGAGATATGAGAAAATCTTGGTGCTTCTTGAACCATCGATTGGTCATACCTTTTTCTCCATGTGTTAGTGCCTAAATAGAGATGAAGATTGAAAACAATTAACGTCTAAAAAAGATTATGTTGAAAGAGCGATAGCTGAACGATTAATTATAGTACATTATATATGGGCTTTCAATGTGCGTGAAATCGTCACCTTTATATACAAATTCTCGAGACATGGAAAGCATTGCAGCAATGCAATAATGATGTTGAGATCAAAACACCACATATTACTATATAAGGTCTTGACAGAATCCACCACCACTGATAGGATGGACAAGCTCTTCATTGAGCATAGAACATAATATTAGCACTGAAAGTGTACTCCAAGATGATACTTAACTTATGCGCACAAAGAAAAAAATGAAAATTACAAAAGTGTACATGAATAATATACAATACCTCAATAGGTGTGGAGGCAAACACCATCTCGAACCATTTAAACGGATCACGAATTGCACCCAAGGTCTCCAGTTTAGGCGCAGAGACCACAGTTATTTGCGAATATCTATAACAACAATCAAGGAGCAACCTTTGAAGTGAAGGGGCATCTTCGATGATGCGCTCATGTCCTTCAAAATGAATTCTAATGCTTACAAGGTGGGGCGACTTTATTTTGTGACAAGGGATATGGATTCCATTTCCAAAAATAAGAACCAAACGCTCTAGGGCAGGGCAACTGGAGTGAATGATGTTGTGCAGTGAGGCCTCCGATAGATGAACCAACACAAGCGCAAGATTTTTCAGTAGTGGGAGTCAAAGCATTTGTACCAGATTGTCTGCTAGATGGCACCGGGACAAGGTGGCGGTGTGAAGAGAGGAGGAAAACCATGAGATGGGCATCGGTGGTGAGGGCACAAATGCAGCTCTTGGTGGTAACCTGTCACTGTAGTAATGGTAGAACTCAAGCTGATGGAGTTTATCGAATTGACGGGATAGCCATGCGGCCACCGTGCAGGGTATGTCCAGCAAGTAGCATGCCGGGATGCATATGCGTTGAACGGAGCCCTGGTGGGAGGAGATGATGGCTCTGGGGAGTTCAGAATCATCATCGATAGATAGCTGACCAATCGAGATTAAGAGGCGCAGTGCGCCATAGAGTGCGTCACCGAGATGCAACGACTTGTGTCCGGCAGCCATCCTTGGTGGGGAGAAGGGAGATAATCTCCCCAAGGATGCCGTTTGGGACATCACTGATGCGGTCCGCCAGAGATTCTACTAGTTCCTCAGGTCCAGGGGGAGTGGCCGCTTCTGGCCGCGCAGCCGGGTCCAAGATCTATATCCAGCGGCGGCGCTGGCCGGAGCCTCATCTGTGTACATACCAATTTGAAAGAAAAAAATGGAAGATACATACATGTAGGACATTCAAAATCAGTTCTCAAGATCTGAAAGAAAAAAAAGGCACAAACCACTACTGGAATTAGCTTATTTGCCGTCTGCCCACTCTTTGCCGTCCGCTTGCTGACGGCAAAGAAGGTCTTTGCCGTCAGCCACAAGAAAACGGACGGCAAAGATGTGGCTGATGGCAAACGAAGTCTTTGCCATTAGCCATTTCTTTGCCGTCCGCTGGCTGACGACAAAGAATCTTTGTCGTCCGCTAGCAGACGGCAAAAAGGTGGATGGGTCCAGTTATTGTTTAACCAACTCAAGCCCACCAGCCCCACCTCTTTGCCATCCGCAAGCGGACGACAAAGAGGTGGGTACGTTAACGGCCGTCCCGCCCCCTCTCTTCTCTCCACTCTCTCATTCCTCCCCACCCACACCCGGGCCGCCGCCGCCGACCCCGTCTGCCGTAGCCGGCCGACCCGCCGCCCCGCACCTCTCCCTTGCGGCCCCCCGACCTCCACTGCACCCCCGCCGCCCCTTCCACGTCGCCCCGCCCCCCGCCCCCTCCCCTCCGTCGCCATCCCCCACCCACACCGGCCCGCGCCGCCGCCGCTGACCCCGTCCGGCGTAGCCGGCCGCCCCGCACCCCTCCCCGACCTCCACCGCGGCCCCGCCGCCTCTTCCACGTCGGGCAGCCGCGCCACGGCCGTCCCCGCCCCGTCCTGCCGCGGCCGTCCCCGCCCCGTCCCGCCGCGGCCGTCCCCGCCCTGTCCCGCCGCAGCCGTCCCTGCCCCGTTGCCGTCCTCGCCCCGTCCCGCCGCGGCCGTCCGGCCTCCCCCTCCACCGGGTAGCCACCTCCTCCAGCGGTCGCCGCAGCCGTTCGGCCTCCCCCTCCACCAGGTGAGCTCCTCCCCCTTTTTTGTTTAATTAGTTTCTTTTAGTTTAGTTTCTGTTTTAGTTATAGTTTTAGTTTAGTTTATTTTAGATTAGTTTTAGTTTTAGTTTATTTTAGTTTAGTTTATTTTAGATTAGTTTTAGTTTAGTTTAGTTTATTTTAGATTAGTTTTAGTTTTAGTTTAGAAGAAGAAGTAGAAGGAGGAGGGAGGAACAGGAGGAGGGAGAAGAAGAAAGAAGAAAAGAAGAAGAAGAGGAAAAAGGAGAAGAAGAAGAAAAGAAGAAGAAGAAGAAGAAGAGGAAAAAGGAGAAGAAGAACAAGAAGAAGAAGAAGAAGAAGAAGAAGAAGAGGAGGAGGAGGAGGAGGAGAATAAAGAAGAAGAAGAAGACGAAGAAGAAGAAGAAGAAGAAGAAGAAGAAGAAGAAAGAGGAGAGGAGGAGAAGAAGAAGAAGAAGAAGAAGAAAGAGGAGAGGAGGAGAAGAAGAAGAAGAGAAGAAGAAAAGGAAAAAAGAGACCCCGTCCCCGACTCGACCCCCGACACCCGATCGACACCCCGACACCTCGGCACGACACCCTGACCCCGACCCCCGACACCCTGACACCACACCTGACCCCGAGCCCGACACCCTGACACCCCGACCCCGACGACACCCTGGCCCGACACCCCGACCCCGACACCCTGACACCACACCCCGACCCCGACCCCGACCACCGACACCCCGACACCTGACACCCCGACCACCGACACCCTGACACCACACCCACCCTTACCCCCGACCCCCGACACCCTGACACCACACCCCGACCCCGACCCTGACACCCCGACCCCGACACCCTGACACCACACCCCGACCCCATATATATTTGTGTTGATCGGGTGTATTTTTGTTATGGTCATGATTATGATACACTTAAATTATATACATATCATTATGTTCATGTCAGGTATCCAAATTTTTTATGTTGTACTAATTTCGTTTACTTTTTGTCATTGCAGGTGTTGACAGGATGGTGGGCAAGGGTCCAGAGCGCCCCGATCCTCCTGCGAGCGCTATTGGGAGGGGTGGTTCCATTATTCCAGCCCAGCCCCTCCGGAGAGCGCTGCTAGACAGTATGCAGACAACTGCGGCGGGCGCTTCTTCTTCGACTGGGAGAGGTTAGGGGAGGACGAAGAAGCCTGCTACAGGTGGACGTGGCAGCGGGAGAGGTAGGAAGGCTGTTACGCCTTCCTCGCCGCCACCCTCAGCTGATTCACCCGACCACAGGAGTGCTCCGTCTGACGTGGACCCGTCTCGGACTCCGGTCCATGAGCCTCCGGTCGCCAATCCTTCCCCCCACCAGACTCGGGTCGCCGATCCTTCAACCCACGTGAGTCCGGTCCCAGAGTCTTTGTCTCAGAAGACTCCGGTCACGGGGTCTTCGTCCCAGAAGACTCCGGTCACGGGGTCTTCGGGCCACGAGACTCCGAAGGCTAGTGGCCCGGAGGATGGTAGCGAGGACACCTTTTTAGATGATAGCTACAGCGATGACGAGCTGGTTGAGAAGGGCAATAAGGTCTACAAGCGTGGCTGTACGAAGCTCCCGCCCGTGCCGACGACCCCCGACCAGAGGTGGTTGATTGCGCCTAAAGGGTTGAAGTAAGTGCATTTACTATTTTCTAACCTTTTGCCTTCATGTTCCTTCAAATTAATATCTAATGCGTTGGCCTTGTCATACTGCAGGGGCTGGGTACGCCCCCGTGGTGCCCGTAGGCCCAACCGGGTCCTTGGTGTGCTTTGCCTACAACACTTCCCTGGGTGGGTCACGTTTCCCGGTGAGGGTCAGGTTCCACAACTAGCACTGACCTGGGAGCTGTACTCGGTTGCCCCAACCCCGTCGGAGGAGAGGGTCGACGGTGTCTTGTGCGAGACGGTGGCCGACATTGTGTTCCGTCGGTTTTGGGTAATTTCTCCTTTACGGAATTAAAAATCAACACTACCTAGTGATTGTACTAATCAGTGTTGTCTTGTTTGATTGCAGACCTTCTACATGGTTTCAGAGGGAGAACAGGAGGCCACGTGTATGGTTGTCGAAAACGAGTGCAAGCGCCTACTTCATAACTTAAAGCACAAGGCTCGGGTGCAGGCCGTTCGAGACTACTACGCCTCGAAGGGTATTAGGAGGGGCAAGCAGAAGTGTTGCGGCAAGTTTCTGAGTAAGGAGAAGTACATGCAGGTAATTACCTATTCTTAAGGCCTTGAACTTAGTTTTCTTGATTTGATTCGTAGGCGTAGCACTGAAATTTCTCTTGACTCACTTAGGTGCCCCCGAGATGGTGTGTGGATAAGATGGACTATTGGGAGGCGTTGGTGGATGTGTGGTGCTCTCCCCAATGGAAAGTCGAACACCAAAGGGCCAAGGATAAGCGCGACCAAATGGAAGGTGTGCCACACCATCAAGGGAGCTCCAACCTGTTTGAGTACGGGGATAACTGGGTATGTGGTTTGCTACATGATTCATGCAATTCATTCTTCATGCTAGCATTTATCCCTTCCAAAATGACTTAATTAATATGCTTAGTTAGTTAAAAAATGGCATAACTACCTTGGATAGTTCATTTATGACATATTTAGCTCCAAAATGACATAATAACCTTAGATAGCTCTATAAAATGACTTAATATGCTATAGTTAGCTCTAAAATGACATAATAACCTTGGATAGCTCAATAATGACATAACTAGCATACTTTGGTCAAAAATGGCATAATAATCTTGGTTACCTCGAAAATGACCTAAACTTAGCTTATTTTCCTAAAAAATGACATAATAACCTTTCTTAGCTCCAAAATGGCCTATTTACATAGCAATATCATTCTTCATGCCAGCATGAGCCCTTAACTAATATTTTGTTCCTCTCTCTCAGGCGCACCACCACAAGAAGCCTGTGCCAGGTCTGTTCGACCTCCATGGCATGGCCAATATGGCCCCGTACAAGAAGGCCAAGCCATTCACGGAGTCTAACCTAGATGATCCAGAGAGCTTCACCAACAAGACCTCCCACCACAAGCTTGTGAGTACAGACACGAGGGGAAGGCGAGGAAAGGGGAGGACTTTAACCCGAGCCAGGATCCTTTTGATACAGAGTTGGTGATGATATCTGGTGGCGGGAGGTCCCATGGCTCTCTAGCCATTGGTGATGGACTGATACGTTGTCCTAAGACTCTCCCGCAGATCAAGAAGCGCCCGAGTAGCTCTGATCCTGAGATAACGCCTCATGCACGGCCCGCGGAGATCGCCATGGTGGTTAGTTATACGAACTCTCTCACCTTTCCTCCATTACATTGTGTGTGCGTCCGTCGATGATTACAATGCTAACGAGGAGTGGTGTGTTGCAGGCTATTGTTGAGAAAGAGAGATTGAAGACGAAGGAGCTTGTGGAGGAGGCAAAAAGGGAGGCACAAAGGGAGGCGACGGAGAGGGAGAGGGAGATGGAGGAGAGGATGGCTAAGCTGTTGGAGGAGGAGAGGAACCGGAACGACAGCGCTAACCGGGCCCTATACAAGCTCATCATGGTACATTTCTCGTGCATATTAGCCCAATCATGCACGTAATGTTCGCATTACTATCTAATATGACTGACTCGTGAGAACCAAATGTGCAGACCATGTGCGAGAAAAACGGTCAGGCCCCTCCGCCGATGCCCCAGATTGCTCCGGCGACCACGGTGAGTTTGATTTGAATGGTCGTTGCTTACTACTATTCACATTTCAGTTTGCGAACTTGCTAATGAGACATTATTGGAAATGATCTTTGGTGCAGCATGGCTCCCGACAAGCATCGACCACTCCTTCTGCCAATGCCGGAACCCCGACTGGTCCTTCACCTCCATCTGGCACTGGCGCAGCCGCGACCATTCCTACACCTCTGTGATAACGGTATTTTTCTTCTTATTTAGCGTGTTTAGTCCATTTATGACATAATTTAGCCTGTTTAGTCCACAAATGACATAATAAGATGAAGAAAATCAAGGAAGAGGAAGGAAAGAAGGAATAGGAAGAAAAGAAGAAGAAGAAGAAGAAGAAGAAGAAGAAGAAGGAGAAGAAGAAGAAGAAGACTAGAAGAAGAAGATTCTTCTTCTTCTAGTCTTCTTCTTCTTCTCCTTCTTCTTCTAGTTTTCTTGTTCTTCTTCTTCTCCAAAATGAAGTTAGCTCTAAGTTATATCAAAAATGGCATAATATGCTTAGTTAGGTCAAAAATGGCATAATTAGCTAGGTAAGCTCAAAAATGGCATTTTTCTTCTTATTTAGCCTATTTAGTCCATTTATGACATAATTTAGCCTATTTAGTCCACAAATGACATAATAAGATGAAGAAAATCAAGGAAGAGGAAGAAAAGAAGGAATGGGAAGAAAAGAAGAAGAAGAAAAAGAAGAAGAAGAAAAGAAGAAGAAGTTCTTCTTCTAGTCTTCTTCTTCTTCTTCTAGTTTTCTTCTTCTTCTTCTCCAAAATGAAGTTAGCTCTAAGTTATATCAAAAATGGTATAATATGCTTAGTTCACTCAAAAAATGGCACAATTAGCTAGGTTAGCTCCATTTTACCTAAGTATGCTTACTTCTTCTTCTTCTTCATTTTCTTCTGATTCTAGTCTTCTTCTTCTAACTTTCTTGTTTCCCATTTTGCAGATTTAATTCACTATATGGAAGCTTGCATGGATGGAGTGCTTGTTTCCCTTTTCTTTTTTTCGTTTGTATCGATGAAAAATGTGGAACTTGTTATATGGATGCATGGAACAATGTGTTGGATGAACATTGTGATGTTACTGTAATATGTATGGATGGAACTCTGTTTCTTATTATGTATGTATGTTGTCATGGATGGAGCTATGTGTTGGATACATCGTATGTCTGCTGTGCATGTGAAAAAAATATGTACATCTGTGTGTGAATTCCTGTGAAATTAAATGGATTCAAATAAAAACAGGGGATATGTAGCCTGTTTGCCGTCCGCTAGCAGACGGCAAAGAGCTTCGCCGTCTGCTAGCAGACGGCAAAGAGGACACGTGGCAGCTACCTATAAAACCTGGGAACACTGGCTGCCTATTTGGTCACTTTGCCGTCTTCCAGCGGACGGCAAAGATTCAAATCACTTTGCCGTCTGCCAGCGGACGGCATAGCTGGCCATGTGGCAGCTTCCCAGTACTGCCTAGCTGAGCTCTTTGCCGTCTGTCAGCGGACTCCAAAGAGCTTTGACGCTTTGCCGTCCGCTGGCAGACGACAAAGAGCGCCTTTAACCCCCTAACGGCTCTCACGCCACCGCACTGCCGTCCATTGTCTTTGCCGTCTGCTGGCCTTGGATGGCGGATGGCAAAATCCTTTGCCGTCCGTTTCCAGGAAGCGGACGACAAAGAAGGCCTTTGCTGGCACGTGTACAGACGGACAGTTTGCCGTCTGCTGGCGGACGGCAAAGAAGTTTGCCGTCCGCCATGGCAGACGGCAAAGAAGCTGATTCCAGTAGTGAACATATATGTAGGACATTCAAAATCAATTCTCAAGATCTGGCCACGAATTATTAGCACACACGCTAACCCTAGTCGGATTATTAGCAAAAATCATTTGTACAGAACAAACAATTAATCAGTAACACTATACGGATAGCATTCAAACAATCAATACACTACGTGCATCTAACGGATCTTATTACTCTAATTTCATGGACTGAGAGAACATAACCATAGGATTTGTATTCCAAAAGAAATAGAGAGGGGGGAGTAACCAGATAAAACACATGATATGTTTGCCGCATAAATGGGTATATAGATGACGACTGACCGGTTTTCCATTGGAGTCGCAATCGTTGCCGGACTTGATGTTGACCTTCGGCTCCGGCTGGGGGGGCATGAAGGCACCGACAAAGTAAAGGTGGTGCTGCTGCCCGCGCGATACCTCAGTGGCGGCGACGACAACCTCAGTGCCCAGCTTCACGCATTGCGCGGGTGCTTCACCAGCCCCAGTGTCACCACTCCCTTTGATCATGCGCTTCGGCGGCATCCTCATACACTCCAGAGCCCAGACGTTGGTGACCACTGTGGACCGGGGGTGCGGCCGCCTATTATGGTCGGCGGCTCGATGATAACCCACAAGTATAGGGGATCAATTGTAGCCTCTTTCGATAAGTAAGAGTGCCGAACCCAACGAGGAGCTAAAGGTAGAACAAATATTCCCTCAAGTTCTACCGACCACCGATACAACTCTACGCACGCTTGATGTTTGCTTTACCTAGAACAAGTATGAAACTAGAAGTACTTTATAGGTGTTGTTGGATAGGTTTGCAAGAATATAAATAGCACGTAAATAAAAACTAGGGGCTGTTCAGATAAAGAAGCAATAAAGTTAATATAGCGAGTGTGGAAAAGTGGTGGTAGGAGTTGCGAAATTGTCCCTAAGCAATTGACTACTTTACTAGACCGATAGCAAGTTTTATGTGGGAGAGGCCACTGCTAGCATGTCATCCCTGACTTGGAATTCTATGCACTTATGATTGGAACTATTAGCAAGCATCCACAACTACTAACGTTTATTAAGGTAAAACCCAACCATAGCATTAAGATATATTGGTCCCCCTTCAATCCCGTATGCATCTATTTCTATGCTAGGTTGAAGCTTCTGTCACTCTTGCCCTCCAATACATAGTCCTATCAACATACAACTAACCCTATGGTGTGATCCACGTGCGCGCTCATATGATGGGCACCAAAGGACAACAACATATCCACAAGAAAATTAAACCAATCATAGCAATTCACCAATTACCGATAGGACAACAAAAATCTACTCAGACGTCATAGGATGGCAACACATCATTGGATAATAATATGAAGCATAAAGCACCATGTTCAAGTAGAGGGTACAATGGGTTGCGGGAGAGTGGACCGCTGTAGATAGATGGGGGAAGGTGATGAAGATGTTGGTGAAGATGACAGAGGTGTTGGTGTAGATCGCCGTCACACGATGATGGCCCCGGCGGTGTTCCGGCGCCACCGGGAGAGAGGGGGAGAGGGCCCCCCTTCTTCTTCTTCTTCCTTGACCTTCTCCCTAGATGGGAGAAGGGTTTCCCCTCTAGTCCATGGCCTCCATGGAGGCGGAGGGGCGAGAGCCCCTCCGAGATTGGATCTCTCTCTGCTCCCTTCTGTTTCTGCGTTTTCAGATTCTGCCCTTTCACCGTTTCTTATATTCCCGTAGATCCGTGATACGTCTCCAACGTACCTATAATTTTTCATTGTTCCATGCTATTATATTATACATTTTGAATGTTTAATGGGCTTTACTATACACTTTTATATTATTTTTGGGATTAACCTATTAACCCAAGGCCCAGTGCAAATTGTTGTTTTTTTGCCTATTTCAGTGTTTCGCACAAAAGGAATATCAAACGGAGTCCAAACGGAATGAAACCTTCAGGAGCGTGATTTTTGGAACAAACATGATCTAGAGGACTTGGAGTGGACGCCAATAAATCAACGAGGAGGCCACGAGGCAGGGAGGCGCGCCCCCACCCTCGTGGGCCTCTCGTGGCTCCACCGACCTACTTCTTCCTCCTTTATATACCCATGTACCCTGAAACCAACCAGGAGCACCACAAAAACCTATTTCCACCGCCGCAACCTTCTGTACCCAAGAGGCGGTAGTCCGTGCAGGCTAGGTGCCCTCCCTTGCACTGCACAAATCAATCAAACAGCACATCAATCAAGAAACATGCACCTTGCTTGATCAGGCGAACAAACGAGGCGTATTCGAACCTCATACACTGGAGGCTTCAAGGGGCGGAGGTACAAGGGGCAGTGGAGCAAGGTGAGGTCCATCGAGACCATAGAGAGCTCCATCGTCGGGTCCTGTTCCGTCTGCATGATCTCGCCCTCCTCGTGCACAACCATCTCTCGCTTTATTAGGGCCGGGGCATTACAAAGCTTTACCGCCACATATTCATACTACTTCAAGGTGCATTAAATCAACACATGCAAGTATCAAAAGGAGAGTCACGGCATGCATGCATGCGTTGTAATTAATGCATCGGTAAACGCAAATTATTGAAATATATCGAGTGCAGTGCTTTGATGTGTCGCGTCAACTCATACAAGACCGAGAAGTTTGATTACTACAACGCCCTCTCGCCTTAACCGCACCTGCCTTTGGCTGCATGACAGGTGGGCCACCCTCCTGTTGGGCCCACCTGTCATACACGCAAAGGCAGGAGCAGTAAGTCAATGAAGCTGCGTCCCTCCCTCGCCCATGAGCGTGGTGGCTGGCAGGACTAGGAGAAGCTTTCGTTCGCTACACGCTCTCCCTCCCGCATGCGGTGGACATGCAGCTGTTCAATCGGTGTCAGATGGCCAGAAGCATACTATAGTACTCATCCACTGCAGTAGTACTCCATCATTGTTTGACTTCCTGAAGAGGCGAAGAGCCAAGCGCAGCACGGACGCTCGTGTGGCAGTTTCATGTGTAGAGTAGTCTAGGATGGCATGTACCGTGCCTATAAGCTTAAAATTGTTGGGGTCGGCTCCATGCTTTTTTTATTAAAATAATCTTCTGGCCCTACTTGTCATCCTGGTGATTGTAGTTTGCACGCTCATCTGGTCAAGACAGGAATATATATTTTATTTTGTGGTGGGGTAAATGTCAGAGGTTGCAGCAAATGGAGTATTGTACACTGCGGGTCTTTCAGCCAAGTTTAGAGGCAACCATGTGGGCCCAGTGCTATGATGTGTCGCGTCAACTCGTACAACGAGGAGAAGCTTGATTTTACTACTACACGCCTTCTCCCTCACCCATGCGCACGGTGGCTCGCAGACGAGGACAGGCTTTTGCTTATAGTATTACTACAACAAGCTATCCCTCCCGCTCACGGTGGACGGACATGCAGCAGTGGATTCGATACTGTAGAAGCAGTAGTAGTAACATCATTGTTCGTCTTCTCGAAGAGGCAAAGAGCCAAGAGCAACCCGAACGTGGAAGTTTTGAACCTTGGAGCACGCATATAGCCCGACTCTTGCATGAGACAAAATTGCTATGTGAGCCCACTATTACTTGCTAGTATAGCCCTGTAAACCAGAAAGGAGTATTTGCCTTTCTAGAGATTTCAACAAGTGACTAGACTACACCGAGATGGAGTACATATGGAGCAAAATGAGGGAATCTACACCGTAAATAAATACGTAGTTCTCTCATTTTCCTCTCCGCCTTGGTCGCGGTGCAAAATAGGCACCATAGGCACCACGTCGTCGACGGGAACGTCTCCTGACACGTGATAGACGCGAGCGGCAGTCGCCTCCATAGGTGCTTGAGGCCCTGTTTGGTTCATAAGTCCTAGGAATTTTTCTAGTCCCAACTAAAAAGTCCCTAGTCCCTAGTTTTTTTAGCTGGGTTAGAGCAAACTAGCTCAAACTAACCCCTCCTGCTTGGATAATTTGAGGCTATTTCAACCCAAACTAGCTCTAACTCAGGGATCCAAACAAAGATGAGTAGTACTGTACATGCTACAGTCTGGACCGTAGCACATTGTTTTTTATGGCCATATCAGCACATTGTTTTCTACTGCTGATTCACTGGGCTACCGTGGTTCGCACTCCTTTGTCGTGGTTCGCACTCCTCCTACGTACTTCGCCGACATGTGGGAGAGCCAGCATCCGGGTCGACGTGTCATGCACCAGATTAGAGTGTGGAACGGAAGGGGGCATCACCCCGGTCTTACCGCCAGTAATTCATGACTACAGTGAGTAGTCATATCACTAGTCTTTCCAGCAGTAATGCACCGTCAAATCGCACAACCCGACCTTTCCAACAGTAAGTAAGTTGAATCCGCTAGTCCCTCACCCTCCTCGCCTCTCTGTCAAACCGCCTACGCGAAAACTGCCGCACGTACTGCCCAGGAAAAGCCCCGCCCTCAACTTTTAACTACGCGAAAATAGTTCGAGCTTGCTCGTTCTATATAAATACTAGTACTGTATGTTTATTCACCCATGGGGTTGTTCAATGAATGGAGGGCCGGGGAGCACAAGTGAACAATACTACTACTACTACTACCTCCGTCCTAGTTTATTGGTCCCCATTGTATATTGTGTCAAATTTTGACTATAGATTGAACTAACAAAACGTTCATGCATGTTACAGAAAATTATATCATTGAAAACTATGTTGAAATATGAATACAACAATATAATTTTTGTTGACATGCATTAACATTTTTTTAGCTAAATATTTGATCAAAATTTGGCACAAACTACAAAGGTGACCTATAAACTAGGACAGAGGTAGTAGTAGTAGTAAGTAGGAGTCGTACAGTTACTCACCTTAAATAGAGAGTTTCTTTTCTTTAGTGCCACGTACACAAATTGAAACGCTTGTTGTGGAGAGAAAAAGATAATCACTCCACTATATATGTACGGGGGGCCTGAGTGCTTGCTTTACTAGGGTTGCTCTGTTTATTCTCTCATCCTCTCCGGATCTAAACAAGACAGCAGTAGTGACATTTTCTCTCTGCTCACCGCTGGTCATAGATCCGCCCGGATCCCTTCGGCTGGTGTGTGTAGAGGACTAGGTGCATCGTTCACGCGGTCATCGCCGGCGAGGGAGGAAACCCACAGCTGCCGGAGGGGCCTGATCCTCTACCTGTGCCGTTCTCTCCGACACAGCGCCGGCTCGGGAGGTCCTCTGACCCTTCTTCCTCCCTATCGTATTGTGCGCAGATCCGACCTGCCGCCGCCGACATCCCGACGACCCTCGGGTATAAGTTCTTCGAAAGCGGCCTTGCTCTACTGCCCCAGCCCCCCACGTGTCTACATGTGCATCTTTTTCTACTCCCATCAGCTCTTCCAAAGCCACCTAAATTTTCAGTATTATTAGAGGTAAAGCTACTTCATGCATTCGAATCTAGGACTTGGTTCAAACAACGAAGAAAGGGGGAAAGTTGTAGCATGAATCTAGGACTTGATTCAAAGAGCAAATAATATGGTGAAAGTAGTAGGGACCGGATACCCAACCGGTCTCTTGGTTGAAAAGGGAAATAATGGGAAAACGCAGTACAGACTGGATAAGGAACAGATCTATTATTGGTTGAAAAAAGGATAGAAAGTGGCGGCTGGTGGACAAGTCAACAGAGTATGTCTAGGATTAGATTTGTTGCCCTCACATAGTAAAAGGTCTCCAGGATTAGAATTTCTGCCCTCACATAGTAAAAGGTCTCCAGGATTAGATTTGCTGCCCTCACATAGTAAAAGGTCTCCAGGATTAGATTTGCTGCCCTCACATAGTAAAAGGTCTCCAGGATTAGATTTGCTGCCCTCACATAGTAAAAGGTCTCCAGGATTAGATTTGCTGCCCTCACATAGTAAAAGGTCTCCAAGATTAGATTTGCTGCCCTCACATAGTAAAAGGTCTCCAGGATTAGATTTGCTGCCCTCACAGAGCATGAACAAACTCGGCATCACCACTTTATGCCTCATTGTAGGTACATTGTGCTGATGCGTCCACTGTCGCATGTCCTTATACCAACCTTTTGCTGTTGTTAATGTAAGGGCACATGTAAAATGAAGCGATCACACTGTTACCTTAGGGACATGTCTAACCAGTGTTATTGTTAATCTAATGCCTCCAGTGATATGACATAATTAAACTGTGTTACAAATGGTACTCCTGCTATTTTCCCCAGTATGATAAGTAAGTTGCTCCTTTACGCTGCTGAGTGTCCTGGTGTCCCCACGGTCCCATGCCTTTAAACCAACTCTTTAGCTGCTGTTGATTTACTGTATCTGGTAAACAAGCAATGCCACCATTGAAGTAATCCCATATTTGACGAATGTCATTGTTGATCGTAATGCTTCCGGTAACATGAAGCATTGCTGACGTTTTAAATTTTTTACTGTCCTTGCGTGATTGCCATGAACATAATTAAGATGCTTCTTTTCATTTCGTGTATGTTTCATATATTCTTATTGACCAGCAACAGTTTTTTATATCTTTTTGTGCAGATAGGGATATCCATTTCACCTTGTTGCTATTGTGACCTTTTGGTGAACTGCACAAAGCACTCTTTTTTTGGAATGAGTGTCTTGTGCAGTTCAACTAAAATGTCACGTGGGCAACATCTCTCAGTTTTGGTGGAACTGCACAAAATGGTGATTGGAGTTTCCAAAATCTCCGTCAAATTCTGCTAGTAATCTCGTGCAACATTTTATTAGCCTTTGCAAGATGAGCCGTCACTGTCACCACAATGGCACTTTATTTTAGTGGAACTGCACAAAAGGTTTAGCAAATTATAGTTGCACCTTACATGAGCAGGACAACCAACCTTAATGTTCCTCAATTTTAGTGCAACTACTAAAGAACCTGCCAGCTCACGAGAGCAAGTACTTCTTGCTAGCTGAATGATGCAATCTTTGCTTCATTTCAGGTGAACTGTAGAAAAAGGTGCATGAATTGAATCATGGAAGTCCAGGCAGGCCTCATTCGAGTGGAGCTGCAGGTTGAGTTCAAGGAGTGCCACAATTATAGTAATCAGGCTCTTCTTATTTGTGCTGTGCAAACAGTAATACTCAACTACAGATGTTGTGACGGTCAAAAGCATTCGCCAAGTTCTTCGGTTGTATGACACGGCTAGCCAAGATGGATTTAATCCCGATATTCATTTTATTAGAAGGCTCTAATGGGTTGGTTCTGAATCTTGCAAGCTAGGAATCAATGAGATGTGTAGGCATATTTGTTGTACTTATTATTTGAATCTTATTTGTTGGTTATGAATCTTGCAAGCTGGGAATCAATGACATGTGTAGGCATCTTTGTTGTACTTATTATTTGGATCTTATTTGTTGGTTCTGAATCTTGCAAGCTGGGAAACATGGCATGATGATGCAGAGGACAACAACCATAACAAACAGTTCAAACTTGGTAGTATTATCTGTGTGAAAGTGCGAAAAATGTGCTGATCGTGTGCGTCCTGAGAATAATAATTCTAATTGTTGTGCATGTTGATCCTGTGGCACTGATAGAACGAGCCAATGCATTGCTTGTTTTAAGTATAAATTTCTATTAAAGCTAATTAAATTTAAGTAAAGTGACCACTAACTCTTGTTATTACAATACCAATACAGACCCGCTCGTGAACCGACGTGTGGCCGGAGTAGGTTTCTTAATGGAGGCGTTTGAATGCGCCGAGGGTGCATCTTCTGCCGGGCGTGCAACAGGAGAGGGATGGGTAGTAATTGTTGTCGCCTGTACACACTCAGTTTACTGTTGAATCCAGTTCCCCAAGAGCTGAAAAACGAACTGCCGCCGCCGCCTACCCACTTGTTCACTTGAAGAGACTCCAATGGCGATCCGAGGGGTGAGCCTGGTGGATATGGACTTCAGCAAGGAGTTCCCCTATGAGTTCGCCGTTCAGTCCTATGGCTGTACCAAGTTGAATGTGATGTACACTAGCGATCTGGACTCGGTGAAGCTCTGCCTCGCCGAGTTCAAGCAGTACCTACAGGACGAGAAAGCACAAGGTCGCAGGACTTAGACATTGTGCCCATCCATTCGTCTCCTGACAGGGACCAGAGGATCGCCGTCACCCAGGTATGTGTGCGGGATGAGGTTCTCGTCTACCACTGCTGTAGGGCCATCAGAGGTTCTGGAGCATTTGCCCGTTTCATCAGCAGCGCCGACTACACCTTCACTACGGTGGAGAGAAGGAAGAACGCGACGATTCGGCCATCTGGTGCAACAAGCTTATCGACATCCAGAAGAAATACAAGATCATCGGCAACGGGCAGGAGAAGGACTCCGTGGTTGACCTCGCCAAGACCATCATCGACCCCTGATACACCAACATGAAAGAAGACAATGATACCAAGGACCTGAGCACGTGGGAGGTACCTCTGAATCTAGCCTACATAACCTACGCGGCCAAGGACGCATACACATGCTACAACATGTACAGGCGGATCTTGGACATGAGGGCGTGTCTACTTCCCGTAACCGACGAGTGCACGGACAACCGCAGCGTCATGATCAAGCGTGCCAGGAAGGTCTAGATGTTGTACTTTATATGTTTATAAGCACCTTTATCATCTGAGTGTTTCATGCATTAGCCTATGTGTCGTAATTATCTGTTTTGTCCGAAATATTTCTTTTAAGAACGCATTAACTTGTTTGCTTTTTAGTGGCTATTTGCTTATGTATGTAACTAGTTAACTTGTCCATTTGAAAAAACTAGTTCACTCGGTTGCCGTGCTTTGAATCTCCTTCCTCCCAACATATTCCCCTTCTCAGGTGGACCCAGCAGGTCTCGTACACAGACATATGGGACCAACCACCTATACATTTGTATTTCTTTATTTTGTTCAATCTTTCGTCCTCTTCCTATACAGCGGCTGGCCATCCGTCTACTCCCACACATTGTCCGGTGGCGGCAGCTCCACCGGCCCACCCTGCACCCGAACAAGTCAACCCTCGTACTCCCCTTCGCCTGTGTCTTCCCCCGCTCCGGTTCGTTCGGTCCGAGGTCTCGACGTCATCCTCTGCCTTGGTGCTCTCGCCACGGCGCCGCCGTCTGTCGTTCCCAACATGGTCATCAAAACAAGAGGAATCAGGAGACAACTGTTCGTCGAGAGGCTGACAGTCCCGGGCCCACCAGGTCCATGGCCTAGGTTTTGTTTTTTAACATGGGCAGCCCACGACATGTTGCAACAGTTTTTGGATCCAGCAGGTATCAAGCGGCCTCTGGGCATCCCAACCTAGCTTGTCTATAACATCAGCAGCCCAAGTTATGTTTGTTTTTTCAAGACGACGCACAGCTCAGTTCTATTTTTTATAAGAATGCAAAACCGAACCTATGTTTTCTATAAGAATGCAAAACTGAACCTATATTTATATCTTATTTTATGACATATATATATATATAGGGTGGGTCTATTATGATAACACCCCTTAAGAGTCTTATTCTAATAACACCTAAGCTTATTCTGCTAACACTTCTGTACCACCTTAGGCCCAAAAACCGAACCGCACCCAAAACGAAAACGAATCGCCCACCCCCACCTTCTTCATCCCGTGCCCACCCACCCAACCACCCAGACCCACGCACTCCACCTTCCTCCATGCCCGCAGCTCCTCGCAACCCCCGGCGACCTCGCAGCCCGAGCCGCCGCAGCCTCCCCGATCCAAACACCCGTGGGCAGCCGGATCCAGTCCGCCGCGACGCCCCGCAGCAGAAAAACGCCCACACCCACCACCACGTCCCGCACCTTATCCCCACTTTCTCTTCTTCTCTCCCCCGAGTCAACGCACCACCCCGCACCGCACGCCAACTCCCTCTCCTTCCCACCTTCTTCCTCGCCGCCGGGCCGCCATGGCCATCCCCGCCTTCCACCGCTCCGACCTCCCACCGCCCCGTGACACCCCGGCCTCCCACCGCCCCGGCCGCCCCCACCTCCCATAGCTCAGCGCCCTACCGTGACTCCCCGGTAGCCACACCCCCCGGCGCCAGATCCGAGCGGCAGGGGCCCTACGGTGCTGCTCTCCCCGCGCATACGACGCCACCCATCCGCCGGATCAGATCTGCCAGCTCTATACTCCGCCCCCATCTAATTTCTGCTCCTTGGACGCATCACTGCCACCGGCCGACCCGACCCAGCGCACCACCGCTCCGCCCAACCCGACCCAGCACCTCGGGAGGAGCCGGACCCCCACCACCGCGCCTTCCCCTAGTGGCTTTTCCCCGACCACCACTCCCGCCCCTTCTTGGATCATCTCATCCTCAAAATTGTCGTCGGTGACCTCCACCTCACCGGTAACTTGTGGCTCTCGCGGCGTCGCCAAAAAACGTGTGAAGTGTCGCGATGGTGCAATCCGGCGGGGTAGTCTGTGCAGTGCTCACATGCCACAGCAGCGCCACCTCCGCCCTCGCACAGCAGCCGTGTGTCCTGCAGGTCGCCCCATCCTCAATGGCCGTGAAGACGACCATGCAGTTCAGAAAAAAGTTTCTTTGTTGCTTTTTTTATAGGTTTTCGATGTGCAGATCACCTCGTGAGATAACAGTGCAGTTCGTCCGCTTCTGGCGCGCTCTACTAATTTTTCTGTTCTAGCGACATGGTGGATTGGGTGCTCAACCGATGCAATTCAGTTTTTCTAGTGTGTTTAGTTTTACAGTGTGGTGCAGCTCACTCTCTTTGTTTTGCAGCTCACTCTTTTTTTGTTTTGCAGCTCACTCTTTTTCTCTTCTGGAAATCATTTGCAGTGCACTCAGTAAGAAAGAGAAGAGAACATCGATGTTCATTTGAAGTTTGTTTTGTTGTTTATGGGAAACGCAAAGAGAAAGGGGTAGTAAAAATGGATGGTCATTTTGTATAAGCAAGTCTTTGCCTAGTGCAGTTCTGTTGGGTACTGCATCGTTGATTCTGATGTGTACTAGATGGCTGTGTGGTTGTGTAAAAATAATGAATGGATATGTATGTTTTTAAGCTCACTTTGTTCTCTCATGCAATTCACTATAAAACTCCTTTGTGGTTCACTTGGTAATCCTAAAACAAAAACACCTCAGAAAGCAGCTCACTTCTCATTACATGTGGTTCACTTGCTCAATCCTTGCGGTCCACTCGCCCGGTCTACGCACATAAAAAATAGTGAGTTTGAAAAAAAACTCACGCGACTCATTTTCGGTAGTGTCGCGGCTCGTTTATGGTAGTCTCGAGGTTCACTTTTCAATAGTGTTGCGGTTCACCAACGATCGACATGAAGTGCACTCCACCTCGTTTGGAAAAATTTACGTCCCAGAAAAAAGAAATGATGCAGTGCACCTGTGTGTCTCATGAGGTTCGGTTTTTAGTCTGAAGCAGTGCACTCCACCTCGTTTGAGAAAATTTACGTCCCACAAAAAAAATCATGCAGTGCACTTGTCTGTCCAATGAAGTGCGTTTTTCGTCTAAATAAGTGTGGTTTTCTATCTGATGTAGTACGGCTCGTTTACGGTAGTCTCGAGGTTCACTTTTCATAGTATTGCGGTTCACCAAACACTCGACATGAAGTGCACTCCACCTCGTTTAGGAAAATTTACGTCCCACAAAAAAGAAATCATGCAGTGCACTTGTTTGTCCAATGAAGTGTGGTTGTTCGTCCGATGCAGTGCGGTTTTCAATCGGATGAAGTACCCACGTCGATTTGGGTGTCGCGAAAAACAGAGTGTCCGCATTTCGGTAAATTTAAAACTGCTCTTAAACTGTAAGGAATTAGAGAGAGTGTTCTACATGAAAAAGTTGTGTCTCATCGATATCTTTCCAACGGCATATCATTTGAATCATTTCGACAACCGGTTTGTAAAAATTTCGCGAAAAACGGCCGCTGCCACTCGTCGTTTGCCGCACGATTTTCAAAATTAACTTAAAACTATAAGGAATCTCAAAACCATTTCTACATATGAAAGTTGCGCCTTGTTCATAGTTTTCCAACGACGTATTACACGTCTCGTTTCGACAAACGGTTCAAAAACTAGAGCAAAAACAGTACCGAAAATTGCAAAAATTTCAAAAAAAAAACGGAATTCCGCGATTTAGTAATTCGAAACTGCTCTTAAACTGTAACGAATTAGAGAAAATAATAGATATGAAAAAGATGCGCCTCGATGATATCTTTCCAACGGCGTATCATTTGCCTTATTCTGATGAGCGGTTTCGAAAAAATCACGAAAATACGCTCGCTGCCACTCGTCATCCGCCGCACCATTTTTGAAACTGTTCTTAAACCGAGAGGAATCTCGAAAAGTGTTCAACATGGCGAAGTTGCGCCTAATCAATAGCTTTTCAAAGGTATATTATACGCCTCGTTCCAATAAACGGTTAAAAAATTAGAGCGAAAACAGTACCAAAAAAACACTGCATGCAGTTTTTTTTCGACACGAAGTTCACTCGTGTGAGTACTGCAGCACACTTGGTTCGAACAATGACGTGCAGTGCGGAAGTGTTATCATAGAAACAACATAAGGTTCCGTTAAACCTGTCATTCGTCCAACCATTTCATAGACCTCCCCACTTCCTTTATTTTTCGTTTTCATTAATCCTACATCTGAATTTTCTCCCACTTTATTTTTCGATGTAAACTGAGTTTTCTCCCAGTACTTTTTCCTAGAACCAACTCCGCTGTCCCACGTCTAGCCTAAAAATAATAATACCCCACGTCTTATTAACTCATCAAATTAAAATGATATTTTATTTCGTAAGTTGAAATTTCTTACAAAATAATAATAATAATTGTTTATATATAACTTGGCAAGTTAACTCCTAGTGATTGCGTACATAAGCTTGCAAAGATTTTACTGACCAATGCAGTAATAGACGTGCAATCATGTGTTTATGTTTTTATAACATTTCTCCGTCCAGCCCAACATGATATTTTCACCCAGCCCAGCAAGTCCGCGGATTTCGAGAAAAATGCAAATGGGCTTTAAATCCTACCATATATATAAACGGGCTGCATAGATGCTACATCACTGTTTCACCCAGCCCACCAAATGGACTAAAAAAACAAATGGACTGGCTGACATGTGGGCCAGTAGGTCGAAGCCTAACAAGGCGTTGGATTTACATCCAATGGCCGGCATTCTTCTTCAATCTCTCGTCTTCTTCCCCCCAGCGCTGCCGAGATCGCCTGCTCCAGCCTCCGGCATCCAGCGGCGTTGTTTTGCGCACCTCAGTGAAACGCTACCCCGCCGACAGCCACGCCATCCCTCCACTCCGCACCTCCTATTATTCTCTGCGAGTGTAGGCCCACCCCGCACCCGAACTAGTCAAGTTTCCCACTCCTCTCCGTCTGCGACTCCACTGCCGCGTCTTCCCCATCTCCGGGTCATTCCAGTCTGGGGCCTCGTTGTCGTCCATCGCCTCACTGCGCTCGGCACGGCGTGGTCAACAACCAAGAGTCATCGGAAGAGGACTGTACTTGGAGAGCCTGACGGCTGGGACCCACGAGGTCCATGGTCGCACGCAAGGAAAGTTCCTCCTTATGAAGCTGTTTCCTCCCCCTGACAGCTGGGACCCACCGGTTGTATCTTCGAACGGAAGGAAGTGCCTCCTTGTTATGCGAAAAAAACCATTCCTCCCGATGACAGCTGGGACCCGGCAGATTTGGTGGCTAACTTGTGGGCCTACTAAGCAGACGTGTACGCAGGGCTTTGTCAACTTAATCAACAAATGATTCTAGCAGCTAGACCGTTGGATGTTAATCCAACAGCCGTGCTCCTTCTTCAACCTCTGTTCTTGCTCCTGTCTCCCGTGGGCGGCAGTGCTGCCGCGCACCCGAACCAGTCAAGTTTCCCACTCCTCTCCATCTGCGACTCCACTGTCGCGTCTTCCCCATCTCTGGGTCGTTCCAGTCTGGGGCCTCGCCGTCGTCCACCGGCCGTGCACTCGGCACGGTGTGGTCAATGTGGTTAACAACCGAGAGTCATCAGAAGATGACTGTAAGTGAGAGGCTGACAGTGGGGACGCACCACGCCCATGGACGCATGCATGCAACTGCATCCTTTTTACCCTGAAAAATAATGTTTTCTCCCCTGACTGTTGGGACCCACCAGCTACATCTTCACACGCAAGGAAGTGCGTCCATATTACGGGCAAAAAATAATAATTCGCCCCCCTGACTGCTGGGACCCACCAGCTACATCTTCGCACGCAAGGAAGTGCCTGACAGTCGGGACCCACCTGGTCGAAGCGTACGTAGCGTTGTCATTCTGGTCGCGAACGTGTACGTACATACGATCGGTCTGTCTGCAGGCTGTAGCGTTGAACCATGGTTGTGTAAGGAAGGACACGTGTCGTAGTAGAGGCGCGCACGTAGCATGTGCACATACGTACAGCGGCCAGGTTGCAAGAAAGTAAATACGGCCACATACGTACATACGGGCGGGGTCTCAAACGCCTACTCGCGCATACGTATGGCCAGGGCTCGTGTAAATGGCTGGGTCGGAACGGAGAAATTGCGTCGTCGTCGTGTTCATGGGGAGGCAACAGAATGCGTCGTGTTAATCGGGAGGCAACAGAACGCGTGCTGTTCATCGGGAGCCAACCGGCTTGGATGGAACAAGCGATGGAAACGAGGCCTCGCGTACCGCAGAACGGAGGAAACAGCCTTGTGTTCGACCGGCCACGGTCGAAACGGGATCCTGTTCATCGGGAGGGGTCTGGCGTACCGCAAGACGGTGGAAACGGGGTCCTGTTGATCGGGAGGGGTGTGGCATACCGCAAAACGGAGGAAACGGACTTGTGTTGGAGCGCTACGGTCGAAACGGAGGTCCTGTTCATCGGGAGGGGTGTGGCGTACCGCAAAACGGGACTCCACGGGATACTGTTCATCTCCACCGTCGACCTCCTCCAGCCTCCACGGGCTACTGTTCATCCACCGTCGACCTCCTCCAGCCTCCGCCTACGACTGTTCATCCACGGGCTCCTATTCATCCAGCCTCCACCGCGTGCTCCTCCACCGGCTACTGTTCAACCAGCCCTCTCCACGGGGTCCTGTTTAACCACTCCTCCATGGGCTACTGTTCATTGATACGTCTCCAACGTATCTATAATTTTTTATTGTTCCATGCTATTATATATTCTGCTTTGGATGTTTAATGGGCTTATTTATACACTTTTATATTATTTTTGGGACTAACCTATTAACCGGAGGCCCAGCCCAAATTGCTGTTTTTTTGCCTATTTTAGTGTTTCGCAGAAAAAGGTTATCAAACGGAGTCCAAACGGAATGAAACCTTTGGGAGCGTGATTTTTGGAACAAACGTGATCCAGAGGACTTGGAGTGGACGTCAACCAACTAAAAGGAGGCCACGAGGCAGGGGGCACGCCTACCCCCCTGGGCGTGCCCTCCACCCTCATGGACCCCTCGTGGCTCCACCGACCTACTTCTTCCTCGTATATATACCTACGTACCCCCAAACCATCGAAGAGCACCACGAAAACCTAATTCCATCGCCGCAACCCTCTGTACCCGTGAGATCCCATCTTGGGGCCTTTTCCGGCGTCCTGCCGGAGGGGGCATTGATCACGGAGGGCTTCTACATCAACACCATAGCCTCTCCGATGATGTGTGAGTAGTTTCCCTCAGACCTTCGGGTCCATAGTTATTAGCTAGATGGCTTCTTCTCTCTCTCTTTGGATCTCAATACAAAGTTCTCCTCGATTCTCTTGGAGATCTATTCGATGTAATCTTCTTTTGCAGTGTGTTTGTCAAGATCCGATGAATTGTGGGTTTATGATCAAGATTATCTATGAACAATATTTGAATCTTCTCTGAATTCTTTCATGTATGATTGGTTATCTTTGCAAGTCTCTTCGAATGGTCAGTTTGGTTTGGCCTACTAGATTGATCTTTCTTGCAATGGGAGAAGTGCTTAGCTTTGGGTTCAATTTTGCGGTGCTCGATCCCAGTGACAGTAGGGGAAACGACACGTATTGTATTGTTGCCATCAAGGATAAAAAGATGGGGTTTATATCATATTGCATGAGTTTATCCCTCTACATCATGTCATCATGCTTAAAGCGTGAGTCTGTACTTATGAACTTAATACTCAAGATGCATGCTAGATAGCGGTCGATGTGTGGAGTAATAGTAGTAGATGCAGGCAGGAGTCGGTCTACTTGTCACGGACGTGATGCCTATATACATGATCATACGTAGATATTCTCATAACTATGCTCAATTCTATCAATTGCTCGACAGTAATTTGTTTACCCACCGTAATACTTATGCTATCTTGAGAGAAGCCACTAGTGAAACCTATGGCCCCCGGGTCTATTTTCCATCATATTAATTTTCCGTCAACAAGCTATTTCTACCTTTGTTTACTTTGCAATCTTTAATTTTAATCTTTATCATAAAAATACCAAAAATATTATCTTATCATCTATATCAGATCTCACTTTTGCATGTGGCCGTGAAGGGATTGACAACCCCTTTATCGCGTTGGTTGCAAGGTTCTTATTTGTTTGTGTAGGTACAAGGGACTTGCGTGTGGCCTCCTACTGGATTGATACCTTGGTTCTAAAAAACTGAGGGAAATACTTACGCTACTTTGCTGCATCACCTTTTCCTCTTCAAGGGAAAACCAACGCAGTGCTCAACAGGTAGCAAGAAGGATTTCTGGCGCCGTTGCCGGGGAGGCTTACACCAAGTCAAGTCAAGATTTGCTCTCCCGTCAACGAGCCATTTCTGGCGCCGTTGCCGGGGAGTCTACGCACAAGTCAACATACCAAGTACCCATCACAAACTCTTATCCCTCGCATTACATTATTTGCCATTTGCCTCTCGTTTTCCTCTCCCCCACTTCACCCTTGCCGTTTTATTCGCCCTCTCTTTCCGTTTGCTTTTTTTTCCGCTTGCTTCTTGTTTGCTCGTGTGTTGGATTGCTTGCTTGTCACAATGGCTCAAGATGATACTAAATTGTGTGACTTTGCCAATACCAACAACAATGATTTTCTTAGCACTCCGATTGCTCCTCTTACCGAAGCTGAATCTTGTGAAATTAATGCTGCCTTGCTGAATCTTGTTATGAAAGATCAATTCGCCAGCCTTCCTAGTGAAGATGCCACTACCCATCTAAATAGCTTTGTTGATTTGTGTGATATGCAAAATAAGAAAGATGTGGATAATGATATTGTTAAATTGAAGCTATTACCGTTTTCTCTTAGAGATCGTTCTAAAACTTGGTTTTCGTCTTTGCCTAAAAATAGTATTGATTCTTGGAATAAGTGCAAAGATGCTTTTATCTCTAAGTATTTTCCTCCCGCTAAGATCATCTCTCTTAGAAATTATATTATGAATTTTAAGCAACTTGATCATGAACATGTTGCACAAGCTTGGGAGAGGATGAAATTAATGATACGTAATTTCCCTACTCATGGTTTGAATTTGTGAATGATTATACAAATTTTTTATGCCGGATTGACTTTTGCTTCTAGAAATCTTTTAGATTCGGCCACGGGCGGCACTTTTATGGAAATCACTTTAGGAGAAGCTACTAAACTCCTACATAATATTATGGTTAATTATTCTCAATGGCACACTGAAAGATCTACTAGTAAAAAGGTGCATGCAATTGAAGAAATTAATGTTTTGAGTGGAAAGATGGATGAACTTATGAAATTGTTTGCTAATAAGAGTGTTGCTTCTGATCCTAATGATATGCCTTTTTCTACCTTGATTGAGAATAATAATGAATCTATGGATGTGAATTTTGTTGGTAGGAATAATTTTGGTAACAACGCTTATAGATGAAACTTTAATCCTAGACCGTATCCTAGTAATTCTTCTAATAATTATGGTAATTCCTACAGAAACTCTTATAGAAATTTTAATAAGATACCCTCTGATTTTGAGACTAGTGTTAAAGAATCTATGATTTCTCAAAAGAATTTCAATGCTTTGCTTGAAGAAAAATTGCCTAACATTGATGAATTGGCTAGGAACGTGGATAGAATTTCTCTTGATGTTGATTCTTTGAAACTTAGATCTATTCCACCTAAGCATGATATCAATGAGTCTCTCAAATCCATGAGAATTTCCATTGATGAGTGCAAGGAAAGAACCGCTAGGATGCGTGCTAAGAAAGATTGCTTTGTGAAGGCGTGTTCTTCTAGTTTTTATGAGAATAAAGATGAAGATCTAAAAGTTATTGATGTGTCCCCTATTAAATCCTTGTTTTGCAACATGAATCTTGATGATGATGGGACTGGAGATGAGTCAACTTTAGTTAGAAGGCGTCCCAAAAATTCGGAGTTTTTAGATCTTGATGCTAAAATTGGTAAAAGTGGGATTGAAGAGGTTAAAACTTTATATAGCAATGAACCCACTATCTTGGATTTCAAGGAATTTAATTATGATAATTGCTCTTTGATAGATTGTATTTCCTTATTGCAATCCGTGCTAAATTTTCCTCATGCTTATAGTCAAAACAAAGCTTTTACTAAACATATCGTTGATGCTTTGATGCACTCTTATGAAGAAAAACTTGAGTTGGAAATTTCTATCCCTAGAAAACTTTATGATGAATGGGAACCTACAATTAAAATTAAAATTAAAGATCATGAATGCTATGCTTTGTGTGATTTGGGTGCTAGTGTTTCCACGATCCCAAAAACTTTGTGTGATTTGCTAGGTTTCCGTGAATTTGATGATTGTTCTTTAAACTTGCACCATGCGGATTCCACCATTAAGAAACCTATGGGAAGAATTAATGATGTTATTATTGTTACAAATAGGAATTATGTGCCCGTAGATTTCATTGTTCTTGATATAGATTGCAATCCTTCATGTCCTATTATTCTTGGTAGACCTTTCCTTAGAACGATTGGTGCAATCATTGATATGAAGGAAGGGAATATTAGATTCCAATTTCCGTTAAGGAAAGGCATGGAACACTTCCCTAGAAAGAAAATTAAATTACAATATGAATCTATTATGAGAGCAACCTATGGATTGCCTACCAAAGATGGCAATACCTAGATCTATCCTCGCTTTTATGCCTAGCTAGGGGCGTTAAACGATAGCGCTTGTTGGGAGGCAACCCAATTTTATTTGGGTTTTTTTGCTTTTTGGTTCTGCTTAGGAATAAATAATCCATCTAGCTTCTGTTTAGATGTGGTTTTGTGTTTTAATTAGTGTTTGTGCCAAGTTAAACCTATAGGATCTTCTTGGATGATAGTTATTTGATCTTGCTGAAAATTCCAGAAACTTTCTGTTCACGAAAACAATTGTTAAAAATTACCAGAACCTGATAAAATACTGATTCCAATTGAAGTAGATCAATAAACAAATTATCTAGGTCCTTCTATTTTGGTAGAAGTTTTAGAGTTCCAGAAGTTTGCGTTAGTTACAGATTACTACAGACTGTTCTGTTTTTGACAGATTCTGTTTTTCGCGTGTTGTTTGCTTATTTTAATGAATATATGGCTAGTAAGGAGTTTATGAACCATAGAAAAGTTGGAATACAGTAGGTTTAACACCAATATAAATAAAGAATGAGTTCATTACAGTAACTTGAAGTGGTGTTTTAGTTTCTTTCGCTAACGGAGCTCATGAGATTTTCTGTTAAGTTTTGTGTTGTGAAGTTTTCAAGTTTTGGGTAAAGATTTGATGGATTAGGGAACAAGGATTGGCAAGATCCTAAGCTTGGGGATGCCAAGGCACCCCAAGGTAAAATTCAAGGATAACCAAAAGCTTAAGCTTGGGGATGCCCCGGAAGGCATCCCCTCTTTCGTCTTCGTCTATCGGTAACTTTACTTGGAGCTATATTTTTATTCACCACATGATATGTGTTTTGCTTGGAGCGTCTTGTATGATTTCAGTCTTTTCTTTTTAGTTTGTCACAATCATCCCCGCTGTACACACCTTTTGAGAGAGACACACATGATTCGGAATTTGTTAGTATACTCTATGTGCTTCACTTATATCTTTTGAGCTATATAGTTTTTGCTCTAGTGCTTCACTTATATCTTTTAGAGGACGGTGGTGGTTGTATTTTATAGAAATTATTGATATCTCATCCTTCACTTATATTATTTTGAGCGTCTTAAACAGCATGGTAATTTGCTTTAATTGTGAAATTAATCTTCCATATTGAGTTCATTGAATATCATGAGAAGTTTGATACTTGATAAGTGTTTTGAGATATAAAGGTGGTAATATTAGAGTGTGCTAGTTGAGTAATTGTGAAATTGAGAAATACTTGTGTTAAAGTTGTCAAGTCCCGTAGCATGCTCGTATGGTAAAAGTTGTGTGACAATTTTGACACATAAGGTGTTCTTTTATTGCTTTCCTTATGAGTGGCGGTCGGGGACGAGCGATGGTCTTTTCCTACCAATCTATCCCTCTAGGGGCATGCGTAGTAGTACTTTGCTTCGAGGGCTAATAAACTTTTGCAATAATTATATGAGTTCTTTATGACTAATGTGAGTCCATGGATTATACGCACTCTCAACCTTCCACAATTTTCTAGTCTCTACGGTACCACGCATTGCCCTTTCTCACCTTGAGAGTTGGTGCAAACTTCGCCGGTGCATCCAAACCCCGTGATATGATACGCTCTATCACACATAAACCTCCTTATATCTTCTTCAAAACAGCCACCATACCTACCTATCATGGCATTTTCATAGCCATTCCGAGATATATTGCCATGCAACTTTCCACCGTTCTGTTTATTATGACACGCTTCATCATTGTCATATTGCTTTGCATGATCATGTAGTTGACATTGTATTTGTGGCAATGCCACCATTCATAATTTTTCATACATGTCACTCTTGATTCATTGCACATCCATGTACACCGTCGGAGGCATTCACATAGAGTCATATTTTGTTCTAAGTATTGAGTTGTAATTCTAGAGTTGTAAGTAATAAAAGTGTGATGATCATCATTATTAGAGCATTGTCCCATGTGAGGAAAGGATGATGGAGACTATGATTCCCCCACAAGTTGGGATGAGATTCCGGACTAAATAAAAAAATAGGCCAAAGAAAAAAAGAGAGAAAAAGAGAGAAGGGACAATGTTACTATCCTTTTTCCACACTTGTGCTTCAAAGTAGCACCATGATCTTCATGATAGAGAGTCTCATATGTTGTCACTTTCATATACTAGTGGGAAATAGAACTTGGCTTGTATATTCCAATGATGGGCTTCCTCAAAATGCCCTAGGTCTTTGTGAGCAAGCAAGTTGGATGCACACCCACTTAGTTTCTTTTGTTGAGTTTTCTTATATTTATAGCTCTAGTGCATCCGTTGCATGGCAATCCCTACTCCTCCCATTGACATCAATTGATGGGCATCTCCATAGCCTATTGATTTGTGACACCCAAAAATTTATTTGGCCTTTAAAAAAAATTTATTTGACTTGAGGGAGGTGTTTTAAATTTTTCTTCAAAAGAACCCTCCCTTTCAAAATATTTTTTTATGGCAAGGGTTTTATTTGGATTCACCCAAGACTTGATTTTGGTCTTGGAGGTTCTTCTTTTTTTATTTGGACTCAAACCAAAATGCTTTTCACTTGGGAAAAATGCCTTTTGAAAATTCCTTTGAAAATGCCCTATGGCTTTTGGAATGATTCTTTGCCCCTTTCAACAAATCTCTCTTGCCATGACCTTAGTGCAAATCCACTCTCATAAACCTTTCCTCATCTTTGGATCATGATTTACTTCAAATCCAGCAAGTTGGACCTCTCCATAAAAATTTTCCCCTTTATTTCTTATCAAAACAATTTCTGCCTTCTATTCTAGCTCTTGGAGATTTACAAAGGAGCTACCATTTCTGTTTTGATTTTTGCCCCAAAAACAATTTCCCTTCCTAGTCCTTTGAACCCTCAACCAAGATCCATGAAGATCCACTGGTCTTCAGTTCAAAATTTTCAAACTATACTTGCTGCAAGTTTGGACCAGATTTGCCAAATTTGATGAAATTCATTCAAATCCCTCTCCAAAAATTCTGAGAAAAATCAGGCAGCCTCTGGGTGCATTGAGAGGTCACCTCACCAAGTCCCAGCCCCAGGAAATTTTTTCTTCATACCAAATCATTTCGTCGAACACCTACTGGACACTGTTTCTATGAGGTTCAGTCAAATTCAGTTAACAGTGTCTGAATCACTGTCGTTTTCTTCAGTGTCTATTGTCGATCTCGCCAGTGCCCGGCGTCGCCGTGTTTCCTGTCCCCTCCCCCTTGTCCTCTGCACCGCACGAGCGCCTGGATGCTTGCGGGCGTCGGCGACGAGCTGGAGGAGGTGCGCCGCCCCGTGACCGACGCCAGCGGCGGCTTTGCGGCCGCCAGAGAGAGGCGCAGCGCAGACGGCGCCACCCAGCGCCACCCAAGCCACCGGAGATCGCCGCGTGGTCTTCCACTCCCCAGTGCGCGCTGCCACCCTCGTCGTGAACCGCTGGGCGCGGAGCGCGCTCTCTGCCTCCGTCGTGCCCGTGCGGCCACCCCACCGTGGACCGGCGCCATTACGCCAAGACCGGACAGGATTAGCAGGGGAACGGCACCAGTACACCTCACTGATGCTGCCTGGCCACCTAAACTCCTTGCCAAGCCGCTGCCTCGCCGTAATTGCTCGCCGAAGCAACCCCGTTCTCGGCCACCCCCTCGAGCCGCCTATAAATAGAGGCCCCGAGCTCCAGCTAGTACCCACACCACCTCTGCACTCCACCAAGACCCTGCCTAGCCACTGGACGAGCCCCGAGGGAGTCTCCTTCCTCGACTCCGGCCGCCGCGACCCGCCACGGGATCCAGCTCGATTCGCTCCCGTGCGTGCACCTCTGCCTCCCATCTCTTGCCAGTAGCTCTCTAGTACATCCCTCCTTCTGACCCGCGCTTCAATTCGAAGTTTGCAGCACACCACTGGAGTTCCCCACCATCGCCCGAGCCGCCGTCCGCCGGAGAAAGTGTCGCCGTCGACGTGGTGCTTCCCGACGCTCGAGTCCACCACCCACCGACGCGGAAGGGCACGCTGATACTCTTGGTACACTCCGATCTCCCTGACTCACCGTGGTTCGACGCCGGCGACCTCCGCAGCCTTCGGGCGCCGGCGAGGTTTTTCAAACCTGACATGTGGACCCCCCACGTCAGCCTCTCTTCTTTCACCCCCGAAGCGTTTTCTGTTGGCGCCTTCGGGCAGAGTACGTTTTCTCTGTGGGCTGGCGCGTTTCTATTCGAACCGTTTTCTGTTTTCTCAGTTAAGCCCCTGGAACTTCTCTATTTCATTACAGATGAGTCCCTGGACAGAAACCCTTATAACTTTTTAATAAAAAGTGTTTTTTGAGTGATTCTTTTTCTGACAGTCTTATAATTTTGTCTAGTTTTTTATGGGATTTATTTGGAAAAATTTTGGAACAATTTTTACGCACGCGTTGGTTTTCACGTTAGTATGCTTCCTCGCTATACCGTAGGTTCCGGAAGAGGTGACGGAGCCGCGAACTTCGCCGAGCTAGACTCCGACTTCCCCGAACCAGGCAAGCATGTTTGAACCTTTGATATGATAGGTGTTTTGCATGTTTGCGTGAATGGTTGTGCGTGGCATATGAGTATCGGTGAGTATCTCGTTGCTTGTGAGGCAACTACCCGTGTGTTCCAAAGTTACTGTGATCTCTGATGAGAGATGGCCTAGTCATGTGGTGACATGAAGGGCAGTAAGGTGGTACTGTTGTAGCATGCCAGCCTTGCGTCATCTGATAAATTCCGACGTTAACGTGGATGGAGTCACGTTATCGTTCTTCCCCCTTCCGTGCTACCACTTGTTTTCTGCCAGAATGCGGTTTAGTAAGTTGGTAACCTCTTTCTGTGTACACACCAAACAGAGGGGCCGGGATGATGGTTCCATGGCCCTGGATTAAAGCCAGTCATCCGGTCAGGGGGCATGGGTGTTTCCGGTTGGGACCGAGAGGGGGGCACCCCTTAGAGCGCGCGTATAGAAATTTGATCCCATGCTACGCGAGGTTGTAGCCTCCCCGTCTCAAGGTTTTTCTTGAACGTTGCCGAGGGTGATCCCTGGCTTCGGAATGTTGAATGGGTGTGTACTGGTTAGACGTGTTTCTTCCAAAACACCGTAAACAGAACTAGTCCCCGTGACTACTGAAATCCGTTGGCTGTGGTTAAAGTACAAACTCTGCAGAGTCAAATCCTTCTGAGTCATCGTATCCAAGGTCAAGTATCGTGATCAGCGTATCCATGTCTATGTCATAACCCTGTGGTATATTCTTCTTTCCGGTAAGTGAGCATGAGTAGTAAACTTGGCTGAACGTTATTCCCGTGGATGGACTAACCCTGTTGTTTATCTCATGCCTGATTATTCTCTCGATATGATTTAAAATTCATGAGCTACTAAGTTATGAATATAAGCCCTTTATGTGATGTCGCTCAGACGTCCGACTGTGGCATGTTTGTCTCTTACTTTCAATATGAGCCCTTTATGTGATGTCGCTCAGACGTCCGACTGTGGCATGTTTGTCTCTTACTTTCAATATGAGCCCTTTATGTGATGTCGCTCAGACGTCCGACTGTGGCATGTTTGTCTCTTACTTTCAATATGAGCCCTTTATGTGATGTCGCTCAGACGTCCGACTGTGGCACGCACTGCCTTTTATTTTCTGTTATAAGCCCTTTATGTGGTGTCGCCCGACGCCCGACTGCGGCATTATTATTCTTGCAGTTTCCTCTCGAGGAGTCATTCAGACCCTCGTTTGGCACCCAGTATTTATTTTGGGATTTCGGGAGGACTACCGTCCGACTTCTCTGTTATTTTCACATGCATTATTGTCTCTATGTCTGAACGCACTTGTTAATCTATTCATATGCTTCATGTTTACATTTGTTATATCTTATGTCCGAACTGTCTTGCGAGTACTTTCATAGTACTCACCTGGCTTGTTGATTTGGCCAGATGTTGACGAAGGCGACCTCTTGGATGAAGAGTTTGATAGTGAGTCCGACGCCTAGAGGAATCCCAGTCAGTCCTGTGCGATCCTGGATATTGGTCACTTGTATTATATACGCTTCCGCCACCCGCAATAAACCTCCTCGAGCTTCACCCCGACGCTCGAAGAGCTGTAGTTTGCAGGAGTCATATCACCCGCTCCGCTGTGATATTTCCACCACCGTTGTTATCGTGAGTTAGTAGATGCCACCCTATCCGCCGTCATGTTTTATCGGCGTGCATGTAATAAATTGTTGAGCAGTCCCCGCTCAACCTTGTATTATATTCAGTACTCCTGGTATTTTTCTTCTGTGACCAAGATATTGTCTATCAGGGAGAAGGAATTCTTCTTTACTGGTCCGTAAAAGGGATTGGTCTCTCAATAAGTCTTTTATTGAAAAACCGGTCGTGACATGATTAGCTGCGTCAATGTGAGACTTTCTACCTTTTTGTCTTCTCTCATAACCCCCATCATTATACTTTATTCCACCCATAGTGCTATATCCATGGCTTGCGCTTATGAATTGCGTAAGGGTTGAAAAGGCTGAAGCGCGTTAAAAAGTATGAACCAATTGCTCGGCTTGTCATCGGGGTTATGCATGATGAGAACATTTTTGTGACGATATTGAAACATGGCCTAACTATATGATTTTATAGGGATAAGCTTTCTTTGGCTATGTTATTTTGATAAGACATAATTGCTTGGTTAGCATGTTTAAAGTATTATTGTTTTTATGTCAACATTAAACTCTTATCTTGAATCTTTCGGATCTAAATATTCATGCCACAATAAAAAGAATTACATTGAAAATTGTGCTAAGAAGCATTCCGCATCAAAAATTCTGTTTTTATCATTTACCTACTCGAGGACGAGCATGAATTAAGCTTGGGGATGCTTGATACGTCTCCAATGTATCTATAATTTTTGAATATTCCATGCTATTATATATTCTGTTTTGGATGTTTAATGGGCTTATTTATGCACTTTTATATTATTTTTGGGACTAACCTATTAACCGGAGGCCCAGCCCAAATTGCTATTTTTTTGCCTATTTCAGTGTTTCGCAGAAAAAGGATATCAAACGGAGTCCAAACGGAATGAAACCTTCGGGAGCGTGATTTTTGGAACAAACGTGATCCAGAGGACTTGGAATGGACGTCAAGCAACCAATGAGGGGGCCACGAGGCAGGGGGCGCGCCTACCCCCCTGGGCTCACCCTCCACCCTCGTGGGCTCCTCGTGGCTCCACCGACCTACTTCTTCCTCCTATATATACCTACGTACCCCCAAACCATCGAAGAGCACTACGAAAACCTAATTCCACCGCCGCAACCTTCTGTACCCGTGAGATCCCATCTTGGGGCCTTTTCCAGCGTCCTGCCGGAGGGGGCATTGATCACGGAGGGCTTCTACATCAACACCATAGCCTCTCCGATGATGTGTGAGTAGTTTACCTCAGACCTTCGGGTCCATAGTTATTAGCTAGATGGCTTCTTCTCTCTCTTTGGATCTCAATACAAAGTTCTCCTCGATTCTCTTGGAGATCTATTCGATGTAATCTTCTTTTGCGGTGTGTTTGTCGAGATCCGATGAATTGTGGTTTTATGATCAAGATTATCTATGAACAATATTTGAATCTTCTCTGAATTATTTTATGTATGAGTGGTTATATTTGCAAGTCTCTTTGAATGATCAGTTTGGTTTGGCCTACTAGATTGATCTTTATTGCAATGGGAGAAGTGCTTAGCTTTGGGTTCAATCTTGCGGTGCTCGATCCCAGTGACAGTAGGGGAAATGACACGTATTGTATTGTTGCCATCGAGGATAAAAAGATGGGGTTTATATCATATTGCATGAGTTTATCCCTCTACATCATGTCATCTTGCTTAAAGCGTTACTCCGTTCTTATGAACTTAATACTCAAGATGCATGCTAGATAGCGGTCGATGTGTGGAGTAATAGTAGTAGATGCAGGCAGGAGTCGGTCTACTTGTCACGGACGTGATGCCTATATACATGATCATACCTAGATATTCTCATAACTATGCTCAATTCTATCAATTGCTCGACAATAATTTGTTTACCCACCGTAATACTTATGCTATCTTGAGAGAAGCCACTAGTGAAACCTATGGCCCCGGGTTCTATTTTCCATCATATTAATTTTCCGTCAACAAGCTATTTCTATCTTTGTTTACTTTGCAATCTTTAATTTTAATCTTTATCATAAAAATACCAAAAATATTATCTTATCATCTCTATCGGATCTCACTTTTGCAAGTGGCCGTGAGGGGATTGACAACCCCTTTATCGCGTTGGTTGCAAGGTTCTTATTTGTTTGTGTAGGTACAAGGGACTTGCGTGTGGCCTCCTACTGGATTGATACCTTGGTTCTCAAAAACTGAGGGAAATACTTACGCTACTTTGCTGCATCACCCTTTCCTCTTCAAGGGAAAACCAACGCAGTGCTCAAGAGGTAGCATTCATCCAGCCCTCCACCGGCTACTATTCAACCAGCCCTCCACTGGCTACTGTTCATCCAGCCCTCCACGGGGTCCTGTTCATCCAACCCTCCACGGGGTCCTGTTCATCGACCAGCTCGATCGATTGGGGTACTGTACATCCAGCGGCAACAACCTCTACTACCACGGGGTCCTGTTCATCCAACCCCCCCATCGGGAACTATTCATCCAAACCCCCTCAACAACGCTCACTGTTCATCCAGGGAAGGAGGCAGCAATGTTCGATCGGCTTTAGTTAGCAGCAGTAGCGAAGGAATCACTCGGGTTCAGTTAACAGCAAGGGATCGATCGATCGCTCGGGTTCAGTAACGCGTAGCCTGCAATGCAATCGCTCGGGTTTAGTTAGAGCCCAATGCCTCGCTCGGGTTCAGTTAGAGCCCAACGCCTCGCACACATGCACGTACGTACGAGAGAAACGCGCATCGCTCGGCCCTCGACCACCCATTGTAACCGGGAACGGCCCGATATTTTCCTCGCCCTCGCTTCTACCACGGTTTTTTCTGTCATGGACGGCCCAAAAAATGTCATGCAGCTGCATCTCCAGCCCGCCAAGACAAAAAGCCCATTTTCTGTCATGATTTTTTGTCATAGAAGTAGGACCCCACCACATCTATGATGATACCGGGTGTTGTCACAGTTATCGTCATAGAAGTGTCATAAGTATGATAGAAAAAATTTCGTTCGGCCCAAAATGTCACGGATGTGTCTTTTTTTGTAGTGTATATAAGGGATTGGCTCTTCCACCTAACCTTGGCCCACTTGCCCCTCTCTCTCCTCCATTAATTACTTTCAAGTTTTCTTGCCCGGTCTCTCTCTCTAACCACTCAAACTTGTTGATTTGCTAGGGATTGAAGGAGGAGACCTAGATCTACACTTCCACCAAAGGAAATTTGATCCCTCCATACTTTCTTGTGTGGACTTTGTTACTCTTGGGGTTTTGGGAACCCTAGACAGAAGAGGTCACCTTGGAGCCACATTCCATTGTGATGAAGCTCTATGGTGGTGTTGGGAGCCTCCAATTCAGTTGTGGAGAGAGCCTCAACCTTGTTTGTAAAGGTCCGGTTGCCACCTTCAGGGGCACCACTAGTGGAATCACGACATCTTGCATTGTGCGAGGGCGTGAAGAGAATACGGTGGCCCTAGTGGCTTCTTGGGGAGCATTGTGCCTCCAAACCGCTCCAACGGAGACGTACTTCCCCTCAAGGGGAAGGAACTTTGGTAACACATCCTCGTCTTCATAGGCTCCACTTGTGGTTACTTCTTACCTTTACTTTGTGCAAGCTTTATTTGTGTTGTATCCTTTGCTCGCTTGTGTTGTTGTGATTGCTAGCATCATATAGGTTGCTCACCTAGCTGCATATCTGGACAACCTATTTGTTGCTAAACCTAATTTGTTAAGAAAAGCTAAAAATTGGTACTTGATTATTCACCCCCCTCTAGTCAACCATATCGATCCTTTCACTCTTGATTGTAACACTATTACATTGCGATAAAACTCCCTTAACCTCGCAAAAAAATCACAACCAGGTTCCTTGTATGCAACATCTTTTTGGTGTTGGGTTGTTTGGTTACATGCAAATACTATTGGGCTTGCATAGCACGGTTCTTAAAGTATGGCTGATACGTCTCCAACGTATCTATAATTTTTTATTGTTCCATGTTGTTTTATTATCAACCTTGGATGTTTTACAATCATTTTATATCATTTTTTTGGTACTAACCTATTGACATAGTGCCAAGTGCTAGTTGCTATTTTTTACATCGAAGGAAATCAGTATCAGACGGAGTCCAAATGCCACGAAACTTTACGGAGATTTTTTATGGGCCAGAAGGAAGGCGATGGGCCCTGGTTGCACCTGGGGGGTGCCCCAAGGGGGGCACAACCCACCAGGGCGCGCCAAGAGGCCCAGGCGCGCCATGGTGGGTTGTGCCCACCTCGGGTGCCCCCCGGACTGCCTCTTTCCTCTATAAATACCATAATATTCCAGAAACCCTAGAACAAGCCTCGAAATATTCATCCAGCCGCTGCAGAGTCCAGAACCACCAGATCCAATCTAGACACTATCACGGAGGGGTTCACCACTTCCATTGCTGCCTCTCCGATGATGCGTGGGTAGTCCTTTGTAGACCTTCGAGTCCGTAGTTAGTAGCTAGATGGCTTTCTCTCTCTCTCTCTCTCGCTAGATTCTCAATACAAAGGTCTCTTGGAGATCCATATGATGTAACTCTTTTGCGACGTGTTTGCTGGGATCCAATGAACTTTGTGTTTATGATCAGTCATATCTTTTTATATCCATGAAAGTTATTTGAGTTTCTTTGATCTGTTATATGCATGATTTCTTATAGCCTCGTATTTCTTCTCCGATATTTGGGTTTTGTTTGGCCAACTTGATCTATTTATCTTGCAATGGGAAGAGGTGCCCGGTAGTGGGTTCGATCTTACGGTGCTCGACCCAGTGACAGAAGGGGAACCGACACGTACGTATCGTTGCTACTAAGGATAAAAAGACAAGATCTATATCTACCGCCATATAGATAAACCGATCTTGTCTACATCATTTCATCGTTCTTATTGCATTACTCCGTTTTTCCATGAACTTAATACACTAGATGCATACTAGATAGCGGTCGATGTGTGGAGTAATAGTAGTAGATGCAGGTAGGAGTCGGTCTACTAATCTTGGACGTGATGCCTATGTAATGATCATTGCCTGGATATCGTCATAATTATTTGAAGTTCTATCAATTGCCCAACAGTAATTTGTTTACCCACCGTTTGCTATTTTTCTCGAGAGAAGCCACTAGTGAAACCTACGGCCCCCGGGTCTTATTTCTCATATATTTGCCTTGCGATCTAATTTTCCTTTGCATTTTTATTCAGATCTATTAAACCAAAAAGTACAAAAATATCTTGCTGCACTTTATTTATTTGCTATCTATTATTTCAATCTACTACAATTTATCTCACGTCCGCTTGCCAATTTCTGGTGCCCTTACTCGAAAGGGATTGACAACCCCTTTAACACGTCGGGTTGCGAGGTGTTGTTATTTGTGTGCAAGTGTTGTTTACGTTGTGTTGCTTGGTCCTCCTACTGGTTCGATACCTTGGTTTCATAACTGAGGGAAATACTCTACCATCGCTGTGCTACATCATCCCTCCCTCTCCGGGGAAATACCAACGTAGTTCTAGCTACCATCAAGGAGAATTTCTGGCGCCGTTGCCGGGGAAGATCTTCAACATAACCAGGTTCCTAATCACAAATCTCATCTCCTTGCAATTTACATTATTTGCCATTTTCCTCTCGTTTTCCTCTCCCCACTTCACAAAAATTTGCCGTTTTATTCGCCTCTCTTTTTTTCGTTCTCCGTTTCTTGTCGGATCTGTTTTTGAGTGCAATCTTGTTGTGTGGTCATCATGACTCAAGAGAACACCAAGTTATGTGGTTTCTCAAATACCAACAACAATAATTTTATTGGCACTCCGCTTGCTCCTCCCGCCACTAGTGCGGAGACTTGTGATATTAATACCGCTTTGCTGAATCTTGTTATGAAAGACCAATTTTCTGGTACTCCTAATGAGGATGCCGCGTCCCATCTTAATACCTTAGTGGAATTATGCGATATGCAAAAGAAAAAATATGTGGACAATGATGTGGTCAAGATGAAATTATTTCCGTTCTCTTTGCGTGATTCTGCAAAAATTTGGTTCTCTTCTTTGCCTCGCAATAGTATCGATTCTTGGAACAAGTGCAAAGATGCTTTTATCACTAAGTATTTTCCTCCCGCAAAAATTATTTCCCTTATAACCCAGATCATGAATTTCAAGGAACTTTAACATGAGAATGTTGCACAATCTTGGGAAAGGATGAAAATGATGCTAAGGAATTGCCCAACTCATGGGTTAAACCTTTGCATGATCATACACAATTTTATGCGGGATTGAATTTTGTTTCTCGTAATCTTTTAGATTCCGCCGCGGGTGGAACTTTTATGGAAATTAGTTTGGGTGAAGCCACCAAATTGCTTGATAATATCATGGCAAATTATTCACAATGGCATATCGAAAGAGCTCCTACTAGTAAAAAAGTTAATTCGGTTGAAGAAATTTCTTCTTTGAATGAAAAAATTGATGCTCTTATGAAATTGGTTGCTAGTAAAAGTGCTCCTATTGATTTTAATGATATGCCTTTTTCTACTTTGATTGAGCAAAATAGTAATGCCATTGATGTGAATTTTATCTCTAGAAATAATTTCAACAACAATGCTTATAGAGGTAATTTTAATCCTAGGCATTTTCCTAGTAATTCCTCTTATAATTATGGTAATTCCTATGAAAATCAATCTTATAATAATAATAGGAACCCCTCTGATCTTGAGAATATTATGAAAAAATTTATCAACACGCAAAAAGTTTTCAACACTTCGATGCAAGAAAAGTTGAACAAAGTTGATGATTTGTCTAGAAGTGTTGATAGAATTGCTCATGATGTGGAAAATCTCAAGACGAAAATTTTTGTGCCTAAAGTAGATGAATCAATTAAAGCTCTTTATGTTTCTATGGATGAAAGTAAGAAAAGAACTGCTATGCTTAGAGCTAAAAGAGAATTTTTAGAGAAAGCTTTTTCTAGTGATTTTTCTTGCAAAAGTGATGAAAATCTTAAAATTATTGGTGTTTCTTATATTGATTCCTTGTTTAGTAAAGTTAAGAATGATGAAAAAGGGACTGGAGAAGAGTCAACTTTAGGTAGAAGGCGTCCCAATATTTCGGAGGGTGAAAATCTTGTTGAGAAAATTGATAAAAGTGGGGTTGGAGAGGTCAAAACTTTAGCTAGTGATGTGCCCACTCTTTTGGATTACAAAGACTTTAATTACGATAGCTGCTCTTTGATTGATTGTATTTCTTTGTTCCAATCCATGATAAATTCACCCCATGCTTATGAACAAAACAAAGCTTTTACTAAACATATTGTTGATGCTATGATGAAAGCTCTTGAAGAAAAGTTGGAATTAGAAGTTTCAATTCCTAGAAAATTGCATGATGAATGGCAACCTACTATCAAAGTCAAGATTAAAAATTATGAGTGTTTTGCTTTGTGTGACTTGGGTGCTAGTATTTCTACAATTCCAAAATCTTTATGTGATCTGCTTGGTCTTACTAATCTTGAAGAATGCTCTTTGAATTTGCACTTGGCGGATTCTACTCTTAAAAAGCCTATGGGAAGAATTAATGATGTTCTTATCCTTGAAAATAGGAATTATGTGCCCATAGATTTTATTGTTCTTGATATTGATTGCAATCCGTCATGTCCAATTATTCTTGGTAGACCGTTTTTACGCACTATCGGTGCCGTGATTGATATGAAAGAAGGCAATATTAAGTTCCAATTTCCTTTGAGGAAGGGTATGGAACACTTTCCTAGAACTATAATTAAGCCACCTTATGAATCAATCATGAGGGCATCTTATGGATCTCGAACCAAAGATGACAAAACTTAGATCCTTGCTTTATGCCTAGCTAAGGGCGTAAAACTATAGCGCTTGTTGGGAGGCAACCCAATGAATAAAAATTATTTTTGCTTTTTGCTTTCTGTTCTTGTGTGTTAACACAATTATGCTACTATTATGATTGTGTTTTTTGTGTTTTAATTAGTGGTTGTGCCAAGTAGAACCGATAGGATCTTCTTGGGTGATAGTTGTTTGATCTTGCTGAAAAAGACGGAAACTTTGTGCTCACGAAATTAATTTTCATTTTTATTCAGAAAGAGATTTTGCCCTGATTATTTTTGCATAAGATTAATATACAAATTTCTCAGGTCATCCTATATTTGAAGATTTTTTGGAGTTCCAGAAGTATTCATTTATGTCAGATTGCTACAGACTGTTCTGTTTTGACAGATTCTGTTTTCTTTGTGTTGTGTGCTTATTTTGATGGCTCTATGTTTCTCTTTGATGATTTTTTGGCAAAAAAAATATATGAATTGGTCTGATACAGCACTTGTAGTAGTGATTTATTTTCTTACACTAACGGATCTCACGAAGGTTTTCTTGAGTTTTGTTTGATTGAAGTTTTCAAGTTTTGGGTTATCTTACGATGGATGAAGGAAGGATGTAAGAGCCTAAGCTTGGGGATGCCCCGGAATCCCAAGCTATTATCCAAGTATGAGCAACCAACTAAGCTTGGGGATGCCCTCGAGTGGCATCCCCGCTTTCTTCCAACAACTATCGGTATTTTACTCGAGGCTATATTTTTATTCGTCACATAATATGTGTTTTGCTTGGAGCATCTTGTATGATATGTGTCTTTGCTTGTTTTATTTTGTGTTTTAAGTCATCAATCCTTGCTGGACACACCTATTTGAGAGAGCCAAAATTATATCATGACTTGTTAGAATTGCTCTCTATGCTTCACTTAAATCTTTTATGAGTTAGGACTTGCTCTAGTGCTCCACTTATATCTTTTTGAGCACGGTGTGCTTTGTTATTTTTGAAGAAATGCTCTCTTGCTTCACTTAGATTTATTTGATAGTTAGTAAAATTTTGAAGAAATTCTCTCTTGCTTCACTTAAATAATTTTGAGAGAAAGAAAATTTTGTTATGCTCATGATCTTCACATATATTTGTTTGAGCTTATGAAGAGCAACACATGAAAATTACTTCCAAAGTGACAAATATCCGAGAAGGATAAAAGAAATAAAAATGTCATGAAGATCATTGGACAAAATAAACTTGATTCTTAGTAATAGTTTTGAGATATGATGATGTGATATGTGAGTTATGTTGATGAGTAATTGTGCTCTAGTAAGAATATTGGTGTTAAGGTTTGTGATTCCTATGCATGCACGGAAGTCAATAATCATGCAATGAAAATTATATCCTACTTGTGGTGCATTATTCGGTGTTAATTTTGCTTAATGCTTGCTTATGAGATTATTCGTTTCTTGGTTGGTCGCTTCCCAATCTTTTGCTAGCCTTCATTTTGCACTAAGTATGACCTCTACTTGTGCATCCAAAATCCTTTAAACCAGTTTTGCCACATGATTCCACTATATCTACCTATATGCGGTATTCTTTTGCCGTTCTAAGCAAATTTGCATGTGCCATCTCTAATTTTCAAAAATAAACTTCTCTTTTGTGTGTTTGTTTCGCTCGCGGAACGGTAACGGGTGGCTAATATTTTCCATGCTAGACGTGTTATTCTCAAGATGAGTGTTTATTCACTTGTCATTGCACGAGAGTAAGGCAACGGTTTTAGGGATGCCCAGTCCCGAAACGCAAAAAATTGAATTTACTTTATGTTGTCAAATAATAAATTCCTTGGAAAGTGTTGGTATGGAGAGCACCCGTGGATACGGCTAGGCATGGAAAGTGAAAGAATGGTGGAAAAGGGAATAAACTTTATTTTCTGTTTGGGAACCGCCTATGGCATATCTAGCATGGAAAGTGTTCGTAGCTCTGAGTCATTTTCGTTGGTGGGATGGATACACCTCCCAAAAAATTTTACCTCTAATTTTTCGCTTTGAGCTCTGGCACCTCTACAAATCCCTACTTCCCTCTGCGAAGGGCCTTTCTTTCACTTTTTGCAATTTTTTTACTTTTGAAATTTGAGTCTCCATCTTCTCTCATAAAAAGCACCAACTAGGAGGCAATATGATCGTGCTCAAGTATTGGGTGTAGTTAATATTCGAGTGTGTTTCATGAATGGATCAATGTTTGAGCATGATGGCCTAGGGATAACTTATTTTAGCGTTGATATTTTGAAAGGCATGGTTGCTTGTTGATATGCTTGAGTATCTAAATCATTATGTCAAAACTAGACTATTGCTTTGAATCACATAAAAGTCCAAATGTCCATGTTATAAAGAAAAGAATATGTTATGACTTGATGAACATCACTCCACATCAAAAATTCTGTTTTTATCACTTACCTACTCGAGGACGAGTAGGAGTTAAGCTTGGGGATGCTGATACGTCTCCAACGTATATATAATTTTTGATTGTTCCATGCTGTTTTATTATCAACCTTGGATGTTTTACAATCATTTTATATCATTTTTTTGGTACTAACCTATTGACATAGTGCCAAGTGCCAGCTGCTGTTTTTTTCCATGCTTTTTACATCGGAGGAAATCAGTATCAAACGGAGTCCAAATCCCACGAAACTTTACAGAGACTTTTTATGGGCCAGAAGGAAGGCAATCGGCCCTGGTTGCACCTGGGGGGTGCCCCAAGGGGGGCACAACCCACCAGGGCGCGCCAGGAGGCCCAGGCGCGCCCTGGTGGGTTGTGCCCACCTCGGGTGCCCCCCGGACCGCCTTTGTGCTCTATAAATACCAGAATATTCTAGAAACCCTAGAACAAGCGTAGAAATATTCATCCAGCCGTCGCAGAGTCTAGAACCACCAAATCCAATCTAGACACCATCACGGAGGGGTTCACCACTTCCATTGGTGCCTCTCCGATGATGCGTGAGTAGTCCTTTGTAGACCTTCGGGTCCGTAGTTAGTAGCTAGATGGATTTCTCTCTCTCTCTCGCTGGATTCCCAATACAATGGTCTCTTGGAGATCCATATGATGTAACTCTTTTGCGGTGTGTTTGTTGGGATCTGATGAACTTTGAGTTTATGATCAGTCATATCTTTTTATATCCATGAAAGTTATTTGAGTTTCTCATATCTCTTATATGCATGATTGCTTATAGCCTCGTATTTCTTCTCCGATATTTGGGTTTTGTCTGGCCAACTTGATCTATTTATCTTGCAATGGGAAGAGGTGCCCGGTAGTGGGTTCGATCTTACGGTGCTCGATCCCAGTGACAGAAGGGGAACCGACATGTACGTATCGTTGCTACTAAGGATAAAAAGACGAGATCTATATCTACCGCCATATAGATAAACGGATCTTGTCTACATCATGCCATTGTTCTTATTGCATTACTCCGTTTTTCCATGAACTTAATACACTAGATGCATGCTGGATAGCGGTTTATGTGTGGAGTAATAGTAGTAGATGCAGGCAGGAGTCGGTCTACTAATCTTGGACGTGATGCCTATGTAATGATCATTTCCTCGATATCGTCATAATTATTTGAAGTTCTATCAATTGCCCAACAGTAATGTGTTTACCCACCGTTTGCTATTTTTCTCGAGAGAAGCCACTAGTGAAACCTATGGTCCCCGGGTCTTATTTCTCATATATTTGCCTTGCAATCTACTTTTCCTTTGCATTTTTATTCAGATCTATTAAACCAAAAAATACAAATATATCTTGCTGCACTTGATTTATTTTCTATCTATTATTTCAATCTACTACAATTTATCTCATGTCCGCTTGCCAATTTCTGGCGCCGTTACCCGAAAGGGATTGACAACCCCTTTAGCACGTCGGGTTGCGAGGTGTTGTTATTTGTGTGCAGGTGTTGTTTACGTTCTGTTGCTTGGTCCTCCTACTGGTTCGATACCTTGGTTTCATAACTGAGGGAAATACTCTACCGTCGCTGTGCTACATCATCCCTTCCTCTTCGGGGAAATACTGACGTAGTTCTAGCTACCATCAATGGCCTCCTGGGAATGTGTTTTCATGTAATCACTTATCCCCCCTCTCTCTCTTACCTCTCTCCTCTACTCCTTCACATGGAACAAACAAGAGTCAACCCGCCGCCATGGCTGGCTTCAAGCTCCGCTGCCGGCCCTCCTCCACATCACCACACTGGTACACGTCGGTCCTATACAAACGGTTTTTAACCCCTTTCCGCGATGGCATTTGGAACCGTCGCCTAGTGAGTGTGGGCGATAGGGGGGTCCTTCCCACACGACCCAGAAACCGTCGGGGATATGCCCTCCTGGCACACACGCTCGGCAAAATGAGGTCGTGTGCGATCGGCAAGCGCTCAAATACGGAAATAGGTACAGTAGAGCTAAAAAAATACAATTATACAACGAAATTGTTTCCGATCGCAAGTACATCCCACACAGTTAGTCCCCGCTAACCGTTTTTGTTCGTATGTACATCCCACACAATCGCTCCAAGGAAAACGTTTCCGTTCACATGTACATCATAGTCAATTTTTCCCGTTAAATCATTTGCATTATTGAATGTATCACACACGGTCCGTAGAAGAAACTGTGTGGCAAAGGCTGTCCATCACACATAGTTTTTATGTGGAAAACGTTTTAGCAAGGTGGCATAACGCAAACAGTTTTCAAGAGAAAGTTGTGTGTGATTGTTCATTGATCCAACACGGTTTATTCCTAGAAACTGTGTGCGTTGCCTGAGGTCACCGCCCACGGTATTTTTTCAACAATCGTTTGCAATAGCAAAACCCAATTTGCAGGCTAATTCGCCATTAGCAGGCTAATTTCCCTATTATTAATAATCCATTTATTAATATAATTGACATTCATATTAAGCACATAATATATTTCATTTCCATATTAAGGAAGCAGATTTTCATAATTGAAATACATCAGAGTACAACATGATATAGCTTCAGCACTCAGCTACCCCATTACACAACTGCACCAGCACCAAGTTTCACATGCAACATGTAGAACCTTTTGAAATTAGCATCATAGACGGTATATAGACAGATGCATCTCATCTGGAAAACTGCTGAAGCGGAAGGCGAATATTGAGCCTTCATTCATGTTGAAGGTCTTTGCAACTTTAGGCCAGTGCATGTGGATGATTGTGTTGGGGAACGTAGTATTTCAAAAAAATTCCTACGATCACGCAAGATCTATCTAGGAGAAGCATAGCCACAAGCGGGAGAGTGTGTCCACGTACCCTCGTAGACCGAAAGAGGAAGCGTTTATCAACGCGGTTGATGTAGTCGTACACCTTCATGATCCGTCCCGATCAAGTACCGAACGTACGACACCTCCGCGTTCAGCACACGTTCAGCTCGATGACGTCCTCGCCTTCTTGATCCAGCAAGATGGGCGAAGTAGTAGATGAGTTCTGGCAGCACGATGGCGTGGTGAAGGTGTTAGTGACGAACAATCTCCGCAGGGCTTTGCCTAAGCACTGCGAAAACTATGACGGAGGATAAACTAGAGGGGATGGGGTTGCCGGCACATGGCTTGGTGTTTCTTGATGTGTCTTTGGTGCTAGCCCTGCCCCTCTATTTATATGTTGAGCCCTTTGGTCGAAACTTGGAGCAAAAGCCTCCTCAAAGTCGGTTTTGCCCGAAAGGCAAGAGTCCCACTCAGACTCCAGGACCAAATGCCACAATCCTTGGCGTCTTGCCCAGACGCCATGGACCTCGGCGTCAGGCCAGGGTCTCCGGCGTTTGGCCGCCTGGCCTCCATAAAACTCCTTTTGCACTGACCTAAAGCCTCATGGGCTTCACCCATTGACCGAACCATATCATCCTATATATCAATATTTACCTCCGGACCATTCCGAAGCTCCTTGTCATGTCTGTGATCTCATCCGGGACTCCGAACAACATTCGGTCACCAACATACATAACTCATATAATACTATATCATCAACGAACGTTAAGCATGCGGACCCTACGGGTTCGAGAACTATGTAGACATGACCGAGACATCTCTCTGGTCAATAATCAATAGCGGAACCTGGATATCCATATTGGTTCCTACATATTCTACGAAGATCTTTATTGGTCGAACCTTATGACAACATACGTTATTCCCTTTGTCATCGATATGTTACTTGCCTAAGATTTGCTCGTCGGTATCCTCATACCTAGTTCAATCTCGTTACCGGCAAGTCTCTTTACTCGTTCCGTAATGCATCATCCCGTAACTAACTCATTAGTCACATCGCTTGCAAGGCTTATAGTGATGTGCATTACCGAGAGGGCCCAGAGATACCTCTCTGATACACTGAGTGACAAATCCTAATCTCGATCTATGCCAACCCAACAAACACCTTCGGAGACACCTGTAGAGCATCTTTATAATCACCCAGTTACGTTGTGATGTTTGATAGAACACAAGGTGTTCCTCCGGTATTTGGGAGTTGCATAATCTATAGTCAAAGGAACATGTATAAGTCATGAAGAAAGCAATAGCAATAAAACTTAACGAACATTTATGCTAAGCTAACGGATGGGTCTTGTACATCACATCATTCTCTAATGATGTGATCCCGTTCATCAAATGACAACACATGTCTATGGTCAGGAAACTTAACCATCTTTGATTAACGAGCTAGTCTAGTAGAGGCATACTAGGGACACTCTGTTTGTCTATGTAGTCACACATGTACTTAGTTTCCGTTTAATACAATTCTAGCACGAATAATAAACATTTATCATGATATAAGGAAATATAAATAACAACTTTATTATTGCCTCTAGGGCATATTTCCTTCAGATTGACCGTCCGTCCTTCGTCCTCTTCAGGAACACTTCAATATTGAATTGTGGGTGGTTTATGAAAACTTTCCTCGCCTCCTGACCATAGAGGTGGTTTGAGAGGTAATCATCAGTGACCTGCTTTGGAAAGGCCTGAAAACAAGGATGTGCATAAATATCTTCTCTATATTGGAAATGCGGCAAAGGAATAAAAAAAGGCAAGGTATAATAGTTAGTACCATCTTGTAGTGAACTGATGTCTTCTTCATTGTGCAGACAAAGATCTAGTTGTTTTTTGTCGCTAATTTATTTATCCTAAGAATCTTTCTGAGTTTCGTGATTTGATTGATATTCATGGACAACTCATTTCCCCATATGCAAAAAGGGTCGAACAGTGGGTCAAAACCTGTGACAGCAGGACCTACATGTGCAAGACCAAATTGTTAAAAACCAAAATATTAGAATGGTTCCTGCAATTGCACAATAATGTGCTATTAGAAAACGGACCATGCACGTGCTAACCTCGATTGTAAAACTCAGTGCTTCCCATTGTTTCCCTGCAACACATATAAGGTAGTTAGTCATCAGGTTAAGTAAGGGTTCGCATGCTATCAGTAAAATATGTTGATGAAAAATAAGCACATTGCAGATTCATCAGATTAACTCAAGCCACATGGAAAACCCATTTATCCAAACCAAGCATGATTAAGAACTAGGAAATATAGCACTTGTATATGTTTCTCATCTATTAAGTGCAGCCAAATTCGATTTATTCCTCACATGCACAACAATACAAAATTCTACCCACGACAATTGGACATCGCATTGCAGAATTGAACGAAGCAGTTAACTAAACACCACAACAAATGAACCAACATTAACTGAGCACCACATTGCACAATATAACATACTCCTAATAGAAGATCAGACAGTTAACCAAACAGTTAACTACAACCAATTGTAGCAATTGTATTTGTTTCTCTTGTATTTACTACAGCCAAATTCAATTTATTCCTCACATGGTATACAATAACAGAATGCACCCACAACTATTGAACATCGCATTGCAGAATTGAACCAAACAGTTAACTAAACACCACAACACAAATGAACCAAATATTAACTGAGCACCACATTGCACAATGTATAACCAAACAAAGCATGCTTGACAACTTGGAAATATAGCAATTGCATTTGTTTCTCATGTATTTTGTAAAGATAAATTTGATTTATTTCTCACATGGAAGACAATACAAAATTGCAGCCTGAAGAATCGAACATCACATTTGCAGAATTGAACTAAACAGTTAACTGAAGACGACAACTAATTAACAAAACAGTTAATAAGTGAGCACCACACTGCACGACATATAGAACATATACACTAGAGCAACAGATTGCATGGTAAATTAGATAGCACAATTCACTAGAATTTGTGAAGGAAAGGCAGGAGTAGCACACGCAACGGGTAAACCAAGCATGCATGTCGACGTTCTGGGAACGGGGGTCCCCAGACTTGCCAGCCTGCGGCCCACGGCGTGGCTATGCTTGAGGGAGTCCTGGATTAGGGGGTCCTCGGATAGCCGGACTATATACTTTAACCGGACTGTTGGACTATGAAGATACAAGACTCAAGACTTCGTCCCGTGTCCGGATGGGACTCTCCTTTGCGTGGAAGGCAAGCTTGGCAATACGGATATGTAGGTCTCCTCCCTTGTAACCGACTCTGTGTAACCCTAGCCCCCTCCGGTGTCTATATAAACCGGAGGGTTTAGTCCGTAGGACAACAACAATCATAATCATAGGCTAGCTTCTAGGGTTTAGCCTCTACGATCTCGTGGTAGATCAACTCTTGTAATACTCATATCATCAAGATCAATCAAGCAGGAAGTAGGGTATTACCTCCATCGAGAGGGCCCGAACCTGGGTAAACATTGTGTCCCCCGCCTCCTGTTACCATCCACCTTAGACGCACAGTTCGGGACCCCCTACCCGAGATCCACCGGTTTTGATACCGACATTGGTGCTTTCATTGAGAGTTCCACTATGCCGTCGTGATAAAGGCTTGATAGCTCCTTCGATCATCGACAACGATGCGATCCAGGGTGAGGCTTTCCTCCCCGGACAGATCTTCGTATTCGGCGGCTTCGTACTGCGGGCCAACTCGCTTGGCCATCTGGAGCAGATCGAGAGCTACGCCCCAGGCCATCAGGTCGGGTTTGGAAACTTGAACTATAATGCCGACATCCGCGGAGACTTGATCTTCGACGGATTCGAGCCCATGTCAGGTGCGCCGCAGAGTCACGACGAGCATGACTTAGCTCTGCGGTCGGACAGTGTTCGGGAGATCACACCTGCGACTACTCCGGCCCTCAATCCGGAACAGATTGCGCCGTCCGAGGACGGGTGGATGGACCCCGCCACGAAGGTCGCGCACTCAGCGGCGATAGAGCCGAATGTTGATTTCACTTCCTATGAGACCCGTGTTGCCGGACACTTGGATTCGTCCCCGGCCACGGGCTCTGAACCGCCTGCGTCCGTGCCTATCGAATCTGATGGGGCACCGATCATGGAGTTTTCCTCTACGGATATCTTTCAGCACTCACCACTGGGCGACGTGCTAAACTCATTGAGGTCTCTCTCCTTGTCAGGAGACCCTTGGCCAAACTATGTCCGGCTAGAGTGGGATGCGGACGACGAAGAAATTCGCTCCCCACCCACCACCCACTTAGTAGCCACTGTCGACGATTTAACCGACATGCTCGATTTCGGCTCCGAAGACATCGACGGTATGGACGACGATGCAGGAGACGAACAGGAACCACCGCCCACAGGGCGCTGGACTTCCACCTCATCATATGATATATAAATGGTGGACACCCCCACAGAAGGCGATGGCGATAAGGCAACGGAGGATAATCCCTCCAAGAAGCAATCCAAGCACCGGCGTCAGCGGCGCCGCTCTGAGTCCCGCCATAGCAAAAGCAACAATACCGGCACAAGAGACAATAACGCTCCGGATAGTGCCGAAGACGAAGACAATCCCCTCCAGCCAGGCCTCGAGCAGGAGGATGAACAAGCTAGCCCTTAGGAACAGGCAGCAGACGGAGAATCAGAGGATGACAATTACATGCCTCTCTCCGATGACGAGGTGAGCCTCGGCGTCGAAGAATTTATCGTGCCTGAGGATCCCGTCGAGCAGGAGCGCTTCAAGCGCCGGCTTATAGCCACAGCAAATAGACTGAAGAAAAAGCAACAACAGCTTCGAGCTGATCAAGATCTGCTAGCGGATAGATGGACTGAGGTCCTGGCGACCGAGGAATACGAACTCGAGCGCCCAACCAAGAGTTACCCAAAGCGCAGGTTGCTACCGCAACTCGAGGAGGAAGCATTAAAACCTGCATTACCAGCGTATGATGCGGCTGATCGGCCACCTCGTGGCCGAGACAGAGGGGCATATCAGCCCGAAGTCCAGCCCGCACCCCGTCGCCAGACAAACAAAAACACCAAGGCCCGGGGCAACACGCAGGACCTGCGAGACGTATTGGAAAACAAAGCAGGACATACAAGACCGATCTACGGATCACGGGGGCGCGCCCCAACGCGTGATGATGATCGTCACGCCGGATACACTAAAAGCAAATCCGGCCGGGCCGAATACAGCAGACAAGACTCGTATGAACTACGTCGTAACATAGCCCGACACAGAGGCGCCGCACACCCCCTATGCTTCACTGATGAAGTAATGGATCACGAATTCTCAGAAAGATTTAAACCCGTGAACATTGAGTCATATGATAGTACAACAGACCCCGTGGTATGGATCAAGGATTTCCTCCTCCACATCCACATGGCCCGCGGTGATGATCTACATGCCATCAAGTACCTCCCACTAAAGCTCAAAGGACCAGCTCGGCATTGGCTGAATAGCTTGCGAGCAAACTCCATTGGCAGCTGGGAGGATTTGGAAGATGCATTCCTTGACAACTTCCAGGGCACTTCTGTGCGACCACCGGATGCCGATGACTTGAGCCATATAACTCAGCAGCCAGGGGAATCGGCTAGGAAATTCTGGACCCGGTTCCTAACTAAAAAGAACCAAATTGTCGATTGTCCGGATGTAGAGGCCTTAGCGGCATTTAAGCATAACATCCGTGACGAGTGGCTCGCCCGGCACCTCGGCCAAGAGAAGCCGAAGTCTATGGCAGCCCTCACGACACTCATGACCCGCTTTTGCGCGGGCGAGGACAGCTGGCTGGCTCGCAGCAACAACACATCAAGAAATCATGGCAATTCAGATGCTAAAGATAGTAACGGCAAACCACGTCGCAACAGACACAAGCGCCAAAACAATGGCGACAACGCCGAAGACACGACAGTCAATGCCGGATTCAGTGGCTCTAAATCCAGTCAGCGGAAGAAGCCGTTCAAAAGAAGCAATCCGGGCCCGTCCAGTTTGGACCGCATACTCGATCGCTGGTGTCAAATTCACGGCACCCCCGATAAGCCAGCCAATCACACCAACAGAGAATGCTGGGTGTTCAAGCAGGCCGGCAAGTTAAATACCGAAAACAAGGTAAAGGGGCGGCATAGCGACGATGAGGAGGAGCCCCGGCTGCCGAACACAGGAGGACAGAAGGAATTTCCTCCCCAAGTGAAAACGGTGAACATGATATACGCAACCCATATTCCCAAGAGGGAACGGAAGCGTGCACTAAGGGACGTCTATGCGATGGAGCCAGTCGCCCCAAAGTTCAACACATGGTCTTCTTGTCCGATCACTTTCGATCGTAGGGACCACCCAACTAGTATCCGTCATGGCGGTTCTGCCGCATTGGTTCTTGATCCCATCATCGACCGATTTCACCTCACTCGAGTCCTTATGGACGGTGGAAGCAGCCTGAACCTGCTCTATCAGGATACAGTTCGCAAAATGGGTATAGACCCCTCAAGGATCAAACCCACAAAAACCACCTTCAAGGGTGTCATACCAGGTGTAGAGGCCTGTTGCACGGGCTCAATCACACTGGAAATGGTCTTCGGATCTCCGGACAACTTTCGAAGCGAGGAACTAATCTTCGATACCGTCCCCTTCCGTAGTGGCTATCATGCACTACTCGAACGAACCGCATTTGCTAGATTCAATGCGGTACCGCACTATGCGTACCTCAAGCTGAAAATGCCAGGACCTCGCGGAGTTATAACAGTTAGTGGAAACACAGAACGCTTGCTTCGCATGGAGGAGCACACTGCAGCCCTCGTAGCGGAAGCACAAAGCAGCCTTCTGAGGCCAACTGCCAATTCGGCGAAAAGGCCCCCGGACACCTTCAAGCAAGTCTGGAGTAACCTGCAACAGGATCTCCAGGCACGTTCAGAGCTCGGATAGCAATTTGTTCTCCGCCATAGTCCCAGTCAAGCGGCGAAATTTGTGTCGCGCGTACATAACTACGCACTCAAGATACCATGGGCATAGGCAGAGGTATGGCTATGGCATGGCCCACAATGCAGCTCAACCGCCCCAGGGCACGTATACCTTTCTCGTTTTTTCTCTTTCAGCACCTTACTCTCTGGAAGACCTCTCCGGCAGTCTGATTGTTGACTCATTGCGGGAAGGAAATACCAAGGAAGCAAGACGCTCTGACGTACAAGGGAATCTCCAGGTGATCTCTGATAACGATCGAATACCTATTTTACATACCAATACGCATCCTGCCCTTGGATAGGACATGTCAAATAGTCATATTTTTTGCTTATTGCACTACTTGTATCCGTACGCTTGGACGTATTATTGAAATAACAATGCATAGCGTTAGTCTATTATTGCATTCCCTTTTTCCTTGTCTTCTTATTTTACGACAAATTGCACCCGTACATTCTGGTACGACCAGTGCGCCAGGGGCTTCAGTATACCCCTTAACACGGCGTGAAAAGTCCAAACACTTTCGACAGTGTGGCACCCCGAACTTATAGCATTATATGCATCAGCTCCGAATCATGTCTTGGGTCAATAGTTGGGTTTGCCCGGCTCCCATGTTTTGGTACCTTATGTTCCGCTATATCGGCTAAGGTAGCACTGGGAGAACTACTGCGATTGTGTCCCGGTTTTTCGGACGAGCACCTCAGTAGAGAAAGCCGAAAATTGACTGTCATGATGTGGCGAGAGCTGGTCGCTGTTCGAGAGGTCTCAAGTCCTTAAAGACTTTTTCCGCTTCGGGCGAGGAGTCGGCCTTGCCCGACTTAGGCGTATATATCGCCCCAAATTCGGCCTTCCGAATACTAGGGGCTTCGCCAAAATTTAAAATTGTAGACTTCTATCGCTAAGTGAGAGTGATAAAGCTTTATAGTCTGATTGTCTGGTTTGTTGTGCTGAACACCTCCTTCGAAGGACCCAAAATTGGGATAAAGAGTGCTCAGGTTTATCCCGAACACCTCAGTACTAGTTACATGGGGGCAGAAGCCGACGACTGGCCAACTCTCAGATTTTATAAACGGCCGCACAGAAGGTAATATTTTAAATTAAAAAGCGTTGCATAGCGCAGATGAACTCGTTTCATATTACCGGATCACATGAGTACATTCATTCAAATATTATATCCTTAGCACATTCCTCCGCCACAAGGCAAGCACCCTTCAGGACACTATCATAATACTTTTCGGGGTGGCGATGCTCCTTGCCCTCCGGCGGCCCATCCTTCACCAGCTTTTCGGCGTCCAGCTTCGCCCAGTGCACCTTCGCCCGGGCAAAAGCCCTGCGCACACCCTCGATGCAGACGGACCGCTTTATGACTTCAAACCGTGGGCAGGCATTCACAAGCCGCCTCACCAGACCGAAGTAGCTACCAAGCAGGGGCTTGCCAGGCCACATCCGGACTATAAGACCCTTCATGGCCTATTCGGCCGCCTTGTGAAGCTCGACCAGTTGCTTCAACTGGTCGCTCAAGGGCATTGGGTGTTCGGTCCCAGTATACTGAGACCAGAACAACTTCTCCGTCGAGCTCCCCTCCTCGGCCCGGTAGAACTCCGCGGCATCCGACACACTGCGGGGTAGATTTGCGAACGCTCCTAGAGAGCTCCGAACTCGGGTAAGTAAAAAGAAAGTTTCCTTCACATGCTTGCTTTGCATAATGAATGCCTTACCCGCGCTATCTTCTTAACTGCCTCAATTTCCTGGAGGGCCTTTTGGGCTTCGGCCTTGGCATGTTGTGCGTTTTCGAGGGCCTTCGCAAGCTCGGACCCTTGCGTCTTAGAGTCAAGCTCCAAGGACTCGTGTTTCTTGACGAGAGTCTGGAGCTCTTGCTGCACCTCGCCTACTCGTGCCTCTTGCTTCTCTCGCTCGATGCGCTCCTTGGCCGCTTTTTCTTCGACCTCGGATAGCGCCTTCTGCAGGGCCGCCACTTCGGTCGTGGCCCCTAGCAAAATTCATGATGATCCTATTATTCCAAAACCAAATTTTTCTTTATCAATATTCAGACGGGGTGTCACTTACCTTTGTTCTCTTCGAGCTGCCTCTTGGTAAGGCCGAGCTCTTCCTTGGAACGCTCTGTTGGGGAACGTAGTAATTTCAAAAAAATTATATGTACACGCAAGATCATGGTGATGCATAGCAACGAGAGGGGAGAGTGTTGTCCACGTACCCTCGTAGACCTAAAGCGGAAGCGTTAACACAACGCAGTTGATGTAGTCGTACGTCTTCACGATCCGACCGATCAAGTACCGAACGCACGACACCTCCGAGTTCAGCACACGTTCAGCTCGATGACGTCCCTCGAACTCCGATCCAGCCGAGTGTTGAGGGAGAGTTTTGTCAGCACGATGGCGTGGTGACAATGTTGATGTTCTACCGATGCAGGGCTTCGCCTAAGCACCGCTACGATATTATCGAGGTGTAATATGGTGGAGGGGGGCACCGCACACGGCTAAGAGATCAATGATCAATTGTGTGTCTAGAGGTGCCCCCTGCCCCCGTATATAAAGGAGCAAGGGGGGGGGGGGTTCGGCCGGCCAAGGGGAGAGGCGCGCCAGGAGGAGTCCTACTCCTACCAGGAGTAGGACTCCCCCCTTTTCCATGTTGGACTAGGAGAGAGAGGGGGAAGAGGTGGAGGGGAGGAAGGAAAGGGGGGCGCCGCCCCCCTCTCCTTGTCCTATTCGGATTGGGGGGAGGGGCGTGCGGCCCTGCCCTGGCCTCCTCTCCTCTCTTCCACCTAGGCCCACTAAGGCCCATTAAGTTACCGGGGGGTTCCGGTAACCTCCCGGTACTCCAGAAAAATCCCGATTTCACCCGGAACACTTCCGATGTCCAAACATAGGCTTCCAATATATCAATCTTTATGTCTCGACCATTTCGAGACTCCTCGTCATGTCCCTGATCACATCCGGGACTCCGAACAACCTTCGGTACATAAAACATATAAACTCATAATATAACTGTCATCGTAACGTTAAGCGTGCGGACCCTACGGGTTCGAGAACTATGTAGACATGACCGAGACACCTCTCCGGTCAATAACCAATAGCGGAACCTGGATGCTCATATTGGTTCCCACATATTCTACGAAGATCATTATCGGTCAGACCGCATAACAACATACGTTGTTCCCTTTGTCATCGGTATGTTACTTGCCCGAGATTCGATCGTCGGTATCTCGATACCTAGTTCAATCTCGTTACCGGCAAGTCTCTTTACTCGTTCCGTAATACATCATCCCGCAACTAACTCATTAGTCACAATGCTTGCAAGGCTTATAGTGATGTGTATTACTGAGTGGGCCCAGAGATACCTCTCCGACAATCGGAGTGACAAATCCTAATCTCGAAATACGCCAACCCAACAAGTACCTTTGGAGACACCTGTAGAGCACCTTTATAATCACCCAGTTACGTTGTGACGTTTGGTAGCACACAAAGTGTTCCTCCGGTAAACGGGAGTTGCATAATCTCATAGTCATAGGAACATGTATAAGTCATGAAGAAAGCAATAGCAACATACTAAACGATCGAGTGCTATGCTAACGGAATGGGTCAAGTCAATCACATCATTCTCCTAATGATGTGATCCCGTTAATCAAATGACAACTCATGTCTATGGCTAGGAAACATAACCATCTTTGATCAACGAGCTAGTCAAGTAGAGGCATACTAGTGACACTCTGTTTGTCTATGTATTCACACATGTATTATGTTTCCGGTTAATACAATTCTAGCATGAATAATAAACATTTATCATGATATAAGGAAATAAATAATAACTTTATTATTGCCTCTAGGGCATATTTCCTTCAGTCTCCCACTTGCACTAGAGTCAATAATCTAGATTACACAGTAATGATTCTTACACCCATGGAGTCTTGGTGCTGATCATGTTTTGCTCGTGGAAGAGGCTTAGTCAACGGGTCTGCAACATTCAGATCCGTATGTATCTTGAAAATTTCTATGTCTCCCACCTGGACTAAATCCCGGATGGAATTGAAGCGTCTTTTGATGTGCTTGGTTCTCTTGTGAAATCTGGATTCCTTTGCTAAGGCAATTGCACCAGTATTGTCACAAAAGATTTTCATTGGTCCCGATGCACTAGGTATGACACCTAGATCGGATATGTACTCCTTCATCCAGACTCCTTCATTTGCTGCTTCCGGAGCAGCTATGTACTCCGCTTCACACGTAGATCCTGCCACGACACTTTGCTTAGAACTGCACCAACTGACAGCTCCACCGTTCAATGTAAACACGTATCCGGTTTGCGATTTAGAATCGTCCGGATCAGTGTCAAAGCTTGCATCAACGTAACCATTTACGATGAGATCTTTGTCACCTCCATAAACGAGAAACATATCCTTAGTCCTTTTCAGGTATTTAAGGATGTTCTTGACCGCTGTCCAGTGATCCACTCCTGGATTACTTTGGTACCTCCCTGCTAAACTTATAGCAAGGCACACATCAGGTCTTGTACACAGCATTGCATACATGATAGAGCCTATGGCTGAAGCATAGGGAACATCTTTCATCTTCTCTCTATCTTCTGCAGTGGTCGGGAATTGAGTCTTACTCAATCTCACACCTTGTAGTACAGGCAAGAACCCTTTCTTTGCTTGATCCATTTTGAACTTCTTCAAAACTTTGTCAAAGTATGTGCTTTGTGAAAGTCCAATTAAGCGTCTTGATCTATCTCTATAGATCTTGATGCCTAATATATATGCAGCTTCACCGAGGTCTTTCATTGAAAAACTCTTATTCAAGTATCCCTTTATGCTATCCAGAAATTCTATATCATTTCCAATGAGCAATATGTCATCCACATATAATATCAGAAATGCTACTGAGCTCCCACTCACTTTCTTGTAAATACAGACTTCTCCAAAAGTCTGTATAAAACCAAATGCTTTGATCACACTATCAAAGCGTTTATTCCAACTCCGAGAGGCTTGCACCAGTCCATAAATGGATCGCTGGAGCTTGCACACTTTGTTAGCTCCCTTTGGATCGACAAAACCTTCCGGTTGCATCATATACAACTCTTCTTCCAGAAATCCATTCAGGAATGCAGTTTTGACATCCATTTGCCAAA